>NC_086107.1:84517786-85160286 GCF_963921235.1 Mobula hypostoma | reverse complement strand
AATGTCAAATGCCTGGCCTGCCGAGTTCTTCTAGCATTTTGTGTGTGTTGTGGGGGTTACTAAGGCTCCAGTTCCTTAAGTGTGCTACCATACTATGGGGCAATTTTGGCTGCAGTAGACTACTCCCTCCTGGCTTCCCCTAAAGCATAATGTGGATAATTTCCCCAAAAGTCCTTCTCCTTGTCATTGAAAGGGATCGATATTAATGCATCCTTCTGAGGTGTGGTTAGGTGTCCTCATACAAATCCACCAGTCCGACATGTGGTCCTTTTTGCATGTTCATACACCATTCACAGGAACATGTTATAGGACATCCACCATTTTGCCAGGCTGTAATGTAAGGAAACAAAAACTCACTCGTTTCTGGTTATTCACTGTGTATTTTGACGTAAAGTAGACGGTGTTAGCAAAAACAACAACTTTTAAGATTGCTTTCCAAATTTTTCAAACTTCCAAAATATGAATTCCAAATTTTGTATGTAACTGTTCACCAAAGAGCAATTTCCCTCTGAAATGTGGGCATTTTATATCCAGAATAGAGACTTCTGCCATCTTAACCTGGATTTCACATGGCCAGTGTGGAATCTGGGTCTCTCCCTAAAACCAATTTTATGGAAAACAGATAAAGTAACAAACTAAAAGCACAGGAGAAACAAAAGACCTAAGCTAGTACTTGGAATGCAGAAGATAGCATTAATGGCAAGACTCTTGGCAGTGTGTTAGATCAGAGGGATCTTGGGGTCCGAGTCCATCGGACAGTCAAAGCTGCTACGCAGGTTGACTCTGTGGTTAAGAAGGCATATGGTGCATTGGCCTTCATCAGTTGTGGGATTGAGTTTAAGAGCCGAGAGGTAATGTTGCAGCTATATAGGACCTTGGTCAGATCCTACTTGGAGTACTGTGCTCAAATGCTGTCACCTCACTACAGGATGTGGAAACTATAGAAAGGGTGCAGAGGAGATTTACAAGGGTGTTGCCTGGATTGGGGAACATGCCTTATGAGAATAGGTTGAGTGAACTCGGCCTTTTCTCCTTGGAGTGACGGACGATGAGAGGTGACCTGACAGAGGTGTATAAGATGATGAAAGGCATTGATCGTGTGGATAGTCAGAGGCTTTTTCCCAGGGCTGAAATGACTAACACGGGAGGGCACAGGTGCTGGGAAGTAGGTACAGAGGAGGTGTCAGGGGTAAGTTTTTTACACGGAGAGTGGTGAGTGTATGGAATAGGCTGCCAGCAGTGGTGGTGGAGGCGGAAACAATAGGCTCTTTTAAGAAACTCCTGGATGGATACATGGAGCTTAGAAAAGTAGAAGGCTATGGGTAGGCCTAGGTAGTTCCAAGGTAAGGACATGTTTGGCACAGCTTTGTGGGCTGAAGGGCCTGTACTGTGCTATAGGTATTCTATGTTTCTACTTCTCTTCCTTCAGAATCTTCACAAGTAATTACAAAACCTAGAATAAACAGTTAATTCCCACATGTTTTCCAAAGAACAAAGGGAAATAAAAGACAACTGGGCAGAATACATTCATACAGCCACTTAAAGGTACAGCCCTTTTAAAAGAAATCTCCTGCTAATTCATTTTCCTAAGTAGCAAAATATTTCAATTGGTCATCTTTTCTACCGAAGCATAGGACTAATTCAAACACCCTTCTGATACAGATTCAACAAACCACAAGATGAACTTTGCACTCACACACTCAAATAAACTCATGTGTGGCCACACCTCATGCAACATTTTTTTCCCCAAACTCAAACCATTTACACTTTATTATGGGGGGAGAAGATGTGGGGTGAATTAACCTCTCCTTATGGGGGTGGGGCAGGAAAGGCACCACCCACTCCACCCCCCTCAGCTACTGCTGCATCAAAGGCCCATCAGTGCCTTTTGTGGAGACTGCAGCAAAGATATAGGCAATCCTGAACAGAATGAGGAATCCAGCAGAGAACAGAAGGGGCCTTTATCAGGATAGAGCTCATAGATTCATCTGTTATTGTTTTCCCTCGTACTAACTCAAAATTCAAAGTTCAAAATAAATTTATTATCAATGTAGAAATATGTCACCACATACAACCCTGTGATTCATTTTCCATTGAGCATACTCAGTAAATCCAATAACCATCATAGAATCAACGAAAGAGCGCAGCAAACAAGGCAGACAACCAGTGTGCAAAAGACAACAAGCTGTGCTAATACAAAAGAAAAAAAAGAAATAATAACAATAAATAAATAAGCAATAAATATCGAGAGTATAAGATGAAGAGTCCTTGAAAGTGAGTCCATAGGTTGTGGAAACAGTTCAGTGATGGAGTAAGTGAAGTTATCCTCTCTGGTTCAGGAGCCTGATGGTTGAGGTGTAATAACTTTCTGAACCTGGAGGTGTGAGTCCTGAGGCTCCTGTTCCTTCTTCCTGATGGCAGAAGCGAGAAGAGGACATGGCCTGGGTGGTGCAGGTCCCTGCTGATGGATGCTGCTTTCTTGTAGACTCTTTGCAGACATGCTCAAAGGTGGGGAGGGCTTTACTCTGTGAACTGGGCCATATCAACTACTTTTTGTAGGATTTTTTTGTTCAAGGGCTTTGGTGTTTCGATACCAGACTGTGATGCAGCCAGTCAATATACTCTCCAGCACACATCTATAGAAGTTGGTTAAAGTTACAGAAGTCAAGCCGATGCTTCACAAAATCCCAAAGAAGTAGAGGCACTGCCATGCGTTCTTTGCAATTGCACTCATGTGCTGGGCCCAGGATAGTTACTCTGAAATAATTTAAATTTAAAGTTGCTGACCCTCCCCACCTCTGATTCCCCCAATGTAGACTGGCTCATGGACCATCAGTTTCCTCCTTGTATTAGCCATTGCCAAACTGTTACAAAGGTGCTGGCTGTTCACTCTACCTGTGCCTCTGATTGTCTCGTACATCTCTATCAAGTCACCTTTCATCCTTCTTCACTCCAAAGACCAAAGTCTTGGCTCACACAACCTATCCTCAGAAAATTTTCTCTGTGGCCAAGGTACAAAACACAGTACCAACAGGCACACACAGCTCACAGCACACATAACACATATAATTGCGATAGCAGTAAAACATAGTGATAAAAGAAGTAATATTACAAATTAATAATAATAGTCCAGGTCCCTGAATGTCATGGCCTGGAGATTGATGATGTGAGAATGTTGCCCCGAAGCCACGTTTCTCCAAGAATAGCCCATAGCAGTTCTTCACCTCGCTCACTGCTGCTGCAGTCCAATGCAATCCAGATCATAAGCCACTGAGCAAACACTGGAGGGCAGCACTGAGAGGAGGGTCCAGCCCCAACCAAGAGCAGAATCCAGAGGCACACAGCCAGCTCCAGTGTCTCCTTCCTTGGTGGCCACAACAGATGACCCCAAGGGATGCATGAAGGCTTGGGCCACACCACAACTGAGGCCGCATCGCTCTGCTGCCATCAGTCTCGCCAATGAATTAGTGAATTGGACTCGCAGAATTTTACATTACCAATGTCCGACAGGGTCATATGATCACAACAAAAAAATCCGAGACAATCACCCACACCATCCTCCGCAATCTGCCACAGACCTTCTTCCCTGGGTGGCAGAGGCGGACTGCATCACAGTGTGCAACAACTCCAGCTCCACTGCTGTCCAGCAACTCACTAGAGAGGTAGACCTGCAGTACTTTATGTTCTTAATATCCAGCAGTGTCTCGCGATCATGAAATTAACCTTTGGTCGGACCCAGAGAGGCTGATGCAGCCGAGAACATCACCATCTTACCAAAGGAAGTGTCATCTCCAGGTGTGGTCTAACCAGAGTTGCAATATTACCTCGCAGCTCTTGAATTCAATCCCTCAACTAAGGAATTGCAAACACACCAAAACACACCACAACAACGCCTTCTCAAGCACCCTATCAACTTGTGCAACAACTTTGTTACTCCATGTTACTAAGAATTCTGCCCTTATCTTTGTACTCTGCCTTCAAGTTCAACCTTCCAAAGTAACTTGTAACTTAAGTCAATTTTTTTAATGTCTTGCACCATATTGCTGCGACACAGAAATTTTATGACATACACTCAGTGGCTGTTATCTTAGGTACACCTGAACACATGTTCATTAATATAAATAATTAGCCAATCATATGACAGCAACTCAATGCATAAAAACATACAGATATGGTCAAGAGGCTCAGTTGTTCAGACCAAACTTCAGAATGGGGAAGTAATATGATAGAAGTGATTTTGATCGTGGTGCCAGTTGGGGTGACTTGAGTACCTCAGAGACTGCTAATCGCCTGGGACTTTCATGCACAACAGACACTAGTGTTTACAGAGAATTAAAAAAAATTCCAGTCAGTGGCATTTCTGTGAATGAAAACACCTTGTTAATGAGAGAGGTCAGAGGAGAATGGCCAGATTTGTTCAAGCTGACAGGAAGGTGACAGTAACTCAAATAACCACACATTACAACAGTGGTGTGCAGAAAAGCATCTCTGAACACACAACATGGTGAACCTTGAAGTGGATGGGTTACAGCAGCAGAAGACCACGAACTCAGAGTCCATTTTATTAAGTACAGGAGGTACCTGATACAGTGGCCACTGACTGCATGTCAGTGGTAATAAAGCTGATTCTGTTTGTGAACATTGTGCACCGAAGGGCTGTTTATACTCTAGGCTATTCAGTGGTCACAATGGTGACTGGGAAGAAACAAGCTCAGGGGAATATTGCTAAATGCTAGGCTTAACTCAGTTTATTAATGACCTTTGTTATTTACTGCCCTGCCTGTCTCTCTTCAAAGCAGATCCCTCACCAGTTAAAACCACGAAAGGACCAATTTATATCTCAGCTTCCTGAATAGGTCGTGCTGTGTGAACAAGGAATGTCTCCACAATCAGCTTGTGAGGGAGCCTGTAATTACTGATAATTACTTGAATCAAAGCCTTCTTCTCTATGTGAACACGAAACTCCCCCACAAGCAGAACATTCAAAGGCACCAATTATTGGCCAAGATTGTTGACACATTATGAGTTGAGATGGTAAACAGGAGCAGCTCTTTGGAATTGAAACGTCAGTGACAGCTGGTATATTGAAAAGCCTATATACTGCACACACAGTTGCCACTTCAACAGGTACACCTGTACATCTGCTCATTAATGCAAATATCCAATCAGCAACTGAATGAATAAAGGCATGCAGACGTGGTCAAGAGGTCCGGTTGTTGTTCAGACCAAATATCCGAATGGGGAAGAAATGAGGTCTAAGTGACCCTGACTGTGGAATGATTGCTGGTGCCAGATGGGGTGGTTTGAGTATTTCAGAAACCCCTGATCTCTTGGGATTTTCACACACAACAGTTTGTAGTGTTTACAGAGAATGGTACTGTAGTATATTGAATATTTCAGTAATATTTGAGTAATATTGTAAATATGTTTCTTGATTAAGCATTATTTGTTTTCATAATTCATTACGGGTTATATGCAAGAAGTACGTGAATGGCATACGCCATTAGCCCACCAGATCGTATATGAGCGTCTTACTAGAGTAAAACAAAGTAGACACATCTATCCCTGACTCCTAGGGTTTTCTTTCAATTAGTTTCTGGAGTTACAAGACATAAGAGAGGTGACAAGGAAGTTTTAAAAAGAACCTGAGTTGAGTACCTACCTATTGAAACATAGCATGTGTTTCTTCAGAAGGACAGAGAAACGTTTGACTTTTAAAAAGGCAGAAAATGCATGGAAGTCACAGACTCATAATGAGTGAGTACTGACTGAAAATACAGTAATAATAAATTGAAAAAAGGTGCAAAAATGGTTGGCGACATTGGAAACGTAGACACGTTCAATTGCACAATAGATAACTTGATGATGTATACTGAATGAATTGAGCAGTAATTTGAAGCAAATGAAATAGCTAATAAATAGTGAGTGTAAGTGAAATAGATGGAAAGACGTATCATTTGCTTAGAAGTTTAACTGCTCCAACGAAACCATTTAAAATGAACTTTGCTGATATTGTGATATTAATACTGTCATAAGGCGGTGGCTGGGAACGGACCCAAGTGCAAGACACAGCCACTGAAGTACTAGGGACAGGACTAGGATACAGGGTGAGGCCAAGGACATGGACACGACAACCGGGAACCCGGAACAGGACCGGACAAGAGAGCTAGGAGCCCGGGCTTGGACTCCGAGCCAGAAACTGGACAAGGACCCAGTACCTGGGTCTTCCCTCTGGTTCGGACCCCAGAACTAGGCAAGGACGAGGTTTGGCTGGCAGGCAGGACGAGGCTGGGGTCTTAGAGACTTGAGGCGAGGCTTGCCAGGAGGCAGGAGACTGGAGTCTTGAGGCTTTAGGCTAGAGGCCATAGACTTGAGGTGAGGCTGGCAGGAGGCTGGAGTCTTCAGGCTTGAGGCCAGAGACCAGAGGCGAGGCTTGGCAGGAGGCAGGAAGTTGGAGTCTTCAGGCCAGAGACCAGAGGCAAGGCTTGGAAGGAGGCAGGAGGCCGGAGGCTAGAGGCTCCTCCTGGGCAGTGCGTGGTACTCCTGAGCAGGGCACGGTACTCCTGGGAAGGGCGTGGATCACCACCCGACAGAGGCAAGGGACAGGAAGGGACAGAACCAACCGCAGGTAACGGCAAGACGGCCTGGCTTACCCGATAGAGGCAGGGGTTTGGAAAGGACAGAACCAACCGTAGGTAATGGCAATACAGCCTGGCTTACCCGACGGAGGCAAGGGACAGAACTAACCGGCAAGGGACAGGAAGGGAGCTAGATACAGGCGAGACGAGGCAAGAGTTACCAGCAAGACAAAGCAAGGCTTCAGGCAATGCAAGGCGAGACGAGAACTTCAGGTGAGGCAAGGGTTACCAGCAAGACAAGGCAAGGCTTCTGGCAAAGCAAGGCAAGGCGAGAACTTCAGGCGAGGCCAGAGTTACCAGCAAGACAAGGCAGGGCTTCAGGTGAGGAAACAGAAGGCAGAGCAAGGGATACAAGGAGTAAGGACAAGAACAATCCAGCAGCCACGCCCTGGTCTCTGAAGGTACTTATGCAGCCAGCCCCAACGAGCATCAGCTACCTCAATGAGAGCTCAACAAGAACAGAAACAGGGTAGACAGGAAAACCTGGAGCAAGGGTCGATGGACCAGATTGTGAACCGGAATATGGACTTCACGGACCGGACCATGACAAATACAGGAACATTTAAAACCAAAAATCATTGTTGATTGCAGAGTATTTTAGGAGTCATTAGTAGAATCAAAAGGAAGGAGAGTCCATTTCAGCTTACAAGGCTGAATTGAAGAGAATGTCCAAGTATTGTCAGTTCAGTAATTGGAGTAATGATGCACTGAGAGATCATTTAGTTTGTGAAATCTTAAAAGAAAGCATTCAGAAATGGCTCCCAACTGAAGCACAACTCTTTTTTAAAAGAGCAGTTAAAACCTCTGTATCAATGGAAACAGTAGCCAGAGACACAAATGAGTTGCAGGCAGGAATGAAAGTGAGCATGAACAAACTTGCAACGTCAAAACAGAAACCAGCCTGGCCAAACAAACTGTGGCAGGGGCTCACATACACTAAACCAATGTAGGTTTAAAAGTGAAACTTGCAGAAATTATAACTAGGTTGGACATATACAAGGTAGAGCATGTTGGGCTGACAAAAATAAATGGACTGCATGAGGAATAGAAAAATCAATTTGTAGCTTCAAAAAGAGCACTAATCTGCATGTTGTTGATGAAACAATCTGATGATGATGAGGGTGACACAGGACTGAGTAGCCTTGAGATTAACAATGTGAAAACTAACATGAAACAGCAATATGACTTCCACCAGAAATGAACAGCACATGAAATTAATTAAAATGGAACTGAACACTGGTTCGGTTGTTTCAATCATTCCACAAAATGAGTTTAAATGACATTTCAAAGATACTGAACTGAAGCCTGCAGATATCCAGCTAAGAACTTACACTGGAGAAAAGACCACTCTTGAAGGAATGGCATTCGTAACAGTGAAATATAACAACCAACATGCTACATTGGGCTTCCATGTGGTAAAAATAGGAAGGCCAGCATGTGGGGGTGTGAGACAACTACAACTTGATTGGAGATCCATCCACCATTTGCATGCCACATCCCCTGTAATAGAGTCAACTGACAGAGAATTAAAAACATACAGAATGATACCACAGCATTGTTCCAGGGTGACACTGGAAAACTCAAAGATATTGCTAAATGAAAATGCCACATCCAAGTTTTACGAGGCATATCCAGTTCCTTACACCAGTGAGCTAGCTAGCATAAAGGCTGAAAGAATCCTTTCCAAGGCTAAATGGAACCCATGGCCAACACCAGTGGTCCTAATAGCCAAAATTAATCTGTCAGGATCTGTGGTGATTTTAAGGTCACCTTTAACCCAGTTCTGAAAGTAGATCAACGCCCTCTGCCCAGGATAGAGGATATTTTTGCAAAACTTTCCGGAGGGAAACACTTCAACAAAATGGATTTTGGTGAGCCCTATATACAGCTAGAGATAGAAGAAGAGTCCAAAGAGTTTCTCACCATAAATACTTACAAAAGGCTTTATCCCTATAACAGGCTTATAGCACTCTGGCAGAAAGCTATGGATCAGGTTCTGCAAGGCTGCCCAGGCACTCAGTGTTTGCTGAATGACATCATTGTTCCAGTGAGGACGACAAGAAGCATCTCCAAAATCTCAAGATAGTGTCAAAAGGATGAGAAGATTATGGGCTCAGAGCATGACGCAACATATGTGAATTTTTAAGTGGCCACACCACTGTCAAACAAGGATTACTCGTGTGCTAAGAAAATTCAAGATGCCCCAAGGCCAAAGGACATGTCACAGTTGTGTCCTTTTTTTAATTTGTCAACTACTATACCAGGTTCTTGCAAACCTGGCCTACTGTGCTCCACTACTTGAACTCATAATTGCATATCAGGAAGAAATGACAATGGACAAAGCAGTGTGTGTGTGTGTGTGTGTGGGGGGGGGGGGGGGTTCAAAGGGGTAAAGGAAATGGTGACATCAGACACTGCTGTTGTAAGTATCTACCCCTTAGTAATAATGATCGGAGAGAATCTGTAATTACTGACAAGTATCTTTATTATCTCAAGGGAAGAACACATAAATTTACACAAGCAAGTACCTGTGTTCACACCTACTAAGCTTTCTTGACCCTCCATGAACAGTCAAAGAATAGAAGAGGTAATACCAGGAAGAGGAGTCTATGCTAGCCATGTGTTCCTCATAGTCCCGATCTCACCTCCATGTGTTTGTAGTTCCTCCATATTCATGATGGTTGGACTCTGCAGAGTTGTTGCTGCTTTGCATTTGAAGCCGCTGTGTTTATACATTTTCCTTACTAGTTCAAATGTAACATTTCAGTCTTGTTGGCTGTGGTCATCTGATTGTCCTAAGTCACCTTCATATTGTCTCTGGTCCAAACTAGCATCCATTTGTTGCCCTCTTCCACAAGGGACAGCTGGTAATTTATGGCTTAAATCAGTTACAAAACCACTCAGGGCAGACACAGACCCTACCAGTAACAAATCTGCATATGATATCCAATCAAAGAACATCTTACACATGCCTTCTTATTTGGAATTGAACTCTAGTCCAGCAAATTACCTGGAGCATCATTTGCCTCTACTTTAAAGCACCGATTCAGCAGAGCAAAGCCAATTCACACAATGGATGATGCAAAGCAGCTTCACAAGATGGCAGGCCCATTCCACCAACCTGATGGCAAGAATAAAAACAATTGGTTTCTCTACTTCCATTGTCCTTGATTAATTTGAATTTACTGATTTGTCAACTGTAGTTCTTTCTGGCCAACACTACTCACATATTATGATGCACATCATCCAGAGAAGCTTACCTGTGATGCCTCACCTTATGGTACAGGTGCAGCTATGTCACATGTTATAGTGATGGAAGTGAACATCCTATAGCCTTTGCATCACATTCCCACACCACTGCAGAGAAAAAATTATGCACAGATTGACAGAGAGTCTGGCTTGGGGTGTAAAGAGCTTCAACCAGTACTTGTACTGGAGAGAGTTCACCGTCATTCCTGATCATCAACCACTAATGTGGATTTTCAATCTACACAAGGGTGTTCCACTAACAGCAGCATGAATGCAGAGATGGGCTCTGTTTCTTGGAAAACATAATCCCAAGGCTGAATTCAAGATGACCACTAATCATGGAAATGCTGATGAATTAACCATACCATATAACCATATAACAATTACAGCACAGAAACAGGCCATCTCGGCCATTCTAGTCCATGTCGAACTCTTACTCTCACCTAGTCCCACTGACCTGCACTCAGTCCATAACCCTCCATTCCTTTCTTGTCCATATAGCTATCCAATTTAACTTTAAATGAAAATATCGAACCTGCCTCAACCACTTCTGCTGGAAACTCATTCCACACAGCTACTACTCTCTGAGTAAAGAAGTTCTCCCTCATGTTACCCCTAAACTTTTGCCCTTTAACTCTCAACTCATGTCCTCTAGTTTGAATCTCCCCCACTCTCAATGGAAAAAGCCTATCCACGTCAACTCTATCTATCCCCCTCATAATTTTAAATACCTCTATCAAGTCCCCCCTCAACCTTCTATGCTCCAAAGAATAAAGACCCAACTTGTTCAACCTTTCTCACCACCAAAAGCTTTCTTCACCACCCTATCCACATGAGATTCCATTATTCCTAGATCCCTCTGTTCTACTGCATTCTTCAATCCCCTACCATTTACCATGTATGTCCTATTTTGATTAGTCCTACCAAAATGTAGCACTTCACATTTATCAACATTAAACTCCATCTGCCATCTTTCAACCCAACTGGCCTAAATCTCTCTGCAAGCTTCAAAAACCTACTTCATTATCCACAACTCCACCTATCTTAGTATCATCTCCATACTTCCTAATCCAATTTACCACCCCATCATCCAGATCATTAATATATATGACAAACAACACTGGACCCAGTACAGATCCCTGAGGCACACCGCTACACACCGTCCTCCAATCTGACAAACAGTTATCCACCACTACTCTCTGGCGTCTCCCATCCAGCCACTGCTGAATCCATTTTACTACTTCAATATTAATACCTAACGATTGAACCTTCCTAACTAACCTTCCGTGTGGAACCTTGTCAAAGGCCTTACTGAAGTCCATATAGACAGCATCTACTAGTTTACCCTCGTCAACTTTCCTAGTACCCTCTTCAAAAAATTCATTAAGATTTGTCAAGCATGACTTTCCACGCACAAATCCATGTTGACTGTTCCTAATCAGACCCTGTCTATCCAGATAATTATACATACCACCTCTAAGAATCCTTTCCATCAATTTACCCACTGACGTCAAACTCACAGGTCGATAATTGCTAAATTTACTCTCAGAACCCTTTTTAAACAATGGAACAACATGAGCAATACGCCAATCCTCCCACACCATCCCTGTTTCTAATGACATTTGAAAAATTTCTGTCAGAGCCCCTGCTATTTCCACATTAACTTCCCTCGAGGTCCCAGGGAATATTCTGTTAGGACCTGGAGACTTATCCACTTTTATATTCCTTAAAAGTGCCAGTACTTCCTCTTCTTTAATCATCATAGTTTCCATAACTACCCTACTTGTTTCCCATACCTTACACAATTAAATATCCTTCTCCTTTGTGAATACCGAAGAAAAGAATTTGTTCAAAATCTCCCCCATCTCTTTTGGCTCAGCACATAGCCGTCCACTCTGATTCTCTAAGGGACCAATTTTATCCCTCACCATCCTTTTGCTATTAATATAACTGTAGAAACCCTTTGGATTTATTTTCACCTTACTTGCCAAAGCAACCTCATATCTTCTTTTAGCTTTTCTAATTTCTTTCTTAAGATTCTTTTTACATTCTTTATATTCCTTGAACACCTCATTTACTCCAAGCTGCCTATCTTTATTGTAGATATCTCTCTTTTTCCAAACCAAGTTTCCAATATCCCTTGAAAACCATGGCTCTCTCAAACTTTTAACCTTTCCTTTCAACCTAACATGGCATTGTGATCACTGGACCCAAAGTGCTCCCCAACACAAACCTCCGTCACCTGACCTATCTCATTCCCTAACAGGAGATCCAACACTGCCCCTTCTCTAGTTGGTACCTCTATGTATTGCTGCATTGTCCCATTTACCCTTGGAAACAAAAATGCCTGAAACATTTACAAAAGAGGACACTACTTTTGACATATTCTCCCTAACACAAATTGAAAGTATCTATTATGGCAGAGATTACCCAAAAGGAAACCAGAAAAGATCCCACACTGTCTCACATCTAGATGGCCACCCAAAATGGCTGGAATGTGCTGCAGAATCTCCCATTTCCACATTTTTACCAACCACGGAATGAAGAGTCTGTTCTCTGTTTGATTTGCACACCATTTTACAAAATTTGTACAAAGTGTCTGTGCTCACCATTCTAACCCTTGTTTTGTTGTAATTTCCACAGCTGTAGCGAAGTGGAGGTTCCTGAACCTGGTGATGTACGACTTTAAGCTCCTGAACCTCCTGCCTGATGGTAACATTGAGAAAAGGGCATGGACCACATGCTGTGGTTCTTTGATGACAGAAGACTCTTCATTAAGGCTTTGTCCCTGTTGTCTGCAGACTCAAGACTGCGGTCATTGGTTTGATCATAAAGTCCTTTTCCTGAGGGTGTCTAAGATGAAATGGCATTGTTTTAAGAGTTATAAGGCTGAGAGGTCAGCAGGAAAAATTTTGCACACAGTCTAATTGGAACCTGCAGTGCTTTACTTGGAGTGACGACCTCAGAGCATTCAGAAGCAAAAGCCAGTGTTCACTGAGGGATCAGCAGTGGAAAGGGTGACTACTATCAAGTTATTGGGTGTCGAACATCTCTGAAGACCTATCCTGGGCCCAACGTACTGATGCAAGTATGAAGAAGGCACACCAGTGGCTATAGTTCATAAGGAGCTTGAGGAGATTTGGTGTATCACCAAAGACTACAGGAAATTTCTATGGATGTACCTTGAAGAGTATTCTAACTGGCGTGGAGGGGCCACTGCACAGGATTGGAAAAAGCTGCAAAGGGTTACAAACTTACCCAGCTTCATCATGGGAACTAATCTCCCAGCATCAAGGGCATCTTCAAAAGACGATGCCTCAAGAAGCAACATCCATCGTGAAAGACCTCCATCTATGGAATCTATGGAATCTGTTGCCACGGGCGGCAGTGGGGGCCAAGTCATTGGGTGTATTTAAGGCAGAGATCGATAGGTATCTGAGTAGCCAGGGCATCAAAGGTTATGGTGAGAAGGCGGGGAAGTGAGACTAAATGAGAGAATGGATCATGGTAAAATGGTGGAGCAGACTCGATGGGCCGAATGGCCGACTTCTGCTCCTTTGTCTTATGGTCTTATGTCTTATCTCCCAGGACATGGTCTCTTCTTATTATTTCATCTGTCAGGAGATACAGGAGCCTGAAGACACACACTCAATGGTTCAGGAATAGTTGCTTCCCCACTGCCATCAGATTTCTGAATGGACAATGAATCCATGAACATTACCTCACTACTTTTCTCTCTTATTGCATTTAATTTAATTTATTATATATTTACTTTTTGTAATTTATAGTTTTTTAAAAATTATTATGTATTGTAATGTACTGTTGCTACCAAACAACAAATTTCACAACATATGCCAGTGATATTATACCTAATTCTGATGTGGATTCCGACTTCATCTTCTCTCCACCACCCACCCACCTTCCCCTTCACCTGGCTTCACGTATCACCTGCCAGTTTGTACTCCTTCCACCCTCTTAATCTGGCTTCTTCCCCGTTTCTCTCCAGTCCTGATGCTGGGACTTGGCCCAACTCTTTATTCCTCTCCATAGACGCTGCCTGTACTGCTGAGCTCCTCCAGCGTTTTGTGTGTGTTGCTCTGCATTAACACTGTTTTGTATCCTTCAGATGATCTGCTGGCTTTCTTTTTTGTGAGAGGTGGCATACTCGTATCTGAATTGCAAATTTGATTGAAGGCTTTGCTGAGTACAGTAATATTGGATTGAGTCATTATTTGTAGATCAGTCAGTCATCCAGTGCACTTCAGCAACTCTGCAGTTTCGTCTGTGTAATCTAATTCCTCGCCCATTTTCTGTCAGAAGAGGTGATTCTGATTCAAGTCATTAGTATTGCTGAAACTTTGACAAAATGGTAAAACAGACCTTTGAGATGTTTTCTAAGGCAAGTTCTGACTTGCTTAAGAATGCTATCTTACTTTTCTGGATATAGTCAGAGTCAAACTGATAAGCAGTTTTGTTCATTCCTTAAACGTTACAGGATTAGATTTGAGGACTAAATTTATTACCCTTTGGAAGGCAGGGCTTGAAAGCACGGTAGTGTAGTGGTTAGCACAACAGTTTATAGTACCAGCGACCTGGGTTCATTTCCCGCCACTGCCTGTAAGGAGTATGCTTGTTCTCCCCGTGAGCACATGGGTTTCCTCCGGGTGCTTCGATGCACAGCTCACAGACATACTGGTTGGTAAATTAATTGGTCACTGTAACTTGTCCTGTGATTAGGCTGGGATTATATTGGGGAATTGCTGGGTGGCATGGCTTGAAGGGCTGGAATGGCATATTTCGCACTGTATCCAAATAAATAAATAAATAAATGCCTCTAGAACTGATTTCCTTTCTGGGAATGGGATTAGAATATAAATCATAAGAGCATAATTAGGCCATTTGGCCCATCGAGTCTGCTCCACTGTTCCATCATGTCTGATTTACTCTCCCTCTCAGCCCCATTCTCCTGCCTTCTCCCTTTGATTAGAATTCAAGAAATGATCAACCTCCAATAAGAGCATAAAACATAGGAAACTGGTAATCAACGTGGGGCTCAAACTCAGGACCCTGGGATTAAGAGTCCCACACTCTACCTTCTGAGCTAGCAAGGCTAACAGGCGAGCCAGGTTCCCACAGTGCTGTTGGGGAGGGAGCTACAGTGATGACAAAGGATTACAACCGTATCCCGAGCAACACACACAAAATGGTGGAGGAACACAGCAGGTCAGCCTGCATCTATGGGGGAAAAGGAATGCAAGTATTTGAAGGTGCAATCCTTCATCAAAACTTCTGCGTTGCTCAAGAGTTCCAATGCCTTCTGAATCTCTTGTATCTCAGGGACATATCCCAAGTCTTTATGGTCATGGGGAGATAGAGAAAGGGAAACACCCAACCATTGAGAATAATGCAGTATGTATTATGATGCACAGCAAACACTAAGAAATAGAATGGGTCAAAGGCTGCAATTCAGTCTGAATCAGTGCAAAGAAACACTAAAATGACATTAATCAGGAGACGTAGAATTCAGAATCTGAGGGCATAACAACAGCTCTGGGAATAAGACAGCAGAAAATCCTCAGCAAGCCATGTGTGGAGTCTAGTGTCGAATATATGTCATTGGCTTTACTTAAAGTTCAAGGGTCAAAATAAATTTATTATCCAAGTATGTATATGTCACCATATACCACCTCGAGATTCATTTTCTTCAGACATTCACAGTAGACAAAGAAATGCAATAAAATCAATGAAAAACTGTGCACGATGACTGACAAACAACCAATGTGCAAAAGAAGACAAATAGTGCAAATTAAAAAAAAATAAACATATGATATTGAGAACATGAATTTTAGAGTCCATGACCATACAGGACATGCTCTCTTTTCACGGCTGCCATCAGGAAGGAGGTAAAGGAGCCTCAGGACTCGCACCAGCAGGTTCAGGAACAGTTATTGTCTTTCAGTCATCAGGCTCTTGAACAGAGGGGATAACCTCACTCACCCCAGCGCTGAACTGATTCCACAACCTGTGGGATCACTTTCAAGGACTCTACAGTACTACTATTACTACTACTACGTCGACTCAGGCCTAAGGGGCTGGCGTAGGGCAAAAAAAAAGACTCTACAGTTCTCGATATTTATGACTTATTTATTTATTACTATTATTATGGGAGCCTTGGCTCAGGACGACGGAGTTTGGAGTTCAATCCTGGCATCCTCTGTAGGAAGTCTGTACGTTCTCCATGTGGAATGTGCGGGTTTTCCCCAGGTGCTCTGGTTTCCCCTCTCAGTCCAAAGAGCTACCAGTTAGGTTAATTGGTCATTTCAATTATCCCATGGTTAGGTTAGGGTTACACTTCAGTGTCCTCTGGAAGGGGTTTGTATGTTCATTCCTGTGTGTGCGTGACTTTCCTCCGGGCGCTCTGCTTTTCTCACACATTACAAAGACATGCTGGTTAGTGGGTTAATGGGTCATTGTAAATTGTCCCATGATTAGACTAGGGTTACTTAGGTGGGTTGGTGGGCGGCCCAGCTCGAAGGGCTGGAGGAGCCTGTTTCGTGTTGTATCGCTCAATAAGTGCAACAGTAGTGCCTAGGGACGGGTTACACCTGAACCCAAGGGGTCCAATGTCCTTCTGGGCAGGTTGGCCAGAGTTGTTTGGGTGGGTTTAAAGTACTTTGGCAGGAGGATGGAAACTGGAGTGATAGTGCTGAGGATGAGGTGGTTGGTTTACAAATAGAGGCAATGTGTAATGAGACTCCTAGCAAGGAGAGGCTGATGATGGGGCAAAATTGCAGTCAACAGGATGAGTTCCAATGTAAGAGGCTGTCAAAATCGAAACGAGTGAGTACAGGACTGATGGTGTTATATTTGAACGTGTGCAGTATATGGAATAAGGTAGATGAACTTGTAGCACAGTTGCAGATTGGCATATATGATGTTGTAGGCATCACTGAATCTTGGCTGAAAGATTATAGCTGGGAGGTTAATGTCCAAGGATATACATTGTATTGAAAGGACAGGCAGGAAGGCAGAGGGGGTGGTGTTGCTCTGTTAGTAAAAAATGAAATCAAAGCATTAGAAAGAGGTGACATAAGATTGAAAGGTGTTTGAGTCGTTGTGCTAAGGAACTGCAGGGGTAAATAGATAGATAGATAGATAGACATACTTTATTGATTCCGAGGGAAATTGGGTAAGAAGGCCCTGGTGGGAGTAGCATACAGACCCCCAAACAGTAGTAAGGATGTGGTCTGCAAATTACAGTGGGAGATTAAAATTGCATGTCAAAAGGGCAATGTTACAGTAGTGCTAGTTCCCGGGGGGGGGGGGGGAGTTTGTAGAATGCCTACGAGATGGATTTTTAAGCAGTTCATGGTTGAGCCCACTAAGGAGATCAGCAATTCTGGATTGGGTGTTGTGCAATGAACCACAATTGATTAAAGAGCTAATGTAAAAGAACTCTTAAGGGCAAGTGATGGTAATATAATCGAATTCACCCTGAAATTTGAGAAGGAGAAGTCATCAGAATCAGAATTCACATTTATTATCACCGGCATGTGACATGAAATTTGTTAACTTAGCAGCAGCAGTTCAATGTAATACATAATATAGAAGAAAAAAAATTAAAATAATAATAATAATAAATAAGTAAATCAATTACAGTATACATATATTGAAAAGATTAAAAATTGTGCAAAAAATAGAAATACTGTATATTAAAAAAATGAGGTAGTGTCCAAAGGTTCAATGTTCATTTAGGAATCGGATGGCAGAGGGGAAGAAGCTGTTCCTGAATCACTGAGTGTGTGCCTTCGGGCTTCTGTACCTCCTACCTGATGGTAACAGTGAGAAAAGGGCATGTCCTGGGTGCTGGAGTCCTGAATAATGGACGCTGCCTTTCTGAGACACCACTCCCTGAAGATATCCTGGGTACTCTGTAGTCTAGTACCCAAGATGGAGCTGACTAGATTTATAACCCTCTGCAGCCTCTTTTGGTCCTGTGCAGTAGACCCCCCCCCCATACCAGACAGTGATGCAGCCTGTCAGATTGCTCTCCATGGTACATCTATGAAGTTTTTGAGTGTATTTGTTGACATGCCAAATCTCTTCAAACTCCTGATGAAGTATAGCCGCTCTCTTGTCTTTTTTATAACTACATCAATATTTTGGGACCATGTTAGATCCTCAGAGATCTTGACACCCAGGAGCTTGAAACTGCTCACTCTCTCCACTTCTGATCCCTCTTTGAGGACTGGTATGTGTTCCTTCGTCTTACCCTTCCTGAAGTCCACAATCAGCTCTTT
Organism: Mobula hypostoma; assembly: GCF_963921235.1. Classification (NCBI taxonomy): domain Eukaryota; kingdom Metazoa; phylum Chordata; class Chondrichthyes; order Myliobatiformes; family Myliobatidae; genus Mobula; species Mobula hypostoma. The sequence continues at coordinate 85,142,099 of NC_086107.1, read as the reverse complement.
CATCTTACTGATGTTGAGTGCCAATTTGTTGCTGCGGCACCACTCCACGAGTTGGCATATCTCACTCCTGTACGCCTTCTCGTCATGACCTGAGATTCTACTAACAATAATTGTATCATCAGAAGATTTATAGATGGGGTTTGAGCTATGCCTAGCCACACAGTCATGTGTATGCAGAGAGTAGAGCAATGGGCTAAGCACACACCCCTGAGATGCGCCAGTGTTGATTGTCAGCGAGGAGGATATGTTATCACCAATCCGCAAAGATTGTGGTCTTCTGGTTAGGAAGTCGAGGATCCAATTGCAGAGGGAGGTAATGCCAGATATATCAGTATTACAGTGGAGTGAAAAGAATTACTGAGGCATGACAGAGAAGTTGGCCAGTATTGATTGGAAAGAACACTGGCAGGGATGACAACAGAGCAGCAATGGCTGGAATTTCTGGAAGCAATTTGGAAGGCATAGGATATGTACATTCCAAAGAGGAAAAAGTATTCTAAAGACAAGATTACACAACCATGGCTAACAAAAGAAGTCAAAGCCAATGTAAAAGCCAAAGAGAGGACATATTATAGAGCAAAAATTAGTAGGAAGTTAGAGAGTTGGGAAGCTTTTTAAAATCAACAGAAGGTAAAAATGGAATATGAAAATAAGCTGGACAACACAATTAAAGAGGATACCAAAAGTTTCTTCAGATATATAAAGTGTAAAAGAGAAGTGAGAGTGCATTGGACCACTGGCAAATAATGCTGGGCAGGTAGTAAAGTGGGACAAGAAAATGGTGGATGAACTGAATAAGTATTTTGTATCAGTCTTCACTGTGGAAGACATTAGCAGTACGGTGGAAGTTCCAGGCATCAGGATCATGAAGTGTGTGAAGTTACCATATCTACAGAGAAGACTTTTGGGAATCTGAAAGATCTGAAGGCAGATAAGTCAACAGATGTGTACACCCCAAGGTTCTGAAAGAGGTGGCTGGAGAGATTGTGGAGGCATTAGTAATGATATTTCAAGAATAACTGGAATGGTTAATGATATTTCAAGAATAACTGGAATAACTGGAATGGAAGACTAGGAATTTGCAAATGTCACTTTTCTCTTGAAGAAGGAAAAGAGGCAGAAGAAAGGAAACTATAGACCACTTAGTCTGGCCTCAGTGGTTGGGAAAATGTTGGAGTCGATTGTTAAGAACGTGATTTCGGGGAACTTCGAGGCAGATGATGAAATAGGCCATAGTCAGCATAGTTTTCTCAAGGAAAAGTCTTGCCTGACAAATCTGCTGGAATTTTTTTGAAGAAATAACAATCAGGATAGACAAAGGAGAATCAGTTGAAGTTGTGTACTTAAATTTTCAGAAGGCCTTTGACAAGGTGCCACACATGAGGCTGCTTGACAAGTTATGAGCCCATGGCATTACAGGAAAGATTCTAGAATGGATAAAGTAGTGGCTGATAGGCAGGAGGCAAAGAGTGGGAATAAAAGGAGCCTTTTCTGTTTGGCTTCTAATGACTAGTGGTGTTCCACAGGGTTCTGTGTTGGGACTAATTCTTTTTATGATATATGTCAATGATTTGGATGACAGAATTGATGTCTTTGTTGTAAAGTTTGCAGGTGATATGAAAATAGATGGAGGGCTGGTAATTTTGAGGACGTACAGAGACTACAAAAGGACAAACACATTAGGAAAATAGGCAAATAATTGGTAGGTGGAATACAATGTCGAAAAGTGTATGGTCATGCACTTTGGTAGAAGAAATGAAAGATAGACCAATTTCTAAATGAAGAAAAAATATAAAAAAACTGAGGTGCAAAGAGACTTGGCAGTCATTGTACAGGACTTCCTATGGGTTGATTTGCAGGTTGAATCTGTGGTGAGGAAGACAAATGCGATGTTAGCATTCATTTCAGGAGGACTAGAATATAAAAGCAAGGATATAATGTTGAGATTTTATAAAGCATTGGTGATGCCCTACTTCCCCCATAAGTATGAAGTCCTTGAACTTTCAAAGTGTAAAGTCTATTTTGCACCTTTTTAACATCTCAGGAAATACTGCCAGTTGGGACTTCAGACTGGAAATTCCCAAGGACAACTCACCTTGACAATTTTCCAGTACCTCTGACAATGTCAACTCTGTCTTCCTGACTGGTATTTGGAACACTAACAGTACACAACTAACAATTCCACAAGGAGCTGACGAACGACAACTGGGAGGGGTTGGCAATGGAAAAACTTGGACTGGGACATAGTTTACAGGTCGAAGTTATGAGATAACCTCTGAGTTTCCTCTGCTGCCTGCCTTTGTTTGATCATTACTGGGTCTAAAAGGGCTTGGAACAGCCTTTCAGAATTGTGAATGTTACATATACTGTTACTCTGCCTTAATAATAAAGTTGTGCCTCACTACCACAAGGATGCATGCTTAGCGCATTGCTTGATTGTCTCTACGCTCATAGCTATGTGACTAGGCACAGCTGAAAGACAACGTACTGTATAAATTTGCTGATGCGCACAACTGTTGTTGGCAGATTTTCAGATGGTGATGAGAGGCGTACAGGAGCGAGACAGATCAGCTGGTTGAGAGGTATCACAGCAGCAACCTTGCACTCAGTGGCAGCAAAGCCAAGGAACTGAGTGTGGACTTCAGGAAGGGGAAGCTGGGAGAACATTCAACAATCCTCTTTGAAGGGTCTGCAGTGGAAAGGTGGAGCAGCTTGTAAAATTAGTCAGCTCCATCATAGGTATCAGCCTCTGTGGTATCCAAGACATCTTCAAGGAGTGGTGCCTTAGGAAGGCGGCATCTATCATTAAGGACCCCCACCACCCAGGGCATGCCCTCTTCACACTGTTACCATGGGGAAGGAGGTACAGAGGCTTGAAGACACACACTCAGCGATTCAGGAACAACTTCTTCCCCTCTGCTATCTGATTTCTAAATGGACATTGAACCCGTGAACACTACCTCACTACTTTTTCATTTCTGTCATTTTGCTCTACTTCTTTTTAACTTAACTCTTTAATAGACGTGTATATACTCAATGTAACTCAGCTTTTTCTCTCCATTTATTTATCATGCATTTCATTATACGGCTGTCATAAGGTTAACAAATTTCACAACATATGCCGGTGATATTAAATCTGATTCTAATACTGAGCTTTAAGTTCGTGGGTGTCAACACCTCTGAAAATCTTACCTGGGCCCAACCTACTAATGCAGTTATTGAGAAGGAACTCATTAGGAGTGTGAGGAAATTTGTATATCACCAAAGACTCTAGCAAATCTCTACAGATTAACCATGGAGAGCATTCTAACTAGTTACATCACCGTCTGGTATGGAGAGGCCACCGCACTGGATCAGAAAAAGCTGCATATCACAACCGACTCATCCAGCACCATCATGGGCACTAGTCTCCTCCAGCATCGAGAACATCTGCAGAAATGACACCTCAAGAAGGACCATCTGAAGCCTAGGTAGTTCTAAGTTAGGGACATGTTTGGCACAGCTTTGCGGGCTGAAGGGCCTGTATTGTGCTGTAGGTTTTTCTATGTTTCTATCTCCATCCAGGACATGGCCTCTTTTCATTACTGCCACCCGGGAGAAGGTACAGGAGCCTGAAAACACACAAGCAATGTTTTAGGATCAACATCATCCCCTCTGCCATCAGATTTCTGAATGATCCATGAAAACACGAACACTACCTCACTGTTCAGCTCTCTTTATGCGTAACTCATTTAATATTATGTTTTGTTGTAACTTATAGTAATTGTCTTTAATCTACTGCGCTGTCCTGCTGCCACAAGACAACAAATTTCATGATGTAAGTCAGTGATAATCAACTTGATTCTGATTCAGATACCCTGTAGCCTTCCTTCGTCATTGAAAGGCCCTCATGTAATATATCCTCAGGCAAAAGGTACTTCCAACAGTGTAGCACTCACTGAAATGTCAGCCTACTCATACTGATTTGACAGTCACTTCATTACTCCATCGCATGGTTGTCCATTTTCCCCAATAGACGTCACTCCACTGTTGGAACAGACAAGATTATAATTGTATTTTGGAAACCTGGTAGTGGAGTTCAACAGTGATGTACTGATATATAAAAAAATATATTATTTCTGTACTCACTGGAGCTTAGAAGAATGAGAGAGGATCTCATTGAAATGTATTGGATGTTGAAAGTTTAAATAGAGTGGATGTGGAGAGGATATTTTCTCTGGCGGGCAAGTCTAGGACTAGAGTGCACAGCGTCAGAATAGAAGGATGTCCCTTTAGAACAGAAGTGAAGAGGGATTTCTTCAGCCAGAGGGTGCCAATCTATGGAATTCATTGCACAGATGTTTGTGGAGGTCAAGTCACTGGTTATATTTAAAGCAGAGGTTGATTGGCTCTCGATTAGTCAGGGCATCAATGGTTATGGAAAAAAGGCAGGAAAAATGTGGTTGAGAGGGACAATAAATTGGCCACAAAGGTATGGTGAAGAAAATTTGATGGGCTGAATGACGTAATTTTCATCCTATGTCTTATGGTCTTATGGTCTAATATGAGAAGCATCCCTAGCTGGAAATAGTCTTATCAATGTTATTGATTCGGCTCCATGCACGTAGAAGATAACCGGTCTAGAGTTAAAAGCATAACTGGTCTAGGGTTAAAAGTTTCAGTAAGTTCTAAGTATTTAAAATAGCAGAAAATACGATTTTCAAACTGTATGACAAAATCATGTTTATGAACTCTCTCCCTCCGATTTATTTTTGCATCATGATTCTGCAGATGCTGGAAATCCAGAGCAATGCATACAAAATGCTGGAGGACCCAGCAGGTCAGGCAGCGTCCATGGAAAGGAATAAACAGTCAACATTTAGGGATGAGACCCTTCATCAGGACTGGAAAGGAAGGGGGAAGGAGCTGGAATAACAAGGCTGGCTGGCAAAGGGGTACAGGTTGGCAGGTGATAGGTGAAGACAGGTGAGGTGGAAGATGGGTCGGTGAGTGAAGGGGGATGAATTAAGAAACTGGAGGTGATAGGCAGAAAAGGTAAAGGGCTGAAGAAGAAAGACTCTTGTAGGAGATAAGAGTAGACCATAGGAGAAAAGAAAGGAGAATCATTCAGCATAATTCAGGGAATCTGTAATTAGCGATCTCCACCCCAATCTCTTCTTTCTGTAACATGGTTTCACAAATTGAGCACCTTTCACACGAAACAATCCTGTTATATTTTATTGCTGAACTGTGCAAGTTAGTTTGCCCACCCATCCTGTCACGGCAGGTCATGGATAAGCAATGGAAATCATTTGGCCTATTTCAGCCATCTCTGTCTGACAGTCAGCTCAAGGAGACAGCTTAAATCAAAGAAACGCTTCCAGTCATGTACGGTCACATCCAAGAAAACCAGCAGGCATGCAGTTTGTTATAGAGACTGCAGGTCAACGAGCTTGGTACCTGTGCTCATATGTAGAGCTGATGCACTAATCTCAGGATTCAAAATTCAGTATTGTTCAATGTTATTTCTAGTACACAAGTGTAAAGGAGGACAAAATAATTATTACTCCAGATCTGCTGCAGCACGAATTAATTAAAAACACAATAAATATAAATACATAAGATAGCTTATACAGGTAAACAGATTGTTTGTCTGTCCATAAAGTGATGCTAGGCTGCACATAAGGTGACTGACTGGAAATAATAAAGACGTGGTTGAGTTAGTGGGTGGAGGGGTTGATCAGCCTTACTGCTTGGGGAAAGTAACTGTTTTTGAGTGCTTTGGTGTTCTGTATGGGGAACAGAATGGGAAAGGGACAAAGGCTGTTAAGGCAGAGGTAGCTCCAATCTGCAGTTCAATCTCATTGAAAGGTGCACCACTTTGGCAGGGATAGAGAGAATGGATGCAGGGTAGATGCTTCGCCTTGCTTAGAGAGTCTAGATGGAGTCAGAGATAAGGCATTTAAAGCTCAAATTTTAAAGTAAATTTATTGACAAAGTACAAACACCTAGTGGCCATCAGGTACACCTTTACACCTGCTTGCTAATAACAAAAATTGAATTAGACACAATCATGTGGCAGCAACTCAAGGCATAAAAAGCATGCAGACATGGTCAAGAGGGTCAGATCAAACACCAGAATAGGGAAGAAATGTGATCTAAGTGACTTTCCCCGAGGAATGTGGCAATGGGGTGGTATTTCATAAACTTCTGATCTCCTGGGATTTTCATGCAGTCAGAGTTTACAGAGAATGGTGTGAAAAGCAAAAAACATCCAGTAAGCAGCAGTTCTGTGGGTGAAAATGCCTTGCCAATGAGAGAGGTGTGAGGAGAATGTTCAGACTAGTTCAGACTGACAGGAGGGTGACAGTAACTCAAATAACTATGGTATATGGTGTCATATACAGCTTACAGTTTGACAATAAATTTACTTTGAACTTGGAACATCTGTGGGGATAAGTAGGAGTATCTCCACCAGGATAATTCTCAACACTGCTGCCTGCAAGGTTGAGTCCTCATCCCTGCTAACTCTACGCTCTGTACACTCACAATTGTCTGGCCAGATTGTGTTCTAACTCCATCGACAAGCTTGCAAACGATACCACAGTGGTGGGCCATATTTCAAGTAACGATGAGTCGGAGTACAGGAAGGCGGTAGAGAGCTTAGTGACGTGGAGTGGAGACAGCAACCTCTCCCTCACTGTCAGCAAAGAGCTGGTCATTAATTTTAGGAAGTGGGGTAATGTGCATGTTGCAGTTTACATCAACCTTTTATGGTTGAGGATCTCCCAGTGGCCACACATTTTAATTCCACATCCCATTCCCATTCTGACATGTCTATCCACGGCCTCCTCTACTGTAAAGATGAAGCCACACTCAGGTTGGAGGAACAACACCTTACGTTCTGTCTGGGTAGCCTCCAACCTGATGGCATGAATATCGACTTCTCTAACTTCTGCTAATGCCTCACCTACCCCTCGTACCCCATCTGTTACTTATTTTTATACACACATTCTTTCTCTCACTCTCCTTTTTTTCCCTCTGTCCCTCTGAATATACCCCTTGCCCATCCTCTGGGTCCCCCCCTCCCCAACCTTGTCTTTCTTCCCGGACCTCCTGTCCCATGATCCTCTCATATCCCCTTTGCCAATCACCTGTCCAGCTCTTGACTCCATCCCTCCCCCTCCTGTCTCCTCCTATCATTTTGGATCTCCCCCTCCCCCTCCAACTTTCAAATCCCTTACTCACTCTTCCTTCAGTTAGTCCTGACGAAGGGTCTCGGCCTGAAACGTCGACTGCACCTCTTCCTAGAGATGCTGCCTGGCCTGCTGCGCTCACCAGCAACTTTTATGTGTGATGGTTGAGAGCTCAGGTTTCTAGCAATGATTGCCACCATTGCTAGATGGTCAAACCATGTAGATGCCAAGAAACCCAACCATGTAGACATCTGCACCGCTACTTCCTCTGCATGTCTCATTTGACCCTCACTAGTTCTATCGATGCTCAATAGAAAGTATCCTATCTGGATGCATAACGGCTCATTGTGACAACTGCTCTGCCCGTGACAGCGAGAGTTGTGACACATCAGAGCACATCACATGCGCCAGCCTCCCCTCCATGGATTCATCCTACACTGCTTGCCAGTGTAACCAAAGACCCCACCCTCCCTGGTAATTCTTTATTCTCCCCTCTCCCCCTCGCCAATTTTGGCAGTCTGGTGCCCAGATGTGCAGGTGAGATCACTTCCCCTACTAGAAAGAATGCCCCTGCTACACTGTACAACAGTTCACTGAATAATAAGGTACACGGTGAAAAGACACTCATCGCCGCGTAAGGTGACCATTCAAAAGAAAACGGTTATTACTCTGATGTGATATCTAAGTGGGACTTAGCAGGTGACAAGGATTCACTTGACCACGGTGTCTTGTGACAGGCTGGTGAAACTGAGTTCCTCCAGCATCTTGCGTGTGTTGCTCAAGATCTCCAGCATCTGCAGAAGCTCTTGTATTTGTGACAGGCTAGTCCTCAGCTGCTGGACTGACATACAGTATGTAACTTTGAACGGTATAAGACATAGGAGTAGAACTAGGCCATTCAGCCCATCGAGTTTGCTGAAGGATGTCGGACAGGTCGAGACAGAAAGAGAAATTTCTAAATGGAAAAATTGGTTTATTATTGTCTACATAATTTATTATCCACTACATAATGTACTGGGTGGGCACAGGAGTAAATTCAGCCAGAGACTCATTCCACCGAGATGCAACACAGAGCGTCATAGGAAGTCATTCCTGCCTGTGGCCATCAAACTTTACAACTCCTCCCTTGGAGGGTCAGCAGACACCCTGAGCCAATAGGCTGGTCCTGGACTTATTTCATAATTTACTGGCATAATTTACATATTACTATTTAACTATTTATGGTTCTATTACTATTTATTATTTATGGTGCAACTGTAACGAAAACCAATTTCCCCTGGGATCAATAAAGTATGACTATGACTACGACTATGACTATAAATAAAACACACAACAGCAGAGCACGCTATGGGCGCTTTGGCCCACAATGTTGTGGCAACCTATGTAAACCTGTTTCACCATCACTCTAACTATTACCTCCTAAACAGCCCATAACCCTCTATTTTTCTAACATCCATTTGCCTACCTAAGAGCCTTTTGAATGTCCTTATTCTATCAGCCTCTCCCACTGCCCCTGATAGTGTGTTCCAAGCATTCACAACTCTTGGTGTGAAAAAACATACCTCTGCACTGTCCTGCATTTACCTGAAGCTGATGCCCTCTGCTATTGGCCATTTCTGCCTTGGGCTGTCCAGTCTGTCTTTGCCAGAGCACAGTGAGATACATTGTTTGCATGTCCTCTTTACAAGTCCTTTCATTACAACAAAGCTTTGAGGCTGTCATGGTCCGGTCCGTGAAGTCCGCATTCCGGTTCATGGTCCGGTCCGTGGACTCAGGACTCCGGGACTTCCAGCTGTCACTTGTTTGAGTTAATCATAGGCACCTGATTCCCATCTTTGGGCTTGCAATATAAGTAGCCTTGGGATTGAGTGTGGGCTGCTGGTTTGTCTTGTCAGTTCCCCTTGGAGCAACCTGTTGATGGAATGCTAGTGAAACCACTTGTGATCTCTAGGCCTGGTTGGAGGACCACTGCTTCATGGAGCCTTGTTGCCACTTGTTGGAGTGGTCTTTGCGGTATGGATTCGGCTGTTTCCTGGGCCAGCTGAGTGGCTGCCAGCCACTCTGAGCTAGGTAGGAATCTGGCTGTTTCTGTAGCCAGCTGAGGTTGCTGGCCGAACTGACACTCGAAGCTTCCCCAGAGCAGAGATGGAACTGTCTGTTGTTCTTTGGTGTTTGTCTCTTCTTGTCCTTGCCTCTGTGGGGTAAGCCAGGCTGTTTTGCCATTGCCCTGCGAGGGGATCTGTCTTGTCTTGTCCTTGCCTCTGTTGGGTAATTCTGGCCTTTCTGCTGTTACCTGACGGAGAGACCTGTCCCACCTTGGTGTGGAGATGAAGTTGAGTCCTGGGTTGTCGAAGGATAAGTCCCGGCTCTATGTTGATGTTCAGTTCCCAGTCTGTCTCTCAGCTCCAGTCTCTGAGTTATCAGCCTCCTCATTTCAAGAGAAAGATCCCACAGCCAAGCTCCAAAAACCCAGGCCTCGAAGATCCCACAGCCAAGCTCCAAGAACCCAGGCCTCAAAGATCCTGCAGCCAAGCTCCAAGAACCCAGGCCTCGAGGATCCCAAACCGCTCCAAGAACCCAGGCCTCGAGGATCCCAAGCCGCTCCAAGAACCCAGGCCTCGAGGATCCCGAGCCAAGCTCCAAGACCCCAAGCCTCGAGGATCCCGAGCCAAGCTCCAAGACCGCAAGCCTCGAGGATCCCGAGCCAAGCTCCAAGACCGCAAGCCTCGAGGATCCCGAGCCAAGCTCCAAGACCCCAAGCCTCGAGGATCCCGAGCCAAGCTCCAAGACCCCAAGCCTCGAGGATCCCGAGCCAAGCTCCAAGACCCCAAGCCTCGAGGATCCCGAGCCAAGCTCCAAGACCCCAAGCCTCGAGGATCCCGAGCCAAGCTCCAAGACCCCAATCCTCGAGGATCCCGAGCCAAGCTCCAAGACCCCAGGCCCCAAGCCTCGAGGATCCCGAGCCAAGCTCCAAGACCCCAGACCCCAAGCCTCGAGGATCCCGAGCCAAGCTCCAAGACCCCAGACCCCAAGCCTCGAGGATCCCGAGCCAAGCTCCAAGACCCCAGACCCCAAGCCTCGAGGATCCCGAGCCAAGCTCCAAGACCCCAGACCCCAAGCCTCGAGGATCCCGAGCCAAGCTCCAAGACCCCAGACCCCAAGCCTCGAGGATCCCGAGCCAAGCTCCAAGACCCCAGACCCCAAGCCTCGAGGATCCCGAGCCAAGCTCCAAGACCCCAGACCCCAAGCCTCGAGGATCCCGAGCCAAGCTCCAAGACCCAAGACCCCAAGCCTCGAGGACCCCGAGCCAAGCTCAAGACCCAAGACACCAGCCTTAAGCCATGTCATGTCTTTGCCTGGTTCTGGGGTCCAAGCCTGAAGCAAGACCCAGGTTCTGGGTCCTTGTCCATTCTGAGGCTTGGAGTCTGAGCCTTGTCTTGTCTCCAAGCTCAGGCCTCTAGACCCCAGCCACATCCTGTCCTGAAGCCATGTCATGTCCTTGCCTGGTTTCGGGGTCCGAGCCCAAGGCAAGAGCTAGGTTCTGGGTCCTTGTCCAGTCTCGGGCTCGGAGTCCAAGCCTTGTCTCCTAGTCCTGGTCCCGCTTTCCCTTGCCCAACTCTGTGTTCTTGTCTCTGCTCCTTGCCTGAATCCTGTCACGTCTCTACTCTAGTCAAGTCCTGTTCGTTGTACTTCAGTGTCTGTGTCTTGCTTTTGGGTCTGTTTCCAGCACCCCAATGTGACAGAGGTGGTACAAGGGAAAACAATAACAGAACGTAGAACAAGAGCTCAAAAGATTTGGCAGATGCTGGAAATACCCCTGGCATGTATCCTTCCAAGCAGCAGAAATGCTACATCTCTTTCACCTCTGTTCAGGGCCCTAAACAGACTTCCATCTGAGGCAGAACTTCACCTGTGGATCTGCTGGGCTTGTCTGTTGCGTGCGGTGCTCCCAATGTGGCCTCCGCTACACTGGTGAGACCCGCTATAAGTTGGGCGACCGCTTCGCTGAGCACCTCCGCTCCATACGTGGTATGTTTTGTAACTCTGAAATACCAAACTCACGTACTTTTACATATAACCTGTAATTATTTATTTAAACAAAGAATGCTTAATCAATCAATATATTTAGGTTATTACACAAATATTACTGAAATACTAAATACACATCAATCTACCGAAAGCAGAAGTTCCAGGTGGGCAACCTTTTTAAATTCCTATCCCCATTCCCGTTTCAACATTTTGGTTCATGGTCTCCTCTTTTGCCACGATTTTTTTTGAGGCCACTCTCAGGGTGGAGGAGCAACACCTCATATTCTGCCTAGGTAGCCTCTAACCTGGTGGCATGAACATCAATATCGCCTTCTTGTAATCTTTTTCTTTTTTCTTTTCCACTCCCCCTTCCCTCTTCTGTTCCCCAATCTGGCCTATTACTACTTCTCCTCACCTGCCTATCCCAACCCCCTGACATCCCGCCTTCTTCCCTTCCGCTCATAGTCCACTCTCCTATCGGATACCCTCATCTTCAGCCCTTTACCTTTCCCACCCACCTGGCTTCACCTTGTCCTCCTTCCTCTCCCTCCACCTTTTAATTCTGTCATCTGCCCCTTTCCTTTCCAATCTTGAAGCCCAAAACATGGACTGTTTATTCATTTCTGTAGATACTGCCCGACCTGCGAAGCTCCTGCAGCATTTTGTGTGTGTTGCAGAATAAAGTGTTACAATTACAAAGCAAGTGCGGTGCGGATAGCCAATAAGGAGCAAGGCCACATGGGTTAGACTGTAAGATCAAGAGTCTGTCTTATTGTGTAAGGGGGCTATTCAATTGTCTTATAACAGTGGGATAAAAGCTGTCCTTGAACCAGAACTGTAAGAGTGAAGGGTGGAATTGGGGGACATGATGGACCTAGGTCAATCTGTCTGTCCCCCCTCACCAATCCCCTGTCTCACCACTTGCTCTCTCCACTTTAGATTGGCCATCTCCCTCCTCCACTCTCAATCCTGATGACCGCTTCTCATTACGACCATTGGGGAGGAGGTACAGGAGCCTGAAGTCCCACTCTGAATGATTTAAAAACACTTTCATCCCCTCCGTCATCGGAGTTCTGAATGGTCTATGAATCTATGAACACTAGCTCACTACTTCCTTTTGCTCCATATAATTTTGCAATTTTTATCAATTTATAGTCAACATGTTGTCTAAACTGTTCAGTGCATCACTGGCATCAGCCTACCCGCCATCAAGGACGTATGCTGTATATGTGTATATAGAAAGGTGCCAGAGGAGGGGCAGTAACATGGTGATGGATTCTACCCACCCTGCCTATGGACTGTTTGCCCCACTCCCATCAGGGATGAAGCTATGTGGTGGTCCATATCAGGACCACCAGGACCACCAGACTCAAAAACAGTTCCTTTCCCTAAGCAGTAAGGCTGATCAACACCTCCAGCCACTAACCCACCCCACCACACCCCAACCACCACTACTTTATCATTTCCTGTCAGTCACCTTATGTACAGAATCTCCTGTGTCTGACATCACGTTATGGACATACAAGCAATTTATGTATATAAGCTAACTAATGTATTCGTATTCATTCTGTTTTTATTATTATTTTGTTCTTTACCTTTTGTGATTTCTTGCTGCATCAGATCCAGGGTAACTTGTGTACTGGAAATGGCATTAAGCAATCTTCAATCTTATACCTTTGCACCAGACTGCTGCCACAAAATGACACATCCCATGTCATTGAAGAGGCTGATAAGAAATCTGGTTCTGCTTTTGATGCAGGGTTTTGACTCAATGTGGACGATTCCTTTCAGCCTACAGATGCTGCTTGGCCTGCTGAGCTCCACCAGCAGATCATTTGACATTCCAGATTCCAGCATCGGCCATTCCTTCAGACTCCACGTCTTTGAACAATTGTGTATTTCAGTGGTAAGAGGTAACAGCAGCGAGAAATATGAACAGGTTACAGAAAGTTGTCACAGATAGCAGTCGTGTGCAGTCACTTGAGTCGACTGTGATGTTCTCCTGAGGGGTTGTCTATTGGTGGGTCCTCAGGTGATTGCAGAGGCCGATCTTCGATCCGCAAGATTACCAGGATATCAGAGTGGATTCCCTTCATGAAGAATGCCTGTGCACGACTTTGTTTAACAGGGACAGGCTGATGCACGGGCAGCCACCACACAGTCTGTGATGGATTGGGGCCAGGGTCCAGTCACATGGTATGCAAGATCACAGTTTCAACCTTCCTCTGCCTTCACTGCCATTATGATTACAAGTTCAAGTTTATTGTCATTCAACCACACACATGTATACGGCTAAACGAAACATTGTTCCCTCTGGGGTCAAGTTGTAAAGCACTGCACATATAGTCACACACACACACACACACACACACACACACACACACACACAGCACATGTGGTTATGATCGAGCACATAGATTCATGAAATAATATCAGCACGAGTCCCTGAGTAGCATCACCTGAAGGTTGACGGGTTGACATAGAGCGCCAGTTTATTAAAGACAGTACAATGTTACTGGCACTATTATCATAAAACAAGCAGTCATATAAATATGCAATAAAAGATGAAAAATGGCCAGTGCAGGATGAGGGTGGGGAGTGGGTGGGTGCAGTTGTAACTACGGGGCATTCAGATAGGGTGTATATGTGTGCTGGGTTCCAGTAGGATGTTAGGAAGTCAAACAGCCTGGGGGAAGAAAATGATCTGTCATCTTCCACCGGCTTCACCACTGCAGTCTTGGTTGGAGATTGCTCTTTGTCAGTAACCTTACTACTGGATAAATAACAATAAACTTGACCTGACTTGACTTGAAGGCATTGGATACGACTTCAGGTCTAGAATATGACCACAGGATGTGGTAGAGAAATGAGTGAGGCTTCATTTTTGCTCCAGGTGACCCTGTCAGGAACTAAGCAACAGATGGCTGAACTCCAGTCGGTATCACTCACAGGATCTCGGGAACTCTCCAACCTCTCCTCCAGGACAAGGTGACGATCCTTGGAGAAATTGGCACAAGTAAGCACCCAATGACGATACTTTTCCAGTCTGCGCTGAGATTGTCAAAGATTTACCTGCCTCAGCAAATGACTTAATCGTTTTGATCTGATCGGTTTATTCTTGACATTCCACCTTTGAATTTCAAACTTGCTGCAAGCTAGCTGTCAATCCAGCATCCAGAATATGTAAGTCTTTCTTTGACAACTGTATTGAATTCTGTTAGTGTAATGCGCTTAGGGAGTGTGTTGTGAGCTCATAAACTTCTTTAGAATCACTAAATGTCATAATATATTGATGAAGACTCACTCATTTTTCTATCACATCCTGTGGTCTTATTCTAGATCTGAAGTTGCATCCAGTGCCTTCAAGTCAAGTCAAGTCAAGTTTATTGTTGTTTAACTATACACATGTACAGTATACCAGCAACAAGACAACGCTTCTCTGGACTAGGGTGTAAAGCATAGTTGTACACAATGCACACATATAACACACAATAACTTAGAAAAGTAGGATTTAGATCTACAAATGAATTACACATAGATAATCCAAGTAAAGTGGAAAAATTAAATATTGAAGGGCACAGTATAAATTATCTGGTGACACTTCGAATGTGATGTGGCAGGGATATCAGAAGCTTAACGGAAGAAGCTGTTTTTCATCCTGACCGTTCTTGTCTTTACGCATCGGAGCCTCCTGCCTGATGGTAGAAAGTCAAAGAGGATGCTGGATGGATGGGTGGGATCCTTGATAATACTACTGGCCATGCATACGTTAGGTAATCCTAATAAATGTCCCCGGTGGATGGTAGGGAGACCCCTATTATCCTCTTGGCTTTTCTCACAGTCCTTTGTGGGGGCTTTTGGTTCAATGCCTGACTGCTTCCATACCAGAAGAAGATGAGTTTCTCAGAATGCTCTCAATGGTGCTCCTGTAAAATTCAGTTAAGATGTGGGGGTGGGGGAGCCTTGCTTGCTTCATTTCCTCAGGAAATGCAGGCGCTGCTGTGCCTCCTTATTCAGGGAGGTGATAATGAGAGACCAGCTGAGGTCAGCCGTGATGAGAACTCCCAGGAACCCTCACACTCTAACTGGCCTTTGGACATCACGGTAGCATCGCGGTTAGTGTGACACCATTACAGCTTGGGTTCTCAGAGTTTGGAGTTCAATTCCGGCATCCTCTGAAAGAAGTTTGCATGTTTTCCCAGTGACATGCATGAGTTTTCCACAGGTGCTCTGGTTTTTTCCCACAATCCAATGACGTACCTGTTAGTAGGTGAATTAGTCATTGTAAATTGTCCTGTGGTTAACCTAAGTTTAAATCATTGGGTTGCTGAGCAGTGCAGCCTGGTGGGCCAGAAGTGCCTGTTTCTCAAAATAAAATAAAATTTATCAAAACTAAGAAAGTTAAAATATATGATCAAAGTATGTATATACTCAAGGCCACTGTATTAGGTAAGCCCTGTATCTAATAAAGTGGCCACTGAGTGTATGTTCATGGTCTTCTGCTGCTGTAGCCAATCCACTTCACGGTTTGATATGCATTCAGACATTCTCTTCTGCACACCACTGTTGTAACGTGTGGTTATTTGAGTTACTGTCGCCTTCCTGTCAGCTTGAACCAGTCTGGCCATTCTCCCCTGACCTCCCTCATTGACAGGGTATCTTCACCCAGAGAACTGCCACTCGCTGGATTTTTCAAATTGTTTTTCACACCATTCTCGTAAACTCTAGAGACTGTTATGTGTGAAAATCCCAGGAGATCAGCAATTTCTGAGATACTCAAACCACCCCATCTGGTACCAACAATCATTCAATGGTCAAAGTCGCTTAGATCACATTTCTTCCCTTTTCTGATGTTTGGTCTGAACCTCTTGACCACGACTTCATGTTTTTATGCATTGAGTTGCTGTCATACGATAGGCTCATTAGATATTTACATTAACGAGCAGACATACAGGTGTACCTAATAAAGTGGCCACTGAGTGTATGTCACCATATACTATCCAGAGACTTATTTTCTTGCAGGATTTCACAGTAGAACAAAGAAGATTTCATGACAAAATCAATTAAAAATGACACGCAAAGATTGACAAATAACAAAAGTACAAAAGACAATATTTATTTATTTATGGTTTAAGATGGTGCTACTGAGGACTTGTGACAGCTTGGTGATAGTTCAAAAGCAAAGGAACTCGATTACAACCTTTATTAATAACATTTTTGTAAAAAGTAAATTGTGGTGAACTAACACCACAAACAACGATAAAGCGAGTGAGGGCAAAGCGAACTCGAGAGATGTGTCCTGCTGGTGCGCTGCAAAATTGCCACACTTAGAGTTGGAGGCATGCTGGTTGGAGTGGATGATTTGGAAGGGAGAAGACGGGACGGCAGGGGTTCCAATGCTTGCCCGACAATTCCGGGTATGAGGGAGGATATCTCTAAGCGCTGAGCTGAATTGCAGAGGTTGAGGACAACTTCTTCGGCAGTGAAATCCAGGTCCAAAGTGAATCGCTGAGTGGCAAGTTCAAGGCCCGGAGTGATTCGCCGCAGCCCAGGTCCTAACGTGAGGTACGATCCACTGTTTGGACAATCAAAATGCTGGCCCGTATATACTGGGAAGGCAAGGCATTATGTTTTGGGCGAGGTTAGATCACTCTGGGTGCTGAGCCGATTTGGAGATATTGAGAACTGCTTTTCCAGCCTGAAGCAATTCGCTGGCTCTGGAGCTGGGTCCTAGTGCAAGGTACGGACAATTTAAACGTTGACCCAGATAGTCTGGGGACTTCCCTCTCTGTGACACTAAGGATGTGAGATGCCCTCGGCTACTGTGCTTGGTGTCTGCAAACTTTGCAGTGATTTGCTCCATTAATATGACAAACTAAATACCGAGGCTTCGGGCCTACTCTGGGGATTTGGCTCTAAGACACAATTTTCTTCAGAATGCTGTTGTTGTTGCTCGCTTCAATTGTTTGAATGAGTTGCTTTGTGTTTTTTTTCTCTTTCTCTGTGGGCACTGTGGGTGGGGGGTTGTTCTTATTTTTTTTTAATTGGGTTCTTTTGGGTTCCCTTTGTTTGTGACTGCCTATAAGCAAACAAATCTCAAGGATGTATAATTTTTACATTCTTTGATAATAACTGCACTTTGAAACTTGAAACTTTGAAACATTGATATAAATAAAGTGATAAATAAACAAAGAAACAAAAAAATAAAATAATAATTGAATAATAGTGGGGACGTCAGTTGTAGAGTAAAATACCTTGAACTTTGCAATGCAATTGAGTGTCAAGGGAAGGTGACTAGACTTCCTCCTATGGGAGAAGTTCATTGGCTGGCACTGGTGCTGCACAAATGTTAGTTGCCCGTGGCGACACAATCGATGGGTATTAAATTGACTGTTGTAAATATGGTGGGTGAGCTAGGATGGTATCCTTGGCTATAAGAGTAGCTAACAGGCCAGAACTAGAGAATCAAAATGAAGGAGCTATCGATTTCACTGCTCTGAGCAAACTGATGCTAACTGCAGTGCATATATAATTAGATAAAGCAGATGATAAGTGTGCATTATCAGCTCTCGGCAGATATCATGAAAATTACATCTAGGGCAGTGCAAAAGTCCGAGAAATTCCACCACTTTTCCTGTGCTTCCATCAAAGCTTATTAGAGGGCATGACTTGTCAGTGGATCTGCACTGCAAAATTACATCTGACACACAGAGTCACTGATCAGCCTCTTAATTAATCCGTTCCTTTAAAGCAGAGACTCTGAGGTGTAATCAGACACCGAGATGATCAGCGCTTACGCACGTGGCAACATGAAGTCATGCATCAGCCGCATTAAAAATGAACAGTTGCAAACACCTCATTATATCTGGCGGTGCTTAAACTGTGGAATGTAACAGTCCCACAGCACAGGAAAAGCAGAAAACACAGCTTCCTCCTCGCTCCAGTGTTCTCAACTTACACTCAGTGACCACCTTATTGGGTACATCAGTACATCTGCTTGTTAATGCAAACATCGAATCAGCCAATCATCTGGCAGCAAAGCATGCAGACATAGTCAAGAGGTTCAGTTGCTGTTCAGACCAAACATCAGAATGGTGAAGAAATTTGATCTAAGTGGCTTTGACCCTGGATTTATTGTTGGTGCCAGAAGGGGTGGTTTGACTATCTCCGAAACTGCTGATCTCCTGGGATGTTCTCCCCACAACAGTCTCCAAAGTTTACAGAAGATAGTGCAAAAAAACAAAAAACATCCAGTGAGCAGCAGTTCTGTGGGTGAAAACGCCTTGTTAATGAGAGAGGTCAGAGGAGAATGGCCAGACTGGTTCAAGCTGACAGTAACACAAACAACCATGCATTGCAACAGTGGTACGCAGAAGAGCATCTCTGAACGTACAACATGTTGGACCTTGAAGTGGATGGACTACAGCAGCAGACGAGCTGACTGGTTTCTGATCCCGTTTCTAATAAAGTGGCCACTACATGTAGATGCTACTCATGTTGTTTTGCCACTTTGGAAGTCACTGTGGTAAACCAGTAGAAAACAACTGTGAAACATCTCTACCAATGATAAGTGAGACGGATGAGGTAAAAAAACAAGATTAACATTCAACTCTTTTTAAAGTACAAGTTTGCCACCACTAGCAACAATTGCCACTCATGGTTATAGCTTGAAGCAATTACACTTCTCCCTGTTGTAAGACACACTTCTTGGCATTCGCTAAAGTGGAGAACAGTCCTTCAGCAACTATCTACTCTCTGACACTGCCTCGATATCTTAGAGAGAAGAGGGCTGCAAAAAGACAGACAAGATCCTGGTTTCACCACGCACTTTTCTGCTGCAGTTGTCTGTGGCCTGAGGGATTTACTGTATAATCACCCTGTTGTTTCCTCGGCTAATAGGCTGCCACTTCTGGCTTTGTGAAGCATACCCGATGACATGGAGCTGGGGAATGAGCTGATCTGTCGAGACGGCTGCAATTTTACAGCGAACAAAATAACAAAGTTTTTCCTCAGAAGCTAAGTACTAAACATAAGCAGACAAGCCGAATGAATTATTTATGTCAGAGGCAGTCGAGCCAATGGAAAGAACAGGAGACACTAGTACAGGAGCAAGGATTGTGGCCTTTGTCTGTCCTTCACCATTTAATATGAACATGGCTGATTTTCATCTTCTGACAACCTGATGCCACATTCTTCAACTCCCTTGGTATTCAATAATTCAATAATACAGAAATCTTGGATATGCGTGAGGTGAGGACGAGGAAGGCTTCAGCAATATCAATGAAGGGTTTTATTGACTACCAGCAAACACATCTGCACCTCCCTCCCTCTCTCCATTTTCCACAGAGATTGCTCTCTATGTGATTCCCTTGTCCATCTGTCCTTCTGCACTGACCTCCCTCCTGCTACGTATCCCTGCAACCAGAACAAGTGCAACACCTCCCCATTCGCCTTCATTCAGGGCCCCAAACAGTCTTTCCAAGCGAGGCGGCACCTCACCTGACTGCTCTACGTTGACGAGGCCCGGCCTAGATCGGGCAACTGCTTTGTTGCTCACCTTTGCTCCATCCACAACAATCAGGCCAGTCTCCATTCCTATTTCCACATGTCCTTCTGTGGCCCCTCTACTGCCATGATGTGGTACCTCTCTCCTGTTCCATTTGGGTAGCCTACAACCTGATGGCATGAACATCCATTTCGGTATCTTCCAGTATGTTCTCGCACTCCCCCTCCTCTCTTTTCACATTCCACATCGTTGCTCTCCTCTTACCCCTTCTCTTCACCTCACCTACCCATCACCTCCCTCTAGTGCCCCCCCTCCTTCCCTCTTTCCTATGGTCTAATCTCCTATCCTATCAGATTACTCCTTCTTCTACCTTTTACCTTTTCCACCCATCACCTCCCAGCTTCTTACTTCATCCCTCCTCCCCCACCCACTGCTTTGTTTTTCTGGCTTCTTCCTCCTCCATTTCTAGTCCTGATAGAGGGTCTCGTCCCAAAACACCAACTCAGTATTACTTTCCACAGGTGTTGCCTGACCTGCTGAGTTCCTCCACCATTTTGTGTGCGTTCTCTGGATTCCCGGCATCTGCAGGATCCCTTAGAATATAGAACACAGGAACAGGCCCAGATAAATAAATTAGTAATTGAATGGCCAACTACATTAATCCCAGATGTATGGAGTTAAAAATAGTGTGCCTCCAGTTTGTGGGCACTTTGGGCTGAGGGCGACTGGTTGAGACATCACACAGGAAAGAAACCCCAGCTTCTCAAAACTTAATGTCAGTCAACCGCAGGCCTGTGACTGCTATTCGGTAAGCCTGGACCTCTGGGTCAGTAGCTTGTTGAGCAACCAGTCAACCCCTATGTGTACGGCCTCTATGGATGGCCATGAAAGGCAATCAGACAAGGCATTATTTTCCTCTTGATATGTTGTATAACGGTTGTGAAATCTGGTCTGTAGACCAGGTGGTGTTACTGCCGTGCAGACCAAGGATCTGATGTTTTGGCCATCGCGTGCACAAGGGGTTTGTGGTCAATGGAAGAAAACGAAAATGGCGGACTGCTAGATGGAGACCGGGAAGCTCACGGTCAAATGTGCTGTACTTCCTTTTGGGGGGACGGAGCTGCCGGCTGAAGAAGGTGAGCAACTGCCACTTGGCTCCAGCCGACTGTTCATACACAGCACCCACAGCATAGTCTGAGGCATCAGCAGTAATGGCTATGGGTGCACTGGCGAGCAGATGCACCAGTAGGATTGCGCTGGACAGAGCTCATTTGGTGTCATCAGATGCCACACGGCTTCAGCAGCCTCTGTAATCTGTACAGAATCCTTGCACTTGATGCTGCTTTGCCTTGCTTTTATAGACTCTGTGACCATCTCTTGAGTAAATACAGATGCAAAAAATATATATAAGAAATCCCCCATCTGTTTTAGCTTCACACATGGATTACCATTCCGATCTTCCAGAGGACCCATTTTGTCTCTTGCAATCCTTCCCTTCTCCTTGTCTGTTAAGGCAAACTCCTGGCTTCTTTTAGCCCTCCTGGTTTCTTTCGTAAGTGTTCTCTTGCATTTTGTATAATCCATAAGCACCTCATTTGTTCCTACCTGCCTATACCTGCCGTACACCTTTTTTTTATCTTTACTAGGGCCTCAATAGGGCAGAGAATGGCGCTCGGGAGGCTGTATCGGAGTGGCTGGTAAAAAGCTCGAAGTTTTCGGACGGATGGACTCAGTGTCGGCTGTGGTCAGCTGCTTCCAAGGCATCAGCAAGTTGACGGTGCCTGGAGGTTTATGGCAGGGAGTTTCTCCCTTTTGCCGCCTGCTATCGGGGACTCGGGAGGCGATCGACTCGGGACTTTGAGACTGTTTTTTACTGAGCCTATGGTCTGTTCTTCATCAAATTACGATATTGCTTTGCACTGCTGTAACTATATGTTATAATTATGTGGATCTGTCAGTGTTGGTCTTTGGCTTGTCCTGTTTTCTGTGATATCACTCCGGAGAAACATTGTATCATTTCTTAATGCATGTATGCATTTCTAAATGACAGTAAAAAGAGGACTGAGTGTTCTCATAATCTAATCTAAAAAATATCGCTTGAAAATTGAAGTTCCCCACACCTGTTATCTGTCCTGGGTATGACTGTAAACTACAACTGGTGCTGAGGCTCTGACTGGGGACTTTCAGAGCTTTGGGGAGTGTGGAGTTACCCCTTAGTCATTCATTGCTCCCAGGGCCGCTCTGACCCAGAAGGTCAACGGCAGATCCAGCAGGTTCAGTAACTGGACTTATGATGGAGAAGGCAGATGAGCTATGGCCTCAAATGTCAACGGCTATAGTAAAGGCGGATGAACAATTGGGAAGAAAAATGGTGATTTCTTCAGTTCACCCAACAGTAGGCAACAGCAAACTACTGTTGCAATTTGCTAAGAAAAATCAAACTCACAAAATGTATCACACAACAACAGTGTCAAGAGGATCTTGAAGACAATTCTGAAGATGCTTCGCTTGGTAGCATTGATTCTGGCCAGCAGAGGATCCCCGACAGTCATCAAGCTACTGCTCATAAACTTCATTTAACACAAAAGAAAATTATTGCCACTTGGAATGTAAGAACCCTATATCAAGCAGGAAGACTGGACAATGTGATAAATGAAATGGAGAGACTAAAGATTAACATCATGGGAATTAGTGAAGTTCGTTGGATAGGTGCTGGAAAATGTCAGATTAGAAATAAAACACAAGTTTATTCTTGTGGGACATCCCATACTAATGGAGTAGAAATTCTTACGGATGAAAACGTTCAAAAAGTGTTTTCGGACATTGGGCAATATCAGAAAGAGTGCTCCTTGTTAGATTCAGAGGACAACCATTTGATTTAGCAATTATACAGGTATATGCACCAACAACAGATGGAACAAATGAGGATATAGATAAATTCTATGAAGAGCTTGAACAAGCAAAGAATGGATGCAAATCTCAAGATATTGTTACTGTCATGAGAGATCTGAATGCTAAAGTAGGACAAGGTGCTGATGGAAATAGCATAGGAAAATTTGGACTGGGGAAAGAAATCAAAGAAGTAAGAAATGGGTAGAATGGTGCAAGATGAATAATCAGTTCATTACGAATACCTACTTTAAAAACCTTCCAAGATGCTTGTGGACCTGGAAAAGTCCAGGTGATAACACTAGAAATCAAATTGACTTTATTACTATAAACCAAAGATTTAGAAACTCAGTGACCCAATGTAAAACATATCCAGGTGCAGACTGTAATAGTATCCATAATCATGTAAAAGTAAAACATAAAAAACTAAAGAAGCAAAAACCTGAACAATCCCATGACTCCTTGCAATTAATTAAAGAAGAAAACTTAAGACAAAAATTTACAATTGAAGTAAGGAATAGATTTCAAGGTTTAGAAATAGAATCTGTTGAAGATGATAGCAATCATATAGAAATGAAATTTAACTCTCTAAAGGATGCCTTGGTAGAATCAGCAAAGTCAGTGATTCCTAAAAAAGAAAAAAAGCACAAAGAATAAAGGGATGACAGATGAAATCAAAAATCTAATGGAAGAAAGGAGATGGAAGAAAGCAAATCCTATAGAATATAAATCCTTAGATTAAAAATTTTAAAGCTTATGTCAAAAAGCCAAAGAAGAATGGTTAAACCAGGAATGTGAGCAAATAGAAAGAATCCTTATTACTGATCCAAAAAGGTTACATCAACAAATCAAGAATATCACTGGTAAAAAGCTCCTCTGTTTTTCAGGTGGATGTTTGAAAGCAAAGGATGGTACCATTATCATGGAAAAAGATGAGATTATGAACAGATGGATGGAGTATATTCAGGAATTGTTTGAAGACGATCGAGGCGAAAAACCAGAAATTAAGAAAAACAACGAAGGCCCAAGTATTTTAAAATCTGAAGTTCGTAATGCAATAAATAAGATGAAGAAAGTAAAGGCAGCAGGTCCTGATGAATTAGTAACAGAATAAATTATCGCCCTTGAAGATTATGGAATTGAAAAACTTACTGATTTAATCAATGACATTTATGAGACTGGAATAATACCAGAAAAGTTGAAAAAATCAGTATTTATCACTCTTCCTAAGATAGCTGGAGCAATAGAATGTGAATTACATAGGACCATAAGTTTATTAAGTCATATCACCAAGAGACTTCTAAGAATTTTGATAACAAGAGCTAAAAGCTGTCATAGGCAAAGAACAATGTGGTTTTGTGAAAGACAAAGGTACAAGAAACGCGATATTGATGTTAAGGATACTATCAGAACGAGCTATTCAAGTGCAAAAAGATTTGTTTGTTTGTTTTATCGACTACACAAAAGCATTTGATAAAGTGAAGCACAATAAGTTATTTGAAATATTACAGAAAACTCTAGATCTAGATTCGAAAGACCTCCGCCTAATCAGAAATCTGTACTGGGAACAAACTGCCGCTGTAAGAATAGATGGAGAAGTGAGTCAGTTTACGAAAATCAAGAGAGGCGTTAGACAAGGGTGTATTTTCTTCCCTGATTTATTTAATGTGTACAGTGAAACAATATTACAAAAAATAAGAGATCATGGGAATCAAAATTGGTGGTGAAAACATCAATAATTTCAGATATGCAGATGACACTGTGTTAATTGCAAGTATGGAGGAAGAACTAGAAAACTTAGTTGATATAATTGTTGAAGAAAGTGCAAAAATGGGTCTATCAATTGCAAAAAGACAGAATGTATGGTGATATCCAAAAAGAAGGAGAATCCTATCTGCAGGCTGAGAATAAACGGGGAAGACATAAAACAAGTACAGAACTTTTGCTCCTTAGTAAGCTGGGTGACATCAGATGGCAGGTGTGACTTGGACATCAAAAGAAGAATAGGGATGGCAAAAGACACCTTTACGAGAATGAAGAGTATACTGACCAACACTAAACTAGGCATGACAACCTGCCTCAGAGTAGTGAAATGTTACGTTTATCCAGTTATGTTATATAGCTCAGAATGTTGGACAATATTTAGTAACATGAGGAAATGAATTGTAGCAGCAGAGATGTGGTTTTTGAGGAGGATGAAAAGAATATCATGGACGAAACGAATATCTAATGAGATGTCATGAACAGAGCAAACACAAAAAGTGAAATAATGTATGAGATCATGAAAAGACAATGTAACTTCATTGGACATGTGATTAGGAAAGAGGAGTTAGAATGCATGGTAATTATAGGAAAGATTGAAGGGAAGAAAGCAAGAGGAAGACAAAGACAAATGATGATGGAGACAGCAGCCAGAGAACTGGAAATGAATACCAATGAATTGATCCATTTGACCCGAAATAGGAGTATGTGGGCCATGGCAGTCAAAGCTCAAAATGGACATGGTACCTGATGATGATGATGATGATGATGATGACAACTGTTATCTTTACCTTTTATTCTGACAGGCACTTACAAGCTTTGTGCTCTCAAAATTTCCCTTGTGAAGGCCTCCCACTTACCAAGTACATCTTTGCCAGAAAACCATCCGGCCCAATCCACACTCGCCAGATCCTTTCTGATACCATCAAAATCTGCGTTTCTCCAATCTAGAATCTCAACCCAAGGACCAGTTCTGTCTTTTTGCATATTTACTTTGAAACTCATGGCCAATTGGGACAATGTTCCTCCAGACCGAGATGTATGTGTTATATGTACACAGTAACTTACACACATAACACATTGATTACATAATATTACCACAAATAAATTAACAAACAAATAAGGTGCATTTACAACACGAGTTTAAAAAGTAAACGGTATGACGTTACTGACATGAATGAGACTGGGTGGAGCCAGGGAGTTCGGTAGTCTTTTAGCTTGGGGGAAGAAGCTGTTTCCCATTCTAACGGTTCTTGTCCTAATACCGAAGTGCCTCCTCCCTGATGGTAGGGAGTCAAAGAGATTGTTGGATAGATCGGATGGGCACTGACAATGCTAAGTGTGCTGTGAATACAGAATTCCTGATAAATGTCTCTACTGGGATAAATAAGTGATAAATAAATGGTCTGGGTGTGCTGTAACCGTATTTGAGGACTATACATTAACAGAGAGCCGGGAGAACACAATAAATGCAAAGAGATATGCTGTGGCGTACTGGTTCACTTTCTGGCACTGTCTGTAAGGAGTTTGTATGTTCACCCCGTGACCACGTGGGGTTCCTCTAGGTGCGCCCCCTTCCTCCCACATTCCAATGACATACTGTTTAGTCGTTGAAGAATGACATGGGTGGAACTGGGTGGTGCGGGCTCATTGGGTTGGAAGGGCCTGTGACAGTACTGTATCTCTAAATTTAAAAATTAAAAGGTGTAGATTGAGCAAGTATGTGGCAAAAAGCTGGTGAATGGATGACGGGGGTGTGGCAGGGGGGAGGAATGTGAATTCATCCATTGGAAAGAAGCACAATAAAGTGATTTGTATTTTATATAAATATTAGTGTTGGCGCATGGCCAAGTGGTTAAGGCCTCGGTCTAGTGATCTGAAGGTTACTAGTTCGAGCCTCAGCTGAGGCTGCGTGTTGTGTCCTTGAGCAAGGCACTTAACCACACATTGCTCTGCGATGACACCGGTGCCAAGCTGTATTGGCCCTAGTGCCCTTCCCTTGAACAACATCGGTGGTGTGGAGAGGGCAGACTTGCAGCATGGGTAACTGCCGGTCTTCCATACAACCTTGCCCAGGCCTGCGCCCTGGAAACCTTCCAAGGTGCAAATCCATGGTCTCACGAGACTAACGGATGCCTATATATTGATACTGGGGGCAAGAACCATTGAAGATGTCTCCAAATGGCAGTACCTCCAGAAGGCAAAATCCATCAGGAAGGAGACTCACCCTGTCCTCTTCTCATTCCTGCCACCGGGGAGGAGGTAAAGGAGCCTGATGCCCCACACCTAATGTTTTAGGAACAGCTTCCTCCTCTCTGCCATCAGACTTCTGAATGGTACATGAAACGTCTTATTTCTTTTTGGCACTTTATAATTTATTTATTGCTAATTATAGTAATCTTTAAGTCATGCAATGTACTGCTGCCACAAAACAACAAATTTCACTACAAGTGTGAATGGCATTGAACCTGATTTTGATTCTCATTCTAGTTCATCATCCTTTCACTCACTAACCATCACTAGCTCCTGGTTTGACAACTCCTCTGCAGAAATCCCACCTTGTTCACTGAAGCTCTTTTTAGCAAAGGGCTTCTTCCATCCTTACCTGCTCTGGTCTATATCTGATGTTCGTAATAAGGTTGTGTGCTGGGGCTTGCAGCCCACATGCCTCTGAAAGGCCACAGGGATCCAGCAAGGGGTACTAAAAAGGGAGCGATGCCCAGAACACCTCACATCGCAGGAAAAGCTCTCACCACCTTTGAGCACATTTATAAGGAGCGCATCACAAGAAAGCAGCGTCCATCATCAGGGACCCCCACCATCCAGACCACGCTTTCTTCCTGCTGCTGTCATCCAGAGCTTCGGGACCTGCACCACCAGTTCAGGAACCGTTATTACCCCTCAACCATCAGGCTTTTGAATGGGTGTGGATAACTTCACTCAGCCCAACACTGAGCTAATTCCACTGCCAATTATTCTACAACTCATGTTTTCAGTATCATTTATTAATTATTTGCACAATTTGTCTTGTTTTGCACATTGGTTGTTTGTCAGTCTTTCTTATGTATTGTTTTTCATTACTTCTATTGTGCCTCTTTATTTTCCTGTGAATGCCGACACATGAATCTTAGGATATTATACGGTGATATATTTGCACCTTGTTAAACGTCACTCACACTTTCAAGGACTCTACAACTCATGTTCTTAGTATTATTAATTGATTGATTTATTTATTATTATTTGATTTTTTGTATTTTATTTATTGCTGTTAGATCGTTTTTGTATTTGCAGTTGTTCTTTTTTTACACATTCGTTGTATGTCTGACTTTGTGTATAGCTTTTCATTGATTCTATTGTATTTCTTTGTTGTACTGTGAATACCTGCAAGAAAATGAATCCCAGGGTTATATTTAGTGACATATATGTACTTTGATAATAAATTTATTTTGTACCTTCATGGGGACAGCTCACACCACCTTTCCAAGGGCAGCTAAGAGTGGACCTCGACAAAGAAGGCCTGATAACGTAAGAAAAACTCAGAGCTAACAAAATAAGTTCCATAAGGAAGATTCTTCACCTGCAACACAAAATAATTATCTCAGTTTCACATCTTTCAGGATGTCAGTATAATAACGTTCCAAGTCTCTATTCTTGATGCAACAAAAGAAAAAAAAATGGGAAGCAATCTCTTTAATTAGGCTAAGAGAATGAATGTGCTGCTCACACAGAGAAGAAAGATTGTTAGTCTAGAAGCTTATTAGGGGAATTTACTGTCTCTCAGTGAACATAAACACAAGGAAAGATGTGACAGTTGCTGACATTTTCTCCTTTTACTTTTTGCTGAAGACTCTATGCTCCAAGTTTGTCCTATTAACCGATTTAAATGTGTTTATTCTCGAGACACTTTCTCTTCCTTGTCTTCCTTAATCTTTCTCAATTTGCCTCCTTATCTCTCTTGACCTGCTTGTCACTGTCCTTGTACGTCTTACTCTTTGCCTGGCCCCGTTTCTCGCAGCAGGAAGGAGGGGGCCGATTAATCTGTAGCCCCTCTCTGTCAGAACCAGAGTAATAAGAGGAAATTTTGTTTCTTCCATCCAAATATTGGTCTTGCCAAGTGCAGCTTCATTTAATCCGTTTGCTAACTAATTAGTTTGTATGTGTTGTCATTGCGATGCACATCTGGGCCAATTAATGTTTCTGCAAATGTACCCGGGATGCATGTGTGTTAGGATGTCAGAATTTGGAAGGAAGTCAAACTCATGCACGCTGCAAGTTTGTTTTTGTAAACTGGGAACATCTGTCATCATCTGTATCTAACTGCTCCCACGATGATCTGTCACTGATCAGCACACAGCCAGAGCCGGTTTCTGCAACCAAACGTTGGGGTGAGATTCCAGCAATCAGCGCAGTGACTCAGAATGGAATTCTCTCAATGATTTCCAACCGAGGGGAGACCATGTCAACTTCTGATTGACTTTCTCTGTGTGTTCTGGGCAAGTCTACACTCAGTGACCACTTTATTAGGTGTACTTGTAGTTACTTATTAATGCAAATAAGCTCATCCCCCCCCCACTGATTTCCCTCCTTGTCCTTGTCCTTGCAAGTGGAACAAGTGCCGCATCTGCCGCTACACATCCTCCCTCACTACCACTCGGGGCCCCAAACAGTCCTTCCAGGTGAGACAACACCTCACCTGTGAGTCTGTTGAGGTCATCTATTGTATCTGATGCTCCTGGTGTGTCCTCCTGTTTATGGCTGAGACTTATATTGGGAGACTGCTTCATTGAGTCACTCCGTCCACTGCAAAAAGCGAGATCTCCCAGTGGCCACCCATTTTAATTCTAATTCCCATTCCCATTCTGACATGTCAGTCCACAGCCTCCTCTACTGCCAAGTGGTTCATTAGTCGTTCAGATTAAACATCAGGATGGGGAAGAAATGAGATCTAGGGGACCTTGACCATGGAACGATTTTTGGTGACAAAATGGTTGGTTTGAATGTCTCAGAAATTGCTGATCTCCTGGGATTTTCACACACAACAGTCTCTAGAGTTTACAGAGGATGGTGTGAAAAACCAAAAACATCCAGTGAGCGGCAGTTCTGTGAGTGAAAGCACCTTGTTAATAAAAGGGGTCAGAGGAGAATTTGCACTTTCTTCAACAATTATATCAATTAAGTTTTGTAGTTCTTCCTCCGTACTTGCACTTAACACAGTGTCAACCGTATATCTGAAATTATTGATGTTTTCACCACCAACTTTGATTCCCAAGATGTCTCTTATTTTTTGTAATATTGGTTCACTGTACGTATTAAACAAATCAGGAGAAAAAACACACCCTTGTCTAACGCTGCTTTTGATTTTCATAAACTGACTCACTTCTCCATCTATTCTTACCGCAGCAGTTTGTTTCCAGTACAGATTTCTGATCAGGCAGAGGTCTTTTGAATCTAGATCTAGAGTTTTCTGTAATATTTCAAATAACTTATTGTGTTTCACTTTATCAAATGCTTTTATGTAGTCGATAAAACAAACAAACAAATCTTTTTGCACTTGAATAGCTCGTTCTGATAGTATCCTTAACATCAATATTGCGTTTCTTATACCTTTGTCTCTCACAAAACCACATTGTTCTTTGCCTATTTCAGCTTGTATCTTACTTTTAGCTCTTGTCATCAAAATTCTTAGAAGTATCTTAGTGATATGACTCATTAAACTTCTGGTCCTATGTAATTCACATTCTATTGCTCCAGGTTTCTTAGGAAGAGTGATAAATACTGACTTTTTTCATCTCTTCTGGTATTATTCCAGTCTCATAAATGTCATTGATTAAATCAGTAAGTTTTTCAATTCCATAATCTTCAAGGGTGATAATTTGTTCTATTACTAATTCATCAGGACCTGCTGCCTTTCCTTTCTTCATCTTATTTATTGCATTATGAACTTCAGATTTAAAAATACTTGGGCCTTCGTTGTTTTTCACCTCGATTGTCTTCAAACAATTTCTGAATATACTCGGTCCATCTGTTCATAATCTCATCTTTTTCCATGATAATGGTACTGTCCTTTGCTTCCAAACATCCACCTGAAGAACAGAGGAGCTTTTTACCAGTGATATTTTTGATTTGTTGATGTAACCTTTTTGGATCAGTAATAAGGATTCTTTCTATTTGCTCACATTCCTGGTTTAACCATTCTTCTTTGGCTTTTTGACATAAGCTTTTAAATTTTTAATCTAAGGACTTATATTCTATAGGATTTGCTTTCTTCCATCTCCTTTCTTCCATTAGATTTTTGATTTCATCTGTCATCCATTTATTCTTTGTGCTTTTTTCTTTTTTAGGAATCACTGTCTTTGCTGATTCTACCAAGGCATCCTTTAGAGAGTTAAATTTCATTTCTACATAATTGCTATCATCTTCAACAGATTCTATTTCTAAACCTTGAAATCTATTCCTTACTTCAGGTTTTCAGCTTTTGTTCAGGTTTTTGCTTCTTTAGTTTTTTAAGTTTTACATGACATACTACTGGGTTATGGTCACTATTACAGTCTGCACCTGGATATGTTTTGCATTGAGTCACTGAGTTTCTAAATTCTTGGTTTATAGTAATAAAGTCAATTAGATTTCTGGTGTTATCACCTGGACTTTTCCAGGTCCACAAGCGTCTTGGATGGTTTTTAAAGTAGGTATTCGTAATGAACTGATTATTCATCTTGCACCATTCTACCCATTTCTCACTTCTTTCATTTCTTTCCCCAGTCCAAATTTTCCTCTGGTATTTCCATCAGCACCTTGTCCTACTTTAGCATTTAGATCTCCTATGACAGTAACAATATCTTGAGATTTGCATCCATTCTTTGCTTGTTCAAGCTCTTCATAGAATTTATCTATATCCTCATTTGTTCCATCTGTTGTTGGTGCATATATCTGTATAATTGCTAAATCAAATGGTTGTCCTCTGAATCTAACAAAGAGCATTCTTTCTGATATTGCCCAATAGTCTAAAACACTTTTTGCCATGTTTTCATCCATAAGAATTCCTACTCCATTGGTATGGGATGTTCCACAAGAATAAACTAGTATTTTATTTCTAATCTGACATGTTCCAGCACCTATCCAATGAACTTCGCTAATTCCCATGATGTTAAGCTTTACTCTTTCCATTTAATTTATCACATTGTCCAGTCTTCCTGCTTGATATAGGGTTCTTACATTCCAA
Source organism: Mobula hypostoma (assembly GCF_963921235.1). NCBI lineage: Eukaryota > Metazoa > Chordata > Chondrichthyes > Myliobatiformes > Myliobatidae > Mobula > Mobula hypostoma. The sequence continues at coordinate 85,110,520 of NC_086107.1, read as the reverse complement.
GTGGCAATAATTTTCTTTTGTGTTTCTTTAATTTTATGAGCAGTAGCTTGATGATGGTCGGGGATCCCCTGCTGGCCAGAATTGACCCTATTGAGCGAAACATCTTCAGAGTTGTCTTGAAGATCCTCTTGATGCTGTTGTTGTGTGATACATTTTGTGAGTTTGACCATGGTTTTCTTGGCAAATAGCAATGGTTGTTTGCTATTGCCTACCATCGAGCGAACTAAAGAAATCACCATTTCTCTTCCCAAATGTTCATCCGCCTATAGTATAGCCATTGACATTTGAGGTCGTAGCTCATCTGCCTTCTCCATCATAAGTCCAGTTACTGAACCTGCCGGATCTGCCGTTGGCCTTCGCCTGTATCCTGAGCAGGAGCCCTTGCAGGTGCTGCCGTTCCGGGTCAGAGCGGCCCTGGGAGCAATGAGTGACTAAGGGGTAACTCCACTTTCCCCAAAGCTCTGAAAGTCCCCAGTCAGAGCCTCATCACCGGTTGCAGTTTAGAGTCATATCCAGGAAGGTGACAGTAACTCAGATAAACACACATTACAACAGTGGTGTCCAGAACAGCATCTCTGAATGCACATCAAGTTGAACCTTGAAGTGGATGGGCTACAGCAGCTGAAGACCATGAACATACACTCACTGGCCACTTTATTAGGTGCAGGAGGTACCATTTTCATTGAGTGTATTTACCATCCTTTTGTCAACTTACGTTTACCAAAAATTCTTATTGGGTGACACAGTAGCATAGCAGTTGGTGTAACACTTTTCAGCACACCAATCGGGGTTCAATTCCCATCACTGTCTGTAAGGAGTTTACACATTCTCCCCATGACCGCATGGGCTTCCTTCAGGATTAGGGTTAGTAAGTTTTGGGCTTGTTACTTTGGCGCCAGAAGAGCCTGGCAACACTGGCGGCTGCCCTGCCCCACCCCCAGCACACCCTCTGATTGTAATGGATGTTTACTTTCCAGGGCTGAAGAGGCTTATTGCAGTTTTAGACCATAAGACCATAGGGCATAGGAGCAGAAGTCGGCCATTCGGCCCATTGAGTCTGCACCGCCATTTTATCATGAGCTGAGCCATTCTCCCATTTAGTCCCACTCCCCTGCCTTCTCACCATAACCTTTGATGCCCTGGCTACTCAGATGCCTATCAATCTCTGCCTTAAATACACCCAATGACTTGGCACCACTGCCGCCCGCGGCAACAAATTCCATAGATTCACCACCCTCTGGCTAAAAAAGTTTCTTCGCATCTCAACAGCATGAAACAGCTGTTTCCACAACAGCAGCATGACCTTTCCAAAGGGTCAGAGTTGCTGGTGATAAAGTTACACCTTTAACAAATATCCTTTGCTCACTTTTTATTGTCAACCAGAACCAGTCTCCAGTTGGTGATGTAAATTGCCAGCAGTAACCAGCTGAAGTTAAAGACACAGGCTGCTGGCCCACAGTGAGAGATGTGGTTTGCAAAGTGATGTGACCAGAAAACTTTTTGTCAGCGTTAGCCAAACACAAGGCAACGGGGTTATGTCACTTAACACATCAAACATGGTCACATTCTGGGAAGTTTGTGTACGCCAATTGTCAGCCCTCACAGCATTAATTGTGGATGCTTGCGATCTCTGTCCATCAAAGACCATCTGTGTGAGTTACTTTGTCCCAGCGAAGGTATCTGGAAAACATCACATGCTGATGATGTTATCCAGTAGAAGATAGTATATTACAGTTTGTTGGTTGTTGAGAATAACAAGGAGAATGACAAAAAGACAGGGTGACAGAAAGAAGGACTAGGATTCGGTTTTTTTGACAGATGACTAATCTGCAACTAATTGGTATGTTCTTTTAATCTGTAAGAATTGTACCAGCATTCGGAAATGATTTGTAGTCTATAAATCTTCTGGAATTCAGAAATCTTTTATAAATCAGAAGTTCTCTGTGAGTGATAATGTGTGTTAAGAATTATTTGTTGAAATTTACATCTGTGTCATTAAAAATAAAATAAACTGTGTTTCAACCTCTTCATTACCCGGAAGTTTCTCCTCCTTGGAAGGGAGGTGGGACCCACCACTCTAGCAGTGGGTATAGGCTGCTGTTAAACCTCAGCAGAGTGACTGGACAGGGAAGTATGCTAGTCTTTGAAGAGTAGGTGGATACTGTATAAATTCCCTATAGCGAGGATACCTTCTGATAAACATATCAGATAGGGCTTAAAATCTGCTTTTGAGTTTATGGTTTTAAGGACAGGAAACCCATTACCATCACAATGCAAACGATACATTTTTCTGCATGCTTCAAAGTTTGAATGTACATATGGCAAATAAACCTAATCTTTAAGCCAGTCTTTTAAACGCTGCTGTCCCTATCCTAAACTGCACCTAGTTCCTTTCGCTCTGCACCTGAGTGCTTGTTCACCTACCTTGGCTTTTGATCTTGTAACAAATCACCACTCTAAGTTTCTCTTAGGAGTGGTCAAATAATTACAAAACTATGCTTGTTAACTATAATTTGAAAACTATGTTTGTCTCCCTTGTTCTGTAATCTTCTCCATCTTCTCCAACCTCAATAACCCACTCCTCCATATAAACTACATTTTATAATCATTCCTATTCGTAACTTATTCCATCCAATGACCCCACGTTGCCACTGCTCCCCGTCTCTGGAAGGCCATGTTGATTCCACACCCTTCCTTCTCTTTGGAACATCCTCCAACTCAGCTCCAAACTCTTTCAGCCCTGTCCATCTGTCAGAGGCTGAGAATCTTACTTCCAGAACCTTCTAGATAAAGTCTCTCCCCACATCCCCCTGTTTAGAATCCTCCCCCCCCCCACATCAACCCAGCTACCATTCAGAAACCCCACTCATGGCCTTCTATCTGTGTATCTACTCGTGTGGCTCTATCAAGTGTTTAAGGATGGTGAGGCATGCCATAAGCATCTATGCAGGGGAATAAGCAGTTGATGCTTTGAGCTGACAGGAAAGGATGCTGTCTTCCTATCACACCTCCTCAGCTGCCACATTTCTTTTTCCTCCTCTGCCAGTTGTTCATCCAGCTTCCCTCAAGTCTTGCTTTGTCTGCAAACCCGCATTTGAATTGCTCTGGGCATCCAAGCTTCCCCAAAGTTCTTTCCTGAATTGATAGGAAACGGTAAGCACAAGAGGTTCTGCCGATGCTGGAAGCCCAGAGTAACACACACTCACAGCGGTGGAGGAACATAGCCGATCAGGCAGCATCCATGGAAATTAATAAACAGTCGATGTTTTGGGCCGAGACACTTCATCAGGACTTGATGCATGGTAAGAGATTACATGTACTATCGTAACCTCTTACCGCACACTTCCTAATATACCTGCTAAAAATATTAATATCCCTCAAATGTTATTTTTCACTTATTACCTTTGTTTATTCTATTTTACCACTGCCTTCTATGTTCAAGGCCATTTTCAATCTGCTTATCTCTCTCTCCCTCACCTATGCCCCTCTTCAGTTTTCCCTTCCTTCTCCTTCCCCTCTGCCTCACCTTCTCCCTCTTCCTTGCCCTCACCCTCTCCTTCATCCTCCCCCTCCTTTTTCCCACTCCACCTCGCCTCACCCCATTTTCCTTCCCTTTTCCCCCTCTATCATTTCACTCTCCCTCACCCTCACGCTCTCCTTTCAACTCTACCTTTCTCTCTCCAGCTCCTTCTCTCACCTCTCCTTCACTTACTTGAATCCATTAACCCTGGCTTCCTACCCACCCCAGTGAAATATCGTGCTCTGAATTGGACTGTGGGAGCCCTGGTAGGCTCTTCAGAAATGCCTACGTGTAGTGAATTGATTCATTAACAGACCAAGTCTCTTGCCAGCAAAAACAGATATGCTGGAGAATGCAGGTTCTGATGAAAGGTCTTCAGTCTGAATCTTGATGAACTGATTTCTCTTTCCTCTGGTGCTATTTTACTGGATGACTTCTTCTAGCATTTTAAGTGTTTGATTCAGATTCCATCAGCGAGACACGGTGAAAAGCTTCCCTCCCCCACCCCCACCTTTCCAATACACTCCTCAGCTCTTTTTCTCCAGTCCTGCCAAAAGGTCTCAGCCTGAAATGTTGACAGTGCTCTTTTCCAGAGATGCTACCTGGCCTGATGAGTTCCTCCAGCATTTTGTTGTGTTACTCGGATCTCCAGCATCCCTTGTTTGTGAAAAGCTTTTGTTTATTTAGAGGTACAGCATGATAACCAGCTCTTCTGGCCCACTGAGGCCGCACTGTCCAATTATGATCAAATAACCTACTAACCCGTACATTTTTCAATTGCGGGTGGAAACCGGAGCACCCAGAGGAAACTCGTGTGGTGAAAGGAAGAACGTACAAGCCCCTTACAGACAGTATTGGGAATTGAACATGGATCCTGGTTCTTTAATAGTGTTGTGCTAACTGCTATACTACCACACAGCCCCCAGACAAATCATGTTTGTGTGTCATGCGGTCAAATCAATTTATACAGACACACACTGAGGTAGTAAAATGCAGAATATAGTGTAAACATTGATTCTGCAGATGCTGGAAATCCAAAGCAAACACGCAAAATGCTGGAGGAACTCAGCAGGTCAGGCGGCACCTAGGGAGAGGAATAAACAGTCAATGTTTATTGCACACTGGAGGTGCTGTCTGACCTGTTGAGTTCCTCCCAGCATTCACTGTGGTTTGCAGAATATAGTGTTACAGTGACAGAGAAAGTGCCATGGAGGTAGACAATGGTCATGAGGAGGTAAGATTAGGAGATCAAAAATTCATCTTTTAGTGTATGAGAAGTCCATTCAGGATCCTAATCATACCAGGATAGAAGCTATCCTTAAATCTGGTGGTATATACTCTTCCACAGTATAGGAGGGGTGAGAAGATGGAATAACTGGGGTTGATGGGACCTTTGATTATATTGGCTGCTTTCCCAAGGCAGTGCAAAGTGCAGACAGAGCCAGCAGGAGCAGGCTGATTTGTGCGTGGATCGGGCTACGTTCACAACTCCCTGCAATTTCTTGTGGTCTTGGGCAGAGCAGATGCCATACCAAACTGTGATAGATCCAGACAGGATGCTTTTAAAGAGGTATAAGTAACTATTTGCCTTTAGAACAGAGAAGAGGAGGATGGTGGTGAACCTGTGGAATTCATTGCCACAATCAGCTGTGGAGGCCAAGTCACTGGGCATATTAAAGTGCGGATTGATAGGTTTGTGATTAATACGGGCACCAAAGGTTAAGGGGAAAAGGCAAAAGAATGGGGTTGAGAGTGATAATAAATCAACCATGATTGAATGGTGAAGCAGACTCGATGGGCTGAATGGCCTAATTCTGCTCCTATGTCTTAAGGTCTCATGATGAGAATCATCAGGGAGATGTATTTTGCTTGCTTGTTACTTTTAACAGCAATATGTTTGTTTATCCAATACAAGCAGATGTGGGGTTTCACATCATTGCTCCAGAATACAAATACATTATGCAGAATCTCTTTTTGCTCCCAAGTGACACTCAACCCTTCTCTGTTGGCTCTAAAGCTATTTAATACCGAGAGAAGAACAGAAGTGTACTTTGCATGTTTATTGTTGCTGCACTCAGAATTTACCCTGTGGATAGGCTTTTGAGTGACACAGACATCATTGTCAGGCTCCGCACCTTCATAAGCAATCTTTTGAGTCAAACACCTTCCATTCACAAAGCCAGCCCTCTCTCGATGCAGACACCAGAGGTTGCAAATGGAGGAATCTGGATCAAAGCACAAAAACGGCTGGAGGAACTTAGCCGGTCAGGCAGCCTCTGTGGAGGGAGATGAACAGTCAATGTTTTAGGGTGAGACCCTTCAACTGGACTGCAAGAGTACAATCAGATAGGATTAAAAGAGTGCAGAGAAAATTTACAAGTCTATTGCCAGACGGTGAAGACCTGAGCTATAAGGAAATGTTGAATAGGTTAGGACTTCATTTCCTGATGCGTAGGAGAATGAGGGGAAATTTGATAGAGGTATACAAAATTATGAGGGGTATAGATAGGGTAAATGTTAGCAGGCTTTTTCCACTGAGGGTGGATGAGACTAGAACTAGAGGTCATGGGCTAAGGATGAAAGGTGAAAGGTTTAAAGAGAACATGTGGGGGAACTTCTTCACTCAGAGAGTGATGAGGGTGTGGAATGAGCTGCCAGTAGAAGTGGTGGATGTGGAGTTGATTTGGTTAGGTACATGGATAGGAGGGGTAGGGAGGGGTAGGGTCTGGGAGAGATCGATGGGACTAGGCACAGTAATAGTTCGGCATGGACGAGAGGGTTTTTATGCTGTGGCTTAATGACATCCTGCAACATGACCCCTTGATTTCTTCCAGAAGTTTGCTTTTGAGTCTTTCTTAAACCTACACATAAAATTTAAAACCATGATCTTCAGAACAAAGTTTTGATATAAACTCAAATTGGGGTGGGGCTGAGGGAGCACAAAGGAATAACTGGATCCACTGAGATAGCGAAATTGGACTAATTTGCCTTTGTAAATGAACCTCAATTAAAGCAATCGTTTCATGTTATCCCTAACAGAATAATAAATACAGCAATTTGAGCTTCTTATCGACATAAAATTGTATTTGGGTTACAGATAAAAGTCCATTTTAATGAACATTATTTGCATATCTAAATTAGATCTAGTTATCATTTTTCCTAATGTTTTAACTTCATAATGCAAAAAAATTCTCCGAAAGTTATATTGTGTACTGTATTTCAACTGAATGAAAACTATTTTTCCTAAATAGTTTGGTACATAAATTGTCTTTTATATTCATGTACTCTCTGTTACGGCAGTAGCATTAAAATTGCAAATTTGGGATTTGAAACAATGATCACTGTATATCTGCCATAATTAGGTTTTTTTATTGCTCAGAATTAGTATGCTCCTGTTTTTAATTATTCATTCTGTAAGATCTGAAAAAGCAGCATTTATAACAAGTCCACAACTGCCCTTGAACTGAGCACCTCGACGGGCTTTCAGAAAGTGGTCTTTTGCATAAAGCATGAGCCTTCCATTTAGTGCCATCTTTATTAGCTAACTCTTGTACCCAGTGAAGTGGCCAGTGAGTGTATGTTCATGGTCTTCTGCTGCTGTAGCCCATCCACTTCAAAGTTTGGCATGTTGAGCTCTCAGAGGTGCTCTTCTGCCCACCACCTTTGTATCATGTGGTTATTTTGAGTTACTATCTCCTTCCTGTCAGCTTAAACCAGTCTGGCCATTCTCCACAGAACTCTCTCATTAACAAGGTGTTATCACACACAGAATGGCCACTCACTGGGAATTTTTGCACTATTCTCTGTAAATTCTAGATACTACTTGTGTGTGAAAATCCCAGGAGATCAGCAGTCCCTGAGATACTCAAACCAGCCCGTCTGGCACCAATAAGTTACTTAGAAACATAGAAACATAGAAAGCCTACAGCACAACACAGGCCTTTTGGCCCACAAAGCTGTGCTGAACATGTCCTTACCTTAGAAATTACCTAGGGTTACCCAGAGCCCTCTGTTTTTCTAAGCTCCATGTACATATCCAGAAGTCTCTTAAAAGACTTCACTAAGGAGGACATAAATAATCTTCCAGAAATAGTAGGGGACAGAGGGTCCAGTGAGATGAAGGAACTGAGCGAAATACATGTTAGTAGGGAAGTGGTGTTAGGTAAATTGAAGGGATTGAAGGCAGATAAATCCCCAGGGCCAGATGGTCTGCATCCCAGAGTGCTTAAGGAAGTAGCCCAAGAAATAGTGGATGCATTAGTGATAATTTTTCAAAACTCTTTAGATTCTGGACTAGTTCCTGAGGATTGGAGGGTGGCTAATGTAACCCCACTTTTTAAAAAAGGAGGGAGAGAGAAACTGGGGAATTATAGACCGGTTAGCCTAACATTGGTGGTGGGGAAACTGCTGGAGTCAGTTATCAAAGATGTGATAACAGCACATTTGGAAAGCGGTGAAATGATCGGACAAAGTCAGCATGGATTTGTGAAAGGAAAATCATGTCTGATGAATCTCATAGAATTTTTTGAGGATGTAACTAGTAGAGTGGATAGGGGAGAACCAGTGGATGTGGTATATTTGGATTTTCAAAAGGCTTTTGACAAGGTCCCACACAGGAGATCAGTGTGCAAACTTAAAGCACACGGTATTGGGGGTAAGGTATTGATGTGGATAGAGAATTGGTTAGCAGACAGGAAGCAAAGATTGGGAATAAACGGGACCTTTTCAGAATGGCAGTCGGTGACTAGTGGGGTACTGCAAGGCTCAGTGCTGGGACCCCAGTTGTTTACAATATATATTAATGACTTGGATGAGGGAATTAAAAGCAGCATCTCCAAGTTTGCGGATGACACGAAGCTGGGTGGCAGTGTTAGCTGTGAGAAGGATACTAAGAGGATGCAGAGTGACTTGGATAGGTTGGGTGAGTGGGCAAATTCATAGCAGATGCAATTTAATGTGGATAAATGTGAAGTTATCCACTTTGGTGGCAAAAATAGGAAAACAGATTATTATCTGAATGGTGGCCGATTAGGAAAAGGGGAGGTGCAACAAGACCTAGGTGTCATTGTACACCAGTCATTGAAAGTGGGCATGCAGGTACAGCAGGCGGTGAAAAAGGCGAATGATATGCTGGCATTTATAGCAAGAGGATTCGAGTACAGGAGCAGGGAGGTACTACTGCAGTTGTACAAGGCCTTGGTGAGCCCACACCTGGAGTATTGTGTGCAGTTTTGGTCCCCTAATCTGAGGAAAGACATCCTTGCCATAGAGGGAGTACAAAGAAGGTTCACCAGATTGATTCCTGGGATGGCAGGACTTTCATATGAAGAAAGACTGGATGAACTGGGCTTGTACTCGTTGGAATTTAGAAGATTGAGGGGGGATCTGATTGAAGCATATAAAATCCTAAAGGGATTGGACAAGCTAGATGCAGGAAGATTGTTCCCGATGTTGGGGAAGTCCAGAACGAGGGGTCACAGTTTGAGGATAAAGGGGAAGCCTTTTAGGACCGAGATTAGGAAAAACTTCTTCACACAGAGAGTGGTGAATCTGTGGATTTCTCTGCCACAGGAAACAGTTGAGGCCAGTTAATTGGCTATATTTAAGAGGGAGTTAGATATGTCCCTTGTGGCTACAGGGATTAGGGGGTATGGAGGGAAGGCTGGGGCAGGGTTCTGAGTTGGATGATCAGCCATGATCATAATAAATGGCGGTGCAGGCTCGAAGGTCCGAATGGCCTACTCCTGCACCTGTTTTCTATGTTTCTATGTTTCTATGTAAGACCCTATCGTATCCGCCTCCACCACTGTCGCTGGCAGCCCATTCCACGCACTCACCATTCTCTGCATAAAAACTCCTGACATCTCCTCTTTACCTACTTCCAAGCACCTTAAAACTGTGCCCTCTTGTGCTAGCCATTTCAGCCTTGGGAAAAAGCCTCTGACTTTCCACACAATCAATGCCTCTTGTCATCTTATACACCTCTGTCAGGTCACCTCTCATCCTCCGTCGCTCCAAGGAAAAAAGGCCGAGTTCACTCAACCTATTCTCATAAGGCATGCTCCCCAATCCAGGCAACATCCTTGTAAATCTCCTCTGCACCCTTTCTATGGTTTCCACATCCTTCCTATAGTGACGCGACCAGAACTGAGCACAATACTCCACAGTACTTGTTGGTCAAAGTCGCTTAGATCACATTTCTTCCCCATTCTGATGTTTTGTTTTCCTTTCCAATATTTTTATTAGTTTCTACATAGAAGAATACAGAGTACAATAAAGTATATATAAAAGGTCAAAAAAGATTCTAAAAACTAACAATTACATTATATCTATTCATAATAACAATCTCATTACCCTGTATTCATGTAAGTTAATCAATAGTTATATTGAAATATACTAATTTATTACAAAAAAAGAGAATCTAACCCCTACCAAGACCAAAGCTGTTTATTAAAGAGAAAAAAGGTCAAATAACTTCTCACATAAAAAAAATAATAATAGCCAACATCTGAATTTAAACAATGAATTGAAGGTTTTCAAAATAATTCAGAAAATGTCCCCACAATGTTTGAAGGTCTTGACGAGATTCAGAAATTGAACAACGAATCTTCTCTAAATCTAAGCACGACGTAACGTTGCATAACCATTGAGCCTGAGTGGGAGGAGAAACATCTTTCCATTTAAACAAAAGCAGCCTCCTAGCTATAAGAGAGCTAAAGGCCAAAATATGTAAATCTGATGTCTTCAGCTTGATATCTTGTCCTGCAACAATACCAAGTAGGGCCGTCAGAGGATTAGGCTTAAAATTGACTTTGAGAAGTAAAGAAAAAGTTTGAAAAACTTCCTTCCAATATTTTTCAAGACTCGGACAAGTCCAAAACATGTGAATTAATGAAGCTTCTCCATTATTACATCTGTCACAGTAGGGAGATATATCCGAATAAAAACGAGATAGCTTATCCTTAGTCATATGAGCTCTCTGTACCACCTTAAATTGTATGAGGGAATGGCGAGCACATAACGATGAAGTATTAACCTGTTTAAAAATTTCATTCCAAGCTTCCTCAGAAATTGATGTCTGTAAATTTTGTTCCCAGAGATTCTTAATTTTCTCTGAAGGAACATTCCTCGTCTCCAGTAACATGCCATAAATATTAGATATTGAACCATTATGAAAAGCTGTCAAATTGAAAATTACATCTAGTAAGTTCTTATCTGAGCTTACAGGAAATGTGCATAATTGAGATCTTAGAAAGTTTTGTAAATATCTAAAAAAGTGAGTTTTGGGTAAGCTATATTTAGCTGACAATTGCTCAAATGAAAAAAGGTTTCCTCCACAAACAGATCCCAAAAACATTTAATACCCAACCTGTCCCATTTTTGAAAACTAAATCAGTCATGGAGGGTTTTTAAAGTTAGAGTAAGTGGGACTTGAAAGGGAAAATCTCAACAAACCAAAGTGTTTTCTGAATTGTATCCAGAAACATTTTGTCTGAATAACAATTGAACTTCATGATCATGCCTGAATGCCTTTATGCATTGAGTTGCTGCCACATGATTGGCCGATTAGATATTTGCATTAATGAGCAGGTGTGCAGGTCTATCTAATAAAGTGGGCACTGAGTGCATACAGTTGAGTCCAGCAGGCTAGCTGGTTTCATGAACAGTCTGCTGGAAGAGCTCAGAGGGTTGAGCAGCATCTGCTGGAGGAAAGGAATTGTCAATGTTTTGGGTTGGAACTCCACATTGGGCCTGAATGTAAGAGCTGTAGTAACCTGCTGAATTCCTCCAGCAGATTGACTGTTGTTCTAGATTCCAGTCTCTGCAGTCTCTTCTGTCCCCATTGGACAGGAGCTTTTATTTCTTTCATGAGAAAGTTAATGAATTTACAATCCTCCCTTTTTATGGATGCACCATAGAACACATCCTATCTATATGCACCATGATGGTACGGTACGGCAACTGCTCTTCCCGCGACCGCAGGAAACCGCAGAGAGTTGTGGACACAGCTCAGCACATCACAGAAACCAGCCTTCTCCATGGACTCTGTCTGCACTTCTAGCTTCCTCAGTAAGCATCCAACATGCTCAACTACCCCATGCTCCCTGGACATTCTCCCTTCTATTCAGCAGAAGATACAAAAAGCCTGAAACACATCTCACCAGGTTCAAGGACAGCTTCAACCCCACTGTTTTCGGACTATTAAATAGTTCCCTAGTACAAGAAGTTGGATTATTGACCTCAGTATCTATTTCATTATGATCTTCAACCTTACTGTCTACCTGTACTGCACTCCCTTTGTAGCTGTTACGCTTTATCCTGCACTGTTATTGTTTTATCTTATTCTACCTCGATGCTCTGTGTAATGATCTGTTTAGTACAAACTTTTCAGTGTCTTTGTACATGTGACAATAATAAACCAATTCCAATAACCAGTTTCTCTTAGAACATGAGACCATAAGACATAGAAGCAGAATTAGGCCACTCGGCCCATCGAGTCTGCTCCATCATTCAATCATGACAAATTTAGTATCCCTCTAATCTCCATTCCCCTGCCTTCTCCCCATAATATTTGATCCCCTGACTAGTTAATAACCTATCAATCTCTGCTTTAAGGTCTTGGAAACCTTCATCAGATTACATAGTACTGCTGTTTTGAATATAATTTTGGGTGGCCATTGCAAATATTTTTGGTAGGACAATCAGGGTAATTGCCTTGGCTCTCCTCTCAAACACATATAATCAATTGAAACTAAAGTTGGGGTGCTTAATACTTTGCTGGCAAAATATCTAAACCTTGTTATGCCAAAAAAAAATCCATTAATAACTTAATATCCAGAATTATTTCTCTCTTGCACCAATAATAAGGTCAAAGAAGCCCACTAATGTTTGTCCTTGATGGCTTCTTCAAGTAAACCAGGTGGATTGGAATGTCATGAAACTATTAGCTATTATCATTACTGCTTCTGTGTTTTCTCAATTCCAAATCCATGATATTTAAGTTCAAACAGCTAATTGGTCACATTAGAATCTAAAGTCATCTGTAGATTACAGTTAACTCCATAAGGGCATAGAATTCTGTTGACTTCATCCCAGTGTCATCAGCCATGATATAATGGTGGACCAAACTCGATGGGCTGAACAGCCTAATTCTGCTCCTATGCTTTATGGTCTTATGGTACTTCAGTATGATCATTAAGAGCTTATCATGGACAAATACGACAAATCAGGTCTCGATGGGGTCAGTTAATAAAGTTAATCCTTGATCATTAATTGTTGACAAAACACATTCCTAATGCAGCCTCTATTGTTCACCACAGAGGAGATTTTCATTAAAAGTTAGACACCTTGTTGTCCACACCTATTCCCCTTCAGTACAAACAAAAACTTCTTGTTTTTTGACTTTTCCTGAGAGAAGCCTGATTTCTCTCTTCATAGATGCTGCCTGACCTGATAGGTATTTGGTTTTGGTTGGTTTTGTCATAGGTTTAGTAATGAGATACAGTGAAGAGCACTTGTTTTTAATACTGATTATGCCATAGATAAATAAAGTAAGAAAGAATATCTTTATTTGTCGCATGTACATCGAAACATATAGAGAATTGTGTTGTTTGCGCCATCGTTTTTTTTTCACGATGTGCTGAGGGAATCCGCAAGTGGAGCCACACTTCTGGTGCCAACATAACATGGCCACACTCACTAACCCTAACTGTGTGCCTTTGGAATATGGGAGGAAACTAGAGCAGATGAAGGAAACGCATGTGGGTCATGATGAGAACGTACAGCAGGAATCAAACCCTGTGGTGCTGTAACGTGGCTGCGTTAACGGTTACACTACAGACTCTCCCCAGGTACATCGAGTTTGAAGTGGAAAAGAGCATGCAGCATGAAGAGTTGCAGCTACAGCGAAAGGACAGTTCAGCTAGGCAAACAAAGCGCAAGAGCCATGATGAGGTAGATTGGGAGATTAAGACTTCATCTTTCTTTCCTCTCGATTATTGGTCAGAAGACAAAGATAGGAAATTCTGCAGATGCTAGAAGTCTTGAGCAACACACACAGAATGCTGGAGGAAGTCTTCCTCTATGGAGGGGAATTAACAGTCAACGTTTCCGGCCGAGACACTTCATCAGCACTGGAAAGGAAGGAGGCAGAAGCCAGAATGAGAAGGTGGGGAGGGAAAGGAGTACAAGCTGGCAGGTGATAGGTGAGACCAGGTGAAAGGAAAGGTGGGATGAAGTAAGATGCTGGGAGGTGATAGGTGGAAGAAGTAAAGGACTGAAGAAGAATGAATCTGATAGGAGAGGACAGTGGATCGTGGAAGAAAGGGAAGGTGGAGGGGAACCAAGGGGAGATGATGGACAGGTGGGAAAAATAGAAGGCTTCACTTCACTGCCATCAACGTTTATAGGGTTAAGCAGTGCCCACACCAAATCTCCTGAATTTGTCTGAAATAAGTTCTATGAGATCTGTTAAGTAGTCCTGAGAGTGGAGAAATCGCATTAGACAGGGCTGCCCCTGATAGCCCTCTCTGAATTTTACATTCCCTGTGTACTCTGCACTCCAGGTTGCCATTTGAACCCAAAACTTGCTGTTTTCCAGCAGTGAAAGCAAAACAAACTGAGCTGTGGGTGACAGAATATTGCCACAGAAATATAAGGTGAATTCCCACATGAGGAAGCTGATCATCACGATCATAGAGCGAATTGCAATGTGAGAATTGAATTGCATCGTTCTGATTCAATGTCTTCATCATTTCAATTCCCAGATTGAATTATGATCTAAAATTCACCTTGATCTGCCTTTATCTTTGACATTAAAAATAAGGTGCCGTATTGCTCCCCTGCTCCCAGGCCTTGCTTCCCAATTATTCAGTTATTTTAAGCTGTTTGTGCTCAGGAATCTGACTGAGGAGGAATCTGGTTTTGGTGATAATTGGTTTATTATTGTTACATTTGCTGAGATTCCAGGAAAAGCTTTTGTTTGTATGTCATTCACACAAATCATTCCATGCACTGAAAGGCAAAATTACAGAAAGCGGAGAGTTTAAAACTTTGACAAACTTTTATAGATGCACAATGAAGAGTATCCTTACGGATTACATTATGGCCTGGTTTGGAAACACCAATGCCCTTGAATGGAAAGTCCTACAAAAAGTAATGGATACAGCCCAGTCCATCATGGGGAAAGCCCTCCCCACCATTGAGTATGTGGAACACTGCCACAAGAAAGCAGCATCAATCATCTAGGAACCCCATCATCCAGGCCAAACTCTCTTTTCGCTGCTATCAGAAAGGAGGAACAAGAGCCTCAGGTCCCACACCACCGGTTTCAGGAACAGTTATTACCCCAAAACCATCAGACTCCTGAACCAGTATGGATAACTTCACTCAGCTCAACTCTGAACTGATTCCACATTGCATAGATTTACTTTCGAGGACTCTACAACCCATGTTCTCAGTATTATTTATTTATATATATGTTTATGGTTATTATTAGTTTTTGTATTTGCGCTATTTGTCTTCTTTTGCATGTTGGTTGTTTGTCAGTCATTGTTTGCATATCGTTTTTCATTGAGTCTATCGTATTTCTCTGTCCTACAGTGAATGCCTGCAAGATGATGAATCTCGGGTTGTATATGGTGACATGTATACACTCTGATAATAAGTTTACTTTGAACTTTGTCATTGGCTGCATGCTGAATTTTCTTCTCCTTCTGAGGTAGCGGAGGAATTATTGAGCTTTCTTGGAAGTAGCGTCCATGTGGCCGGACGAGAACAAATTGTTGGTGATGTTTGTACCTCAGAACTTGAAGATCTCAACCATTGCCACTTTAGCACCACTGGGCCTGGATTCTGTCTCACTTCCTCAATTAATGACCAGCTCTTTGTTTTGCTGACCTTGTGGGAAGGGTTTAGGTTCAGATTCAGATCTATTGAACACATGTACGGTGAAATACACCGTTTATGTTATCAACCAACAGAACCCAAGGAGGTGCTTGGGACAGCCTGCAAGTATTGCCACACATTCTGCCACCAACATAGCATGCCCACAATGTTCAGCAGGACAACACAGAACACAACAAACAACAAAACAACAGCAAAACAAGAGCCTTTTCCACTCACCCACCAACTTCAGGACAGGCCTTAGGCCTCCAGTCTCTAGGACAGTCATTCAACTCTAGGATAGGCCCCAGGCCTTCAGTCTCTAGGACAGTACTCCAACTCCAGAGCAGGCCTCAGGCCTCCAGTCTCAAGGACAGTCGTTCAACTCCAGGACAGGCCTTAGGCCTCCAATCTTCAGGCTTTGGCTGTTGGGTTTCAACTTCCAGACTTCCAATTGACCTTTGGGCTTTGATCTTCAGTATCGACACCTACTAGCTGTTGATGGGACCTCGAACTCGAGGTGCAGCAATTCACGGGGCTTTGTACCTCCTGCTCATATGGATGTCTAACCTGGGACAGCATGACATCCACAGATACCCTTCAACACCGTCCATGTCGATGTCCTCCAAGCACAGAGGAGAGGCCTAAAATCCGGATCTCCTTCATCACCCATTCATATCGTTGGACTCTGAGCGCAGAGCAGAGGCCTGAGCTCTAACTCCCCAACATTACTGTCCCTAACCTCCTTAGAATAAAAACACAAATTATTTTTAATTACCCTTGAAATATTCTAGCTTCCATTTTCTATGCAACTTTGTCATTCTCTCTACAATTGCAGTGTATCTTTAATTTCCTGCTTTCATTGCTGTGCAAGTCCACCTCTGTTAATTGCCCTGTCATCAGTTCCCTCTCAGTACCTACTCATCCAGAGCTGGTAAAGGCATTTTTGTGCTTTCGTGTGCAATTTGTTTCAATCTCTCTCCTTCCCTTTGCAAGGTCAGAATGGTCAGCAACATCAAATTGCCAAAATGTTTAAGAGTTTGCTGAAATTTCCACTAGATGTTGAACCAAGGATTGACGTGTCTGTACTACACTGAATTACATCAAGACAACAGTTCAGTGACAGAGCAGCAGACGTAAAGTTCACTGCTTGAGTTTATGCTTCACACAGACTTCACAACAAAGGGTCAAGAGATTGTTTGCAATTGAACATATTACTTTGGAATAAAAATAAGAAAGAATGCTCAGATTTCAGATTTATTTATCACATGTACATTGAAACATACAGTGAAATGCGTTGTTTGTGTCAACACCAACACACCCAAGGATGTGACTGAGGTGGGGAAGGGGCAGCCCGCAAGTGTCGCCACATATTCCGGTGCCAATATAGCATGCCCACCATGTTTGCAAAACACACTATCGACAACAGAACAGCAACAAAACAAAATCAGAAAAAAACAAACTCCCTATCTCCCTCTCACCCATCCACTCAGCCCTGCTCACACACACAGACTGTCCTCTAACTCCAGGACAGGCTGTCTCCGGGCCTCCAGCCTTCAATGGACTCACTGACCCACAGATATTTGTGTCTTTGACTTCCTCAGCAGACTTAGAGAGACCCAGGCTTTGGCTGTTGGGACTCAATTTCCAATCAATCTTTGGCTTCAATCTTTGGTATTGACTCCAGTCCTCACCAATAACCATGCGTGAGGATCCTGGATGAGGACCCCAAACTCCAGGCCTTGAAATCTGGTCTCACCAATGATGGGACCACAAAAGTTAGGCCTTCAACTCTGGTCTCAATAATGACGAGACCTAGAACATTAGGCTTCGGGCTCTGGGCTATCTGATGATGGGACCATGAACCCTGAACTAAGCGATGATGTGACCCCGACCACTAGGCCTTGAACTCCAGTCCTGCCATTAATGAAACCCCCAACACTAGGCCTCAGACTCCAGACTCACTGATAATGGGATCCTGAACACTAGGCCTTGAACTCCAGTCTCACCAATGATGGGACCACGAACACTAGGACTTGAACTCTGGACTCAGCGATGGTAGGACCCTGAGCACTAGGCCTTGAACTCCAGTCCTGCCATTGATGGAACCCCAAACACTAGGCCTTGATCTCCAGTCTCGCCAATGATGGGACCATGAACACTAGGCCTTGAACTCCAGTCCTGCCATTGATGGAACCCCAAACACTAGGCCTTGATCTCCAGTCTCATCAATGATGGGACCATGAATGCTAGGCCTTGAACTCTGGACTTGCCTATGAAGGGTCGCTGAACCTTAGGCCTCAAACTCTGGTCTCACTGCCTTGCCTACCTAGGGGGCATTGGCCCTCGTGCCTCCTGCCCTCACAGAGTTCAGCGTGATGTGAGACATACAAATTGAAAGAATGTGTAGGCCAGTTGATAGGTTTGACCATTTGTATAAAATCATAGCAGAGCTGATTAGTACTGCAGTTTCCACGATCCCACGTACTCCTGTAAGCTTTTCATAGCTCTGTTTATGAAGAATCTATTAATCCATGCATTAAACACTTCCATTGATCTGCACAAGTTCAAAAGTTCAAAGTTCAAAGTACATATATGTCACCATATACAACCATGAGATTCCTTTTCTTGCGGGCATACACAATAAATCCAAGAAACTCAATAGTCAATGAAAGACCACACCAAACAAAACAGACACCCAGTGTGTAACCCTTCAGGAAGAGAGTTTGGAAAACTTGTCAAATTCTGAGAGAAAATTGTTATGTCTGTCTTACAAAGGTCTCTTCTTAAACAGCAAGCCCCATTTCTAGATTCTCTCACAAGAGAAAACATTCTCTCCACATCCATTCTGTCGAGACACTTCAGCAACTGAAGTGTTTCGATCCAGTGTAGTGGTTAGCCACTGTCTGTAAGGAGTGGTACTTCTCCCTGCGAATCTGTGGGTTTCCTCTCACATTTAAAAGATGCACAGGTTAGAGTTTGTGAGTTATGAGCATGCTATGTTGGCGCTGGAAATGTGGGGACACTTGTGGGCTGCCCCCAGCAAATCCTCATGAATTTGATTTGATGCAACTGAAACAATTCACTGTGTATTTTAATGCTTCGATATACATGTGACAAATGGAGCTCATCTTTAATCAATCTCCAGTACGTACAAGTCAAGCCTGTTCAAGCACTCTATAGAAGACCTGACAGGCTCAGCTTGTATGTACATACACACGGATGGCTAAGACGGCATCTGTGTGCGTGTCTGTGTATGTCTGTGTGGTCCATGTGCATGGATGTGTGTGTCTGTATGTGTGTGTATGTGTGTGTGTGTGTGTGTGTGTGTGTGTGTGTGTGTATGTGTGTGTCTGAGTGTGTGCATGTGTCTGTCTGTGTGTGTATGTCTGAGTATGGCTGTATATGTATGTTTTTGTGTTTCTCCTTGCGTGTGTGCTTGTATGTGTGTGTGTATCTGTGTGTGAGTGTCTGTGTGTGTGCATGTGTCTGTCTGTGTATGTCTATGTGTGTGGGTGCATGTGTTTGTGTGTGTCTGCTTCTGTGTATGCTTGTATGTGTGTGTGTGTGTGTGTGTATGGTTGTGCATGTGTCTGTATATGTGTATACGTGTGTCTGTGTCTGTGTGTGTATGTCTATGTGTGTGTCTGTGTGTGCATGTGTGTGTGTGTGTATTTGTGTGAGAGTGTGTGTGTGTCTGTGCGTGTGCGCATGTGTGTGTGTGCGTGTGTGTGTGTGTGTGTGTGTGTATGTGCCTGTGTCTGTGTCTGTGTCTATGAAGATATAAAGTAGAGCTTGACTGTGTGTACCATTCAGTTCGAAATAATGCAGAACCATCTCCTAATACCTGTTTTTCATTGGAACAAGGCTGAATAGTTCTTTATCTCCATTATTCTGTTGTTATATCTATTCCAAATGTTGACGATTCTTTGTGCAGAGATCTTCTCCTGATGGCTGTGTTAGAGTTTCTTTCTCTATGTGTCTTTGTCCTCAGCTGCAACTTACCTTGAAGTGCTCATTATTATCTTCCCATACAATTTAATATCATCTCTTCTTTGGCAAAGTCTCTCTCAACCTTCCTGCCTTCTTCCCAGACTGTGAACAAAATGCCTTATTGTACCAAGCTTATCAGGCATGGTGAGAGGTGTCTATTCAAAAGGAAGAGTGTCATTAATACTCCAGTACTCTGACACTTCGAAGACAGAGCTGGACAGACTCAAGGGACAGCTTTCATTGACAAGCATCAGTTTAAAGAAGCATTCTTCAAACCCCTTTGAAATGGAGTTAAAAATTGCAGCGTTGCATTTTGAAGGCCAACTCCTGACATTGGGTGCAAAGTCAACGGTTTGAAAATCAAACATCCCTTATCGAGTTTTTCCCATTGCAATGATTCACATATCTGACTCTCCTGCTGGTGAATGTACAGTCTCTGGAAAATAAAAATGAAAACCTCAGAGCACAATTGCTGTACCAGAGGGACATCAATTACTGGTCTGTACTTTGCTTCACAGAAACATGGCTCACACCCATCATTTTGGAAGCAGCGTTGCAGCTAAATGGCTTTGTCCTTCTCTGCAAAGATGGAACAGCTCAGTCTCTACAAGGCAGGAGAGTTAAAGTATGCTTTATGATTAACTCATCATGGTGCACAAATGTGACAGCTCTGTCTCATTCCTACTCGCCTGACCTAGAGCATCTGTCAGTGAAATGTCATCCATTTTATCTGCTGACGGAATTTCCTGCCATCATCCTGGTAGTGGTGTACATTCTGCCTCAGGTCAACGTCAGTCAGACACTGGAGAAGCTGAGCAGCGTAATCAGCAGGCATGAAACTGCACACCCTGATACCTTCCCTATCGTTGTGGGAGATTTCTACCAGACCACATTGAAGAAGTCTGTGAACAACTACCACCGAGTTTAAATTCAAGATTACTTGTCATTCAATCACACATCAATGCACATAAATACAGCCAAATGAAGCAGCGTTTCTCCTGGACCAAGGTGCCAAGCACAATACCAACAGTCACACACAGCACAAGGCACAAATAGTGCATATAATATAGCAAGCACCTATAAGACATCAGTAAAATACAGTTGCCCATAAAAATGTATAGTCCTAGTCCCTGAGTCCATTAATGTTGCAGCAGTTTGCAATCAACTTGTGAACACTGAGAGCAGAAGCGATTCCTGCTTGGAGGCTGCGTCATACCACCTCCAATGGAACACACCGACTCTGATGATTCTCTCCTGGGCGGTTGTAAGCGGGTAATACTGTGGCTTGAGGCCTAGTCACTGCTGTGACTGAGGCCACACAGTTCTCCCATCATCCGCCCCTGCTGACTGCCAGTATATTAGCGAATCGGATTTGCAGCATTCTCCATTAACAATAAGATATACGAGCAGAATTAGGCCACTCGGCCTCCCCAATTTCATCATGGCTGATCCATTTTCCTGCTCAGCCCCAACGCCATACCCCTTCATGCCCTGACCAATCAAGAATCTATCAACCTCTGCCTTAAATACACTTAAAGAGACAGCCACCACAGTCGCCTGTGGCAATAAATTGCTCAGATTCACACTCTCTGGCTAAATAAATTCCTCCTCATTTCCACACTAGAAGGACACGCCTCTATTCTGGTCTTAGATTCTTCCACCATAACTAACATCCTCTCTACATCCACTCTGTTGAGGCCTTTCACCATTTGATAGGTTTCAATGAGGTCACTACTGTGTCTGTGCACAACCACTCATCGATTAAATCAAAGTACACACATGGGTGATGGCTCTAACTGGTGTATTCACATTACACTGAGAGTGAGAGAGAACGAAGTGCATGCGTAGACAGCAGCATATGTGCAGACAACAAATCAACGCCTAGTGCAAAGGGGGTGTGGTCATTGGCCGAAAGGAAATAGATCCATACATTGCACTTCCTCCCACTTTAGATTAATGCAACATAAAACTGTATATGTAACAAAATATTCAATTACCCTACCAAAAACCTATGCTTTCACAATAACAGTCCATAGCTAACTTCACAGTTCTAAAGGTTTAACCTTCTGGGTGGCACTCTGTTTCTTTCAGGACAGTGCCACTGGACCAGTGGAATGGCAGGTGTCTTGTCAATGATAGTGTTGTCATCATGCCTCTGGACCTGTGGAGTGACATCAGGTTTGGTAGGTGTCTTCTGTATGATAGCATTCTTGATATGTGGTGTCACATTGCTGTCAGTAACATTATGGCTGAGAGGTAAGTCTGGTGACTGTAATGTGTCTGTCTTGTTGGATGCAATCGACTCAGGTATGTTCTTCAGCTGAGCATCCACTATCTGGTCCACATGACATCTCCATATTTGAACTCCAATACCCACTGTGTACATTAGTAGTCCAGCTCTTGTAGCCATCCTACCAAGTGTCCACTTGTCTACTTGGTAACTATGTGCTAGCACTTCCTGTCCAATCTCAAAACTCCTTGCTGCTTCACTTGACAACTAGTTGAACGTTTATTCTGTACTTCCCTCCGTAGATCTGGTTTCAGGAGGTTTGTGTGAGATCTCAGATTCCTGTTCAAGAACAACATTGCAAGTGTTTGATTTTGATACCCAAAAAGGAAGTTGTCCGCCTTCTGTTGTAGAGAAATGTCCCCCTTGTCCATCGTTTTAATAGACTTCTTGAAGGTTTGGATAAATCTTTCAGCTAACCCATTCATCGCTGGCTGGTGAGGAGCTGACTTGAAATATCTGATGCCATTTTTCTTCATGATCAGTTGGAATTCTTCTGACATGTATTGTGGTCCGTTGTCACTCACAATTCATTGGGGTAAGCCATTTCTGGTGATGATAGTCCTCAGAGCAGAGACAGTCTTTGCTGATGTGGTTGACTTCATTAATATAACCTTCAGCCACTTTGAATGAGTGTTCATAGTAATCAGAAACATGAAGTCTGTGAACAGCCCAGCAAAGTCAATATGTACTCTTTGCCATGGTGATGACGGCTATTCCTGTGGGTGTAATCGTGCCTGTGGGGGTGCATTTTGAACTTTTTGGCTTCCTGAACAGCTTTTGGCCAAGTGTTCAATCTGTTTATCTATTCCTGGCTACTGCACGTAGCCCCAAGTGAGACCCAGGATACACTCAGTGTTCTTTGATACACTGACAATTGGCCTCATCTCACTGAGAACTCTGGAAACATAGTGTTACCATGACCTGGCCATCTTTGCATGGTGCACGACTTCTGACAATGTCAGGTCATTCCTTATTTCTCTTTGTGTTTTGGAATTTGTTACTGGCAACTGGTCCACCGAAGTGGTGTGGAACACTTCTGCTGGGTCACAGTATGAAGAATGTTCTTCTGTTGCAAACAGTGGAAGATGTGACAAGCTGTCAGCATTGCTGTGTTGTTTACTGCCCATGATCTCTGTGTCATAAGAGTGGCTCCTAGTAATAGTGTCCAATGTTGTAACTGGGTAGCAGTCATCACTGGAATTCCCTTCCTGGCATTGAAAATGGACACGAGGGGCTGGTGTTCTGTCACTAGTATAAACTAATGTTTTGTAGATGTAGTGGTGGAACTTCCTTATTCCCCATACTAGACTGAGTTCCTTTCAGTTGATCTGTGCGTAGTTGCACTCTGCGCTTGCCAGTGATCTTGAAGCAAATGCAATTGGATGTTCAGATCTATCTTTCATAATGTGTGACAAATCAGTTCCAATTTCATAAGGGGATGCATCACACACCAGTCTGATGGGCAGGGATGGGTCATAATCGGTGAGCAGTTCATCAGATGTTATCAGTCTCTTTGTTTCCTTGAATGGTTTTTCACATCTTTCTAACCATTCCCACTTTGCTCCTATCTGTAACAGTACATTCAATGAGTGCAGCACTGTAGCAATGTTTGGGAGAAACTGATGGTAGTAGTTTACAAGGCCCAAGTATGACCTGAGTTGTGACACATTTTTCAGGTTGGGTGCCTGTAGCACTGCTTCAATCTTTTCTTGTGACTTATGTAAGGCATGCTTGTCAATGACATGTCCACAATGTGAGATTTCATTCTTAAAAAACTCACAGTTCTCTCTCTTTACGCTCAGACCATACTCACTCAGCCTAGTAAGCATTTACCAAGATTCTGGAGGTTCTTTCCATCATTTTTGCCTGTCACGATGATGTAATTAAGGTAACGTTGTGTTCCTGGGATATCTTGGATCACTTGGTCCATTGCCCTTTGCCAAGTTGCTGGAGCTGATATGATGCCAAAGACGAGATGCTTATACTGGAACAGTGAGTGTTGATTGTGAAGAACTTCCTGCTTGACTCCTCAATCTTCATTTGCAGTTAGTCTTGTGACAAGTCAATTTTTGGAAACCTCTCCCCTCCTGCCAAAGATGCAAACATGCCTTCTATTCATAGCAGGGGATTCTGCACAGAATGCAGCACACCTTGAAATCACCACATATGCAAACAGCCCTGGCCTTCCCTTCCTTGATTACCGGGACAATGGGCATGGCCCAATTCTTCCATTCATCCTTGGAGAGAATACCAGACGCCTCCAAGCTTTGCAGTTCATTACCCACTTTAGGATGTAGTGCGTAAGGCACTGGACGTACTTTATGGAATCTTGGTGTTGCTGTTTCATCCAGTTCAATTCTAGCCTTCATGCCTTTGAGTTTACCAATCTCTGTGTCAAACACCTTCTCATTAGCATTCAGCAGCTGTGCCAGTCTCTGGTTCGTGCTACCATTTGGGCTGCTATTGCCTGTTGATGCCACACTTAGAGCTTTAACTGAGTGCCAGTCTAGTTGGATTTTTCTCAACCATTCACGTCTGAAAAGTGCTGGCTCTCCACTTTTCAATGCATAAAGCTCTAACTGCTGTGTTTGGCCTCCTTAAGTCACATTTGCTTTCAGGTTGCATTTAAGAGACAGTTTTTCACTTGTGTAAGTCTTGAACATTACTGGGAGTCATCTCTAATGATATCTTAGAAAACTGTCTGTTGTAGTCAGCCTCTGGATTTTGGACAAAGCTGGCCCTGTATCCAGCTCTATTTTCAGTTTTACACCAGACACATCGATTGTGATCTGCTTCAGTTATACTGCGCAGTTCTAGGCATGACAGTTCACCTTTGTCAGACTTTATGTTGTCTGATTCTGCTTTAAATTGGGTAGCTACTGTCATTTGCATCATGGGAGGACTTGCCACATCAATAACATCTTTGACTTTTTCTACTATTCAGGGACATTTTGTTCATCTCATATTCTAAGCTCCTTTTCTGTAGTTCTGCTGCATCCTTTGCTGCAGTCTCTAATGATATTGCAATGGTCAATGCCCTTTCTAAGGTTAGGCCTCTTTCAAATAATAGCCTCTTTTGAGAGCTTTGACTATGCAAGCCACATACAAGCCTGTCCCTTGATGCATCAGAAAGTCCATCTCTCAAGTCACAGTACTGAGAAAGTTTGCCCTGTTCTCCAGTGTATCCAGAAATGCTTTCATCTTTTGACTGGTTCCTTTTGTAAAATCCAAATCACTCAGCTATTACCAGTTGTTTAAGTCTCAAGTGATTCTGTGAAATTGGAACAATTTTATTGAATGTCTTGCTTGCTGGCTTTTTCAGGGATTACTAGGTTGCGTCGGAGACTGTAAGTTCTTGGGTCCATTAAGCTAAGAAGGGTACGGACTTTATTTTGCTCCTCCATGTTGTTCGCATTACAATACAGTTCAACCCTCTCGATATATGACTCCCAGCCTTCAGTAGTGCTATCAACTTCGTCAACTTTTCTGACTGAAGCCAGCGCCGCATTATTTTTACTTTAAATTCAGCACATTTTTCACTGTTACTCAGGCATTCCTTTGTTAGCATCCGTGGCAGCTTTCCTGTGCTGTTTAACTCTCACTGTTTCATCCTGTAACAGTCGGTGCTGTTCCTGATATTTTCTGACATTCAGTTTTGTACTCGTCGCCAACTTGTTGTGCCTGTGCACAACTATGTATAAAACACGCACACAGGATATGCCTTTAACATTGGTTTTACATTGCAGTGAGAGTGCAAGAGAACAATACGCATTTGTAGACAACAGCCCATGCGCACACAGCAGATCAACACATAATGCTAAGGTGGTGAGGGGGCGGGGGAGGCATTGCTCTAAAAGAAATAGATCTCCACATTGCAGTCACCCCTCATTCTTCTGAATTCTAGCGAATACAGGCCTAGAGCCATCAGACGCTCTTCACATGTCAAGCCATTCAGTCCTGGAATCATTTTCTTGGACCTCCTTTGAACCCTCTCCAGTTTCAGCACATCCTTTCTACAATAATGGGCCCAAAACTGCACACAATACTCCAAGTGAGACCTCACCAGCACTTTATAACATCTCAACATTACATCCTTGCTTTTATATTCTAGTCATCTTGAAATGAATGTTAATATCACATTTGCCTTCTTCACCACCAAATCAACCCGCAAATTAACCTTTAGGGAATCCTGCATGAGGACTCCCAAGTCCCCCTGTACATCAGACTTTAGTATTTTCTCTCCACTTAGAAAATAGTCTTCCTTTTCACTTCCTCTGCCAAAGAGTATGACCATACACTTCCTGACATGGTATTCCTTCTGCCACTTCTTTGCCCATTCTCTTAATCTGTCTGTCCTTCTATATCTTCTCTATTTCTTCAGCACTACCTGCCCCTCCAGCTATCTTTGTAGCATCCACTAACTAGCCGCAATGCCATCAATTCTATTATCCAAATCACTGAAATATAACGTAAAAGGAAGTTGTCCCAGCACAGACCCCTGTGGGACATCATAAGTTATTGTCAGCCAACCAGAAAAGGCTCCCTTTATTCCCACTCTTTGCATCCTACCAATCAGACAATGCTCTTTCCACGCTGGCATCTTTCTTGTAGTACCATGGGCTCTTAACTTGTTAAGCAGCTTCATATGTGGCACCTTGTCAAAGGCCTTCTGAAAATCCAAATAAACAACATCCAATTATTCTCTTTTGTCTATCTTGCTCGTTATTTCCTCAAAGAATTCAAACAGATTTGTCAGAAAAGATTTCCCTTAAGGAAACCATGCCTTCTTAACAACTCCTTTTAATTACTTCCTGTTGGTTTTCAAATCTTTCCAATCCTCTAACTTCACACTAATTTTTTGCTCTTATTATATTTCCTATCTTTAGATTTTATGTTGGCTTTGACTTCTCCTGTTAGCCAGTGTTGTGTCATCTTTCCTTTAGGATACTGCTTCCTCTTTGGGATGTATATACCCTGTGCCTTCTGAATTGCTTCCAGAAATCCCAGCCATTGCTGCTCTGCCTTTAACCCTGCCAGTGTTTGTTTCTAATCAGTTCTGGCAAACTCCTCTCTCATGCCTCTGTAATTCACTTTACTCCACTGTAAGACTGATGCATCTGACCTTAGCTTCTCCTTCTCAAATTTCAGGGTGAATTTGATCAAACTTTGAACATTTTCCTCTAAGGGTTCTTTTTCCTTAAGCTCTCTAATCAATTCTGGTTCATTGCACAACACCCCATCCAGAATAGCTGACCCCCAAGTGGGCTCAACCATGAACTGCTCTAAAAAGTCATCTCATAGCTACTCTAGAAATCCCCCCTCTTGGGATCCAGCATCAACTGGATTTCTCAAATCTACCTGTATATTGAAGTCTCCTGTGACTATTGTAGCATTGTCCTTTTGGCATGTATTTTCTATTCCTCGTTGTAACTTGTGGAACACATTTTTACTACTGTTTGGGAGTCTGTATACAACTCCTAATGGGTCTTTTTTTCCTTGCAGTTCCTTAGCTTTATCCACAATGATTCAAAATTTTCCGACCTTATGTCACCTCTTACTAATGATTTGATTTCATTTTTTTTTCCAATAGAGCAATGCCACCCTCTCTGCCTACCTGCCTGTCCTTTCAATACAATGTGTATCCTTGGACGTTAAGCTGCCAGCTGTAATTTTCTTTCAGTCACGATTCAGTTATGCCTACAACAACATACCTGCCAATCTGTAACTGAGCTACAAGTTCATCTACCTTATTCCATATACTGTGTGCATTCAAATATAACACCTTTAGTCCAGTAGTCACTTTTTGCACACCTTTTACATTAGAACTCATCCTGTT
This sequence comes from Mobula hypostoma, assembly GCF_963921235.1. Lineage (NCBI taxonomy): Eukaryota > Metazoa > Chordata > Chondrichthyes > Myliobatiformes > Myliobatidae > Mobula > Mobula hypostoma. Next base: position 85,082,998 of record NC_086107.1, on the reverse strand, counting down.
GACTGCAATTTTGCCCTAGCAACTGCCTCTCCTACTAGAAGTCTGACTACACACTGCCTGTTTGTAAACAAACTACCTCATCCTCAGCACTATCACTCCAGCCACATTAGTTTAAATCCTCCTTAACAGTTCAATTAGCCATCGGGTTCAGGTGTAACCCATCCCTTTTGTACAGGGTTGTGCCTCCCTCAGAAGGGGTCCCAATGATGCACAAATCTGAATCCCTGTCCCCTGCACCTGTTCCTCAGCCACGCATTCACCTGCCAAATCATCCTGTTCATAATCCTGAGATTACTACCCTGGAGGTCCTGATCTTCAGCTTTCTACCTAGCTCCCTAAAATCTCTTTTTAGGACATCCTGTCCTTGTCTACCTCTGTCATTGGTACCAAGACTTCTGGCTGCTCCCCCTCCTCCTTGAGAATGCCTTGGACCTGGTCCATTACATCACTGACCCTGGCACCTGGGAGGTAACATACCACCTGGGTGTCTCTATCGCACCCCTAGAATCTCATCTATGTTCCCCTGACTATGGAATCTCCTATCACCACTGCAGTCCATCTCTCTGGTCTTCTGAGCCACAGCACCAGACTCAGTGCCAGAGAGCCAGTCACTGCAGCTCTTCTCCAATGGATCGTCCCCCTCAATAATATCGAAAATTGTGTTCTTATTATTGAGGGGAACGGCCGCAGGGACACTCTGCACTTCCTTCTCCTGACAGTCACCCACTTACCTGTCTCTTGCAACCTAGGGCTGACTCCCTCCCTGTAGCTCCTGCCTATCACCTCCTCATTCTCCCGTATGAGTCGCAGGCCATCGAGCTGCAGTTCCAGTTCCTTAATACGTTCTCACAGGAGCCGCAGCTCGGTTCACCTTGTGCAGTGGAGTTCCCCCCAGACTTCCCACATCTCACACGCTGACCCTGGAGCCATTCTCACTAAACTACTTTGGCCTAACAAGTAAGGATTAACAAATAGGACAGAAGGAGAAGAACTTACCAAATATTTTACCTCGCCCAAGGCTGATGAACCAAAGTCACTCTAAACACCGGCACACTCAAAAGAGTAGCCGCTCAAAGAGTGGCCTCTCCACTTGCACTTGAGTTACTTTTATTAGCCCTTTCTAACGAACCCGTCTTGTTGATTGGCCACTCCTCAACTCAGAGAAACTGCCTCGGAGCTCTATCTTTTAAATCTCACTGTCCTGATTGAAATGCAGCTCTTTTTATTCACCCCTGATGTTGATTGTCTAACTCAGAGAAAACTGCCACCCACGACATGCTTCCTTCTCATTGCTACCATCAAGGAGGAAGTACAGGAGCCTGAAGACACACACTCGATTCAGGAACAGCTTCTTTCTGTCCATTATCAGATTTTTGAATGGACACGGTTTTCCTATGGTGTTCTGGTTTCCTCCCACAGTCCAAAGATGTACCGGTAGGTTAACTGGTCATTGTAGATTGTCCTGTGATTAGATTAAGGTCAAATTGGGATTATCGGGGGTTACTATATATGTGTGTGCATATATAGTGCAAAACAATTATATATATATAATTCTCACTGCTGCCATCAGGAAGAAGGTAAGAAGGTACAGGAGCCTCAGAACTCATACCACTAGGTTCAGGAACAGTTATTACCCCTCAACCATCAAGCTCTTCAAAGTTCAAAGTTCTATGTAAACTTTATTATCGAAGTACATATATGTCATCACATACAACTCTGAGTTTCTTTCTCCTGTGGGCATACCCAGCAAATTTATAGAATAGTAACTGTAAACAGGATAACAGGGTCAATGAAAGAGCACAAACATAGAAGTCAACAAACAGTGCAAATGCAAATATAAATAAATAACAAGAGCATAAAATATCAAAAAGAAAGTCCTTAAAGCATGATTATTGGTTGTGGGAACATCTCAATAGATGACTGTAGTTATCCTCGTTTGTTCAAGATTCTGATGGCTGAGGGGTAGTAACTGCTCTCGAACCTGCTGGTGTGAGTCCTGAGGCACCTGTACCTCTTACCTGATGGCAGCAGTGGCCTGGGTGGTGAGGACCTTTAACGATGAACGCTGCTTTTCTTTAATGATGGACAGTGCATCATGTAGATGCGCTCAATGGCTCCTGACCCATAAGACAAACTTCACTCAGCTTCACTTGCCCATTAGCTGAACTGTCCCACAACCTATGGACTCACTTTCAAGGCCTCTTCACCTCAAGTTCTCAAGACTTATTGCTTATTTATTTATTTATTTTGCCTCTTTTGGATTTGCTCAGTTTGTTGCTTTTTTCACACTGGTTACTTGCCAGCCCTTTGGGTGCAGTTTTCTCTGCTTCTATTATGCTACCTGGATTTACTGTCAATGCCTGAAAGAAAATGAATATCAGGGTTGTATGTGGTGACATATATCTCATTTGATAATAAATTTACTTTGATCTTTGAGCTTTATATTTCTTGTTGTAGTTTATATTTTTTGTTACTATGTATTACATTGTATTGCTGTTGCAGAACAACAAATGTCATGACATATGTCTGTGATAATAAGCAAAATTCTGATTCTGAAGATGCTAGCTTAAAATTGAAGTCAATATCAACTCTACGTTACCATAAGAAGTATCCTTTTTCTTACTTTGTTCTGTGTTCTGTGTTTGGGATCATGGCACTTCACCATGCCAACTCAGAGAAAGTTCTGGCATAGATTTAATCCGCTAATTCCCTGCACAACTCAGGCAACAACGATTCTATGTTCCTTCATATATTATAGTCTGACAAAAAGAAGTACAAACAACCATCTTAATTATTAAACTCATACATCTCCTTTCATTTCCAGCCTTATTCTCAAGGAGACAATGACACAGCCTTGTCAATGGGTCCCACTTGATGCAAAGACCCTTGTTCCTACTTGCTTGTGGAAAGCTGACTGATAGGTTAAGCTCAAACAAGAGAAAATCTGCAGATGTTGGAAACCCGAGCAACACATGCAAAATGCTGAAGGAACTCAACAGGCCAGGAAGCATCTATGGAAGAGGGTAAACAGTTGATGTTTCATGCCAAGACTCTTCATCAGGACTGGAGAGAAAAGATGGGAAATCAGAGTAAGAAGGTGGGGGGAGGAGAAGAAGAAATAGAAGGTAGTAGATGATAGGTGAAACCAGGAGGCGGGGAGTGATGAAGTAAAGAGCTGGGGAGTTCATTGATGAAAGAAATAAACGGCTGAAGAAAGGGGAATTTGATAGGAGAGAACAGAAGGCCATAGAAGAAAGGGAAGGGGAAGGAACAACATCCTGTATTCTGTGTGGGTGGTCTTCAACCTGATGGCATGAACATTGATTTTTTGAACTTCCGATAATTACCCCCCTTCCCATTCCCATTTCCCTCTCTCACCTTATCTTCCTCTAGTGTTCCTCCCCTTGCCCCACCTTCTTACTCTGACTTCTCATCTTTTTTTTCCAGTTCTGATGAAGGGTCTCAGTCTGAAACGTCAAGAGTTTACTCTTTTCCATAGATGCTGCCTGCTGAGCTCCTCAAGCATTTTGTGACAGGATAAGCCACCAACCAATGAAAGCACCAGCCAGCATTTGGACTAACCCAACAAATCCAATTATTTCCCAACTTGCGCTTTGAGAAAGTAATTTTTTTTAGCATTGGACTGGAAGTATGATTTGGAGGGATTGCAGTATTTCTGATGTCATTGAATGGAGGTGCAGGCTGTGAACACTACAAAGACATTGAAAATTCCACTTTTACATTGCTGCTTTCACAACCTCAAGGGATCCCAGGACATTTTACAACTTCAGAGGAAATCTGCAGGTTGGATACAGAAATCTCCCAATGATGGAGAGGTAAGAGTTAGTCAGGACAACAGGCAAGGTTTCCCTCCTTGTCTTTGAAATAATCCCACTGAACCTTTGTCTGTCTACCTGAGAAACCCTCAGTTCCGTGTTGCTACATTCTCAGACTTTTAATTCTACTTCCCTCGGTTGTTCAGCCTTCAGTACTGTGGCCCAGATTCTTGTAGGTAATATTCTTTAAAGAAGATATTCGAAATTATTATTTTAATATCTAGGAACTGGATTATCTTGTATCTGGGAATACAAGCAATCAAATTCCCAGATATCAAAAGGTAGATACGATCATGAAGAAAGCTTTTGGCCCATTGCCCCTCATAAATCAAAGTACTGAGTACAGGAGTTGGGATGTTGAAGTTGTACACAACATTGGTGAGGCCTAATTTGGAATCTTGTGTACAGTTTTGGTCACTACCTACAGGAAAGATATCAATAAGCTTGAAAGAGTATAGAGAAAATTTACAGGGATATTGCTGGGACATGAGGACCTGAATTATAAGGAAAGGCTGAATGGGTTAGGACTTCTGGAGCATAGGATAATGAGAGGAGATTTGATGGAGTTATATAAAACTATGAGGGATATACATAGGATAAATTCAAGCAGGCTTTTCCACTGAGGTTGGGTGAGTCAAGATGAAACAGTTAAGGGGAACCTGAGGAGGAACCTCTTCGATCAGAGGGTGGTGAGAGTGTGGAATGAGCTGCCAGTGGAAGTGGTTGATGCAGGTTCAATTGTAACATACAAGAGAAGTTTAGATAGGTACATGGATGGGATGAGTACAGAGGGCTATGGCCCAGGTGTGGATTGATAGGACTAGGCAGAATAAGAGCTTGGCATGGACTAGATGGGCTGAAGGGCCAATTTCTGTGCTGCAGCATTCTATGACTCTATGACTGTGAGGATGGGAAGCATAAAAAATAGGGGTTATATTAGAGAATTCAGTTCTTTGAGCACCAAACACAAAATATTGGAGGGAGTATGAATCCTGATGAAGGGTCTTGCCCTGAAATGTTGACTGTTTATTCATTTCCATAGGTGCTCCCTAACCTGCTGAGTTCATCCTGCATTTTGTGTGTGTTGCTCAAGGTTTTCAGCATCTGAAATCTCTCTTGTGTCAATTCAGTTCTGAACCTGTTCCATCATTCCTCTTTGTCCTCTTGACAGTTTGCAAAACGTGCTGCTGTTTAGTGGTATGGTAGGGTTATTGGAGCCAGTAGTCAGATCTCTGGACAATTAGACTGGTGAATACACTTCAAACTGCAGCTGGAAAGTTATGTGATCAAGCATTTGTATAAATCTAGTATGCCACTGAAAACAAATAACTATAAGTGTGGAGCATCAAAAAAACCTGCAGGATGAACTCAACAGGTCGGGCAGCATCTGTGGGGAGAAAAGGATTGTCAATGAGTTGAAACCCTGCATCAGGACTAGGTGGAGAGGGAAGGTGGTGAGTCATTTGCCTATCCCTACTTACCTAGCCCATTCCTGCCTGAATGCAGCTCCAGACCCACCAATGGGACTGGGTTGCAGCAGCTTCTCAGCTGAGAGGCAGATAGGGATGGCCAATAAATGCTGGTATTGCCAGTGAATGAATAAATCAATCAAAGCCCTGTGTCAGCTCTTAGAATCACAATCAGGTTTAATATCACTGGGATATGTTGTGAAAATTGTTACTTGTGGCAGTAGTACTTTGCAATGCATTAAAGCATTATTAGAAATATATAAAAAGTAAAAACGTAGTACAAAAAGAAAGTAAAATATTGAGAGACTGTTCATGGGTTCATGGACCATCTAGAAATCTGACGGCAGAAGGGGAAAAGCTGTTCCTGAAACATTGAGTGCGTGTCTTCAGGTTCCTGTACCTCCTCCCTGATAGTAGCAATGAGAAGTGACGCTTAGATAGGCAAATAGATGAAAGAAAAATGGAGGGCTATTTGGGAGGGAAGGATTGGATTGATCTTAGGATAGGTTAAAAGTTTGGCACAACATTGCGGGATGAAGGGCCTGCATGTTCTGTGTTCTAGGAGGGCATTTTACACTCGATTACTGCATTGTTTGACTTTCATCCCCACTCTCTGCCCTGAGACAGAGTCTTGACTCAAAATGTTGACAATTCCTTTCCCATCCACAGATGGTGCTCGAGCTGCTGAGCTCTTCCAGTAGACTGTTTGTGGCTCCAGATTCCAGAGTCCGCAGTCCCTCGTGCCGGAACTAAAAATGTGAAATGGCTCGACTGCCACAAATGCTCTTCTGCTTCTCTGATCACCACAAGGAAGGAAAGGTTCTGACCCTCTCTCATCAGGACTAAATAAAGATGAAAGATTTTTTAAAGATTTGAAGATCTGCTTTATTTGTCACCTGTACAGCAAAGCGTACAGTGAACTATGTCATTTGCATCAAATCATGAGAATGTGCTAGGGGCAGCCTGCAAGTGTCACCAGCTTCCAGCACTAGCATAGCATGCCCTCAATTTACTAACCCTAATCTGTACGTCTTTGGATAGCGGGTGCAAACCAGAGCACCCATACGGTCACAGGGAGATTGTGAGATCTCTTTATAGATAACAGCAGGAATTGTACCCCGATCTCAATGCTGGTGCTGTAAAGCAGCGGTCCCCAACCACTGGGCCGCAAAGCACATGCTACCGAGCCGCGAGGAAACGATACGAGTCAGCTGCACCTTTCCTCATTCCCTGTCACGCACTGTTGAACTTGAACATAGGGTCACCAACTGTCCCGTATTTGCCGGGACATCCTGTATATTGGGCTAAATTGGTTTGTCTCATACGGGACCAACCTTGTCCTGTATTTCCCCCGCTAAGGTAGAGTGTTAGAGGTAAGAAACCATTCGTGCCGAAATGATGTAAAGCGAAGAAGCAGTTTCTATTAATTTATATGGGAAACATTTTTGGGCGTTCCCAGACCCAAAAAATAACCTACCAAATCATACCAAATAACACATAAAACCTAAACTAACACTAACATATAGTAAAAGCAGGAATGATATGATAAATACACAACCCATGTAATATAGAAATAATGTATGTATAGTATAGTCGGGAAGATTAAGCCAAAACCAATTTGTGGAAAAAAAAATCGGCACGTAGGCTCGTGCACACATCACATGCGCACGTCATATATGCGCATGTCACGCATGTGCTCGTGCAAGGCTTCATGGTCATGGTAGTCTTTCTGGGGTAAACACAAGTGTCCCAGGATTTGACTGGTAATTTTGTCCCTTATTTGGGAGAGAGAAAGTTGGCAACCCTAACTGTAAAAGGCATGTTGAGGTGAGTTTAACCCCACTTGAACACTCCCCGCTCCGGTCGGCTGGTCCGCAAGAATATTGTCAATATTAAACCGGTCCGTGGTGAAAGAAATGTTGGGGACCCCTGCTGTAAAGAGTCACACTAACTGCTTCACTGCCTTGTCACCTATAAGTAATTTCAGACCCACCAATGGGGTTGGGCCTTGACCACTGACTCAGGTGAAGGGGATTAATAAGTGGTGGTGTTGCCAGTGGCATCTACAAATAAAGATTTTGTTGACTCTCGAGTGCCAGTGGGTACAATAACCTCCGAACAAGACCATACAGGAAAGATAAAGCCATCAGCTTTATTTGTCGAATGTACGGTGAGGCATGCAGTGAAATGCATCATTTGCATCAAATGAAATCAATGGGGATTGTGCTGGGGGCAGCCCACAAGTGTTGCCGCACTTCCAGTGCCAATATCGCATGCCCACAACTCAGTTACCCTTACTCTAACTATCCATCTTTGGAATGTGGGGGGATCCAGAGCACACAGGGGAAACCCACGCGGTCCTGGGCAGAACAAGCAAACTCCTTACAGACAGTGGTGGGAATTGAACCCTGATCTTGCAGCTAGGGCTGTAATAGAGTCACACTAACCACTACCCTACTCTATGGGAGTCAGTCTTTTAATGGCTTACAAAATAACTATCTTCATTGGCATTTCCAGGCTGAATAAAGATAAGAAGCAAAACTTCTAATATCCCACTTGACAAGTCTTGATAGTGTGCTCATTTGCTGTGACCATTCCAATCTCCCAGCTCATTTTGAGGACTATTAATTATTTACTGAATAAACTGTAGTTTAGAATACTAATCGTACACCATAAACTTCCAGCTGTCAATATTTCATGAGGAAACCTCCAGGAAAAATGAATTCATTCCACTGCTTTCAGAAACCACGGAATGGGAGGAAGTCTCAGTTGAAGAGACTGGAGATGATTACCATATTTAATACTTTCTTGAAGTACAAGAGCTTGAAGGATAATATACTCCAGCTTCAGTTTGCTATTCAGGCTTGAAGTAAGCACTTGTAATGTGGTCATTCAGTGTTGGTGCGTGGCCAAGTGGTTAAGGCGTCGGTCTAGTGATCTGAAGGTCGCTAGTTCGAGTCTCAGCTGAGGCAGCGTGTCGTGTCCTTGAGCAAGGCACTTAACCACACATTGCTCTATGACGACACCAGTGCCAAGCTGTATTGGCCCTAATGCCCTTCCCTTGGACAACATCAGTGTCGTGGAGAGACTTGCAGCATGGGCAACTGTCGGTCTTCCATAAAACCTTGCCCAGGCCTGCGCCTGGAAACCTTCCAAGGCGCAAATCCATGGTCTCACGAGACTAACGGATGCCTCTATATATGTGTGTGTGTGTGTGTGTGTGTGTGTGTATACACACACACATAGATATATATACACATCAAACTACATTCATTAGGACAGAACACAATATTAAAGTACTTATGTTGGTGTGACTTGCCCCTCTCACTTAGCACACCTCTCTTGTGATCTGCAATGCTGTTCCCGACCAGCAGTCGATGAAGCCTCGAAGAACTACCTTCTTGATCACTCTACTTTTATATTATATCATTTCTACTGATATGAAATGCTACAGTCACAGTAAGCAGATCAGTGTATTAGCACCATCTCAAACCACCAAATCAGAACCAATCATCAATTGGCAACTCTCTTCAAGAATCCCATTGTTGTGTTCAATTAACCTTTATGTTCCCACAGTATTACATTGACATGGTTGTACTCCCATAGTAGTAATCAAAGTTCTGACGCATTCAAGGTCACAGTGGTGGTGAGACATTCGACAAGCACAAAGATTAACCCTTTACAAAACATATGCGCCTATCTAAGAGTTTCCAACTTCTCACCTACAGCCTATTTAAACCCAGCTCGCATCCACAGTCCTTTCTTTATTCATACAAACCAGCACGCCTCAACTAGTTGCTCCTAACCTTCAGTTACCTTGTTGCCTTGTTGTGTTAAGTATCTATTCTCGCTTGTTTTGTGGCCTCCGTCGCTTGCTCTTTTGCAGTTTATTAGTAAAATATCATTTACTGCTAAATTATCTCCACTGCTCTGCATTTGGGTCAGGCTCCTCTACGTTTCCCGACAGTTCCCTGTTGTGAACAAGGTACAAACAACAAGTACTGGAAACACTCAGTGGGTCAGGCGATACCTGCAGAAAGAGAAATAGAGTTAATATTTCAGATCAGAAACTTTTCTTCATGGCTTAGAAAGATAGGGGAAGAAAAGTGCATTATCGCTTCTTACAATGCTTCAGTAAAGCAGCCAGCATGAACAAATAGCACACCCACACCGGACATTCTCTCTTCTCTCCTCTCCCATTGGCCAGAAGATATAGAAGTCTGAAAGCACATGCCAACAGGCTCAAGGACAATCCCTATTTGATGTTTTCAGACTTAAATAGTTTCCTAGTATGTTAAAGTAGACTCTCGACCTCACAATCTACCTCTTTATGATCATACGTCTTATTGTTTACCTGCACTACACTTTTCTCTGCAGCTGTTACACCTTATTCTGCATTTTGTTATTGTTTTACTTTGTTCTGTCTCAGTGCACTGTGTAATGATCTGATCTGTATGAACAGTATGCAAACAAAGCTTTTCACTGCACCTTGGTACATGTGACAATAATAAACCAATTCCAAAGGGAAGGACAAGGAAATATCTGTGATAGGGTGGGTGCTGAGTTTGCTATGGTGCAGGATTGGAAAAGGCTGCAGAAAGTTGAAAACTCAAGGCACTTTCAAGACATCCATGACACTTTAAAAAGGCGATGATTCAAGAATGCAGTACCCATCATTAAGGACCCCCATCACCCAGGACATGCCCCCTGCTCATTGTTACCATCAGGAAGGAGATACAGGAGTCTGAGGACTCACAGGAACAGTTTCCCCTCTGCCATCAGATTTCTGAATGGACAATGAACCCAATAACACTAACTCAACATTTTTTTCATTCCTTTGCACTATTTATTTACTTTAATTATACGTACACTTCTTATTTTAATTCATAGTTTAAAAAAATTATTATATATTGCAATGTACTGCTTCCACATGACATATGCCAGTGATATTAAACCTGATTCTGATTCTGAGATGAGTTACCATGTTGGGGGGAGAGCATTATGACTCTTTGGATTAATTGAAGAATAATAATTGTTAAGTGGGAGCATGGAGAAAGAGATTGGTGAGTTCTTGGGAGTGGGGAACTACAAATGGTACATGGGTAGTAACTGCATCCCAGTAATTAAGTAGCAAACAGTGACTATTCGGAAGTTGTTAACAGAGAAAGGTGAATAAGTATGACTAATTTACTGGAGAAGAGTAGAACACTGAGAATAATTAAAGAGAATAATGGACATTTGAAAGTAATTTAATCATGTTTTGGAGTAATTAAATTGAGTGTAATGACTAGTGGGGGTGATAGGTTGCTTGCTAGGAAATTATTTCATTTTCACACTATCATAAATCTGCCCATGGTGAATCTAGGGAGTAAGGAGGTCTTTGTGCCTATTTATTACCTGGAGACAATTTACTAGGTTGGCAAATAAAAGAGTGATATGAACTAATTGACATCAAAATAAATATGAGCACAGTGCTTCCAGAGCAGAACGATCTTTGCTGGTCAGTCAACTCAAAAAATATTGGCAAATTATCAAAGACCAGCTGGGTTCTCTGTGTGTGCTAGACCCAATGTTTACCCTCCATCGACATCACCAAATCAGATATCAGACTATTTTCATTTCAACTTATATTTATTGAGAGGCACAGCAACATAACAGGACCTTCCAACTCAACAAGCTTGTACCATCCAATTACACACATGTGACTAATTAACCTACTAACCCATATGTCTTTATAAGTGGGAGGAAACCGCAGAGCCCAGAGGAAACCCATCTGGTCTGGAGAAAATGAACAAAATCCTTATAGACAGTAGTGGGAATTGCTGCGATTTCTGGGGACATCCGAATCAGGTTTGTTATCACCGGCATACAGTGTCCATTGAAGTATTCACTCCCCTTGGAAGTTTTCATGTTTTATTATTTTACAACATTGAATCACAGTGGATTTAATTTAGCTTTTTTGACACTGATCAACAGAAAAAGACTTCTGTGTCAAAGTGAAAACAGATCTCTACAAGGTGATCTAAATTAATTACAGATACAAACTCAAAATAATTGATTGTATAAGTATTCACCCCCTTTAATATGGCACACCAAATCATCACTGGTGCAGTGATTTGGTTTTGAAGGTCACATAATTAGTTGAATGGAGATCTGTTTTTGGAGACCTGTGTGCAGTCAAAGTGTTTCAATTGATTGTAGTAAAAATTCACCTGTATCTGGAAGGTCCAACTGCTGGTGAGTCAGTATCCTGGCAAAAACTACACCATGAAGACAAAAGAACACTCCAAGCAACTCCATGAAAAGGTTATTGAAAAGCACATATCAAAAGATGGATACAAGAAGATTTCCAGGTCCAAGGACCAGACGAGATGTACCCCAGGCTACTGTGGGAGGTGAGAGAGGAGACTGCTGAGCCTCTGGCAATGATCTTTGCATCATCAATGAGGACAGGAGGGGTTTGGGAGGACTGGTGGATTGCAGATGTTGTTCCCTTATTCAAGAAAGGGAGTAAAGATAGCCCAGGAAATTGTAAACCAGTGAGTCTTACTTCAGTGGTTGGTAAGTTGACGGAGAAGATACTGAGAGGCAGAATTTATGAACATTTGGAGAGGCATAATATGAATAGGAATAGTTAGCATGACTTTATCAAAGGCAGGTTATGCCTTGTGAGACTGATTGAATTTTTTAAGGATGTGACTAAACACATTGATGAAGGTAGAGCAGTAGATGTAGTGTATATGGATTTCAGCAAGGCATTTGATAAGGTACCCCATGTAGGGCTTATTGAGAAAGTAAGGAAGCATGAGATCCAAGGGGACCTTGCTTTGTGGATCCAGAACTGGCTTGTCCAGAGAAGGCAAAGAGTGGTTGTAGACGGGTCATATTCTGCATGGAGGTCGGTGACAAGTGGTGTGCCTCAGGGATATGTTCTGGGACCCCTTCTCTTCGTGATTTTTATAAATGATCTGGATGAGGAAGTGGACAGATGGGTTAGTCAATTTGCTGATGACACAAAGGTTTGGGGTGTTGTAGATAGTGTGGAGGGCTGTCAGAGATTACAGTGGGACATCAATAGGATACAAAAATGGGCTGAGAAGTGGCAGACGGATTTCAACCCAGATAAGTGTGAGATAGTTCATTTTGGTAGGACAAATATGATGGCAGAATATAGTATTAACGGTAAGACTCTTGGCAGTGTGGAGGATCAGAGGGATCTTGAGGTCCGAGTCCATAAGACACTCAAAGCAGCTGCGCATGTTGACTCTGTGGTTTTGAGGGCATATGGTGCATTGGCCTTCATCAACCATAGGACTGAGTTTAAGAGCTGAGAGGTAATGTTACAGCTATATAGGACCCTAGTCAGACTCTACTTGGAGGACAGTGCTTAGTTCTGGTTACCTCACTACAGGAAGGATGAGGAAACTACAGAAAGGGTGCAGAGGAGATTTACAAGGATGTTTCCTGGATTGGGGAGCATGCCTTATGAGAATAGGTTGAGTGAAATCGGCCTTTTTACCTTGGAGCGACAGAGGATGAGAGGTGACCTGACAGAGATGGATAAGATGATGAGAGGCATTGATCATGTGGATAGTCAGAGGCTTTTTCCCAAGGTTGAAATGGCTAACATGAGAGGGCACAGTTTGAAGGTGCTTGGAAGTAGGTACTGAGGAGATGTCAGGGGGAAGTTTTTTATGCAGAGAGTAGTGAGTGCATGGAATGGGCTGCCAGCGATGGTGGTGGAGGCGGCTACGATAGGTCTTTTAAGACAGTGGTCCCCTACCTCCGGGTCGTGGACCGATACCGGGCCGCGAAGCATGCAGGGGTGCAGCGGTAGCCAGAGCGCACCCAGCACATCCTTAAGAAAAAAGCCAAAATAAACAAGCTAATTAATTAGGTGCCGCCCAGCACGTAAATGTTGGCTCAGATCAGAGGCAATTGCTGATTTCACTTGCTCTACGCGATATTCACTCCTCTTTCCAGGATGCTGGAGCCTTTAGCTGTTCCATTGTTTGGTCAATTTAAACGCCAGTCCAGACAGGCTGAAAAGACAGGGCTGTCAGGATCGAGGTGACATGTTCAATCTACACAAACTTTTAATAAAGTATAGGTGCTGCCGTGCTTTCTTTGTAATGACAGTTACGTGCTGGTCCTGGGACAGATCGACTGACACTTTTCAGAGAGAGAAACATTGATCTTTAATGCCGAGGAATTTAAAGTTATTGACCATCTCCACCTCAGTTCCTCTAATGAAGACTGGCTTCTGGGCAGCACCTAATTAATTAGCTTGTTTATTTCGGCTTTTTTCTTAAAGATGTACTGCATGCGCTCCAGCTACCGCTGCACCCCTTCATGCTTCGCGGCCCGGAGGTTGGGGACCACTGTTTTAAGGGACTCCTGGATAGGTACATGGAGCTTAGAAAAACAGAGGGCTGTGGGTAACCCTAAGTAATTTCTAAAGTAAGTACATGTTCAGCACAGCATTGTGGGCCAATAGGTCTGTATTGTGCTGTAGGTTTTCTATGTTTCACTGAATATCCCTTGGAGTGCAGTTAAGTCAGCCACCAAAAAATAGAAAGTGTAACGCACAGCTGTAAATTTGCCTAGAGTAGGTTGTCCTCAAAAACTGACTGATTATGCAAGGAAGAGACTAGTGAGGGAGGCCACCAAGAGATCTATGGCAATTCTGCAGGAATTACAAGCTTCAGTGGCTGAGATGGGAGAGACTGCACATACAACAACTGTTGCCCAGGTGCGTCACCAGTTGCAGCTTTATGGGAGAATGGCAAAGAGAAAGCCACTATTGAAAAAAACTGACATGAAATCTCAGCCAGAGTTTGCCAGAGTAGGAGACTCTGAAGTCAACTGGAAGAAGAGCTTGCCAGAGTAGGAGACTCTGAAGTCAACTGGAAGAAGAGCCTATAGTCTGATGAAACCAAAATTGAGCTTTTTGGCTATCAGACAAAATGCTATATTTGGCATTAGCCAAACACTGCACATTATCAAAAATACACCATCCCTAACGTGAAGCATGGTGGTGGCTGCATCATGCTGTGGGGATGCTTCACTGCAGCAGGCCCCAGAAGGATTGTGAAGGTAGAGGGTAAACTGAATGCAGCAAAATACAGGGAAATCCTGGAGGAAAACCTGATGCAGTCTGCAAGAGAACTGTGACTCGGGAGGAAATTTGTTTTCTAGCAAGACAATGACCCCAAGTATAAAGCCAAAGCTACACAAGAATGGCTTATAAAGAACAAGGTTAATGTCCTGGGGTGGCCAAGTCAGTGTCCAGATTGCAATCCAATTGAGAATTTGTGGCTGGACTTAAAAAGGGCAGTTCACTCACGATCCCCATGCGATCTGACAGAGCTTGAGCAGTTTTGTACAGAAGAGTGGGAAAAAATTGCAGCATCCAGACGTGCAAAGCTGATGGAGAGCTATCTACACAGAGTCAAGGCTGTAATTGCTACCAAAGGTGCATCTGCTAAATAAATTCTGACTTCAGTAGGTTCAATAGGCACATTTAATGTCAGAGAAATGTATGCAATATACATCCTGAAACAGAGGAGTGCCCCAAAGAATGAATGACAGTTAAACGTTAGAACCCCAAAGACCCCCCAGCTCCCCCTCACATGCACAAGCTACAGTAAGTCAACCACACCCCACTTCCCCCCCCAAGCTAAAAAGCATTGGCGCCCTCTACCAAGCACTCAAGTGTGCAGCAAAGCATCAGTAAAGATACAGACTTGCAGTACCCCAAAGACTACTCATTCACCCAGTAATTTGACATACCACAGGCTCTCTCTCTCTCCCTAACAAGGGAAAAAAGAGGTGTCCCTGTTTCACAGCAAAAGGGGAGACGTAACAAACAACCCGCTGACTTATGATGTTAAAGTCCGTTGCGGCGCTTTTTCCAAGCTCTACGCCCGGAGAGTTGGCCTCCGAAAGGCTATGGTCTCTGGAATCACAGCCCATGGCAGGTAACCTGATGCTCCTGATGTTCTGTCTTATCCTGTGATGCTTCAGTCAGGGACTGATCACCAGTCTCCAGAGCCACAAAAATCTGAAGGCATGCTAGTCTTCCGGGCCACGTCCTTGCGATATCAGAAAGCTGCCGGTCATGAGCCCCCGAGAGCGGCTCCCATTCCCGCAAAGAACCAGAGTCAGAGTGCAACTCCAGGTCAGGGTCTTCAAAAGAACCTTGAAAAGGAAAAAAAAAGATATCCAAGATAGAAATAGAGCTGTTTCCGAAGACGCAAGCAAAGGAGTTGCCGTTTAGTGCCATCTTAACTTTGCTCCGCCCCTCAGAAGAGGGTGAATAATTATGCAATCAATTATTTTGTGTTCTATATTTATAATTAATTTAGATCACTTTGTAGAGATCTGTTTTCTCTTGGACATGAAAGAATCTTTTTCTTTTGATCAGTGTGAAAAAAAGCCAAATTAAACCCACTGTGATTCAATGTTGTAAAACAAGAAAACTTGAAAACATTGGGGAGGTGGGGTAAATACTTTTTATAGGCACTGTATGTGGTGAAATTTGTAAAACAACAACATGGCAATAGTACAGTGCAAGAATTAAAAGTCACAATAATAGATAGATAGTGTGAAAGAGGAATAGTGAGATAGTGTTTATTGGTTCATGGACCATTCAGAATTCTGATGGCAGAGAGGAAGAAGCTGTTCCTAGATCACTGAGTGTGTGTCTTCGGGAGAGTAATCCAAAGCATTAACTTTGTTCCTTTCTTCACAGGTGTTGCCTAACCTGTTAGATGTTTCCAATATTTACTTCAGTTAAGGAATTTATTATGAATGGACCTTGTTGCTTAATAGTTGCAGGCTATTTGGATAGGAGTGGATTTAAATAATCAGGGCTTTCCACTTAATTAGCGGATAAATGAGAAAGGGCTCTTAATATCATTAATAATTGTTGCCATATGAAGAGATTGGAAATGTTCCTATGAATCAAGGATCAAAGTGGTACTTTTAACATCAGCAAAGTACACCCAAAAGAGTTTCTGTGTTTCTTTTAAAAGTCGTTAACTGGCAGCTCATGACAGCAACTTACCTTTTCTTGTTGGCACAAGAAAAAGCAAATGTCGGGAACTGGAACACACACAAAGCACTGGAGGAACTCAACATGTTAAGCAAAATGAAATGGACAATCAGCAGTTTGGGTTGTGACATAAGACCATAAACCATAAGAATTAGGCCATTTGGCCCATTGAGTCTGCTCCGCCATTCCAACCTAGCTAATTTATTTTCCTGCTCAACTCTATCCTCCTGCTTTCTCCCATAACCTTTGACACCCTAATTAAACCAGAATTTATCAACCTCCACCCTAAATATACCCGATGCCTTGGCTTCCACAGCTATCTGTGGCAATGAATTCCACAGATTCACACCCTCTAGCTGAAGAAATTTCTCCTCATCTCTGTTCTAAATGGATGCCCCTTTATTCTGAGGCTGTGCCCTCTGGTTCTATACTTCCCACTATAGGAAATATCCTCTACATATCTTGGCCTTCCAGTATTCATTTTAATGAGATCCCCCCTCATTCTCCTAAACTTCAGTGAGGACAAGATCATAGATGCTGCCTCAGTGGCTAAGTTCCAGCAGCACATTATGTTTCTCAGTTGCATGGCCAGGCTACAGTGCAACATTTAATAAGGTTTAAGTTGATTGATGAGCCAGAGATGGTGCCTAATGGTGATCCAAAGCTTTCAGAAACAAATTGAGGGAAAGAAAAACAGATGGAGCCTCATATTTCTTGCAAAGGAGGAGTTAGTCAGAAGAGGAAAAGGCAAAACATTTTTATTTTACTACATTTGCCTGGGACATGGAAATAACTTCATCCGAATGAAATGTTCAGTCAGTGGCCACTTCATTAGATACCTTCTGTAAAGTGACCACTGAGAGTAGGTTTGAGGCCTTCAGCTGCTGCAGCCCATCCACCTCAAGGTTCAATGTATGTGCATTCAGAGATGCTCTTTTGAACACCACTGTTGTAACACATGGTTATTTGAGTTACTGTCAAATTCTCCTGTGACCTCTCTCATTGCCAAGGCATTTTCACCTACAGAACTGCCACTTGCTGGAATTTTTTTTTTTTTTTAGTTTTCTTTGCACCATACTTTCTAAACTCTAGAGACTGCTGTGTGTGAAAATCCCTGGAGATCAGCAGTTTCTGAGACACTCAAACCACTCCATCTGGCACCAACAAGCATTCCACAGATGCAACTCAATACCTAAAGGCAGGGTTGCATAATTGTTCATATCAGGTATTGATAAGATTAGTCTTGCAGTGACATTCCCTATAGTGATCCATAGCAAACTCTGACTAGGCTCATACACACTCAGTAGCCTGAAACCTGCTCATTAATGCAAATACTAATCAGCCAATCATGTGGCAGCAACTCAATGCATAAAAGTATGCAGACATGGTCAGGAGGTTCAGTTGTTGTTCAGACCAAATATCAGAATGGGGAAGAAATGTGATCTAAGTGACTTTGACCCCGGAATGATTGTTGGTGTCAGATGGGGTGGTTTGAGTTCCTCATCATTTGCTAATCTCCTGGGATTTTCACACACAACAGTCTCTAGTGTTTTCAGAGGATGGTGTGAAAAACAAAAAAAAAATCAAATGAGCAGCAGGTTTGTGGGTGAAAACACCTTGTTAATGAGAGAGGTCAGAGGAGAATGACCAGACTGGTTGAAGTTGACTGGAAAGTGACTGCAACTCAGACAACCACACATTTCAACAGTGGTGTGCAGAAGAGTATCTTGGAACACACAACATGTTGAACCTTAAGGTGAGTGGGCTACAGCAGCAGAAGACCACAAACGTACACTCAGTGGCCATTTTAGTAAATATAGGAGGTTCCTAATAAAGCGACTCCTCAGTGTAGGTCTTTCATTGCCAAAGTAACCAAAGTACAAACACCCTCAAAGAGCTTTGTGAGTTTAAACAGGCATGTGAAAGATGCTTTGTGTTCAGGTCTTTTACTTTAATCGCTACGTCGGTCAGGATTGGAACCGTATCTGCTTCATTTCTTTTATTTTATTTTATTTAGAGATACAGCATAGATCAGGCCCTTCTAGCCCAATCAGCCACATTGCCCAGCAGCCCACCTGTTTAACACTATTTAACCTGGAAAATCTCCTCTGTAATTGTCTCTTCCACATTGCACTCTCTAAAGATTCTCCATAGATTGGGAGGAGATTGAGAAACTCCTTCAAAGTTCAAAGTAAAACTTATGATCAGAGTACATATATGTTAGCACATACAACCCTGAAATTCTTTTTCAGCGGGCATACTTAACAAATCTACAGAACAGTAACTGTACACATCCCCCAGAGAAAGCAGGATCTCCCAGTGGCCACTCATTTTAATTCCACATCCCATTCCCATTCTGACATGTCTATCCACAGCCTCCTCTACTGTAAAGATGAAGCCACACTCAGGTTGGAAGAACAACACCTTATGTTCCGTCTGGGTAGCCTCCAACCTGATGGCACGAACATTGACTTCTCAAACTTCCACTAATGCCCCACCTCCCCCTCGTACCCCATCTGTTATTTATTTATATACACACATTCTTTCTCTCTCTCTCCATTTTCTCCCTCTGTCCCTCTCACTATACCCCTTGCCCATCCTCTGGGTTTTCCCCCCTCCCCCTTTTCTTTCTCCCTGGGCCTCCTGTCCCATGATCTTCTCATATCCCTTTTGCCAATCACCTGTCCAGCTCTTGGCTCCATTCCTCTCCCTCCTGTCTTCTCCTATCACTTTGGATTTCCTCCTCCCCCTCCCACTTTCAAATCTCTTACTAGCTCTTTCAGTTAGTCCTGACGAAGGGCCCCAAAACGTTGACTGTACCTCTTCCTAGAGATGCTGCCTAGCCTGCTGCGTTCACCAGCAACTTTGATGTGTGTTGACTGTACACATCTTGAACTGTTAGCTGTAAACAAACTGTGAAAATGCAGATATAAATAAATGGCAATAAATAATGAACGTAAAATAACAACATATCAGCGTCCTTAACCCTTACATACTGTTCGGGTCAAAATTGACCCGTTTTGACATTTGACAGCAGTAAAAACACCCTAGATGCTGTTTTTAAGCGGAAATTTGATGACTTTTCCTAAAGTGACCCAAAATGCGCAAAAATGAAAATATTTAAAAAAATTTATACTTTTGTACAGGTGCTACAAATTTTTGTACATTGAGGCTGTTCTGGGTCAAATTTGACCCGTATCTACTGAAATGGATTTCAGATCTGAAACATTAATTAAGGATTAATCACTTATTTATTAATGTCAGATAGGCTATTTATACATTCTAAATAGACCTGTGGTTCAAAATTTGGTATAAACTCTTGGTATGAGGGGATTCTTGGGCCTGGTTAAAATTGACCCGGACCATACTGTGAAGGTATAGAATATGAACAGGTTGCCTGGGTTAAATGAGTGTAGTTCAAAAGCCTGATGGTTGAGGAGTAGTAACTGTTTTTAAACCTGGTGGTGTGAGTCCTGAGGCTCCTGTTGCTTCTACCTGATGGCAGCAGTGAGAAAAGAGCATGGCCAGGGTTGTGACAACCCTTGATGATGGATGCTGCTTTTCTACGACAACGTTTCATGTAGATGTGCTCAATGGGTGGGAGAGTTTTACCCTGTGATCCTCCAATACCTTTTGGAGGATTTTCGGCTCAGAGGCATTGGTGCGCCATATCAGGCTGTAATGCAGCCAGTCAGCATATTTTCCACCACACATCTACAGACTTTTGCCAAGGTTTTCGATGACATGCTGAATCTCAGCAGACACCCAAGGAAGTAGAGGTGTAGTCATGCTTTCTTTGCAGTAATATTCATATGATGGGTCTTCTCATGAAGGAGGGGAATAGAGCCCCAGGGTAGCTATTTAAAGTGGAAATGAAAGGATGAAGAAGGAAATAGGAAGAATTTTCACACACAAATGGCAGTTTTAATTTAGAATTTAGAATAGTACAGCGCATTACAGGCCCTTTGGCCCACAATGTTGTGCCAGTCCTCAAACCCTGCCTCACATAGATTCCTCCATATACCTGTCTAGTAGTCTCTTAAACTTCACTAGTGTATCTGCCTCCACCACTGACTCAGGCAGTGCATTCCACGCACCAACCACTCTGAGTAAAAAAACCTTCCTCTAATATCCCCCTTGAACTTCCCACCCCTTAACTTAAAGCCATGTCCTCTTGTATTGAGCAGTGGTGCCCTGGGGAAGAGGCACTGGCTATCCACTCTATCCATTCCTCTAATTATCGTGTACACCTCTATCATGTCACCTCTCATCCTCCTTCTCTCCAAAGAGTAAAGCCCTAGCTCCCTTAATCTCTGATCATAATCCATACTCTCTAAACCAGGCAGCATCCTGGTAAATCTCCTCTGTACCCTTTCCAATGCTTCCACATCCTTCCTATAGTGAGGTGAGCAGAACTGGACACAGTACTCCAAGTGTGGCCTAACCAGAGTTTTATAGAGCTGCATCATTACATCGCGACTCTTAAACTCTATCCCTCGACTTATGAAAGCTAACACCCCATAAGCTTTCTTAACTACCCTATCTACCTGTGAGGCAACTTTCGGGGATCTGTGGACATGTACCCCCAGATCCCTCTGCTCCTCCACACTACCAAGTATCCTGCCATTTACTTTGTACTCTGCCTTGGAGTTTGTCCTTCCAAAGTGTACCACCTCACACTTCTCCAGGTTGAACTCCATCTGCCAATTCTCAGCCCA
Source organism: Mobula hypostoma (assembly GCF_963921235.1). Classification (NCBI taxonomy): domain Eukaryota; kingdom Metazoa; phylum Chordata; class Chondrichthyes; order Myliobatiformes; family Myliobatidae; genus Mobula; species Mobula hypostoma. Next base: position 85,061,919 of record NC_086107.1, on the reverse strand, counting down.
CTTCTGCATCCCATCAATGTCTCTCTGCAATCTTTGACAATCCTCCACACTATCTACAACACCACCAACCTTTGTGTCCTCTGCAAACTTGCCAACCCACCCTTCCACCCCCACATCCAGGTCATTAATAAAAATCATGAAAAGTAGAGGTCCCAGAACAGAACCTTGTGGGACACCACTAGTCACAATCCTCCAATCTGAATGTACTCCCTCCACCACCACCCTCTGCTTTCTGCAGGCAAGCCAATTCTGAATCCACCTGGCCAAACTTCCCTGGATCCCATTCCTTCTGACTTTCTGAATAAGCCTACTGTGTGGAAGCTTGTCAAATGCCTTACTAAAATCCATGTAGATCACATCCACTGCACTACCCTCATCTATATGCCTGGTCATCTCCTCAAAGAACTCTATCAGGCTTGTTAGACATGACCTGCCCTTCACAAAGCCATGTTGACTGTCCCTGATCAGACCATGATTCTCTAAATGCCCATAGATCCTATCTCTAAGAATCTTTTCCAACAGCTTTCCCACCACAGATGTAAGGCTCACTGGTCTATAATTACCCGGACTATCCCTACTACCTTTTTTGAACAAGGGGACAACATTCGCCTCCCTCCAATCCTCCGGTACCATTCCCGTGGACAACGAGGACATAAAGATCCTAGCCAGAGGCTCAGCAATCTCTTCCCTCGCCTCATGCAGCAGCCTGGGGAATAATTGGTCAGGCCCCGGGGACTTTTCTGTCCTAATGTGTTTTAACAACTCTAACACCTCCTCTCCCTTAGTATCAACATACTCCAGAACATCAACCTCACTCATATTGTCCTCACCGTTATCAAGTTCCCTCTCATTGGTGAATACCGAAGAGAAGCATTCATTGAGGACCTCGCTCACTTCCATAGCCTCCAGGCACATCTTCCCACTTTTATCTCTAATCAGTCCTACCTTCACTCCTGTCACCCTTTTGTTCTTCACATAATTGAAGAATGCCTTGTGGTTTTCCTTTACCCTACTCGCCAAGGCCTTCTCATGCCCACTTCTTGCTCTTCTCAGCCCCTCCTTAAGCTCCTTTCTTGCTTCCCTATATTCCTCAATAGACCCATCTGATCCTTGCTTCCCAAACCTCATGTATGCTGCCTTCTTCCACCTGACTAGATTTTCCACCTCACTTGTCACCCATGTTCCTTCACCCTACCATTCTTTATCTTCCTCACCGGGACAAATTTATCCCTAACATTTAGCAAGAGATCCCTGAACATCGACCACATGTCCATAGTACATTTCCCTGTAAAAATATAAGGGATTCACACCCGCAAGTTCTAGCCTTATAGCCTCATAATTTGCCCTTCTCCTATTAAAAATTTTCCTGTCCTCTCTGATTCTATCCTTTTCCATGATAATGCTAAAGGCCAGGGAGCGGTGGTCACTGTCCCCCAGATGCTCGCTCACTGAGAGATCTGTGACCTGACCCGGTTCGTTACCTAGTACTAGATCTAGTATGGCATTCTCCCTCGTCGGTCTGTCGACATACTGTGACAGGAATCCGTCCTGGACACACTTAAAAAACTCTGCCCCATCTCAACCCTTGGAATTAAACAGGTACCAAGTAATGTTAGGGAAGTTAAAGTCACCCATGATAACAACCCTGTTATTTTTGTACCTTTCCAAAATCTGCCTCCCAATCTGCTCCTCTGTATCTCTGCTGCTACCAGGGGGCCTACAGAATACCCGCAATAGAGTAACTGCTCCCTTCCTGTTCCTGACTTCCACCCATACTGACTCAAAAGAGGATCCTGCTACATTACCCACCCTTTCTGTAGCTGTAATAGTATCCCTGACCAATAATGCCACCACTCCTCCCCTTTTCCCCCCCTCTCTATCCCTTTTAAAGCACTGAAATCCAGGAATATTGAGAATCCATTCCTGCCCTGGTGCCAACCAAGTCTCTGTAATGGCCACTACATCATAATTCCATGTATGTATCCAAGCTCTCAGTTCATCACCTTTGTTCCTGACGCTTCTTGCATTGAAGTACATGCACTTTAGCCCTTCTACCTTACAACTTTTATACCCTTTATTCTGTTTCTCTTTCCTCAAAGCCCCTCTATTTGTTAGATCTGGCTTTACTCCATGTACTTCTTTCATTGCTCTATCGTTCCAGGTCCCATTCCTCTTGCAAATTGGAAATTGGAAAACACTGCCTGAGGGGTTGAGAGAGTACTTAGAATTGGAATTGGTTTATTATTGTCACACGTACCAGTCAAAATCTTCCCTTGCACACTGTTCCACAGATCAAATCATTACACTGTGAATAGAGGCAGAATAAGGTAAAGCAATAACAATGCAGAGTAAAGTGAAAAAGCTACCGAAAAAATGCAGACCAATGATAAAGTGCAAGATCATAATGAGTTGGACCGTGAGACTGAGATTCCATTTTATCATGCAAGAGGTCCGTTCATGAGTGTGATCGGGGTTTTGTTAGGAAATTCCTTTTCAATCAGACCCTGTGAGAACAATATTTCCCCTTCTGCTCCCCAATACTCCTGGCAAATTCCACTGATTAATTGACGTGATGGCTTCTTGTGCTCCATCATTTGATCATAGCCAGACATCCCACCTCTCCCATAAGTTCCAGGAGTCTCCTGCATATTGATAGCGGCTCCCTGATGCCCTGAAATTATATACAATATCCCAGAAATCGATTTTTTTGAGAGGGAGATGGAGAGCAAGCATCCTGATTTGTCTCTCTTTGTGCTAAGTAGACCTATCAGTTTTCTCTGTGGGCGGGCTTTACAGTCGATCTCAAAAATAATGACAGTGTTGCTCGCTGCACTGTTTGCAACAGTGACTTTTCTATTGCCCATAGTGGGTTAAAATGTAAAAGACATGTTGAGGTGAGTTTAACAGGTGTCATTCATTCAGTGGCATAGCTAACGTTATTTAAACTAGCTGGCTAGCTGCTAAGGAGCTACTCTATTCTCTACTCTAAGGCAGAATAAACTCCTCTGGCTAAAGAAATTCCTCTTTATCCCTGTTCTAAATGGATGTCCTTCTATGAACTGAGGCTGTGCCCTCAATTTATTGAAGAAAAGCAGAAGAGTTTTTGATCGCCCCGCACCTCCCACATCCTTAAGTGACCCAGGCAGGTTGAAAGTATTGTGTAGAAGTTCAGTTGCTGTTGTTTATTTGCCAGGGAGGTTTCATCAGAGCGCCACCAGAACCAAGTTCTCTGAACAAGATGGAGTTAAAGCTTTAATCATTGTTAGCATCATAGAAGAGAGACAAGAGTCTGAAAACGCATACTTGATGTTTTAGGAACAGGTTCTGCCCCTCTGGTGTCAGAATTCTGAATGGACAGTGAGCTAACTCATGAAGACAATCTCAATATTTTTACTTTCTTTTTTGAACTGCCTATTTAACTATATACAGTAACTATATAAAATATTGTATATGTGTGTAAAATATTGTAATTTATTGCTTTTTTATGTACTGCTGCTGAAAAACAACAAATTTCACGATGTATCTCAGCAATATTAAACCTGAATCTGGTTCTGAGTCTGGTTGTTCGGTCAATGAGCTGACAGTTTCATAATGGCAATGACTGTGATATTATAACAAAAACCTGCGGGACGGAGAATGGGCCACCATTATGAATAATTCATGCAGCTTCCTCTGTAGTTTGCTGACATGTAGTTTCCAGTGAAAGAGAATTTTTTAAAAAAGTAACCCTTTCTTCTGAGAATAGATCCCAATAAACTCAGAATCAGCACTTGCTCCAGGGAAAGTCACTAACATTACTCGGATCTATTACGGAACTAAATATTCATAACAACGAATCTGCAAACCTACTTACTGCTAACACCAGCAGTTTGAGCTGAACATTTCAAACACAGGTAGTGCCCAGCAGGATAACACTTCACAATACTCATAAAAGAACACCTTTGTAGATAAAAGAGAGCACATTCTGTTTAAGTAGCAATCTTCGGTGTCTTTCGTTTGCTCAGGCGTCTCATGGTGCTTAGTGTTTAATTGAGCTCTTAGAGCTGTAGTCGCTATTAAATATAAGGAAAGTGACACACAAAGTGTGTAACATACACAAAATAGTGGAGGAACTCAGCAAGTCAGGCAGCATCTATGCAGTGCAATAAACAGATATGCTTAAGTTCTACTTCAAGTTCAAGATGAATTGTCATTCAACCATACATAAATACACCCGAACAAAACTCTGGAACCAAGGCACAAAACACAGTATCAACAGTCATACACAGCACAAAGCACATATAGCACATATAATTACAATAGTAGTAAACATACAGATACACAAAGAAAATAATATAGCCCAGTCCGTGAGAATCATGTCCAGTAGATTGAGAGTGCATGGGATGTTGCAGCAAGGACAAGCTCGCAGCAGTCTGAACGTGATGTACTGGTGTAGCCGCAGACAAACGCAAACCAGCTTGTCTTCTCCAAGTGAACACTGGAGGGCAGCAGCCCTTAGAGGGGCAGGCCCCCAACCCAGCATGGACACCAGCCACACTGCATTGCCTGCAGCATCTCCTCCCCTGGGTGGCTGCAGCAGGGAACCCCACAGCATCAGGGTCTGATCTGCATTGCAACCGAGGCCATGCAGCTACCCCACTGTTGGTCTCACCAATGAACTTGCAGTATTCTACGTACCAATGTCCGACAGGGTATTGTGATGACAGGAAAGATATCCGAGACAATCGCTCGCACTGTTGGTTGGACTGCACACCACCTCTGCGCACTGACTCCGACATCTTCCTGTAGCAGGCGGCAACACAGTCTGCAACGAGTCGTGCTCCACTGACTGATCATGAGAAGATCCTAGATGTGATTCAAAGATCAAAATGTAAAATTCAAAGCAGATTTATTTTCGAAGTATGCATGTGTCACCGTTAATTATCCTGAGATTAATTTTCTTGCAGACATTCAGTGTAGAACAAAGAAACACAACAGACTCACTGAAAAACTACACACAAAGACTGATAAACAACCAATATGCAAATGAAGAGAAAAGGTACAAATACAAAAATGCAAATAATAATAATAATAAATAAGTAAATAAATAATACTGGAAACATGACTTCTAGCGTTATAAGATTAATAGGCAATTGTAACTGAATAGGTCAAACCATCTAATACTGTCTCATTTTCCCATTCCTGATAGACCAGGGACAATATCACAAGATCTTATTTCACGGTCATAAAGGATAAAACTATGACAGTTTCCAAGACTAATTAAAAGATCAGCCAGGCTTCAGCAACTCATTGGAGACTGAGGGAGAACCCGATAGAAGTTTTTAAAATTCTGAGTGGCATAGGTAGGTTTGACATTGGGCACCAGTGATTAGGTAACGTTATTACAGTTCGGGCGTTCGGGAGTTCAGAGGTCAATTCTGGCACCCTTCTGTAAGGAGTCGCTGTATATTTTCCCCGTGGAATGTGTGGTCGTTTTCCGGGTCCTCTGGTTTCCTGTCACAGTCTAAAGACCTACTGGGTAGGTTAATAAGTCATTGCAAATTGTCCCGCGATTAGGTTAGGGCGAGTCTGGTGTTTCAGGGTTGCAGGGGTGGAGTGCTTTGAGGGTCTTGAAGGGCCTACTCCTCACTGTATCACTCAATAAACAATATCTAGTACACAGCTCGTGTAAACTGAACACCTTTTCCATTCTATCGGCCCTGGTTTCCAATCATTGTTTTAATAATAATCCAGCTAAAGTTTGTTTTTAAATACTCTCATGACATTTCAGAAATACCTGGACAAAGAATTTAATCACCAAGACATTCATACCAAGTGCTTAAATTACCAAGAAATACAAACCAAGTGTTTAAACGACCAAGACATCTGTACCAAGTGTTTAAATCACCAAGACAGATGCACTGTATTTCAGTCAGCAAGACAGATGTGTCAAGTGTTTAAATCACCAATGCAGATGCACCAAATGTTTAAATCACCAAGACAGACACACCAAATGTTTAAATAACCAAGACAGACATACCAAGTGCTTACAACTGATTGGTTAGTCCTCATCCAATAGGGGGAGAGCCAAAATCTGATTGGAGGACTTACTAATCAAGAGGGACAGAATATAGGGGTATAAATACCTCCAGACTAGACTTGTCCAGGCATCATCCCTGTAGAAAATGGCAGAGTTTGCCATTGAAAGGTCGGTTCTAATTGATATCTGTACCATGCTTGAAACCCAAGAAAAGTTTATTCGGGTTCTGTGGTGTTTCTTTGTTTTGTGGCTACCTGTAGAAAGACAAATCTCAATATTGCATATAGTATAGATACTTTGATAAATAAATGTACTTTGAATTTTGAACAATTGCTTTGTTACCAGCAGTTTAACTAAGCACTATGTACATAAGGTGGCTATAAAAGATGTATAGAACCATAGGACCATGGAAACTACCGCACAGAAACAGGCCTTTTGGCCCTTCTTGGCTGTGCTGAACCATCTTTTTGCCTAGTCCCACTGACTTGCACCTGGACCATATCCCTCCAAACGCCTCTCAACCATGTACCTGTGCAAGTGTTTCTTAAATGTTGAAAGTGAGCCAGCATTTACTACTTCATCTGGCAGCTCATTCCACACTCCCACCACTCTCCGTGTGAAGAAGCCCCCCCTAATGTTCCCTATGAACTTTTCCACCTTCACCCTTAACCCATGTCCTCTGTTTTTTTTCTCCCCTAGCCTCAGTGGAAAAAGCCTGCTTGCATTCACTCTGTCTATCCCCATCATAATTTTATATACCTCTATAAAATCTCCCCTGATTCTTCTGCACCCCAGGGTATAAAGTCCAAACCTATTCAACCTTTCTCTGTAACTGAGTTTCTCAAGTCCCGGCAACATCCTTGTAAACCTTCTCTGCACTCTTTCAACCTTATTAATATCCTTCCTGTAATTTGGTGACCAAAACTGTACACAATACTCCAAATTCAGCCTCACCAATGCCTTATATAACCTCATCATAACATTGCAGCTCTTATACTCAATACTTTGATTAATAAAGGCCAATGTACTAAAAGATCTCTTTACGACCCTATCTACCTGTGATGCCACTTTTAGGGAATTTTGTATCTGTATTCCCAGATGCCTCTGTTTTACTGCACTCCTCAGTGCCTTACCATTAACCCTGTATGTTCTACCTTGGTATGTCCTTCCAAAGTGAAATACCTCACACTTGTCTGTATTAAACTCCATCTGCCATCTTTCAGCCCATTTTTCCAGCTGGTCCAAATCCTTCTGCAAGCTTTGAAAACCTTCCTCACTGTCCACTACACCACCAATCTCTGTATCATCTACAAATTTGCTGATCCAATTTACCACATTATCATCCAGATCATTGATATAGATGACAAATAACAATGGACCCAGCACTGATCCATGTGGCACACCACTAGTCACAGGCCTCCACTCAGAGAAGCAATTCTCTACTACCACTCTTTGGCTTCTTCCATTGAGCCAATGTCTAATCCAATTTACCCACCTCTCCATGTATACCTAGGGACTGAATTTTTCTAACTAACCTCCCATGCGGGACCTTGTCAAAGGCCTTACTGAAGTCCATGTAGACAACATCCACTGCCTTCCCTTCATCCACTTTCCTGGTAACCTCCTCAAAAAACTCTAATAGATTGGTTAAACATGACCTACCACGCACAAAGCCATGTTGACTCTCCCTAATAAGTCCCTGTCTATCCAAATACTTGTAGATCCTATCTCTCAGTACTCCTTCCAATAATTTACCCACTACCGACGTCAAACTTACCGGCCTATAATTTTCTGGATTACTTTTAGATCCTTTTTTAAACAACGGAACAACATGAGCTATCCTCCAATACTCCGGCACCTCACCCGTAGATACCGACATTTTAAATATTTCTGCCAGTGCCCCTGCAATCTCAACACTAGTCTCCTTCAAGGTCCGAGGGAATACCCTGTCAGCTCCTGGAGATTTATCTACTCTGATTTGCCTCAAGATAGCAAACTCCTCCTCCTCCTCAATCTGTATAGGTTCTATGACCTCACTATTTGTTTGCCTTATTTCCATTGACTTCATGCCAGTTTCCTTAGTAAATACAGATGCAAAAAAATCCATTTAAGATCTCCCCCATTTCTTTTGGTTCCATACATAGCCAACCACTCTGATCTTCAAGAGGACCAATTTTATCCCTTACTATCCTTTTGCTCTTAATATACCTGTAGAAGCTCTTTGGAGTATCCTTCACCTTGACTGCCAAAGCAACCTCATGTCTCTTTTAGTCCTCCTGATTTCTTTCTTAAGTATTTTTTGCACTTTTTATACTTCTCAAGCACCTTATTTGCTCCTTGTTTCCTATAAATGTCATATATCTCTCTCTTCTTCTTATCAGAGTTCCAATATCCCTTGAGAACCAAGGTTCCTTACTCTTATTCACTTTGCCTTTAATCCTGACAGGAACATACAAACTCTGCACTCTCAAAATTTCTCCTTTGAAGGCTTCCCACTTACCAATCACATCCTTGCCAGGGAACAACCTGACCCAATCCACGCTTTTTAGATCCTTTCTCATTTCTTCAAATTTGGCTTTTTTCCAGTTTAGAACCTCAACCCAAGGACCAGATCTATTTTTATCCATGATCAGGTTGAAACTAATGGTGTTATGATCACTAGAACCAAAGTGCTCCCCTACACACACTTCGGTCACCTGTCCTAACTCGTTTCCTAATAGGAGATCTAATATTGCATCCTCTCTAGTTGGTACCTCTATATATTGATTTAGAAAACTTTCCTGAACACATTTTACAAACTCTAACCCATCTAGACCTTTAACAGTATGGGAATCCCAATCAATATGTGGAAAATTAAAATCCCCTACCCTCACAACTTTATGTTTCCTGCAGTTGTCTGCTATCTCTCAGCAGATTTGCTCCTCCAATTCGCACTGACTATTGGGTGGTCTATAATACAACCTCATTAATGTGGTCATATGTCAGGAGCAGAATCACGAACTCTACACAACTTCTGTTGACCTCACGAAAGCCTTCGACACTGTCTGCCGACAAGGCCTCTGGAGGATCATGTCAAAGTTCGGCTGTCCCGCCAATTTCATGCAGATGGTACGCCAGTTCCATGATGGCATGATGGCCAGAGTGCTGGACGGCGGAGAATACTCTGAGGCGATCCCAGTCACCAATGGCGTCAAACAGGGCTGTGTGCTCACAGGGCTGTTCAGCATGATGTTTACTGCCATGCTGAATGATGCCTTCCAGGACAGTGATGCTGGAATCAACCTCAAGTACAGAGTGGATGGGAAGCTCTTCAACCTGAGGAGACTTCAAGCTGTTACCAAAGTGAAGGAGTCTGTTCTGAGAGACTTCCTCTTTGCCGATGACTGCGCCCTGTATGCTGGCTCGGAGCCAGAGATGCAAGTCTGGACAATATGGACAAATTCTCCACGGCTTGTGACAACTTTGGACTCACCAGCAACATCAAAAAGACCGAGGTCATGCACCAGCCTACCCCTCATGCACCGTACACAGAACCGAAAATCACAATCAAAGGACAGAAACTACAGGCAGTGGACCAGTTTACTTACCTTGGCAGCACCCTCTCCCGAGCAGTGACTATTGATACAGAAGTTAACTGCAGAATAGCGAAGGCAAGTTCTGCTTTCGGTAGACTGCGCTCCACTGTATGGGAACGCCGAGGAATCAGTCCAGCAACAAAACTGAAGGTCTACAGAGCCGTGGTACTCACTACCCTCCTGTATGCCTGTGAAACATGGACTGTGTATCGAAGACATGCAAGACAGCTCAACCATTTCCATATGACTTGTCTTCCCAGAATATTAGGCATCAGATGGCAAGGCAAAGTACCAGACACTGAAGTTCTCTCTAGAGCAAGTCTACCATCAGTCCACACACTGCCGATGAGAGCACAGACCCGGTGGGCAGGTTATGTCATCCGCATGCCGGACGAACGCATACCCAAGCAGCTCCTTTTTGGGGAACTCTCTGCAGGAAGACGCTCGTATAGAGGGCAGAAGAAATGTTACAAAGACACACTAAAGACCTCCCTGAAGTCCTTTGACACAGACACGACCACCTGGGAAACGCTGGCACAAAACCGCCCTGCCTGGCGCGGCCTCATCCACAAGGGCTGTCAAGCTTACGAAGCAAAGCGCATTGCTGAGGCACAACATAAACACGAGCTGCACAAGTCCAGAGCCAGCAGCGCAACAACTGCAGTGCCTACACATGTCTGCCCAACATGTGCCAGGACATTCCGTGCCCGAATTGGCCTGACCAGTCATCTTCGGACACACTACATCCAGTCTCAAAGTGACTAATGGTGTCGAGGTCTTCATCGACGACGATGGATGAACCACTTTTCTTGTTTCTCAGCTCCACCCATATGGCCTTGGTAGACAAGCCCTTTAATCTGTCCTGCCTGAGCATTGCTTTCACATTTTCCCTGACTAGCAATGCCACTCACCTCTCACCCCCGTCACCCTTCATTCCTCTGCCTCTATCACGTCTGAAACATCGGAACATTAAGCTGCCAGTCCTGCCCCTCCTGCAGCCAAGTTTCACTAACGGCTATAATGTCATAATTCCATGTGTCAATCCACACCCTCAGCTCATCAGCCTTCCCCACAATACTCCTTGCATTGAAATAGACACACCTCAGATTATTACCACCACACACAACCCTTCCATTTGTGACTCTGCATGAACTTTTAACATCATTTATTTTCACCCCCACTTCACTATCTGCTCTGGCACTCTGGTTCCCATCCCCCTGAAAATCTAGTATGGGGTGCCTGTCTCATTGGTGGGGTTGTTAAGTATAAGAACAAGGAAGTCATGCTGCAGTTGTATAAAACTCTACACTTGGAGTATTGTGTACCCTCTGGTTGCCCTATGACAGAAAGAATGTGGAGACCATAGAAAAGATGCCAAAGTCATTTACACCAGCTTGCTGTCTGGATTAAAATGTATAGGCTATCAGGAAAGTTTGGACATACTTGGTTTGTTCTCCCTAGAATGCCTGAGGTTGAGGAGAGATCTGATAGAGGTTTTTTTAATTGTAAAAAGTACAGATAGGGTAGACAGTCAGAACTTTTTCCTGACTGTAAAAATATCAAACAGGAGAGAATATGCTGTTGAGGGTAGAAGATAGAAAATGTTATCTATTTATTTAAAGCATGGCCCTTCTGGCTCTTTGAGACACACTGCCAGCAACCCCTGAAAAACCTGATTTAACCCTAAATTAATCAAGGGTCAATTTATAACGACAAATTAACCTACCCGGCATGTTTTTGGGCCGTGGGAGAAAACCCACTCATTCCATAGGGAGGACATACCAACTCCTTACAGAGGCCACCAGGAATGAACTTTGAACTCCAAATGACACTCCAAACTGTCATTGTATCACGCTAACATCTACACTACCACGAGTAAAAGGTGACATGCAAGTTACTTTATGCACAGAGGGAACATTGAGCACGACCAGAACTGTATGCAATACTCTAGACATGGCCAAAACAGAGTTTTATAAGGTTGCAACATAACTTCTTGACTTCGAACTCAATGCCTCAACTAATAAAAGCAAGTATTCTGTAACCCTTCTTAACCAGCTTTTCGACCTGTGTAGCCACTTTCAAGGAGCTATGAACTTGGATCCCAAGATCTCTCTGTTGAGCAACACTGTTCAGGACCTTGCCCTTAACAGTTTACTGTCTCCTTGCATTTGCTCTACCAGGGAGCTACACCTCATATTTATCTGGGTTAACCTCCATCTGCCATTTCTCAGCCCATGTCTGCAACTGATCCATGTCATGCTGTATTCTTTGCCAGTCTTCTACACTATCCATAACTGCACCTGGAATGGGTTACCAGGGGTGTTCGTGGGGTCAGGCAGTTTGGTGGAGTTTGAGGATAGAGAGGACATGGCGAGGATGTTTCCAGTTATGGGAGAGTCTAGGATTAGACGGCACCGCCTCAGAATACATGGGTGTCCCTTTAGATCAGAGTTAAGGAAGTATTTATTTAGCCAGAAGGTGGTGAATCTGAAATTCATTGCCACATGTGGCTGTGGAGGCCAAGTCATTGGACATACTTAAAGCCGATGTTGATAGGTTCTTGATTAGTCAGGGCATCAAAGGTTAAGGGGAGAAGGCAGGAGATTGGGGTTCATAAGGATTAAAAATCAGTCATGATTGAAAACTGGAGCAGATTCGATGGGCTGAATGGACTAATTCTGCTATTATATCTTATGGTCTTATAGTATTATGGTCACAAAGAGCAGTAGTCCCTAACCTCCGGGCCGCAGATCGATACCGGGCCGCGAAGCATGCAGGGGTGCAGCGGTAGCTGGGATGCACCCAACACATCTTTAAGAAAAAAGCCGAAATCAACAAGCTAATTAATTAGGTGCCGCCCTGCACGAAAATGTCGGCCCAGATCAGAGGTGATACAATCGGCAATCGCCTCTGATCTGGGCCGACATTTACGTGCTGGGCAGCACCTAATTAATTAGCTTGTTTATTTTGGCTTTTATCTTAAAGATGTGCTTGGTGTGCTCCAGCTACTGTTGTACCACTGCATTCTTCGTGGCCCGGTATCGGTCTGTGGCCCGGAGGCTGGGAACCACTAACAAAGAGAGAAACAGTTTGCATTTCATGCAAAAGTGACTTGAAATATTGCTCTCCTCACAGACACTGCCCGGTTTGCTGAGTCCTTTCAGCTTTCCCTGTTTTCATTGCAGATTTCCAAAATCAACAGAAGTTTGCATTCGTTCCACTGTTTCACAGAAGCTGCCAATACAATTATGGGTAGGGTCATTCATACGAGGCTCAGAAAGGGTTAGCTCTGAGATGCATAGGCATTATTAAGTCTTGTGTTTCACAATAACTAATTTGGATGATTTAGGTGCACGTATATATTGTGACAGATCATATTTTAAGACTGGGTGAATGCAACAACAGAAACAGAATTAGTCCTTTGTGAATAATAATACACATGAATTAAATATTACCAAAGTATATGATAGTCTGAGGAGGAATATTTTAGAAAATAATAAAAGTATTTTCTAGAAGACACAGCAGTGAAAACAGCGATCAGTTTGAAAGTCCTGGGAGTGGCCATCTTGAACAACTTCTCAAGGTCTCAGAACACAATCAAGAAAGCTCACCAACACCTCTACTTTCTGAGGAGGATGAAGAGAGTGGGGTTACGTATGTCTATACTCACGTCATTCTACAGTTGCGCAGTTGAGGGCATCCTAACATGCTATATCCTTATATGCCACAGAAACTGCACTGCAGTGGACAGGAAGGCTCCACAACAGGAATTTAAAACTGCCCAATATGTCAGCCGCCAGTAAGGATATGTATTCACAAAGGTGCCAGAAAGAGGTCAGTAAGGTCATGAAGAATTATACCAACCAGGCCCAGGGACTGTTTGTCCCTCTCCCATCCAGGAAGAGGCTACGCAGCATCCACACAAAGGCCACCAGATTCAAAAACAGTTCCTTTCCCCAAGCAGTAAGGCTGATCAACACCTCCACCCACTAACCCACCCCACCACACTCAACACCATCACTACTTTATCATTTCCTGTCTGTCACCTTATATACAGACATCTAGCGTCACTTTAAGGACGTCCAAGCAGTCTATGTATATCCACTAATCTTACATATTTATATTTATTGAGTTTTCTTATTGCACTTATCGTGTTTTGTATGCTGCATTGGGTGTGGGGTAACAATCATTTTATTCTCTTTTACACTTGTACTGAAAAATGACAATAAACATACTTGACTCTTGAATAAACAGCCTTGAAGATGATTTGCTCTGCCTGGCCCAGTGTGCATGCCTTCACTAACATGGCAAAATTAGTTTATTTTTGAGAAACTTAGCCAAGTGGGTCAGGAAAGTCACAGCTTCAACTCATGAACCTGGGCTAAGCCAGCTTTGGAGTTGTTAGGGTGACCATCTCCAAAGTACAAATTAAGAGGTTGAACAAATAACCTCCACTCACCTGGGTAGTTCTAGCTCTAAAAGCTCTTAAGGAAGTCAACACCATCCTGGATGAAGCAGCCTGCTTGAATTGTACTCCGTCTATCACAATATGCATTTGTCCTCTCTGGTGAGTAGTCAACCATCAACAGAATGCACTTCAACTACAAATTCGACATGCCATCTAAAACTTTGACAAACTTCGATAGATGCACGAGGAGAGTATCTGACTAGTCATATCATGGTCTGGCATAGAAACACCAATGCCCAAGAACTGAAAAGTCTACAAGAAGAAGTGGATATGGCCCAGGAAAAGCCCTCCCCACCACTGGGCACATCTACATGGAGCATTGTCATATGATCCATCATTAAGGACTCCCGTCATCCAGGCCATGCTCTCTACTCACTACAGCAATTAGGGAGGAGGTACAGGAGTCTTAATTTCCAAATCACCAGGTTCAGGAACAGTCATTATCCTACAGCCATCAGGCTCCTGAACCAATGTGGATAACTTCATTCATCTCCACACTGATCTGATCTACAACCTATGGACTCACTGTCAGGGACTCTACAACTCATGTTCTCAATATTAATAATAATAATAATAATAGTAATTAATGTTATTATTAGTAGTATTTTTGTATTTGCACAATTTGTCTTCTTTCTGCACATTGGTTGCTTGCCAGACTTTGTGTGTAGATTTTCATTGATTCTATTGTGTTTCTTTGTTCTGCTGTGAACGCCCACAAGTAAATGACTCTCAGGGTTATATATCCAAGCATATATGTACATCGATAATAAACTTTCATTGAAGTTTAAGCTTTGAACTTTAATCATAACCTTGCAAACTTCTATCAGGCCACCTCTCAGCAACCTGAACTCAAGGGAGAACAATTCCAGCCTGTCCAACCTCTTCCCATAACTTCCTATAGTCAAAGTCGTAGTAAGTTTCATAGCAAAGTACATTTATGTCCCCGTAATCTACCTAGAGATTCATTTACTTGCAGGCATTTACAGTAAAATAAAGATTTGCAACAGACTTTATGAAAAGCTATACACAAATAGAGACTGACAAATAACCAATGTGCAAAACAAGACAAACTGTCCAATTAGAAAAATAAATAATATTGAGAATTTGATTGGAAAGTCCTTGAAAGTGAGTCCATAGGTGGTGGGATCAGTTCAGCATTGACGTGAGTGAAGTTATCCATGCTGGAACGGGAGCCTGATGATTGTAGAGTAATAACTGTTCCTAAATCAGGTGGTGTGGGACCTAAAGCTCCTGCACCACCTTTCCCGGAGGAGAAAACATGGCCTGGATGTCGGTAGTCTGAGATGATGAATGGTGGGGTTCTCCTTGATGAGGGATGCTGGTTTCTCATGGCAGTGCTCCATGTAAGTGTAAGCAACGGGGAGGGCTTTGCCTGTGATGCACTGGGCTGTGTACACCACTTTCTGTAGCTTCTTCCATTCTGAATATTGGGTGTTTCCATACCAGGCTGTGATACAACCAGTCAGGATACTCTCCACTGCGTTTCTACAGACATTCATTGAAATTTTAAGGTGACATGCTGAATCTACACAACTCCTAATGAAATAGAGCTCTATGAAAGAATCAGAGTCATCAAGTTTATTGGCATTTAACTATATGCATGTATAATGTCAAACGAGACAGCATTTCTCCGGAATAGGGTATAAAGCTCAGTAGTACGTAAAACACACAGAGTACACACAATAACTTGATGGAGGTGTATAAGATGATAAGAGGCATAGATAGAGAGGACATCTAGCACCTTTTCCCAGGGCGGCAATGGTTCATGTTGGAGGACATCCTTTTGAGGTGAGTGGAGGAGAGTTTAGGGAAGATTTTTTTTTACATAGAGAATGGTTAAATGACTGGAATGCACTGTCAGTCGTGGTTGTAGAGGCTGATATATTAGGGACACTTAAGAGACTCTTAGAAAGGCATGAAAGGAAAATAGATGATTATGGGCTGTGTAGGAGGGAAGGGTTAGATTGATTGTGGATGAATGGAAATATCCTCTCCACATCCACTCTATCCAGGCTTTTCAGTATCCAGTAGGTTTCATGAGATCACAAACACAAGGAAATCTGCAGATGCTGGAAATCCAAAGCAACACACACAGAATGCTGGAGGAATTTAAGTCCTGATGAAGCGTCTCAGTCCAAAATGTCGACTGTTTACTCATTTCCACAGGTTTTATGAGATGTTCCTTCAATCTTTGGAACTCTGTTGAGAACAGGCCCAGAAATGTCAAATGTTCCTCATATGTAAAGGCTTTTCATTCCTGGGATCAGTCTTATGAGGCTCCTTTGGACTTTCTCCAAGGCCAGCACATCTTTCCATAGACATAGGGCCCATATTGGCATGGATGAAAGATTAGCTGGCTAACATGAAAAGGAGCATAGACATATAGTATATGAGTCACTTATTTTCCTATTTTGTAAGATGCAATGACTGATGCACCATAAAGGTCAGTGACAAAGCCTCAACTTGTTACAATTTACATAAGTCACTTGGATGAAGGCACCAGAGGCATGTGTGTTAGATTTCCAAACAATATAAGAAGGCAAGCAGCCATGAAGAAGCTTTAAAGAATATACAATAAGTTGGGTAACAAATAGCCAACTATCTGATAAATGTAGGAACATGTGATTCTGACAGAAGGAAGAAACGTTTTACCAGAATTTTGAGCCCCTGCTGAGCTCTGGGACACAGAATGTTTATGATGATTCATAAAGTGCTTGAAATCAGGCAAAGCGTATAAAGAAGAAAGCTAACAGATTGTCATCCTTAACACAAGAGACTCTGCAGATGTTGGAAATTCAGAGTAACTCACACAAAATGCTGGAGGAATTCAGCAGGTCTGGGATAAACAGTCAACATTTCGAGCTAGGACCATTCATCAGAAGTGGAAAGGTAGGAGAAAGAAACCAGACTATGATGGTAGGGTAAGGGGAAGGTGACAGGTGAAGCCTATAGGATTGTTCTCCTCCCAGTCTAACCCAAGTGAAGAACACGAGCTCAACCGCCGACTGTCCATTCACTCTCCGCAGATGCTGCCTCACCTGCTGAGTTCTTCCAGCATCTTTCTTGCTTTAGGTTCCAACATCTAAAGTTTCTTGTGGTCATTTATTGCTGGAAGAACTGAATAAAAGGTTGGGTGGTTATGCTTCTGTTACGTATGGCATTAGTGAGACCGCATCTGGTGTACTATGAGCAGTGCTGGTGTACATGTACTGTATGTAATTACACTAGAAGTACTTTACTAGACTAATGCTTGAACTGAATCGAAAAGATTGGACAGGTTATGCCTCAATTTGTGAGAATTTTTGAAAAAACTGGAATCATTAAGGCACAATACAATGAGTGGCCACTTTATTGGATGTACTTGTACACCTGTGCAACTGCTCATTAATGCAAATATCTAATCAGCCACTCATGTGGCAGCAACTCAATACATAAAAGCATGCAGGTGTGGTCAAAAGGTTCAGTGGTTGTACAGAGAAAACATCAGAATGGGGAAAAAGGGTGATAAGTGACTTTGACCATAGAATAATTGTTGGTGCCAGATGGGGTGGTTTGAGGATCTCATAAACCACCGACTTCCTGGGACTTTCACACACAACAATCTCAAAAGTTTACAGAGAATGATGTGAAAAGCAAAAAAAAAAAATCATCTAGTGCACAGCAGTTCTGTAGGTGAAAACGTTTTGCTAATGAGAGAGGTCAGAGGAGAATAGCCAGACTGGATCAAACTGACAGGAAGGTGACAGTAACTCAAATAATATGCATTACAACAGTGGTGTGCAGAAGAGCATCTCTGAACACTCAACATGTTCAACCTTGAAGTGGATAAGTTACACGCAGCAGAAGACAACAAACATATATCTAGTGGTCTCTTTATTAGGTACAGGAGGTATAAGATTGCATGAAATTCTGAGGGTCTTGATGTGCTGAAGATGCTTCCTCCCCTGGGAATTTCCAGAACTTGGGTTCACTGTTCAGAAATAACAGAGTTGACACTCTTCCTCAAGGAATGGTGGAGGGAGAGACGTTGGGTAATTTTAAAGTGTAGGGGTGTTCAGTTTGTTTCATGAGCAAGGGAACTGAAGGTTGACAACTGTAGCAGGGTGTTATGGTGTTACAATCAGATCAGGCGTGATCTTATTGAATGGTGGTGCAGACTCAAAGAATTGCTGCCAGTTCATAGGTCTGCATTTTAGAAACACAGAAACATAGAAAACCTACAGCACAATACAGGCCCTTCAGCCCACAAAGCTGTGCCAAACATGTCCTTACCTTAGAACTACCTAGGCTTACCTATAACCCTCTATTTTTCTAAGCTTCATGTACCTATCCAGGAGTCTCTTAAAAGACCCTATCGTCTCTGCCTCCACCACCACCGCCAGCAGCCCATTCCACACACTCACCCTTCTCCGCATAAAAAACTTACCCTGAAACTCCACTGTACCTACTTCCAAGCACCTTAAAACTATGCCCTCTCGTGGTAGCCATTTCAGCCCTGGGAAAAGCCTCTGACTATCCACATGATCAATGACTCTCATTTTCTTATCTTTTACATCCTACCATCCCAATGACCTGGCCGTTATGCTCCTGAGTTAATTCTTTAACATTTGCCCCATGCTAATCATAGATCCATAGTGCGGAAAGAGGCCCTTTATCCCACTGAGCTGTGTTGACCACCTATCATTCCTTTTCATTCATTCTGCACTAGTTCCAAGGCATATTCTCCCCACATCCCCATCAGCTACCACGGCTTCTACCATTCAGCTACAATGTATAATTGGAGCAATTTGCAATGGGCAGATAACCTGCCAACCAGCAGGCCTTTGGCAAGTGAGAAGAAATTCCTGAGGGAAACTCCTGTGGCCGCAGGGAGAAGGTGCAAGCTCCACACAAACGGAGCTGGAGGTTAGGATCAATTACCTCTGAAATGGCTGCCAATTTTCCCAAGGTTACATTTTTTTTTGGTTAGAAAGCTCAGTAAGTACAAGTTTTTGGTTATTAATTGAGGGGAGATGAAATCCTTACAAGTTTTGAGAAACGGTTATTTTTCAACCTGAGATGGATTGGACCTTTTGCCAAACCACAAATAATTATATCAGGTTCTGCGTGTGATTGCATCACTTGTTATGCAAGATGTCTGCGCACAATTGCACCAGATTATCAATTGTCCGGGAGATGAGAAACACTGTCATTGTTCTGGTCTGTTGGAGTGAGCCTCAATAATTACTTTTTCTGTCTGAGATTAGCTCATTTGCTGCCTCTTCTAATAAGCAATTTGCTTAAAAATTATCTCTTTCCTCACAGCTGCTCAAATGCGGCAAACTGTGCTTTGTCCAATTTAAAATTGTCTATTCATATTTCGTCTCGGCGCTTCATAATTGCTTGTGTAACTGTGATGGAAACCAGGAGTCCAGTCTTCAATGTGACACTCCAGTGTCCAGCTATGTGACAAGCAGATGCTTGTCTATCCACAGAGGGATCGGGAAAGAACCGCAGCGCAGTCAAGAGATTTTTATTTCCTTTTTCTTCATCAGTTTCACTCCCCTCCTGAGTCATCGGCAACTAAATTGGATGGATGGTGTAAGCTCAGGCATCACAATGACCGATTAATCTCTGGCCATTCTCTCTGAAGTCAACTGTGTGCATCCTGCTGATTAGAACAAGATCTTGCTTTTATTTATTTGTTGATCTCAAGATACAGCACGGTAACCAGCCTATTCAGCCCAATGACCCTGTGCTTCCCAATTACACCCATGTCACCAGTGAACATATTAACCCCTACTTCTTTGGACACAGTTTGAGGATAGAGGGGAAGCCTTTTAGGACCGAGATTAGGAAAAACTTCTTCACACAGAGAGTGGTGAATCTGTGGAATTCTCTGCCACAGGAAACAGTTGAGGTCAGTTCATTGGCTATATTTAAGAGGGAGTTAGATATGGCCCTTGTGGCTACGGAGATCAGGGGGTATGGAGGGAAGGCTGGGGCGGGGTTCTGAGTTGGAGGATCAGCCATGATCATAATAAATGGCGGTGCAGGCTCGAAGGGCCAAATGGCCTACTCCTGCACCTATTTTCTATGTTTCTATGTTTCTATGTTTCTTTGGAACGTGGGAGGAAACTGGAGCATAGTACCGAAAATTACTTCAAATTTTGTTCTATGTTCGGTGATGCATTCAATATTTCAGTAATACTTGAGTAATATTGTAAATTTATTGTTTGATTAAGCGTTGTTTGATTATATAATTCATTATGGGTCATGTGTACGATGCACATGGACATAGGTCATTGCATGATCACGTCATATGTGAGCACCTCACGAAAGTAAAATGATGTAGACACGCTATTCCAGGTTTTTCTTTCAATTAGTTTAATGCTTTAGAGGTACAAAACATAACAGTGATGATGAAGAAGTTTTAAAACTAACCCGGTAGGAGTATATATCGGTGGGGGGGGAGGGTAGATATTATTTTCTCATGTATCACTTTGAAAACTCAATAAAAATTATATTAAAAAAAAACTAACCCAAGATAGCTATGTACTGTACCTGTTGAAGCGTAGCACTTTCTTTGTAAGTTGGGGGAGAGACAGATGGGTTAAGTAAAAAGCACAACATGTGTTTCTTCAAAAGGAGAGAGAGAGATGGATGAGTTTAAAAGGCAGAAAATGGATGAAATTCAAGGGTTCATAAAAAAAAAGGCAGAAATGGCTGGCTACATCGGAAATATAGACGAGCTCCATTTCACTATAGATAACAGGATGGTGTATACTGAACGAATTCAGCAGTACTTTGAAGCAAATAAATAGCCAATGCAAAAGGAGTGCCAGTTTTACTGAGTACAACAGGTAAGTAAGCGTACAGTTAGCTGAGAAGTTTAACTGCTCCAACCAAACCATCCACAATGAGCTTTGCAGAAATGATGAATACAAAGCAGGAACACTTAGAACCAGAACTGTTGTTGACTACAAAACACTTTAGCTTTCATTAGTGGAATTGAAAGAAAGGGGAGTCCATTTCAGCCTACATGACTAAACTAAGGAAATTACCTGTACATTGTCAGTTCAATAATGGGCATAATGATGTACTGAGAGATTGTTTAGTTCATGGAAACTTACAAGAAAACATTCAAAAGCAGCTCTTAACTGAAGAACAGCTCAGATTTAAGAGAGCAGTTGAAATCACGATATCAATGGAAACAGCAGCCAGAGATGTAGTTGAGTTGCAGTCAGGAATGAAGGTGAGTGTGAACAAACTTGCAACATTTAAACAGAAACCTTCCTGGCCAAACAAATTATGTTACCATTGTAAACAACAGGAATTCTGCAGATGCTGGAAATTCAAGCAACACACATCAAAGTTGCTGGTGAACGCAGCAGGCCAGGCAGCATCTCTAGGAAGCGGTACAGTCGACGTTTCAGGCCGAGGCCCTTTATCAGAACTAACTGAAGGAAGAGTTAGCAAGAGATTTGAAAGTGGGAGGGGGAGGGGGAGATCCAAAATGATAGGAGAAGACACGGGGGGGGAGGGATGGAGCCAAGAGGATCATGGGACAGGAGGCCCAGGGAGAAAGACAAAGGGGGGGGGGAACCCAGAGGATGGGCAAGGGGTATAGTCAGAGGAACAGAGGGAGAAAAAGGAGAGAGAGAGAGAAAGAATGTGTGTATATAAATAAATAACGGATGGGGTACGAGGGGGAGGTGGGGCATTAGCGGAAGTTAGAGAAGTCAATGTTCATGCCATCAGGTTGGAGGCTACCCAGACAGAATGTAAGGTGTTGTTCCTCCAACCTGAGTGTGGCTTCATCTTTACAGTAGAGGAGGCCGTGGATAGACATGTCAGAATGGGAATGGGATGTGGAATTAAAATGTGTGGCCACTGGGAGATCCTGTTTTCTCTGGCAGACAGAGCGTAGGTGTTCAGCAAAGCGCTCTCCCAGTCTGCGTCGGGTCTCGCCAATATATAGAAGGCCACATTGGGAGCACCGGATACTGTATATCACCCCAGCCGATTCACAGGTGAAGTGTCGCCTGACCTGGAAGGACTGTCTGGGACCCTGAATGGTTGTAAGGGAGGAAGTTTAAGGGCATGTGTAGCACTTGTTCCGCTTACAAGGATAAGTGCCAGGAGGGAAATCAGTGGGGAGGGATGGGGGGGAGGAATGGACAAGGGAGTCGCGTAGGGAGCGATCCCTGCGGAAAGCGGGGGGGGGAGAGGGGGAGAGAGGTAGTTGTCTCAGCCAATGATGCCCCACAATGCTGGTGCTCCTTTTTGTTTTGTTTACTACATACAAGCCCAATGTGGTTTGTTGGTGGTTGTATTTCACTGTTATGAATATTATTCCCACAGGTATTATCTTTAGTGCAAGCAATATGCCTTGCACTTGAAGTGAACGTCAAATTAATTAAAATGGAATAAGATGCCGGCTTGGCTGTTTCAGTCATTCCACAATACGAGTTTGAGCCACATTTCAAAGATATCAAACTGAAGCCTGCTGATATACAACTAAAGATAATACCTGTGGGAATGATATTCGTAACAGTGAAATACAACCACCAACAAACCACGTTGGGCTTGTATGTGGTAAACAAAAAGGAGCACCAGCATTGTGGGGGCATCACTGGCTGAGACAACTACAACTTGATTGGTGATCCATTCACCAATTGTATGCCACATCCCCTGCAATAGGGTTAACTGAAAACAAATTAAGAAAGGTACTGGACAATGCCACAGAAAACTCAAGGATGGCATTATAAAACACAAGCATATTACGGGTAAAATTTTGCTAAATTAAAATGACATATCCAAGTTTTGCAAAGCCTGTCTGGCTCCTTCTGCTATCCATGAAAAAGTAGCCAGTGAGCGAGGTAGCTTGGAGGCTGAGGGAATTCTCTCCAGGATTGAGCAGAGACAATAGGTATTGCCATTAGCCCTAGTAGCCAAGAAGAATGGGACTGTCACAGTCTGCAATGATTTTAAGGTCACCATCAACCCAGTACTGAAAGTAGATCAATACTCTCTGCCCAGGATAGAGGATATCTTTGAAGGTTTGGTTGATCGCTGAGCTTTGCAAACATTTCTGAAAGAAACTTCTTCAGCAAAGTGGACTTAGCTGAGGCATACCTACAGGTAGAGATGGAAGAAGAGTCCAAAGTGTTCTCACCATAAATACGCACAAAGGGTTTTGTTGTTACAAAAGGCCTATTTTGGGAGTAGCATCTGCACCTGCTGTGGACCAGGTATGGCAAGGCAGCCCTTGGAAAAGGAAATACCTGAAAAATTTACAAAGAGGACACTCCTCTTGATGAATTCTCCCTCATGCCAATTTAAAGTCTCCCAATTATGGAAGAGATGATTCAAAAGGAAACCAGAAGTGACCCCACACTGAGAACCCAAAATGGCTGGAATGTGCAGCAGAAATTCCAGTTCCTCCATTTTTACCAGTGCTGGGATGAACTTTCCCTTGATGGTGTTTCCTTTATGTGGGAATTGAGGGTTGTTATACCATACAAGCCGAGAGCTTAAATCCTGGAGGAGCTGCATGCCTTCATCTAGACATGGCCAGAGTGAAACCATTGGGTTGACACTCTGTCTGGTGGCCTGGGATATAATGTGAATCTTGCTGGACCATTCTTGGGTACAAATTTCTTGGTGGCAGTGGATGCAGCTACAAAGTGGCCAGGAGTGTTCCCAACAACCTCCACGACAGCCTTGCACACTGTTGAAGTGTTGAGAAAACAGTTCTCAAGGACGTATGTTCCAGAACACTTAGTCAGTGACCACAGTTTGTTGTGGAACAGTTTCAGTCACTCCTGAAATTGACTGAAATAGGAATTATTACATCTGCACCGTACCAGCCAGCTACAAATGGCTTGGCGGAAAGGTTTGTTCAGAGTCTAAAGAACGCACCGTGAGCAATGTCAACAGAACACACTACAGGGAAGCGCGCCAATTTCATCCTTTCACATCGCAATGCTGTAAACTCCACAACCAAAAACTCACCAGCTGTGCTATTCCTGTGTCATGCCTTGCATCCACACTTGGATCTCCTCAAACCAAATCTCAGAAGGAGTGTGCAGGACAAGCATCTAAGTCAAATTGAGGGCTCCTCAAACACAGAATTTTGATATTTCACTCCTGAACAAGCAGTCCCGACAATGGACTGCAGGGGTGATCAAAAGTGGGTACTGGAAAAGATTAAGGATGGAACTCTTACACAGTGGAGATCAGTGGAGGGAGCAGAATCAATTGTTAGGGAAGAAAGGTGTCCAGAGCTGTCAGAACCACTTCCTAAAGTCCCAGAGTCAACTCCTACAATCACCACAGAGGAGACCCCAAAACCTCAGATTGTTTTATGTATTTATATGACTAGAGAGCAATACAATACGTATCTAAGTTGAGATGTATTCTTTATTGACTTGGAGTTGATAGGCTAAGCAGGGAGGAGTGTAATGTATTTAATATTTGAATCATATTGTAAATATATACTGTATATTACTTGATTAAGCATTCTTTGTTTACGTAATTCATTCTGGGTTATATGTAAAAGAACGTGAATGGCACACGACATCATGCCACCACGTCATATGTGAACACCTCACTAAAGTAAAACAAAGTACCCACGATTTTCCCTGGCTCCTGTGTTTTTTCTTTCAATTTGCAAACAAAAGAGGCACTGTACATGTAAAGAATGCCTGAAGACATCACTTTATTAGAGTTCTATAAAGTATACAATTCAGAAAGAAAGACAAATTTTCCTTAAGGGAAAATCTTGCCTGACAAATATGTTGCAGTTATCTGAAGAAAAAACAAGCAGGATAGACAAAGAAGAATTGATGGATGTCATGTTCTTGAATTTTCAGAAGGTTTTTGACAAGGTGCATACATGTGACTGCTTAGCAAGTTAAAAGCCTATGGTACTGGCATAGATAAAGCAGTGGCTGATTGGCAGGAGGCAAAGAGTAGGAATCGTGGGAGCCTTTTCTGGTTGGCTGCCAGTGATTTGTGGTATTCCACATGGCGTGGTCTATTTCTTTTTACGTTATATGTCAGTGACTTAGATCATAGAATTTATTGCTTTGTGTCAGGTCTGTGGATGATATGAAGATAGGTGGAGTGGTATGCAGATTTAAAGAAGTAGAGAGGCCACAGAAGGATAGACAGATTAGAAGAATGGGCAAAGAGGTGGCAGATGGAATACAGTATCACAAAGTGAATGGTCATGCACTTTGGTAGAAGAAATAAGAGGGAAGGCTAATTTCTAAATGGAGGACAAATTCAAAAATGCAAGCTGCTAAGGGACTTGGGAGTCCTTGTGCAGGATTCCTGTAAGGTTAATTTGTAGGTTCATATGTGTGGTGAGGAAGGGAAATGCAATGTGAGCATTCATTTTGAGAGGGCTTGAATATAAAAACAAGGATGTAATGTTGAGGCTTTATAAGGCATTGGTGAGGCCTCACTCGGAACATTGCGAGTAGTTTTGGGCCCCTTATGGGAGAAAGGATGGGCTGACATTAGAGAGGGTTCAAAGGAAGTTCACAAAAATTAATCTGAGACTGAAAGACTTATCATATGATGAGTGCTTGTTTGTTCTGGGTCTTTATTCACTGAAATTCAGAAGAATGAGGGTGACCTCATCAAGGTTTGGAAGGTCTCAACAGAGTGGATATGGAGAGGATGTTTCCGGCAGTGTGGGAGTCTAAGACCAGAGGACACAGCCTCAGAATAGTGGGACCCTTTTAGAATGAAGATTTCTTTAGCCAGAGGAAGGTGAATCTGTGGAATTCATTATCACAAGTGGCTGAGGAGGTCAAGTCACAGGTTATACTTTAGGCAGAGACTGATAGATTCTTGATTGGTCAGGGCATGAAGGGATACTGGGAGAAGTCAGGAGACTGGGGCTGAGAGGGAAAATGGATCAGCCAAGATGACATGGTGGAGCAGACAAATGGCCTAATTTTGCTCCTAATTCTTATGGTCTTACGATTACTGAACTAATGGTACAGAAAACAAATAAATACTTGTTATCCAATGAATGAACTGGTCTTCAGGGTGACAAACGGAATCACTTATCCAAAACCTTTCATGCAGCCTTCCCTCTCTTGACAAATTCTCACCCCTCCATGTACTTGTCCCTATCTTCTCCCATTCTTGGGACTAGCATTGGTCATGCCCTAAACTAAGAGTCAATTCCCCTCACACAAAGAAAATATCTCTTTCGTATCCTTCAATATTCCTTCAAAACTACAACATAATTCTTTCCTCAGTACTTTTGCATCCCCAAATGTCAACAACTGCACCTCTTATCTCTTACAACCTACAGCCTAGACAGGTAACTTCGGAAACCAGAGTCAACAGTTCAGTAATGAGGAAAACTTTCTACAGCAGTATCTTATCTGAAGGATGTTTGTTCCTGCTCATCTCCAGGCTAACACCACATCCTAACTGACACCATTTCATCTTTTGAACTTCCATTTTATTTTAGCACTTACCAAGGAGGAATCGCATTTAACTCTTTCCTTACCAGCACCCAGGGGAAAGCAACGCTGCCATGTTGAGAATGCACAAACCCCTTTACAGACAGCTGTGGAATTGAACTCAGGCCGCTGGCACTGTAAAAAGTAATGCCAACTGCTATGCACCTGCGCCGGGCCCAGCTTAGAGAAATAAAAACGGGTTTCTTTCTGTGAATTGTGATTGCTTCAGTGTCGAGGAGAGGATCAGAATCCCGCCACCCCAAAGATATGGGCAACGTGCTCCTGAGTCAGTCCCTTGGCTCTGCCCCATGGTAATCATAGATTCATAGTGCATGGAAGAGGCCCTTCAGTCTACTGAGCTGTGCTGACCACTTACCATTCCTTCACAGTAACTCTACATTAATTCCATGTCATATTCCCCTCTCCATCCCCCCCCCCCATTTCCATCAACTCCCCCCGACTCTACCACTCACCTACACACTAGGGGCAATTTACAGAGGGCACATAACCTGTCCAGCTTGTCTTTGGGAAGTCAGAGGAATCTGTAGACCCTGTGGTCATAAGGGGAATCTGCAGCTCCAGACAGGTGGAGCTGGAGGTCTCTGGCGTCATGGGCTAGCAGCTTTGCTGACCGCACAGCTGGGTCACCCTCTGATCCCACCTTGGAAACACAAAGGTACTAGAAAATACAAGGAGTAAGACTGCCCCAGCATTCAGCATGATCAAGGGTGATAGATGCTGGTATTAAGTTAAAGCTCTACTTGAGCTCTGTTAGCTCAAGTCCTT
This sequence comes from Mobula hypostoma, assembly GCF_963921235.1. Taxonomy (NCBI): domain Eukaryota; kingdom Metazoa; phylum Chordata; class Chondrichthyes; order Myliobatiformes; family Myliobatidae; genus Mobula; species Mobula hypostoma. The sequence goes on along the minus strand of NC_086107.1, from coordinate 85,034,580 downwards.
GATCACTCAAATATTTACCAATCACCACATTAAATATATCCAGTGATCTGATCTCTCCAATCCTCACAGGTGAAGAATTCCACAGAGAATAGATCATAGAACATAGCCCAGGACAGCACAATACAAGTTCTTCTCTCACAATGTTGTGCTGACCTTTTAACCTGCTTGAAGATCAATATAAACCTCTCCCCCACATAGCCCTCCATTTTCCTATCTATGGGTCTGTTAAATGTTACTAATGTATCAAGCTCTATCACCGCCCCAGAGTGAATTCCAGGCATTTACCACCCTCTGTGTAAGAAGCCTAACTTTATAATTCCCCCTCTATACTTTCTTCTAATTACCCTAAAAGTGTGTCCTCTTGTAGTAACCTTTGCCGCCCTAGGAAAAAGGTACTGGCTGTCCACTCTGCCTTTGCCTCTTATCATCTTATACACCTCTATGAAGTTGCCTCTAATCCTCCTCTGCTCCAAATAGAGAACTCCTAGCTCGCTCAAACTATCACCATAAGACGTGCTCTCTAATCCTGGTAGGATCCTGGTAAATCTCCTCTGCACCCTCTCAAAAGCTTTCATATCCTTCCTGTAATGAGGCAACCTGAACTGAACACAATACTCCAAGAAAATCTAAAGGAATTCATGGAGAACTTCATCCCCATATTTCCACAATTCCTGGATTAGACCAATGGACAGGATACACTTAATCAACTGCAAAACATGAGCCCTATTCAATCCTGAACCATGTAATAGAGTGAATATTGGAAGCAACAAACTCAAAACAGTGGAAGAACTTAGCAGGTCAGGCAGCATCCGTGGAGAGGAATAAAGAGTCAATGCCCTTCATCAGAACTGGAAGGGAAGAGTGAAGTAATCAGAATAAGCAAGTTGGGGGGAGAGGAAGGAGTACATGCTGGTAGTGATTGGTGAGAGCAGGTGAGAGGGTAGGTGAGTGGGCGGATAATGTGAGAAGCTGGGGGGTGATAACTGGAAGAGGTAGAGGGCTGAAGAAAAAGTAATCTAATAGGAGAGTAGAGACTACATTGGACCATAGGAAAATGTGAAGGAGGAAGGGAACCAGAGGGAAGTGATAGGCAAATGAAGAAATAAGGGGGTGAGCGGGGAGTCAGATGGAGAAGGTGAGAAGTGGTGGAGAAATTACCAGATGTTCATGCCATCTAGTTGCTTGCTAACAGTCTGAATATAAGGTGTTGCTCCTCCAACCTGAGTGTGGCCTCATTGCAACCATAGGGGAGGGCATGGACTGACATGTCAGAATAGGACTGGGAGATAGAACTTAAGTGGGTAACCTCTGGGAAATACTACCTTTTGTGGCAAATGGAGTGAAGGTGCTCGATAAAACAGACCCTCCCAAGCTATCCCAGGTCTCACCAACATCGACGAGGCCACACCGGGAGAACCGGATACAGTGGGTGCCTCATCTAGAAGGACTGAATGTTGGTGAGTGAGGAGGTGTAGGGGCAGGTGTAACTCTTTCCCCGCTTGCAGGGATAAGTTGCAGGAGGGAGATCAGTGCAGAGCGATGAGAGGACAAGCAATTTGCTTCCTTGCTCTGCCTTGTTCCTTGAATAAAACGATAAGGGAGGTAAATTGAAATGGCAAATCCTTGAAGGGAAGTGTCATTATTATTCGCAGGATCATGCTGTGGCGGGTTTAATAACCTTCCACATTTTAATCAAATATTGACTCCAACAATCTGACACTGAGGAACTGATAGAGCAATGACTGTGTCATCACTGACACTACTGACACAAAAGCAGCAAGTTTGTTTTTTAACGAGATGTGACCTTTCACCCTGCAGTTGCTAAGGTCACCAATTTTGATGTGTAGTTGGTGATTTAATTTCTGAAATGTTACTGACCTTTAGCTTTAGGAGGTCAGGCAGATTTTCCAAGCGGTAGGTCTTGTCACAAATAAGACCTTGTCAGAGATAGATGCTATATTCCCTTCACAGAGATTTCCATAGAAGATCACACCTTCAGAATGATACTCAAATAGCCTCCAATATTTTTGATTGATTATCTTCCATTTTAATGGTTGGCACCTTGTTGTGGAGAAGCTTATAAGTTCCCGAGATCCCAAGAGCAAATTTTTCTGGAGTTTATTACTTTGGTGCTCAGCTCCTGGTCAGGTGACCCATGCTGGTAAGGTCAAGGGGAGGTTCCAGATAAAGGGCATTCCAACGTGGGAGCCGGTGGAAGATGATGACACATCACAATGGCAGTGAAGGTGGAGGAAGACTGCAGCCGTGAAGGGTCCTTGGTCATCTTGTATTCCGTGCCACTGGACCCTGACCGGATCTGTTAAAGTCCATGTGGTGGCAGCCTGTGTATCAGCTGTCCTCCATTAAAGAATATGTGGATCCCAAATCAGCCTCCATAGCCACTCGAGGAGCCAACAATAGACGACGCCTTATGGGAACACCACACTCAACTCGAGTGATCACACTGTTAGTTCAAAGGATTGGTAGAGGAGTTTGCAAACCATGAGATCAGAGAGATCATTCTCCACTGAGTTGCCAATATTTGTCCAACTGGCTATTCAATAATTGCCAGAAATACCATGGATGGAGTAAGAGAGAGGTGGGACATATACCTGGAGCTCTTGTCCTTCTCAAAGTTCAAAGTTCAAAGTAAATTTATTATCAAAGTACATATATGTCACCTTATACAACCCTGTGATTCATTTTCTTGTGGGCATTCACTGTAGAACAGAGAAATACAATAATGAAAAACTGCACAGAAAGACAAACAACCAACCAATGTGCAAAAGGTAATAAGTTGTGCAAATACAACAAAATCACAAATAATAAACAAACAAACAAACAATGAATAAACTTGAGATCATGAGATACAGAGCCCTTGAAAGCGAGACCATAGAATGTGGAATCAGTTCATTGTTGAGATGAGTGAAGTTATCTAGGCTGGTTCAAAAGCCAGATGGTTGAGTGGGCAGAAACTGTTCCTCATCCTGTTGGTGTGGGTCCTGAGGCTCCTGCAGCAGTGAGAAGAGAGCAAGGCTTGGATGGCAGGTGTCCCTGATGATGGATGCTGCTTTCCTGCGATAATGTTTCATGTAGATGTGGGGAGGGCTTTTCCTGTGATAGACTGGGCTGTATCTCTCACTCTTTGTAGATCTTTCTGTTCTTGGACATTGGTGTTTCCATACAACCAGTCAGGATACTGTCCATTGTGCATCTATAGAAGTTTGTCAAGGTTTCAGATAACATGCCAAGCCTGTGGCTTGTGGGCGAGAGAGGGCGGCAGGATATATTCAGGGATCACTAAGCCTGGTATTTAATGCAGTGCAACGTTGGCTGTGGTTTAGTGGTCAGCACTCTTGCCTCACCAGTAGAAGGCTTTGGGATCAAGTCCCACGCAGCGGTGACAGAACTGAGAGGATGCTTGATGTCACTCCACCTATCACACCTCAAAGGAAAAAATCAGGTTTTGCTTCTGAAAACACTCGCTGTATACCTTGTTATAATCAATGGGATGCAGAGAGAATGGCCAAAGATTAATCTGCCATTGTGATGCCTGAGCTTGCTTATAACATCCATCCAATTTAGTTGCCGACAAATTCAAGAGGGTAGTGTATCTGATGTAGAAAAAGGAAATAATCACCTGACTGTGGTACCGTTCTTTCCAGACCTCTCTGTGGCATCCGCTTGTCACACATCTGGACAATTGGAGTGTCACGTTGTTCATCTGATCTGTTGTCCTTCTAGTCAAAGTGGTGCTGGCCTGCAGTCTCCAGTGAGTCTGTGACTCAGAATTGGATTTTTTCAATCTCAGGGACAGTGTTAGGGACAGGGCAGGTTGTTAGGGTTCAGGTTAATGTCTAGGGACAAGGATGTGCTGAATTAGAGATCAGGCCTCTGTTTTGTCTTAGAAGGCCAATGGCTCAGAGGTGTGACATCCATGGTCGGAGGTTGGACTGGCTGACAGCCAAGGCAAGGGCTGGTGGCTGCCCAGGTCAAAGAGTTGTCGGCGTGTTCCAGGATTGAAGCTCCATATGGACAGGAGGCATGATGATGATGGCCCCCTAAGTACACGAATCGGTGAGGCCAGAGTTCAAGGCCTAGTGCTTTGGGCCCAGTTATCAAAGAGTCTGGCATTTTTGGCCTAGTGTTTTGGGCCCAGTTATCAAAGAGTCTGGCATTTTTGGCCTAGTGTTTTGGGCCCAGTTATCAAAGAGTCTGGCATTTTTGGGCTAGATGTCTGGGGTCATCATTCGTCATCATTGGTGAATCCGGGGGTTCACCAAAGATCAAAGCCCAAAACTGAAATTCCAAAAGACAAAACCCAATGCTGTCCTGAAGTTGGAGGAATGTGTATGAGTGTGTGTGAGTGTGTGTGTGTGAGACAGAGTTGGTGTGAGAGTGAATTGTGTGTGAGTGTGAGTGTGTGTTTGCGTGTGTGTGAATGTGCGTGTGTTTTTACGTGTGTGTGAGTGTGTGTGTGTGAGTGGGTGTGTGTGAGTGTGTGTGTGAGCATGCTTGTATGTGTGTGAGTCTGTGTTTATGTGAGTATGTGTTTGTGTGTGAGTGTGTGTATGTGTTTGCATGTGTGTGAATGTGTGTGTGTTTTTACGTGTGTGTGAGTGTGTGTGTGAATGTGTGTGTGAGTGTGTGTGTGTGAGTGGGTGTGTGTGAGTGTGTGTGAGCGTGTGCTTGTATGTGTGTGAGTCTGTGTTTATGTGAGTATATGTTTGAGTGTGAGTGTGTGTGAATGTGTGTGTGTGAGTGGGTGTGTGTGAGTGTGAGTGTATGTGTGAGTCTGTGTGTGAGTCTGTGTGTGAGTCTGTGTTTGTGTGAGTGTGTGCTTGTATGTGTGTGAGTCTGTGTTTATGTGAGTATGTGTTTGTGTGTGAGTGTTAGTGTGTGTGTGTGTCTGTGTGTGTGAGTGTTAGTGTGTGTGTGAGGATGCTATGCTCACACCAGAATGTGTGGCCACACTTGTGGGCTCCCCCAGCACAGCCCTAGATGTGTTGGTTGTTAATGCAAAGAGCAGATTTCACTGTAAGCTTCGATGTACACATGATAACTAGAACGACTCTGAGCTCTGCAATCCCCAGGGTAAAGAATTCCACAGTTAATAGAATGCAGAGTATAGCACAGGACAGCACAACACACTCTGTCCTTGGATTGAAACAGCCACTATGGTCCCAGCTGGTGTTTTAAGACATACCACAGTTCTTTCGAGAGCTTTCCAAGAATTCTTTCCAGAGATTCTATCCCTCATTTATTTGAGGAGAATGTGATGATCGTTTCATTCCCAACCTGGGACAGAATTTTGCAGGGAGAAGGTGCCAGTCAGTACACAAAGAAATCTGCCGAGGTTTGAAGCAACTACTCTCAACCTCAGGGCTTGTTTTTAGCCGCTACTCCAGATTTCCACATTAGTTATTCATAAGAATTGTTGAAATAACAACTAATCAAGGAGGTGATAATCGATGAGGAATTTCTAATCAATGAGAGATTCATTCAGCCAGAGAGTGGCGAATCTGTGTTTGCCACAGGCAACCATGGAGGCCAAGTCATTGAGTGTATTTGAGGTGGAGGTCGATAGATTCCCGTTAAGTCAGGGTGTGAAAGGTAACAGGGAAAAGGCAGGAGAATGGGGTTGAGAGGGGAATGGATCAGTTAGGATGAAATGGTGGAGAAGACTCGATGGGCTGAATGGCCTAATTCTGCTCCTATGTCTTATGGTAATAACAGGCTTTTTCTCACAGTTAGTGCTAAAGCTGCCCTGAGTCCTTCATGTTTGTGACTTCTCTGGATCCCACTCTCATTTGCACTCCCAGCTCTCAAGCATGGGAGACGAACATTATTTTCTAATTTACCTCAAGGTGCATTTTGCAATTTATTTAACAAGAGGTGATCTGGGGTGTACGAAAACACACATGTCGTATTTCTAGAGCTACAAGAGACCAAAGATGTTGAAGTCTGGAGCAACGAACAAACGGCTGGAGGAACTCAGTGGATGAGCAGTTACTCTGGTGGGGTGAGGAATTATTAGCGACCGGGGTCGTGATGCGAGGTTTCGACCCCAAACTCTGACTGTGATTTTCCTTTCACATCTGCTGCTCAATCTACCTGCTCGAATCTGTCCTGCAAACTCTTTGACCCCTACCTCAGAAACTGCTGATCTCCTGCGATTTTCACACACAACAGTCTCTAGAGTTTACAGAGAATGGTGCAAAATACAAAAAAAATCCAATGAATGACAGTCCTGTGGTGGAGCACACCTTGTTAATGAGAGAGGTCAGTGGAGAATGGCCAGACTGGTTCAAGCTGACAGGAAAGTGACAGTAACTGAAATAACCACACATTACAACAGTGATGTGCAAAAGAGCATCTCTGAATGCACAACACGTCAAACCTTGAAGTGGATGGGTTACAGCAGCAGAAGACCTCACCAGGTTCCACTGTTGTACCTAATATAGTTGCTATGAGTCTATATTCTTATAATCATTAAGGTTGAGAAGGAACGATCCCATCATTTATCTGACAGCTGTGTCCTTTATAGATCTCTCCTGATTTAAGTGCCATATTTACAAGCTGTTTACATACATGACAAAACATTTCCAGCACAAGATTTCTCTGCTCCAATTATTAAGTGCTTGCCGATGTCTTATGACAGAATAAATGCTTTAGAATTGCAAATTTGCTGCTGCTGTATTAAGCGAAGTTTTTTTGACCCTCACTGATTAAACAATTTGCAAGTTTCAAAGGACTGCTGTAAGGAAATGAGTCTTTGATTAAGGGCAAGCTTGGAATCGAACCATTTTCGATTTAGTCAAGGGCAGAATGGGGAATATTAGGAGCTGAGAAATATCCCCTTACTATTTCAGAAATCATACAAGGATGTGATTCAGTGGAATGAAACTCAGTCCTTTCATGTCTCAGAACGAAGCTTCAAATACATCAGTCAGTTCAAAGCAAATGAATCCAGCCCCCCCACCCCCCCATTGTTGGCTGTCACAGCTCTCTGATGAACTGAATTTGAAGTGTCTCATCTCACATCCCTGTGGGTCCACAAAATGGAAACGGCAAAGATCTGTGACTAATAAGGCTATCTCTCTCCCAGACAGTCTATTAAGACAGGCCACGTCACTGTCGGGTGGAGATAACCAGATCTCAAGCCAATGGTTTGGTTCAATGGAGACTTAGGCTAGAAGATGCAATGATTTGAAAATGAGGTAGTTCTGTTCCTTTCTGGATTTTCTTAAGGCTAAATCTAATTGGTAATTTATTATTGTCACATGTACCACATGTACTAAGATATAATGAAAAAACTTCCTTTTGCATGCCATCCATACAGATCACCCCAAACAGAAGTATATTGAGGTAGCACAAAGGGAAAAGAAATAACAATGTTGAAAACCATAGTGCAGGCAAACAGCAAGGTGAAAGGTCATGGCAAGGTAGATGGTGAGGTCAAGAGTTCATCGTTATCATAGAAACATAGAAACATAGAAACATAGAAAGTAGGTGCAGGAGTAGGCCATTCAGCCCTTCGAGCCTGCACCGCCATTTATTATGATCATGGCTGATCATCCAACTCAGAACCCCGCCCCAGCCTTCCCTCCATACCCCCTGACCCCCATAGCCACAAGGGCCATATCTAACTCCCTCTTAAATATAGCCAATGAACTGGCCTCAACAGTTTCCTGTGGCAGAGAATTCCACAGATTCACCACTCTCTGTGTGAGGAAGTTTTTCCTAATCTCGGTCTTAAAAGGCTTCCCCTCTATCCTCAAACTGTGACCCCTCGTTCTGGACTTCCCCAACATCGGGAACAATCTTCCTGCATCTAGCCTGTCCAATCCCTTTAGGATCTTATACATTTCAATCAGATCCCCCCTCAATCTTCTAAATTCCAACGAGTACAAGCCCAGTTCATCCAGTCTTTCTTCATATGAAAGTCCTGCCATCCCAGGAATCAATCTGGTGAACCTTCTTTATACTCCCTCTATGGCAAAGATGTCTTTCCTCAGATTAGGGGACCAAAACTGCACACAATACTCCAGGTGTGGTCTCACCAAGGCCTTGTACAACTGCAGTAGTACCTCCCTGCTCCTGTACTCGAATCCTCTCGCTATAAATGCCAGCATACCATTCGCCTTTTTCACCGCCTGCTGTACCTGCATGCCCACTTTCAATGACTGGTGTATAATGACACCCAGGTCTCGTTGCACCTCCCCTTTTCCTAATGGGCCACCATTCAGATAATAATCTGTTTTCCTATTTTTGCCACCAAAGTGGATAACTTCACATTTATCCATATTAAATTGCATCTGCCATGAGTTTGCCCACTCACCCAACCTATCCAAGTCACCCTGCATCCTCTTAGCATCCTCCTCACTGCTAACACTGCCACCCAGCTTCGTGTCATCCGCAAACTTGGAGATGCTGCATTTAATTTCCTCATCCAAGTCATTAATATATATTGTAAACAACTGGGGTCCCAGCACTGAGCCTTGCGGTACCCCACTAGTCACCGCCTGCCATTCTGAAAAGGTCCCGTTTATTCCCACTCTTTGCTTCCTGTTTGCTAACCAATTCTCCACCCACACCAATACCTTACCCCCAATACCGTGTGCTTTAAGTTTGCACACTAATCTCCTGTGTGGGACCTTGTCAAAAGCCTTTTGAAAATCCAAATATACCACATCCACTGGTTCTCCCCTATCCACTCCACCAATTACATCCTCAAAAAATTCTATGAGATTCGTCAGACATGATTTTCCTTTCACAAATCCATGCTGACTTTGTCCGATCATTTCACCGCTTTCCAAATGTGCTGTTATCACATCCTTGATAACTGACTCCAGCAGTTTCCCCACCACCGATGTTAGGCTAACTGGCCTATAATTCCCCGGTTTCTCTCTCCCTCCTTTTTTAAAAAGTGGGGTTACATTAGCCACCCTCCAATCCTCAGGAACTAGTCCAGAATCTAACGAGTTTTGATACATACAAGAGCTCTCTCAGTGGCCATTTTATCAAGCACCTCCTGTTCAAGGTTCAACACGTGTGCATTCAGAGATGCTCTTCTACACACCACTGTTGTAATGTGTGGTTACTTGAGTTACTGTCACCTTCCTGTCAGCTTGAATTTGTTTGACCATTCTCCTCCGACCTCTCTCATTAACAAGTCTCTGTTGCTCACAGAACTGCTGCTCACTGGATGATTTTTTTTGCTTTTTACACCCATTCTCTGTAAACTCTAGAGAGTGTTGTGTGTGAAAATCCCAGGGGATTCTCTTTCAGACTTCTTGCTGCGTGGCTACCTGTCAGCAAGCAAATCTCAAGGTTGTATAATTTATACATTCTTTGATAATAACAGACTCTTTAATTTTGAGATCAGCATTTTCTGAGATACTCAAACCACTCCATACGGCACCAACAATCATTCCACAGTCACGGTCACTTAGATCACATTTCCTACCCATCCTGATGTTTGGTCTGAACAGCAACTGAATCACTTGACCATGTCTGCTTGCTTCTATGCATTGAGTTGCTGCCATATAATGCTATTTGCATTAAGGATCAGGTGTACAAATGCATCAAAAAAATGGCCACTGAGTGTGGAATCTTATGGCAACAGGTAGAAGATTCCTGGTGGGGCGTGTATTCAAAATTCAAGATTGTTTATTGCCATTTGCCGGTAAACAAGTGCAAAGGAGAATGAAATGATTATTACTCTGGAACTGATATGGCATAAGAAACACAATGAGCACAAAGAATCCAAATAAAAAAACACAAAATGTCAAAATAAATACATAAGTTTAGCTTATATACATACTGTAGACTGATTATACATATATAAATTGATGCTAGGCAGAGGATAGTCTCTACATAAGTTGACTCGAACAGGAAATGATAAAGTAGTGGTGGTAGGGGGTGTCGAGGGTGGGCTAGTGGGTGGAGATATTGGTCAGCCTGTGCTTAAGTCTGGTGGCCCTGCCGTGAATGCTGTGTAACCTCTTTCCTGATTGGAGTGGGGCAAAGAGTCCATGAGCAGGATGGGTGGGATTCTTCATGATGTTACTGGCTCTTTTCTGCAACCTTTCTGTATATATGCACTTGATGGCTGGTGTTGGCTTGATGGCTTGTAGGCTGGTGCTGGTGAAGCTTCAGGCATTTTAAATACCCATTGTAGAGCCCTCCTGTCTGCCGCCGTGCCATTTGCGTACCATACAGGATGTAGCGTGTTAGGCTGCAGTCTACTATGAATCTGTAGAAGATTGTGATTGTAGATGTGCATAATCCAGCTCTCTTCTGCCTCCTCAGAGGCTTTGGTGAATTTTCTTGACCGTGGAGGATGAGCTCTAGGACCATGAGTGGTTGCTTGAGATGTGCACTCTCAGGAGATTCAGCTTTTGTATCTTCTCGCCCATTGAAGGAGGGAGAAGAGGGAATGCCCAGGGTGGGGAAAGGTGGTCTCTGATTTTGTTTGCTGCTTTCCCATTTCAGCATGAAGTCAAAGGAAGGGAGGCTGGTTTGATTGATGAACTGAGTAGGGTCCACAACTCTGCATTTTTTGTGGTCTTGGTTTTGAGCAGAGCAGAAACCTAATTCTAGTCAGATCAGAGTTAGGATCCTGGTGAGGATCAGCGGTGGAGATAAAAAGGTACAAAAGGTAGCGTATTCAGCCAAGTGCATCATGGGTAAAGTCCTCCCAACCATTGAGCACATCCACGTAAAGCCGCATTGATCATCAGAGATCCTAACCCCCCAAGGCCAGGCTCTTTTCTCACTGCTGCCATCAGGTAGAACGTACAGGAGCCTCAAGATTCACACCACCAGATTCAAGAACAGTTTCTACCCCACAACCATCAAGCTCTTGAACAAAAGAGGATAACTACACTTACCCACTAAGATGTTCCCACAACCAATGATCTCACTTCAAGAATTCTTTAACTCATTACCTCAAGTTTGAGTTATTTATTGCTGTTTATTTATATTTGCATTTTCATAGTTTGTTGTCTTCTGCACTCTGATTGATCTATCATTGGTCCTGTTATAGTTACTATTCTATAGATTTGCTGGGTATGCCCACAAGAAAATGAATCTCAGGGTTGTATGTGGGAACATATACATACTTAGATAATAGCATTTACTTTGAACTTTGAACTTTAAACTTTAAACTTTGAAATAATTTCAATATGCGGCAGTCTATTTCTTACAGTGTGTTTTTTAAGGCCTTTAAACAGTAAAGGAGAAGGTGCTACCACTTATTAAGTATTCAGTTTAATAGGAGTGTCCTCAAACTAGCTGTGGTAATGGTCCACAGAATGCCCAGGCTGCGAATGGATCGTCTAGTTGTGTCATGGTCCAGTCTGTGAAGTCCGGATTCTGGTTCACGGTCTGGTCCATCATTCCTTATTCCAGGTTTTCTGGTTTTCCCTTTTTCTGTTGGGTGCTCTAATGGCCTGCAACCAGTGTCTTGCATTTGGGTCCGCTCCCAGCACCCCCCCTTATGACAAGTTGGGTGCCCCAAGGGATGGGAAAGTTACCTTACGGCAGACTGCAACCACTCCTTGCCCAGATGATAATATCATGAGACATAGGAGGACAATTAGGCCATTCGGCCCACTGATCCTACTCCGACATTTAGGACGAAGCAAATGAAAGAGGAACTGGAAATGAAGCGAGAGGCAGGAATTGCTTTACCTGGTTCTTCGGACTGTGCTGTTCACTGTTCGTTGAAGCTTAGCCCCAGCTAGTTGTGGTGACATGCTGCAGCTAGACTGTCAGTTGAGTTGCCTCAGAGCTACCACTGAAATATCACAGAGAGAGTTTTAAGGGATGAGAAAGTAGCTATATAAATGCAAGCCTATCATATATAAGTGCAAGTCTATACTGTATAAATGCAAATCTATCATATATAAATGCAAATCTATACTATATAATTGCAAACCTACCTCAGAGCTACAATTGAGAAATCATAGAGAGTTTTAAGGGATGAGAAGGTTGCTATATAAATGCAAGCATAACCGCAGCCAGTTGCCCATGCTGGACATTTGCCCCGTTACTGTTTTGTCCTATCAGGCTCCATTGCTCTGTCCCTTTCCTCCACCTCTTTATACCAGCATTTTCTCCTTTCTTTCCAGTCTAGGTGAAGGGTCTCATCCTAAAATGTCGACTGTCTATTTCCCTCCATAGATGGTGAGCTCCTCCAGCACTTGGTGTGCTGCTCCAGGTTCCCATATCTGAAATCTTTGTGGCCAAGTTTGCAGATGATATGAAGAGAGGTGGAGGGGCAGGTCATGTTGAAGAAGCTGGGAGTCCACAGAAGGACAGATGGAATGTGGTATTGGGACGTGTATGGTCTTCAACATTAGCAAAAGAAATAAAAGTGCAGACTATTTTTTAAGCGGGGAGAAAGTTCAAAAACTCAAGGTGCAATGGGACTTGGGAGTCCTCATGCAGGACTCCCTGAAGGTTAACTTGCAGGTTGAGTTGGTGGTGAGGAAGGCAAATGCAATGTTAGCATTCATTTAGAGATTTAGACAGGACTAGAATGAAAAAGCAAGAATGTAATGCTGAGGCTTTATAAGGCCCTGGTGAGGGCTCACTTGGAGTATTATGAGCCATTTTGGACCCCTTATCTACAAAAGAAAGTGCTGACATTGGAGAGGGTTCAGAGGATGTTCATGAGAATGATTCTGGGAATGAAAGGCTTATTGTATGAGTACTGTTTAATGGCTCTGGGCTTGTACTTGCTGGAGTTTAGAAGAATGAAGAGGGATCTCATTGAAATCTATCAAGTGTTGAAAGGCCTCAGAAAAGTAGATATGGAAAGAATATTTCCTGTGGTGGGGAAGCCAAGGACCAAAGGGCACAGCCTGAGAATTGAGGAATGTCCATTTAGAAAGGAGATGATGACGAATTTCTTGAACCAGATGGTGATGAACCTGTGGAATTCACAGCTGTGTAGGCTGGGTCATTGAGCATACTTAAAGTGGAGGTTGATAGGATTTTTATTAGTCAGGGTATGAAATGTTACGGAAAGAAGTCAAGAGAATGGGGTTGGGAGGGAAATAGATCAGTGAAGATGAAAAAGCAGAGCAGACGATGAGCCGAATGACCTAAATCTGCTCTTATGTCTTATGGTCTTATGATCTGAAATTCCTTGTGTATCTTCCAAAAACACTGTGTAAGGAGGGAAGGACAGGGGTTAACAGGAAAAGCCTCTCTGTCATTGAGCACATCTACAAGTAGCACAGATGAAGAAAGCAGCATCCATCATCAAGTGCCCCCAGGCCATGCTCTCTTCCCGCTGCTACCATAGGGAAGGAGGTACAAGAGTCTCGGTTCCCACACCACCAGCTTCAGGAACAGTTATTACCCCTCAGCTATCAGGCTGCTGAACTAGGGTGGATAATTTCACTCATATCAACACCGGACCGTCCACAACCTATGGACTCACTTTCAAGGACTCTACAGCTCATGTTCTCAATATTGTTTGTTTATTGTTATTTGTTTTTCTTTATGTATTTGCACAGTTTGTTGCCTTTTGTACATCAGTTGTTTGACTGTTTTTCTGTGCGTAGTTTTTCATTCATTCTGTTGTATTTGTTTCATCTACTGTGAATTCCCACAAGAAAATGAATCTCAGGATAGTATATGGTGACACATACAAACTTTGATGATAAGTTTACTTTGAATTTTGAACAAACTTTAAGAGAAGAAGCAGAGACAAAAGACACAGTTCATTGTAGAGCAAAGCCAATCAAAATGTATTCCCTTAAAAAGCCACATTATATTGTAGAAGGATGATGCATATCATTTCTTGCAAACTCCTGTGAAATTTATTGCTCTGTTTCTGAGTAGCAGGCAGAGAAGGGAATACAGGCATGCCCGGTTGTTGAATTTTTCATCATTTTATTAGAACGCATAGATCACAAAGGAACGTGTGTTATGTTACTTTGAATAATTCAGTGTTCATGCTCCCTGTGTGTTAGCACCTGAAGAGACGATAGCTTGAAGGGTTTGAGCACAAGATGAACTTGGTCCAGGCCTGAGTCAGTCCTCTGCTAGGAGCCATGAAGAGCTGGGGGGAAGTGGCCCATCCATTTCACAGGGCGAGTTTAACATTGACCTCAGCTGCAGAGTAAATGCTAAACAAGCACACATCAATAACTTTAGTACTTCAAAAGTAATTACTTGATTCACAGAATTTGCAAGTGTATGCAATACCATGCAAAAGTCTTAGAGACATAGTCTTAGAGCTAGGGTGCCTAAGACTTTTGCACAGAACCGTATTTGTCAATGGGAAGCAGAGAACGAGTTTGTAAATCTGGCAGGAGCAAAGGATGTTGGGTTTGGCAAGGGTAGAGTGCTACAGAAACGGAGTGGGGACAGGTGGCAGAGACGGAATGCCAGAGGCCGGAGGTTGGCGCAGGGGCAAACATCAGGTAAGGTCACTTGATTCCAAACAATTGGTTTATTGTTCATTTCAGGATGCTTTTCTGGTGCTTCCCACTCCCTCCTCTCTCCCTTCCCCTTTTCCCAACCATGATTCCCCTCTCCTTGCCCACTTCCAACACGCAGTCCGTATTAGAGACCCAGATCAAAATCAAGTTTATCATCACTCATGTATGTCAGGTAATTTAGTTTTACTTTTGGTGCAATATATAAAATTATTACAGTACTGTGTGAAAATCTTAGGCACCTTAGCTATATATACGTGCCAAAGACGTTTGCAGAGTACTGTAGAGTTATGGGGCATGGAAGCGGATCTTTCAGCGTACTACGTCTGGAGCATAGGTACTGTCAATTAAGGTGGTAAACATAAGAGATCCTGCAAGTGCTGCAGATCTTCAGCACCATGCACACACAAAATTGGTGAGGACGAAAGGGGATAAACCAAATTTCTGGGAAATTAGAGGCACTGGTAAGCTTTCTTGGCCATGGTTATCAGGAAATGTAGAGGAGACTTGACCTAAAAACAGAGCAGCGGAGATGATTTAGAGTAAAAAACATTTTCCTAATAAACTACAAAATAACAAGCCATGAGAGGCCACAAAATAAGAGAGAATATATACCTAACACGACAAGGCAACAGTGTAACTGAAGGCTAGGAGCAACTGGTTCATGTGAGTGAACAGGACTGTGGAGAGATCTGGGTTTAAATAGGCTACAGGAGATGATTTGGAAATGTGGCAGGTGACTCCTGTTAGCTGGGTGGAGACCGGGAGGTGCCTGCCTGTTCAGGTCTGGCAATGGCATCAACATGTTTGGACCAGGACAGGTAATGTTAACTTCAGGAATGAGGAAGTCTTAAACTCTCTTGACCTTAACACTGTATATGTCAACAGGAGTATGTTTACCTACCCTCCACCAGAGTCAATTGATCAACTCTTTTGTTTTGCTGACATTGAGGGCTAGGCTGTTGGCATGTCAACACATCACTAAGCTCTCTATCTCCTTCCTGTACTCTGACTCATCACTGTTTGAGAAATGTCCCACTACAGTGATACCATCTGCAAACTTGTAGATGGAATGAGAGTAGAACCTGGCCATAAAGTTGTCAGTTTACGTGGGGTAGAGTCGGGGTCTGAGGTCACAACCCTGTGGACTGCTGTGTTGAGAATAATCATGGCGGAGATTTTACTGTTGGTCAATAAGTCGAGGATCTGGTTGCAAAGAACAAAGAACATAGAACAAAGGACATAGAACAGTACAGCACAGAAACAGGCCCTTCAGCCCACAATGTTGTGCCAAATTAATTACATTAATGACATTTAATCCCTTTTGCCAGCATGATGTCTGTCTTCCTCCATCCTTGACATATACAAGTGCCCAGCAAAGAGCTTCTTAAAGCCTCTTCCATATCTGTCCCTCCATCACCCCTGGCAGCAAGCACGTTCCTGGCAGCTATTGCTCCCTGTCTAACAGACATCTCCTTTAACTCTCCCTCAACCCCCCAATATAAACACAAGCACTCGAATGTTAGACATTTCAGCCCTGGGAGAAAGGTGTCAATTGTCTCATAATTTTATAAACTTCTGTCAGGTCTCCAATCACTGCAGAGAAAGCACTACAAGTCTGTCCAATCTCTCCTTCTAGTTTACATCCTCTAATCCAGGCACCATCCTAGTAAAACCACTTGCCTCAAAAGGATGTTTTCTGATATTAACCATTGCCACTCTGGGAAAAAGATGTTGGCTATCCATTCTATCTATGCCTCTTATGATACATCAATTTGTCTCGCATCCTCCTTCACTCCAGAGAGAAAAGCCCGAGCTCGCTCAACCTTTCCTCATAAGACATATGCTGGTGAATCTCCTCTCACCCTCTCCAAAGCTTCCACATTCTTCCCATAATGGGGCAGACAGAACTGAATGCAATACTCAAGATGAGGCCTGACTGGAGTTTTATACAGCTGCAAAATTATGGTCACTGTAAGTTACCCTGACTGTGTATGTGGAAGGGGAATTGATGGGAATGTGCTGGGATTTGAGGTCTTGAGTTATAGGGAAAGGTTGAATAGTTTAGGATTGTATTCCCTGGAGCATAGGAAAATGAGGAGAGATCTTGTAGAGGTATACAAAATTATGAGAGGTCGAGATAATTTTCTGAAAGGTGATAGCAAGCAGGCTTTTTCTACAATGGCTGGGTGAGACTAGAACTAGAGGTCATAGATTTAAGAGTGAGTGGGGAAATCTGAGGAGAAATGCCTTCATTTAGAGGGTGGTGTGAGTGTGGAACAAGCAATCAGCAGAAGTGCTAGATATTGGTTCAATTGCAACATTTAAGAGAAGTTTAGTTGGGTTCATGGATGAGGGGTATTTGGAGGGATGTATTCCAAATGCAGTTAGATGGGACCAGATGGAAGATCAGATTGGCATGGAACTAGATGGGCCAAAGGGCCTGATTCTGTGTCATATTGTTCTATGGTCTAGAGTCAAAGTTCAAAGTTCAAAGTAATTTTTATTATCAAACTACATATCTGTCACCATATACAACCCTGAGACTCAATTTCTCATAGAATCATTGAGCACATCATCAACATCTCGGAAGATCGATCATGGGTCCAACTCACAGATACAGTCATGATGAAGGGACTCCAGTGGCAAATATTAAATATTGTTAAATATTGCAATCGGAGTTTGTGGAAATTTGGCATTTCATCAAGGTCTCTTGCAAGTTTCTACAGCTATCCAGTGGAGAGGATTATGACTGGTTGCATCTCCCGCTGGCATGGGGTCTCCAGTGCACGGGATCAAAAGAAGCTGCAGAGAGTTGCAGACGCAGTCAGTTCCATCACAGGCACAACCCACCCCACCACTGAGGACATGTTTAAGAGTTGGAGCCTCAAGAAAGCAGGAGCCATCACTAAGGACACTCACCATCTGGGACATGCCCTCAAACAACTACTTCCCTCCTGCATCAGATTTCTGAATGTCCGAAGAATCAAAGACTACTTCCTCAATATTCCTTGGCTACACTACTATTTATTTAGTAAAGTTATGTCTTTGCACTGTACTGCTGCTGCAAAACAGCAAATTTCATGGCATATAAGTCAGTGATAATAGAACTACTAAAGTCCAGCACTCTGCGATACAAGTTCTAGGCTGTAAAGGTTGGAATTAGTTAATAGAATGAAATATAGCTGGTAGAGTGGGAGGACTAAGACACAATATTTCACTCTAGAATATAATCTATTTCAGCCACAATGTACATTCAGTACCTCCTGTATCTAATAACGTGGCCACTGAATGTGTGTTCGTGGTCTTCTGCTGCTGTAGCCCATCCACTTCAAGGTTTAATGTGTTGTGCATTCAGAGATGCTCTTCTACACACCTCTGTTGGTTATTTGCAAGAATAAATTGTGCAATGCTGTTTCCTTCTTACATTCACTGTCAATGCTTTGAGTTGCATTCTATCAAAGAGGGTACCACGGTTCTACAGTTCGGAGCTCAGTACTGGTGTCCACAGTAAGGAGTTTGTATGTTCTCCCTGCGTAAAGTGTGCATTTTGTTCAGGTACTCCGGTTTCCTCCCGCAGTCCAAAGACAAACCGATTAGCAGGTTAATTGGTCATTGTAAATTGTCCTGTGGTTAAGCCCATGGCTAAATCGGGGGTTGGTAGGTAATGCGGTCTGAAGGACCAGAAGTCCCTATTCTGTGCTGTGTTTCAATAAATACTGGCAGGCAATGAACTAGGAAATCTTTGAGTGGTACTATAAAGTATACAAGAGTGAATATCTGACGAACTACTGATAACCACTATGGGTGTTATTCAAAAATATTAATCACAATATAACTGGGGGAGGGAGAGATCGTCGACTCAGGCCTAAGAGGTCAGTGTCAGGCATTTTCATGCCTTACAAGGCACGGAATGAAAGACTGTGGCGCACCACTCCTCACACAGACATAGAGCAATGTGTGGTTAAGTGTCTTGCTCAAGGACACAACACGCTGCCTCAGCTAAGACTCAAACTGGCAACCTTCAGATCACTAGGCGAACGCCTTAACCACGGCCACGTGCCCACACATAATATAACTGAATATTATGTAAAACAGGCTGGAATGTCTTCTTACAATACCCAGCACAGTGTTCTCTTCCTGTAAGCACCTAGGCAACTAAAATCAAAACATTCAACAATTTTAAGAATAAAGATTTAGAAGTCTTAAGTTCAAAGTTAAAATACAGATATGGGAAAATGTTGCATAAATACAAAAGTACCAGCATGCATTTACAGTGTAAACAGCATTATAAAAAGTGGTTTAAAGTGTTTACTGTGTAGCGACGAGGTGAATAGATAGAGGGGGGGTGGGGTGCTAACTAGAATGGTTGTGGTGTATGGGGTGTCAGGGAGGGGTAGCACCTCTGGTGGGGGAACATGTCGCATCCTTTTTGGGTGGTTAGTCCACGTTTGGTCCCCACCTGGCACTCAGCTCTCAACCTGTGGCTCCTCGTAGTTGTTTGCATGTGACAGCAGCCACACCCCGGGCAACGGCTTCGACAAGCCGGCTAAACGAGGTGAGGGTAGCCGACGGGTCTCAAACCCTTGGTGAGATAGGGAGTTGCCTATCCCAGCATTTTAAGACAGACATCGGCAGATTGAGCGGATGAGACCAATGGAAGGTCCAACGGTCAAGAAGGTGGTTTCTGCAAGTGTCGTGGAACGTGTAGAGCAGGACAAGACACAGAAGATGTCCTGGTCATCCATTGCGCCTAGTCCCATCTCCAGCCATCTCGAATCTTGTCTTGCCACTGGATCCAGATGGGAATTGGGAAGAGAGAGTGAGGCTGACGCAGCACAACTCTCCCTCACTTAAATCCAAATCATGCGCTCGTCTCGACACCATCAATGGTGTTGAGGTCTTCATCAACGACGACAACGGACGAACATGGAGAATGGTTGATCAGATTAACTGCCTGGGGGAAGAAATTTTCAGGATGGAATGGAGTTTTTGTTTTAATAGCCCTATGGTGCTTTCCAGAATGGAGCTTCTGGAAAAGGCAGTTTATGGAGGGGGGGTGGAGGAGGTAGTGTCTGCTATGATTTTTCCTGCCTACTCATTTGTCCTGGATACATATAAGTCTTGCAGTGATGGTAGACTGTAGCCAACGACCTTTTCTTTGACCTGACTGTTCACTGTAAGTTGTGTATGTTGTGAGGGGACGTTGCACCAAACCAGACAGTAATGGCCGATGTGAGGATGCTCTCTATGATGGCAGAGTAGAAATATTTATTTATTTAGAAATACAACGCAGTGCAGGCTTTTCCGATGCTTCAAAATGTGCCACCTTACTCAGCAACCCCCAATTTACCTGTAACCTAATCATGAGACAATTTACAAAGACCAATTAACTACCAACCAGTATGTCTTTCAACTGTGGGTGGAAACTAGAGAAATCACTCTCACTGTGATCTGCAGATTCCAATCAGGAGTGATGCAGTCCTGTGGACATTGGGATCCTCAGATGTCCTGATCTTAGAGTGAGGATGGCCACTGAATCAGACATCACGGAGAAATCTTCAACTCTTCTCTGCATTAGTCATCCCCTTCCGGAAGGCTGAGGGAGCCTGAAGTGAACGCTGGTGAATAAGGTTTAATATGGTGTTGACAAACTGTGGACAGTTGCTTCCAAGCTAATCATTTCATTTCCTTTGTGACAGACATTAGTCATTAACGATACGGCATTATCTTAGCGGCAGATGTCTGAAAATCCATAAATAGTCAATAATCACACTGAAACACTGACTAACAACAAGAGAGATTGCACAGACTTCATTGATAACTGCAGATGTGGGCACAAACATACAGACAGACAGACAGACACACACACACACACACACACACACACACACACACACACAGAGTCATACACGCAAACACACATGCACTTGCACGTGGAATAGGGTATATAAAAGGGCAGGAGCATAAGTAGGCCATTCAGCCCTTCAATGCTGTTCTATCATTCAATACCACAGCTCATATCTTCTATGTCACTCTAGTGTGTTCTAGCCTTTCTCGGTGACTCTGGATACTCCGAGCTGCCTGGGTGTATTTGTATGGAAAAACTCTTAGTAAATGGGTGAAACTAATCTCTTATTAAGCACTAGGTGGAGGCAGCATTTGGAAACAGACTTCACAAACTGAGTCCAGTGAGTCATCTGGTACACAATGACAGCAGTAACACTGCGGAAATGATCAAAATGTATGAGTGATTTACAGCGGTTGGAAACAGTGGTCAATTTGCAATGTGTTGTGTGTGTGGGAGAGGTGAAATCGCTTCTTTTAATTCCTTTATTGGCATCTAAGCATCACTGCAAAGCTGTGATTTATTACCTGTCATTAATTGCTTCACAATAAATTCATACAGATGCCCACGCATAAATACACACTCACACACACATGCATTCTCTCTCATACACATACTTACACACAAAAAAATGCACACACACACAGAACTGGAGAAATATCATGTCATACACACTCACACATACACTATCTCTCACACACAGTCTCTCAGATACATACTTACATACTCGCTCTTTCTCTCTCACACACACACACACTCATGCACACATACTCACACACAGACACAGACACACATATACACACACACACACACACACACAGAACTGGAGAAATATCATGTCATACACACTCACACATACACTATCTCTCACACACAGTCTCTCAGATACATACATACTCGCTCTTTCTCTCTCACACACACACTCATGCACACATACTCACACACAGACACAGACACACATATACACACACACACACACACACACACAGAACTGGAGAAATAGCATGTCATACACACACACACACACTTCCTCAAATACACACTCACAAATACACTATCTCTCACACACAGTCTCTCAGATACATAGTTAAATACTCTCTCTCTCTCTCTCACACACACACACACACACACACACACACACACACATTAGCTGAGCCATTGAATTACCTTGGTAATATTGCCTCTGCACTGGGAACAGGAGGCCTGGCAAGGTTTTCGGTTCAGACCACAGGAAGTCTGACACATTGTGTTTATAGGCCAAGCCCAGGTGCTTTGCCTGGGGCTGCTGCTGATGACAGCACTGTGTTAGGGGCAGATTGCCAAGCGACCACAGAGGGAAAAGAATGTGTATTCTAGAAATTTAAAAAAAACAACTTCTGGTCTAATGAAGGGGAATTAGGATTGCAGGATATATTGGCAACAGAATGGAACACAAGAAAGTCAATACTGCCCAACAGAACAGTATAGTAGAATGAATGGAGAATAGTAGAGACAGAGCTGATAACATCTCCCATGAGATGTTTGAAAACAAGAGCAGCTCTCAGAGTCAGAATCAGGTTGATTATCACTGGCATATGTTATTGTGTGGCAGCTGTACGTTGCAATACATAATATTAGAACTGTATATTACAGTAATAAGTACATATATATTTAAAAAGTTAAATTAACTAAGTATTGCAAAAAGAGAAGAAAAATGTAGTGAGGTAGTTCATGGATTTCTGAATGTCCATTCAGAAATCAGATGGCAGAGGGGAAGAAGCTGTTCCTGAATTATTGAGTGTGTGCCTTCAGGCTCCAGGAGAACACAACTACGGCAGTGAAGATCCCTGCTGTACCTGATGACTCTGTGATATCTGTCTCAGAGGCCAATGTTAGACTGTCTTTAAAGAGAGTGAACCCTCGTAAGGCAGAAGGTCCCGATGGAGGACCTGGTAAGGCTCTGAAAACCTATGCCAACCAACTAGCGGGAGTATTCAAGGACATTTTCAACCTCTCACTGCTATGGGCAGAAGTTCACACTTGCTTCAAAAAGGCAACCATTATACCAGTGCCAAAGAAGAATAATGTGGGTTGCCTTAATGACTATCGCCCAATAGCACTCACATCGACGGTGATGAAATACTTTGAGAGGTTGGTTATGACTAGACTGAACTCCTGCCTCAGCAAGGACCTAGACCCCTTGCAATTTGCCTATCGCCACAATAGGTCAACGGCAGACACAATCTCAATGGCTTTCCACTCGGCTTTAGACCACCTGGACAACACAAACACCTACGTCAGGATGCTGTTCATCGACTATAGTTCAGCACTTAAGACTATCATTCCCACAGTCCTGATTGAGAAATTGCAGAACCCGGGCCTCTGTACCTCCTTCTTCAATTAGATCTTCAGATTCCTAACTGAAGACCACAGTCTGTGCGGATTGGTGATAACATATCCTCCTCGTTGACGATCAACACTGACGCACCTCAGGGATGTGCAGTTAGCCCACTGCTTTACTCTCTGTATACACATGACTGTGTGGCTAGGCATGGCTCAAATATCATCTACAAATTTGCTGATGATACAACTATTGTTGGTAGAATCTCAGGTGGTAATGAGAGGGTGTACAGGAGTGAGATATGCCAACTAGCGGAGTGGTGCCACAGCAACAACCTGGCACTTAACGTCAGTAAGACGAAAGAGCTGATTGTGAAATTCAGGAAGGGTAAGACGAAGGAACACATACCAATCCTCATAGAGGGATCAGAAGTGGAGAGAGTGAGCAGTTTCAAGTTCATGGGTGTCAAATTCTCTGAGGATCTAACATGGTCCCAACACATCATTGTAGTCATAAAGAATGCAACACAGCAGCTATACTTTATTCAGAGTTTGAAAAGATTTGGCATGTCAACAAATAGACTCAAAAACTTCTGTAGTTGTACCGTGGAGAGCATTCTGACAGGCTGCATCACTGTCTGGTATGGAGGGGCTACTGCACAGGACCGAAAGAAGCTGCAGAAGGTTGTAAATCTAGTCAGCTCCATCTGGGCACTAGCCTACAAAAGTACCCAGGACACCTTTAGGGAGCGGTGTCTCAGAAAGGTAGCGTCCATTATTAAGGACCTCCAGCACCCAGGGCATGTCCTTTTCTCACTGTTATCATCAAGTAGGAGATACAGAAGCCTGAAGGCACACACTCAGTGATTCAGGAACAGCTTCTTCCCCTCTGCCATCCGATTCCTAAATGGACATCGAAGCTTTAGACACTACCTCATTTTTTTAAAATATACGGTATTTCTGTTTTTGCACATTAAAAAAAAATCTATTCAATATATGCAATTGATTTACTTGTTTATTTATTATGTTTTATTTTATTTATGTATCATTTTTTTTTCTCTCTCTGCTAGATTATGTATTGCATTGAACTGCCGCTAAGGTAACAAATTTCACGTCACATGCCGGTGATAATAAACCTGATTCTGATTCTGATTCTGCACCTTCCTCCTAATGTTAGCAATGAGAAGAGGGCATGTCGTGAGTGATGGAGTTCCTTAATGATGGATGCCACCTTATTGAGGCATTGCTTCTTAAAGACGCCCTGGATACTGGGGCGACTAGTGCCCATGATGGAGCTGACTGAGTTCACAACTTTTTGCAGCTTTTTCCAATTGTGTGCAGCGGCCCCTCCATTACCAGACAGTGACTTTACCAGTTAGTATGCTCCTGCTGCACATTTGTAGAAATTTACAAGTGTCTTTGGTGATGTACAAAATTCCTTCAAACTCCTTATGAAATAAAAATACTGTTGTGCCTTCTTTGTAACTGCATCTATTTGTTGGGCCCAGAAAAAATCCTCAGGAATTTGAAACTGGTCACCCTTTCTACTTCTGATCCCTCAATGAGGATTGGTACGTGTTTCCTTTCTGAAGTTCACCATCAATTCTTTGGTCTTACTGACATTGGGTGCAAGGTTTTTGCTGCAACAATGCTCTGCCAGCAGATTTATCTTGCTCCTGTTTGCCTTCCCGTCACCATCTGAAATTCTACCAACAATAGAGCAGTGGGCTAAGCGTGCATCCTTGAGGTGTACCAGTGTTGATTGTCAGAGGTGGAGATGTTATTCCCGAATTGTGGTCTTCCGGTGAGGAAGTCGAGGATCCAATTGCAGAGGGAGGTAGAGAAGCCCAAGATTGGGAGCTTTTTCCATCGGAACTGTAGGAATGATTCTGTTAAACACTGTGCTGCAGTCAACAAAGAGCAGACTGATGTAAATATTGGTATTGACTGAAGCTCTGAAATTGGACATGATTGAATAGTATCTCATGGGTGAAATTCTACACTCCCTGTGATCTGTGAAACCTTCTCAGCAGATGGGAGGGGTGGGACTTTAATTCCACTCAGCAGAGAGAGCAGGGGCCCGGGATCCTACACTTAGAGATTTCCTTTATTTGTCACATGTGTGTCAAAACACTGAATTGCATCACTTGTATTAAATCAAATCAGCGAGGATGTGCTGCAGGCAGCCCATAAATGTCACTATGCTTCCAGCACCCACTTGGTATGCCTACAACTCACTGACTGGAAGGTATAGGAGGAATGGCAGAGATAAGCTTTTTACACAGACAGAGGTAGGAGCATGGTAGGTGGTAGGGGTTAGTGGTAGAAGCAGATGTATTTAGGGAATTTAAGAAACTCTTAGATAGGTACATGATTAAAAGAAAAATAGAGGGCTATGTAGGACGAAAGGGTTAGGTTGATCTTAGAGTGACTAAAATAAAGTAGAAATAGCTGGCTGCATGGAAAAGATAGACACATTCGAGTGTGCAACAGATAACTGGATGATGCATACTGAACAAAGAGCAGTATTTTAAAGGAAACGAGATAGCTGATGAATAATTTCTGCCAGTGTTGCTGAGTGCAAAAGGTGGAAAAGCATACAGTTTGCTTAAAAGTTTAACTGCTCCAACTGAATCAGCTGTAATCAGTTAATGTTGTTATCATGAAACCGGTGTTGATTGCAGAATTCCTGGGTTTCATAATCAGAATCAAAAGGAATGGGAGTCCATTTCAGCATATGTGGCTGAATTGAAGAGATTATTTGAGAACTGTCAGTTCAGTGATGGACTTAATGATGCAATGAGAAATTGTTTAGTGGAAAGTTGTGGAATCTTACAAACACAGTTCCTAACTGAAACACAACTCACATTTAAAAGAGCAGTTGAAATTGGAATGGAAATAGCAGCCAGAAATGCAATTGAGTTGCAGTCAGGAATGAAAGTGAGGGTGAACAAAATTGCAATGTCTAAACAGGGACCTGCCTGGCTGAACAAATTGTGTTACTATTGTGGCAGGGGCTCACATACTCCACACTAATGAAAGTTTCAAGGTGAAACTTGCAGACAAGCAGTATGACTTACATTAGAAGTGATTATCAAATTAATTAAAATAGATTTGGACACTGGCTTGGCTGTTTCAGTCATTCCACAAAATAAGTTTGAATGGCATTTCAAGGACATTGAACTGAAGCCTACAGATATCCGACTAAGAACTTATATGGAGAAAAGATAACTCCTATGGGAATGACATTCGTAACAGTAAAATATAACAACCAACAAGCCATATTTGTTGAGATACAGAGCAGTTCAGGCTCTTCTGAGACTTTGAGCCGCACTGCCCAACGACCCCTAATTTAAAGTCAGCCTAACCACAATACAATGGAGAATGATCAATTAACCTACCAACCGGTAAGTCTTTGGACCGTGGGAGGAAACTGGAGCACCTGGAGGAAACCCACGCAGATATGGGGAGAACGTACAAACTCCTTACAGGCAGTGGCGGGAATTGAACCCTGGTCACCTGAACTGTAAAGCGTTTTGCTAACCGCTACGCTGCCATGCTGCCCCCTGTGGTGAGAACAGTGGGGCCAATATTGTGGGGCCATGATTGGCTGAGACAACAACAACTTGATTGGAGATCCATCCACTATTTGCATGCCACATCCCCTACAATAGGGTCAATTAAAAGCAAATTAGGAAGGGCACTGGCATTCAAAAACTCAAGGGTAAGATAGTGTTAAATGAAAATAATATTTTACAAAGCCCATCTGGTTCCTTATAGCATCCTTGATAAAGTACCTAGTGAGCTGGGTCACAGGGAACCTGAAGGAATTCTTTCCAATGTAGAGTGAACTGCATTGGCAAAATCAACGGACCCAGTAGCCAAGAAGGATGGTTCTGTCAGGATCTGAGGTAATTTTAAGGTCACTACCAACCTAGTACTGAAAGTAAATTAATACCCTCTGCCCAGGATAGACAATATCCTTACAAACCTTTCTGGAAGAAAACACTTCAGCAAAGTGGACTTAGCTGAGGCCTACCTACAGATGGAGATGGAAGAAGAGTCCAAAGTTTTTCTCACCATAAACACTCAAAAAGGGCTTTATCACTATGATAAGCTTATTTTGGAGAAGAATCTGCACCTGCGCTCTGGCAGAAAGCTATGGACCCAGTGCTGCGAGGTTGCCCAGGCACTCAGTGTCACCTGGATGACATCACAGTTACCAGTGAGGATGACAAGGAACATCTCCAGAACCTCAAGACAGTACTGAAAAGATCAGAAGATTACGGGTTCAAAGCATAAGGTTCCAGCCAAACCTGGCTACCGTGCTCCACCCCTTGAACTCATTACTAATAATCGGGAAGAAATAGCAACGGGCAAAGTCGTGTGAGGTGGCTTTCAAGAAGGCAAAGGAAATGATGACTGTACAGTATACACTGTACTCACGCACTATGATCCACACCTTCCAGTGAAGTTTGCCTGCGATGTCTTGCCTTATGGTACGGGTGCAGTCATGTCACATATTATGAGTGAAGAAAGTGAATACCCCATAGACTTTGCATCACATTCACTTACCACTGCAGAGAAAAACTGCACAGATTGACAGAGAAGCCTTCAATCTGGTATTGTCATAAGGAGACATTGGGAGTGGACTCAAATGCAAGACACAGACACTGAAGTACTAGGAACAGGACAAGGTTTATCAAGAAAGCAAGGGGAGTCAGTAAGAAACCACGTTGGACATGAACAGGCCCTGAATGAGACAAGGACACTGGGCCTAGGCAAGGACTAAGACTAGGAAATTGGGACCAGGTCAAGGAACTTGGAAATAGGAGCTTGGGCCAGAGACTGGACAGGGACCTGGAACCTGGGTCTTGACTTGGGCTCGGACCCCGGATCTAGGCGAGGACAAGACGTGGCTACAGGACTGGGCGTGGCTAGGCTACAGGACTGAGCGTGGCTAGGCTACAGGACTGGACGTGGCTAGGCACATGGACAGGACGAGAACACAAAGTCTTGATTTGGACTGGACGAGGTTCTTGGATGTGGCTTGGACTGGTCGAGAGACTCCTGGACAGGACGAGGGAACTCCAGCACTGGGCTGGACAAGGTACTCCTGGGCTGGGCGTGGCTCTTAGACTCAGCTTGGTTAGGCCCTTGGGCACAGAGCCAGGATTCCTCCTTGGGGCGCGGGGCTGGGACCCTTTCTAGGATGCAGGGCCAGGATGACTGCCAAGGTAAACTGCCGAGGATTCAGATGGGGTCGATCCAGCACAGGACAAGAACATAAAGCCATGACTTGGACAGGACTGGAACACGGCACCTGGAATTTGGAACAAAGGAACACAGAACACAGAGCTGGGACCCCTCCTTGGGAACAGGACATAGGGCCAGGACTCATACACCAGACACTGAGCCAGGACCCCTCCTTAGGTACAGGACATAGGGCCGGGGCTCTACACAGAGTCAAAGCCCCTCCTTGGGAACAGCACCTAGGGCCGGGACTCTTCTTTGACACGGACGCTAAACATGAGGACACGAAGAGACAGCTCCAAAGTCAACGATCCAAAGGGAAATCAGAAAAAAAACCCACACTGTCTCACATCTATATGTTCACCCAAAATGGCTGGATTGTGCAGCAGGAATTCCAGTTCCCCCAGTTTTACCAGCCGCAGAATGGTTGCCTTGTGTGGGGACTGAGAGGTGTTTCACCACCCAAGCTGAGAGCTAAAGTGTTGGGGGAGCCATATGCTGGTCACCTAGGCATTGTCAAGATGGAAGCATTGCCTCGAAGGTTTGTCTGGAGGCCTGGGATCGATCAGCAGATCGAGCAGCTTGCTGTTCACGGTTCAGGATGCCCACACATCCAGAAGCTGCCAAATGCAGTACCTCTCAATCCCTGGGAATGGCTCTCATTGCCCTGGCAGAGGGTACCTGTGGAATTTTCCGGATTATTCATGAACACAGATTTCTTGGTAGTATTGGATGCAGCTACAAAGTGGCCAGAAGTGTTCCCAATGGCCTCCACTACAGCCTTGCACACTGTTGATGTGTTGAGAAGCCTCTTCTTAAGAACTGATGTTCCAGAACACTTAGTCAGTGACAATGGACCACAGATTGTGCAAGAACAGTTTTAGCCATTCCTGAAAATGAATGGAATATAACATATTACGTCTGCACCAGACCACCCAGCTACAAATGGCTCAGCAGACAGGATTGTCTGGAGCCTAAAGAATGCACTGCATTCAATGTCAGTAGAACCACTACACTGACACTGAATCAGAAGCTCACCAATTTCCTCCTTGCATATCATGATACAGCACATCCACAACTAAAAACTCACCAGCCATGCTGTTCCTGGGTTGTCCCTTGCATTCATGCTTGGATCTCCTCTAACCCAATCTCAGGCGTGTGCAGGACAAACGAATTGAAGGCTCCTCAAACAAGGAGGTTCCATGTTTCATTCCTGGACAAACAGATGTGGTGACAGACTACTGAGGTGACCAAAAGTGTGCATTTGGAAAACTTGACGACTGATCTGGACCACTGGCGATTGAGTCTGATGTCAGCTGGAGATCGATCAGTTGAAGAGAGTAGAGTCAATTGTTAGAGAAGAGTTCAGAGCAGTCCGAACCACTTCCTGCAGTCTCAGAGTCAACTCCTACAACCCGCATGTAGGAGACCCCAGAACCTGAGATAGTTTTCACAGCCACAAGTCTCACCTGGCAAGCAGAGTGACCACCCCCACCTTGTCAGAAATACGTTCTCCCATAATAGAAGAAATCCTCAACGACGATTAAATCTTTACAACTTTATGTTTTTAAGGGTCAATTTAAAATTCACTGTGCTGTGCATGTCTATGTAGTCATTGTATTAGATAGCACACCGTGTATGTATTTGAGATGCATTCTGTATTGAGTTGGAATTTATAGCAAAGCAGGGAGGAGTGGTGTGATTTAATATTTGAGTTATATTTAAGAATGCCTACATTTGACCTGTCTTCTTCACTTCTTGCTCCTGCCATCAGGGAGGAGGTACAAGAGCCTTAAGTCCCACATCATTAGGTTCAGGAAAAATTATTATTCCTCAGCCATTAGGCTCCTGAACCAGCTTGGATAACTTCACTCACCTCAACACTGAACTGATTCCATAACCTACAGACTCACTTGCAACAACTAGTGTTCTCGGTATCAATTACTTAGTTATTTTTATATTTGTATAATTTGTCCTCGTTTGCAGATTGGATGTCGGCCTTTGTTAAGTACGCTTTTCTCATAAACCCTATTGTTTGGATTTATTTTTCCGTAACTGCCTGCAAGAAAATAAATCTCCAGGTTATAGGTGGTTACATATTTTGATAATAAATTTATTTTGAACTTTGAACTTTGAATTGGTTTACTGTCACATCTACTGAGATACAGTGAAATGCAATTCTTAGCCTGCCATCCATATTGATTTTGCCAGACATAAATAATATCGAGATAGTTAAAAGGAAAATGAATGCAGACTGTAGGATTCAGTTACAGTGAAAGTATAGTGTGGGCAGGCAAATAGAGTGCTGACAGGAGAAAGTCTGCAGATGCTGGAAATCTAAAGCAACATGCAAAATGGTGGAGGAACTCAGCAGGTCAGGCAGCATCTGTGGAAAAGTTAACGTTTTGGGCCTCAGAACTGAGGGCGAAGCGGGGAGATGCCTGAATTAAAAGATGAGGGGAGGGGAAAGAGGCTAGTTGGAAGATGATAGGTAAAGCCAGGTGGGCGGGAAAGGTCAAGAGCTGGAAAAGAAAGAGCCTGGTTAGGAGTGGAGAGTGGACCATAGGAGGAGGGGACCCAGAGGAAGTAATAGGCAAGTGAGAAAAAGTACAAGGTCAGAGTGGGGAATAGAGGAAGCGGTGTGGATTTCCTATTCATTACCACAGGTTGAAGAGTACCCAGACGGAATACGGAACAAGAGGAGGCCACGGATCAACATGTCTGAACGGAATGGGAATGGGAATTGAAAATGAAGTGCTGACTTGGGTTGTAGGACATGCCCTGTGTGAACAGGATGGAAAAAGATAAGCCAGAGCCACAGATGGATGACCCACAGCAGAAGTGGTCACCTGTGGAACAACGACAGTGAATTACCTGAAGATAATATTGAATCTAGAAGAGATCTGATCTTTATTAAGTGGACTTAACGATTTCAAAGGAAATTTATGATCAAAGTACCTATCTGCCACCATATACGACCCTGAGATTCATTTTCTTGCCATTATTTACAGGAAAATAAAGAAATACAATTGAATTTATTTACTTATTTAGAGATACAGTGTGGAACAGGCCTTTTTGGCCCAACTCGATGTCCCACCAGCAACTTCCAATTTTAACCGTAGCCTAATCACAGGCCAAAATGCAATGACTAATTAACCTGCAAAATGATGCGTCTTTGGGTTGTGGGAGGAAACCGCAATGCCCAGAGGAAACCCATACAAACACAGGAAGAACGTAGAAAGCCCTTCGAGCCAGCATCGGAATTGAACTCCAAACTCTGATACCCCAACACGTAACAGTGTCAGACTAACGGCTATGATACTGTGACACCCGTTGAGTAATATGCACAAATAAAGACTGACAAACAACCAATGTGCAAAAGACAATTTGTGCGAATAATATATGCATAAAGATATATTGTTAAATAATTTAGATTGTTTATTTATATTAAATAATATTAATACATTATTTGCACAATTTGGCTCATCATGAGGCACATCAAGACCCTGCTGCCCCCCTCACTGGACCCCCTGCAGTTTGCGTACCGTCCCATCCGTTCAATAGATGACGCCATTGCCATCATCCTCCACCTGGCCCTAACCCACCTGGACAAGAATGACACGCACGTTCGAATGCTGTTCATGGACTTCAGTTCAGCATTCAACACAATCATTCCTCAGAAACTTATTGGAAAGCTGAGCCTACTGGGCCTGAACACCTTCCTCTTCAACTGGATCCTAGACTTCCTGACTGGGAGACCTCAGTCAGTCTGGATTGGAAGCAGCATCTCCAACATCATCACACTGAGCACGGGGGCCCCCCAGGGCTGTGTGCTCAGTCCACTGCTGTTCACTCTGCTGACCCACGACTGTGCTGCAACACACAGCTCGAATTACATCATCAAGTTCGCCGATGACACGACCGTGGTGGGTCTCATCAGCAAGAATGATGAGTCAGCATACAGAGAGGAGGTGCAGTGGCTAACAGACTGGTGCAGAGCCAACAACCTGTCTCTGAAAGTGAACAAAACGAAAGAGATGGTTGTTGACTTCAGGAGGACACAGAACGACCACTCTCCGCAGAACATCGACGACTCCTCCGTAGAGATCGTTAACAGCACCAAATCACCTGGCGGAGAATCTCACCTGGTCCCTCAACACCAGCTCAATAGCGAAGAAAGCCCAGCAGCATCTCTACTTGCTGCAAAGGCTAAGAGGACGTATCGAGAGCATCCTGAGCAGCTGCATCACTGCCTGGTTCGGAAATTGCACCATCTCAGATCACAAGACCCTGCAACGGATAGTGAGGTCAGCTGAGAAGATCATCGGGGTCTCTCTCCCCACCATAACAGACATTTACAGCACACGCTGCATCCGTAAAGCAAACAGCATTATGAAGGACCCCATGCACCCCTCATACGAACTCTTCTCCCTCCTGCCATCTGGTAAAAGGCACCGAAGCATTCGGGCTCTCACGACCAGACTATGTAACAATTTCTTCCCCAAGCCTTCAGAGTGTGTCTATTGTCTTGTTTACTATTTATTGTAATGCCTGCACTGTTTTGTGCACTTTATGCAGTCCTGGGTAGGTCTGTAGTCCAGTGCAGTTTTTGTGTTGTTTTATGTAGTTCAGTGTAGTTTTTGTATTGTTTCATGTAGCACCATGCTCCTGAAAAATGTTGTCTCGTTTTTACTGTGTACTGTACCAGCAGTTATGGTTGAAATGACAATAAAAAGTGACTTGACTTGACTATAAATAAAATATTAACACAAATACTGCATAATATAACATAATAAATCTCAATCTAAATCTAAATCAAAGCGTGGAACAATTTGCTAGTGGAAGTTATGGATGCAGGTTTGACTTCAACATTTAAGAGAAGTTCAATGGCGGGAGGAGAAGATGGCGGCGTGACGCAGCGTGTGCAGCCTCTCCGGTGATGAATACCTGTTATCTGTCAAGTTGGAAGCCGTGCACAATTCTGATTTGATGGAGGCAGACGTGAGAGCACGGAGGAACATCTGGTGAAACTTCTGAAATGCCTGTTTTGCTGCCGCCGCTACTGTGTGATCCAAAATCTCCAGAGGGGAAGGCCCCGAATCCTCAGCTTTGCTTGTTGCTTGGCGGCCGGGGTCAGGGTCAAAGCACTCGGCAGAGGTGGTGCTCAGTGCTTGGTGTCGGAGGGCTGGTCGGAGGCTCGAAGTTTTCGGACGGACTCAGAGTCGAACTGTGGTCGGGTGCTTCCAGGATGCTGCATCGGCAAGTTTGTGGCGCTGGAAGCTCATGGCAGGGAGAGTTTCTCCTTTCTACCATCTGCATGAGATGTTGGGGCCATTGGGGCTTTGAGACTTTTTTTTACCGTGCCATGGTCTGCTCTTATCAAATTACGGTATTGCTTTGCACTGTTGTAACTATACGTTATAATTATGTAGTTTTTGTCAGTTTTGGTCTTGGTCTGTCTTGTGTTTCTGTGATATCATACTGGAGGAACATTGTATCATTTTTTAATGCATGCATTTCTAAATGACAATAAACGAGGACTGAGTGTCCTCATCATCAAATCTAAACATTTAGATCGTTGTGGTAGTTAATGGGTTAATCTTGTGCTACTCAGTTAGGCCCTCCCACATGGGAGGTGTTCACCTATTGTACAAGCAGAGTTATCAACACAGATCACTTGGACATCCTGTAAACTGGCATCCTGATGTGTCTCTCTGGTCAATCCCTCAGTAATGAACACAACGAGATGTCAGGAGTGGTTGATCATCAATGATTTTATGTTACAGACCAAGTGAAACTCTAACAAGAAAAAATTTGCAGTAAGTTTGTCATTGTTCATAATACTTGTGGGGTGGTATCCAGGGACTTGTTGGCCTGGACTGCCTATGCTAGTTGCTCATTGTATGCACCATGAGGCAGAGCTGAGACCTGGCCAGTGTTGCTGGGCAACATGTTCAAGCTGCACCCAAAAGTCGATACATTGTAATAATCTGTGGGCCACTAGCCTGGGGAAGTGTGCAGAGACACAGACACAGCAGAGAAGTCAGTCAAACTCTCAGGGAGAGAAAAGAAAACTTTTGTAGTCCAAATAAATGAAAGAAAAAGCAAACAGTAAAATGGAACAAATACTTCCAGTACCAACATCTACTTACCTAATAAAGCACCCCCCCACCCCCGAGACATTTGACTTATCTAAAACAGGGGACTTTGAGAGATGTCTGAGACATATTGAGATATCTGGAGTTGCAAGCAATCTCACTCAGGCTTCAGAAGAACGTCAAGTAATCACACTGATATACTACATGGGTGACAAAGCAGATGCTATCATGGTCTGTTAGGACTAACAGATGCTCAGAAAAAGGAGTACAAAACACTGCAGGACAAATTCAAAGAAGATTTCACAGGAAAGCGAGAAGTGTTAGAGGAGAGGGCAAAGTTCAGCTCCAGAAAACAGGAGCCAGATGAAAGTGTAAATGACTTCATCACAGCATTGTATGCCATGTCAGGCAACTGTGCATATGGAAATCTGAGAGATGAGCTCATTAGAGACAGGATTGTTGTCAGGCTATAAAAACACCAAATTATCAGAGAGGCTTCAGTTGCAGGCAAATCTCACACAGTAATAACTTTCTTCTGTGTGAGATTTGCCTGCAACTGAAGCCTCTCTGAGTGAGAATGCTCACCGGCAGCAGGAGGAACTCAGGCATGAAAACAACGCTGAGGTAAAGCTAGAAGCTGTACAGAAAGAAGGGTCAAACAAGGTGCAGTCAGAAAGACTCCAGAAAGAGGTGACAGTAGAGCTCAGCTCAAACAAAGCAAATAAGAGAAACGAAGAGCAGATAAAATGGCCAGTCTCCATTCCATGTCAAAGAGCTCTGCCCAGCAAAGGAAGTGAAATGTCACCAATGCAATAGAGCTGGCCATTAAATAAAACAATGTCACTCAGAAACAATTCTTCAGGAGATCAAAGAAGACTATGATTCAGATGAAGAGAGAGCTTTCCTTGGGGTTCTCAATTCAAATAGACAAGGCTGGTGTACTATAGTTCCATTGCAAAATGAGGCAGTGACATTCAAAATGGACACTGGAGCATAGCCATTCCTGAATGTCTGTTGGTGAAGAAAACAGGCATTATGCTAACCCTAACAAAGAAAGTGCTCATGGGCCAGGGAAACATAAGCTCAGTGTGAAAGGAATGTTTACTACTTCCATCGGTAAGAATGAGAAACAGTTAAAAGAGGATGTCCATATTGCTCAGAATCTCTTCTCACTACTACTGCGATTTCATGCCATCAAGAAGCTGAATCTTATTGCAAGGTTGAATCCACTAAACAATGTCCAGTAGCAGGAGAAGTACCTGGAGTTGTTCACAGGCCTGGGGGTACTGAAAGGAGACTACCTTATCCAACTGAGGCCAGGAGTGACCTCTACTTTCCGACCATAGCGAGGCATACACCAGTCCCATTAATGAACAATGTCAAAGCTGAACTTGAGAGAATAGGGGCACTTGACATCATAATTAGAGTGAACATAATTAGAGTGACAGATGTTCAGGCACTGTTCCTGTTTCCAAGTAAGATGGAACAGAGAGGATCTGTAGTTTTCTAACCAAATTGAATAATACAGTGAGGCAGAAGAGGTTTATTCTGCCCTGTGTTGAGTACACATTGAGTATGCTGGGTGGAGCAAAGTTTTACACCAAACAAGATGCATACTCAGGATTCTGGCAGCTCCATTTAGCTCCTGAGTCACAGAAGCTCACAACCTTTATCTGGGCATATGAATGCTATGCCTTCAAAAGACTCCCTTTTGACATCTCAGCAGCCCCTGAACTCTTTCAGATGAGGATGAACTAAATTTTGGAGAAGTATTACTCACCTTAGGAGGCTCAAGTGAGGAATATGACAAAGGACTGGAAGCTGTCTTGGAGAAACTGAAACCGCCTGGAATCACCCTGAACAAAAAGAAATGTGAATTTGCAAAGTTGGAGGTAAAGTTCTTAAACCAGTAACTGTCCTCGGAGGGTGCGCAACCAGATTCAGACAAACTGGCAGGAGTTCAGAGCATACAAATGTATCAGAGATCTGCAGTTTCCTTGGCATGGTAAACCATCTGGAAAAGTTCATTCCAGATTTGGCAGAGAAAACAAAGCCACTACGAGACTTCCTCTCTTAGAGAAACATTTGGACCTGGGACGCACCACAGGAGAAGTCATTCTCATCACTTAAAGCAGTGCTCATCTCTCTGCCAACATCAGCAGTCTTTGATCCAAACAAACCAACCAATGAGTCAGAAGACGCCTCTTCCTTTGGCCTGCGGCAGTGCTCATGCAACACCACAGTGGTGTATGAAAACCAATGGCATATGCAATCAAGAGCACTGACTTCTACTGATCAGTGTTATGCTCAAATCAAAGATGAAACACTAGCTGTCATGTGAGCTTGTGAATGCCTCAGCTGTCACTTGACAGGCACTAAATTCCTACATAAAACACACCACGAGCCACCTGTTAGCCTCCTCAGCTTGAAGCACTTGGATGACTTACCTCCACGTCTGCAAAGATTCAGAATGAGGCTTGTGTGATACTGTTATGACATTGATCATGTCCCCGGCAAATCTTTCACAAGGCCAGACTCTGTCGAGGATGCCATGCAAATGTGAGTGGACGAAGCTGACTGCGCCCTCATGGAAGATACCAACACCTGCTTCACTCAGCTATGTGAAAGCTTGCCTGCATCACAGCGTAAATTGGATGAAATTCGTGCTGAGTTGAAAAAGGACCAAATCTGCAACAAGGTCATGCAATATAGTGAGCATGGATGGCCAGCTGTTCCAGAAGGAGCTCACAAACTCAGATCTTACTGGCTTGAAGGAGACAAACTCACTATTCTTGATGGTCTGCTGCTAAAGGGCTCCAGACTCTTCATTCCTGCTTCTGTGCATGTAAAAATCATCAGTCAAATCCACCATGGTCATCAAGGCATTCAAAAGTGTCATCCAAGAGCAAACCAATCCATGTGTTGCCCTGGTCTGAGCACACATCTGGGAGATTATGCGATGCCAAGTGAAGCAAGCAGAAAACTGCACAAAAATCAT
The DNA here is from genome assembly GCF_963921235.1 of Mobula hypostoma. Taxonomy (NCBI): domain Eukaryota; kingdom Metazoa; phylum Chordata; class Chondrichthyes; order Myliobatiformes; family Myliobatidae; genus Mobula; species Mobula hypostoma. The sequence goes on along the minus strand of NC_086107.1, from coordinate 84,997,605 downwards.
GTTGAATCTCTCTGTCACACAGAATTCCATCTTGGTAAATTGCAGGCACAGACATCTTCGAGCTGAGAAGAGACAGCTATCTTCTCACTGTGCACTGCTACTCATGGAACGTTGAGGTGTCCAAGCTGTCCTCTACGTCCTCAGCAGCAGTTACACAGCACCTGAAAGCTGTATTCACTCACCATGGAGTACCAGAGACACTTGTGTCAGACAACAGTCCACAATTCAGCTGCTCAGAATTCAAATCCTCTGCTCGGGACTATGAGTTCAAACACCAGGCAGCAACCCACAGTACCCACAGGGAAATAGAGCAGTGGAAAGAGCAGTTAAGATCTCCTACTGAAGGCCAAAGACCCTTACAAGGCACTGCTAGCTTATGTCTCCACACCTCTTGTGAATGGCTCAGTCCATCAGGGATGTCAATGGGCCAGAGGCTGAGAACAAGCCTGTCCGTTCTTTATTCCCTTCCGCAAACTCACTTACTGGACTGAGAAAAAGTGAGAAATTTTGAGACAACACAGCGTGAGAAAATGAAGAGCGTGCATGATCTCAGACACAGAGCAAAATCTTTGTCACCGCTCAGGAGTGGTGAAGCTGTTTGGGTTTCAGACCGATTCATCAAAGGAACAATAATCCGGCAGCTTGCACCATGATCATTTGTGATCAGAACATCACATGGTGTAACCAGGCAGAACAGGTGTATGCTTGTGTGCCTTCAAAATCCACAAAAGGTTGAGGAAGAAATAGAGTGGCCCGATCTTTATGATGAGGACCACCTACCTGAGGTGGATGCACCTGTTCAAGATGACTTCCATCTGCTTCTACACTTCCAGGAACCTACACAAGACTGGGTTGTTTATCTGTCTCACTACAGAGATATAGTCCATAACCTAATAGTTTAGGACAAGTGACTAAAAAGGCAGAAAAATCCTTTCACTTTACTAGAGTGTTCAGGTAGTCTATCCTGACCTCCAATAGCTTTAGTGCTTTTTAAAAAGAGTTCTAATGTTGAAAACATTTCACAAATTGAGACTGTTCTTAAAAAAAAAGGAATTGGTGATAAAAAAAGGAGTAAAACAAAGAGAGTGAGATAGACCGTTAAAAACAAAGAGAAAGATAGTTGTAAGATAGAAAGATAGTTCTTTTTTATGTTTATGGAAGGAGCATAAGTTACGTGCTATGGTTAAAGTGAACTGAATCACTCAACTTCAGTGATGATAATTTCAATGCAGTTCTATAGGCTAATAGTACATATTGTACTGGTTTTTCTTTTTTTTCAAGAAGGGGAGATATTGTGGTAGTTAATGGGTTAATCCTATGTCACTCAGTTAGCTGCTCCGACGTGGAAGAGGTTCACATATTGTAGAAGCAGTGTAATCAATCAAGTTTAGTTGGAAATCCTGCATGCTGGTCTGCTGGTGTGTCTCTCCGGACTATCCCACAGTAATGAATAAATACGTGGATGGGAAGGGTGGAGAGGACTATGGTTTGGGTGCAGTTTGATGGTTCTAAGCATATTAAATGTTCAGCATAGACTAGATAGGATGAAGGGCCTGTGTCTGCTGTGACTCCAAGAGTCTATTTCCTGATGCACAATGGACTCGAAAGCTGCCCTGCAGCTTGTGGGGTAAACAAGCCCAGCAACATTGGACCTGTCACAATCAAGTCAGATGCTCGTCTCCAGTGGATTTGTCCGCTGTAACCGCGCTGCCGTACTGCGCACCTGCTGTTTTTAAACGACCTAAACCATGGGGCTGAAAATCCCATTGCTCTGTTAGCTGATGGCACAGAGATAAGACAGCATTGCAAGCATTGTGGAAAGGAACCCTGAGGAGATAATGGTGGATTAAGTGAATGGGGAAATGAGGCAAACAGATATCCACGTAGAAAATGTCAGGTTCGAGTTCAGACCAAAAAAGAGAGTACTGTGAGCTTTCTAAATAAAGAAACTGAAGCCAGTGGAGTTCCAAGGAAGCTAAGAGAAGGGATGGATATGTTATAAGACCATAAGACAGAGGAGCAGAATTAGGCTATTCAGCCCTGTTCTGCTATCCCATCGTGGTTGATTTATCATCCCTCCCAACCCTATTCTCCTGCCTTCTCCCTGTAAACTTTGACACTCTGACTGATCAAGAACCTATCAACCTCTACTTTGTTGACATGGCCTCCACAGCCATCTGTAGCAATGAATTCCACAGATTCACCACCCTCTGGCTAAAGAAATTCCTTCTCATCTCTGCTCCAAAGGGACGGCTTTGAATTCTGGTCCTAGACTCTCCCACTATAGAAAACATCCTCTCCACATGCACTCTATCAAGACCTTTCAATATTTGATAGATTTCCATGAGATCCCCCTTCATTCTTCTGAACTCCAGCCAGTACAGGCCCAGAGCCATCAAAATTAATCCTTTAATTCCCGGGATCATTATCATGAACCTCCTCTGGTCCATCTCCAGTCCTGGCACATACTTTCTCAGAGGCCCAAAACTGCTTTCCTTTTCTTAGATAAGGGACCATCACTGCTCACAATACTCCAAGGGAAATCTGACCAATGCCTTATAAAGCCATGGCATTACATCTTTGCTTTTATAGTCTAGTCCTCTTGAAAGGAACGGTAATATTGCAATTGCCTTCCTTAACACAGGCTCAAACTGCAAATTAACCTTTAGGGAATCCTGTACAAGGACTTCCAAGACACCTTGCATCTCCGTTTTCTGAAATCACTCCCCATTTAGACAATCGTCTACATGTTTGTATTATCAATGTACAATAATGGAGATTGAAAATAACAAAGCATGTCCATTACATGCCTATTACAGGCCCATTACATGCCCACAAGTCACCAACCCTAACCATAATGTGGGAGGGAACTGGAGTACCCAGAGGATCACCCATGCACCCATGCAGAGAACATGCAAACTCTTCATAAACAGTCGCAGGAATCAACCCCTGATCTTACAGCTGGTGCTGTAAAGCATCATGCCAACAGCTACACAACCATGACTGATCGATAACCACTTAGTGGCTACTTTATTAGGTACAGGAATGGAACCTGGTGTGGTCTTCTGCTGCTATAGCCCATCCATTTCAAGGTTCGACATATACGTTCAGAGATGCTGTTTTACGCACCATTGTTGTAACGCGTGGTTATTGGAGTTACTGTCGTCCTTCTATCAGCTCAAACCAACATGGCCATTCTCTCCTAAACTCCCTCATTAATGAGGTGTGTTCGCCCACAGAACTGCTGCTCACTGGGTGTTTTTATTTGTTTTTTGCTCAATTCTCTGTAAACTTTAGAGACTGTGGTTCTTGAAAATCCCTGGGAGAGTCACCAGTTCTGAGATATACAAACCACTCCATTTGGCACCAACAATAATTCCACAGTCAAAGTCACTTTGATCACATTTCTTCCCCATTCTGATGTTTGGTCTGAACAACAACTGAACCTCTTGACCTTGTCTGCATGCTTTTATCAATTGAGTTGCTGCCACATGATTGGCTGATTAGGTAATTACATTAATGAGCAGGTGCACCTAATAAAGTGGCCACTGAATGTAGGATTAGTTAGATCAGCATCACGGTCAGTAGAGAACTGGTGGCTGAATGGCCTGTACTTTTCCATGTTCTGTGTTGTGCAGGGCTGATACAAGTGAAGCTTCACACCACCCTGCCCAGACATTGGTTTTCATGCCTAGCTATTCGGAAATGCTGCAGTCTCATTCAGTGAGCTATCAAGTACACGTACCAGGCCAACAAATCAGCTAGGTGAAGGGATAGTCACTTGGCACCTGAATAAGCTTATAGCTGATCTAATTTTAACCTTAACACTGTACTCTCATCCATCTTGTTGACCTGTCAATGTCCTTATCAAGAATCTATCCATTTCTCCTTAAATATACAGTATTACAGGGAAGAAAATTCAGAAATCAATGCACAAAGGGGCTTGGGAGCCCTCATGCCAGATTCCCTAAAGGTTACCTTGCAGGCTGAGCCAGTGTAAGGAAGGCTATGCAAACTTAGCATTCAGTTTTGAGAGGACTAGGATATAAAAGCAAGGATGTATTGCTGAGGCATTGGTCAAATTGCTCTTGGAGTATTCTGAGCAGTTTTGGGCTCCTCGTTAAAGAAAATATGTGCTGGCATTGGAGAGAATCCAGAGGAAGTTCATGAAAATTATCCCGGGAACGAAAGGGTTAATACTGTATATGAGGAGCGTTTGATGACTCCGGGCCTGTATTTGCTGGAATTTAGAAGAATGAGGATGGAACTCATTGAAACCTATCAAATATTGAAAGGCCTATATAGAGTGGATGTGGAGAGGATGTTTCCTATAGTGAGGAAGTCTAGGACCAGTGGGCACAGCCTCAGAATTGAAGAATATCCCTTTAGATGAGAGATAAGAAGGAACTTCTTTACCGGAGGCTGGTGAATCTGTGGAATTCATTCATTGGTTATATTTGAAGCAGAGCTTGATAGGTTCGTGCTTAGTAAGGATATCAAAGGTAATGGGGAGAAGAGAGGAGACGGACAATAAATCAGTTATGATTGAAGGACAGAGCAGTCTCAATGGGCCATATGGCCTATTTCCAGTCCTGTGCCTTATGGTCTTATGGACTTTATTCTACTGTCCTTTATATGCACCCATCATATAAATATAATTGTGAAGAAAGCACAACAGCACCTCTACTTCCTCAGGAGTCTGCGGAGATTTAGCATGTCATCAAAAACTTTGGCGAACTTCTATAGATGTGCTGACTGGCTGCATCATGGCCTGGTATAGGAACACCAGTGTGCTTGAATGAAAAATCCTACAAAATGTAGTGGATTCGGCCCAGTACATCACGGGTGAAACCCTCCCAATCATTGCGCACATCTACATGAAACGTTACTGTAGAAAAGCAGCATCCATCATCAAAGATCCTCACCACCCAGGCCATGCTCTTTTCTCGCTGCTGCCATCAGGTGGAAGGTACAGGTGCCTCAGGACTCGCACCACCAGGTTCAAGAACAGTTACTATCCTTCAACCATCAACAGCCATTAACAGCCTCAACCATCAGACTCTTGAACAAAAAGTGATAACTACACCTATTTAAGGATCGTTTATCTTGTTATTTCATGCTCATTATTTATTGCTATTTATTTATTATCTGCATTTGCACAGTTTGTTCACAGTTTACAGTTCCTGATTATACTTACTGCTGTAGAGATTTGCTAAGTATGCCTGCAGAAATAAAAGAATTTCAGTGTTGTATGTGGTGACTTGTATGTACTCGGATTATAAATTTTACTTTGAACTTTGAAGTTCAAGGTTGTCGCACAAGAGGGAACACCTACTTCACATCCATTTGCCAAGTTGTTTCATTGATTCACGGTGTGACTTACACAGTGAGAGGTAGGGAACTGAGGAGTGCAGTGGAACAGAAACACTTGGGAAAACGGTTCCATAATTCCTTGAAAATAGAGAGCTTCTCTAAGAAAGCTTCTTGCCCACTGGCCTTCATAAATCAGAGTGTTGAGTACGGGAGCTGGGATGTTATGTTGAAGTTGTATAAGGTATTGGGGAGACCTACTTTGAAGCATTATATGCAGTTTTGGTCACCTACCTACAGTACATAAATGATATTAAGATTGAAAGGGTACAGAAAAATAATTGCCAGAACTTGAGTACCTGAGTTATAGGCAAAGTTTGAATAGGATAGGAATATATTCTCTGAAATGCAGGAGAAGGAGGGGAGATTTGAAAAAGGTATACCAAATTATGAAGGATATAGATAGGATAAATGCAAGCAAGAATTTTCCACTGAGGTTGGGTGAGACCAGAACAAGGGGTCATAGGTTAAAAGGGAAAGGTGAAATGTTTAAGGAGAATCTGAGGGGAACTTCTTCATGCAGGATGTAGTTCTAGTGTGGAATGAGCTGCCAGCAGAAGTGATGGATTCCTGCTTGACTTCAACATTTAAGAGAAATTTGGATAGGTACATGGATGGGAGAGGTATGGAGGGCTATGATCCAGATGCAGGTAATTGATACTCGGCAGAGTAATAGTTCAGCATGGACGAGATAAGCCAAAGAGCCTGTTTCTGTGCTGCAGTGCTCAGTGACTCTGCCTTGAGCGTTTCATTCAAGTCTGCTCTCACCCCTTGAAACTCCACCATATATGAACCTCAAACAACAGGAATTCTGCAGATGCTGGAAATTCAAGCAACACACATCAAAGTTGCTGGTGAATGCAGCAGGCCAGGCAGCATCTATAGGAAGAGGCACAGTCGACGTTTCAGGCCGAGACCCTTCGTCAGGACTAACTGAAGGAAGAGTGAGTAAGGGATTTGAAAGCTGGAGGGGGAGGGGGAGATGCAAAATGATAGGAGAAGACAGGAGGGGGAGGGATAGAGCCGAGAGCTGGACAGGTGATAGGCAAAAGGGGATACGAGAGGATCATGGGACAGGAGGTCCGGGAAGAAAGACGGGGGGGGGTGACCCAGAGGATGGGCAAGAGGTATATTCAGAGGGACAGAGGGAGAAAAAGGAGAGTGAGAGAAAGAATGTGTGCATAAAAATGAGTAACAGCTGGGGTACGAGGGGGAGGTGGGGCCTAGCGGAAGTTAGAGAAGTCAATGTTCATGCCATCAGGTTGGAGGCTACCCAGACGGAATATAAGGTGTTGTTCCTCCAACCTGAGTGTGGCTTCATCTTTACAGTAGAGGAGGCCGTGGATAGACATGTCAGAATGGGAATGGGATGTGGAATTAAAATGTGTGGCCACTGGGAGATCCTGCTTTCTCTGGCGGAGAGAGCGTAGATGTTCAGCAAAGCGGTCTCCCAGTCTGCGTCGGGTCTCACCAATATATAAAAGGCCACATCGGGAGCACCGGACGCAGTATATCACCCCAGTCGACTCACAGGTGAAGTGATGCCTCACCTGGAAGGACTGTTTGGGGCCCTGAATGGTGGTAAGGGAGGAAGTGTGAGGGCATGTGTAGCACTTGTTCCACTTACACGGATAAGTGCCAGGAGGGAGATCAGTGGGGCGGGATGGGGGGGGACGAATGGACAAGGGAGTTGTGTAGGGAGCGATCCCTGCGGAATGCAGGGGGGGGGGAGGGAAAGATGTGCTTAGTGGTGGGATCCCGTTGGAGGTGGTGGAAGTTACGGAGAATAATATGTTGGACCTGGAGGCTGGTGGGGTGGTAGGTGAGGACCAGGGGAACCCTATTCCTAGTGGGGTGGTGGGAGGATGGAGTGAGAGCAGATGTACGTGAAATGGGGGAGATGCGTTTAAGAGCAGAGTTGATAGTGGAGGAAGGGAAGCCCCTTTCTTTAAAAAATGAAGACATCTCCCTCGTCCTAGAATGAAAAGCCTCATCCTGAGAGCAGATGCGGCGGAGACGGAGGAATTGCGAGAAGGGGATGGCATTTTTGCAAGAGACAGGGTGAGAAGAGGAATAGTCCAGATAGCTGTGAGAGTCAGTAGGCTTATAGTAGACATCGGTGGATAAGCTGTCTCCAGAGACAGAGACAGAAAGATCTAGAAAGGGGAGGGAGGTGTCGGAAATGGACCAGGTAAACTTGAGGGCAGGGTGAAAGTTGGAGGCAAAGTTAATAAAGTCAACGAGTTCTGCATGCGTGCAGGAAGCAGCGCCAATGCAGTCGTCGATGTAGCGAAGGAAAAGTGGGGGACAGATACCAGAATAGGCACGGAACATAGATTGTTCCACAAACCCAACAAAAAGGCAGGCATAGCTAGGACCCATACGGGTGCCCATAGCTACACCTTTAGTTTGGAGGAAATGGGAGGAGCAAAAGGAGAAATTATTAAGAGTAAGGACTAATTCCGCTAGACGGAGCAGAGTGGTGGTAGAGGGGAACTGATTAGGTCTGGAATCCAAAAAGAAGCGTAGAGCTTTGAGACCTTCCTGATGGGGGATGGAAGTATATAAGGACTGATATATATGAACCTCGATGGCCCAACTCCTGATGACCTGTTTATAAGCTGTGAAGGTCCAGTTCACACACCAGGATTGGTTGAAAATTCATTCCCAAACAGAATCAAATCACAAACATCTGAGAAATGGGAATTCCCCCAACGGCCAGTAAATGCAGGGCAGAAGAGAGGATTCCTGTTCTACTCTTCTCCCTGTGTTCACTTCTGTTGAAGTCACTTTTTTGGCACCTGCTGTTCATGGCAAATGTCTCTGGGCACGTGCTTTAATGTAGAACCGTGGTCCACTGCTACACATACAAAATACTGGAAGAACTCAGCAGGTCAGGAGAGGAGAGGAATCAGCTTTGGGCCCCTTATCTCAGAAAGGATTAGATTATGAGGATACTCAGTCCTCGTTTATTGTCATTTAGAAATGTGTGCATGCATTAAGAAATGATACAATGTTCCTCCAGAGTGATATCACAAAAAAAGGGACAAACCAAAGACTAACACTGAAAAGACCACATAATTATAACATATAGTTACAGCAGTGCAAAGCAATACCATAATTTGATAAAGAGCAGACCATGGGAACGGTAAAAAAAAGTCTCAAAGTTCCGATCGACTCCCGATAGTTCTTGATAGCAGGCGGAAGAAGGGAGAAACTCTCTCTGCCGTAAACCTCCAGGCACCGACAACTGTCGATGTATGGGAAGCACCCGACCACGGCCGACTCTGAGTCCGTCCGAAAACTTCGAGCCTCCGACCAGCCCTTCGACACCGAGCACCGAACACCATCTCTGCCGAGTGCTTCGATCTGTCCCGGCCACCAAGCAACAAACAAAGCCGAGGACTCAGGGCCTTCTCTTCCAGAGATTCTGGATCACACAATAACAGTGGCAGCGAAAAAGGCATTTCAGAAGTTTCTCCAGATGTTCCTCCTTTCTCTCACGTCTGTCTCCATCAAATCAGGATTGTGCACGGCCCCCTACTTGACAGATTACAGATATCATTCACTGGAGTGGCTGCGCGTGCTGCGTCGCACCGCCATCTTCTCCTCCTCATTAGAGAGAGTCCAGCAGAGGTTCACAAGGATGATTCCAGGAATGAAGGTTAACATATGAGGAGCATTTGGCATCTTTGGGCCTGTATTTGCTGAAGAATGTTGGGGTGTGGGGGCAGGTTCATTGAAACCTACTGAATGTTGAGAGGACTAGGCAGGGTGGATGTGGAGAGGATGTTTTCTATGGCGGGAGTATCCACGACTAGAGGACACAGCCTCAGAATTGGTTAACCTTTTAGAACAGAGGTAAGGAGGAATTTTTTTAGTCAGAGTAGTGAAACTGTGGAATGCTCTGTCAGAGACTGCAGTGGAGGCCACATCCGTGCGTATATTTAAAGCAGAAATTGATAGTTTCCTGATTGGTCAGAGCATCAAAGGATAGAGTGAGAAGGCAGGTGTATGGTGTTGAGTGGAATCGGGGATCAGCCATGATAGAAGAGCAGAGAAGACTTGATGGGCTGAATTGCCTATTTCTGTTCCTATGTCTTATGGTCTTATGGTCTTATGGAATAAACTATCGATGTTTCGGGCCGAGACCCTTCATCAGGACCAGAAAGGAAGGAGGAGGAAGCCAAAAATAAGGTTTGTGAGTGGGGTGGGGCGGGAATGAGGGGAGCGAGGTCCATTGCCTGTTTAGATTGCAGGATCACACAACAGCTTGAGGTAAATCTGACACATTAATGATTTCCACCAAGTTATACGGGAGGCTAGGAACCATCCAGGGAGACGGGAAGGTGCAATAACTTATAAATGTTGCAGGTAGCATCTTGTGGCTTCACCACCTGGAGATACAGAACCGAACCCAGCCCCGCATTGTAGTTAACGATTGAAGCAGAGTTTTATTGCAATAGTTACACCTATTAATAGTCACACTGGGCCCAAATTGCAGGAGGTCTGGACAAGTGATCCCTGCAATATAAAATCCTGGAACACGGGAATTTGCATAAACTGTCAAACATCCATGGAGAAATACAACATAGAAACAGGCCCTTTGGCCCATTGAGTCTGGACTGGTAATTAAGCACTCACTCAGATTAAACTCAGTTTATTTTTCCCATATTCCCATTGGACCATAAAGCAAAGGAGCAGAATTAGGCTATTCGGCCCATTGAGTTGGCTCAAATTAACGGCTCTTCCAAGTTCTACCAAGTTCAAGTTTAGGTTTATTGTTATCTGACTGTACATATATACAATCAAAAGAAGCAATGTTCCTCTGGACTATGGTGCTCCTACACAACATACAAAACAAAATAGTACCATAAATAAATAAGCAAAATATAATTAAAATGCATATAGTGCTCATCACAGATAAACAGTAAACAGCTCAGAGGTGGCAGGGTATTCATTAGGCTCACAGCCTGAGGGAAGAAGCTGTTACCCAGTCTGGTAGTCCTAGTCCCGATGTTGCTGTATGTCCTTCCTGACAGTAGTGGGTCAAAGAGATTGTGGGATGGGTGGTAGGGATCCCCAATAACGCTTTGTGCCCTTTGTCTGCAATGCTTCTGGTAAAAGTCACAACTGGGGGTGGGGGAGGGAGACCCCATTGATCCTCTTGGTGGTTTTCATCCTCTGTAGGGTCTTGCGGTCCAATGCCTTGCAGCTTCCGTACCACACAATGATGCAGAGAGACAGGGCACACTCGATGGTGCTCCTGTAGAAAGTTGTTAGAATGAGGGCGGAGAGCCTTGCACACCTCAGAAGGTGCAGACACTGCTGTGCCTTCCTGACTAATGAGGAGGTGTTGGGGGTCCGGGTTCAATCATCTGTTATGTGCACACTAAGGAACTTTGTGCTCTTCACTTCCTCCACGGCAGAACCATTAATTTACAAAGGAGAGTGGTCGACCTGTGCCTTCCTGAAGTCCACAATCATTCCTTGTCCTGTCGATATTTTTGAGACTCAGGTCATTGTTCTTGCATCATTTGACAAGCCTCTCTACCCCCCCTCTCTGTGTGCCGACTCATCACCGTTGCTGATGAGACCAACCAGAGTAGTATCATCAGTGAAGCTGATGATGGGGTTTGAGTTGGATCTGGCATTGTAGCTGTGAGTCAGCTGTGAGCTGGGCACACAGCCCTGGGGGTGGGGGGCACCAGTGCTCAGCGTGTTGGAGCTTCAGAAGTTACTGACAATTCGGACTGATTGGGGTCTTCCTGAACCCCTCAGCCATACACCAGGAGCAATTTGCAGTGGCCTGACAATTTAACGACCTGCACATCTCTGAGACATGGGAGGAAAATGGGGCCGCTGGGGTAAACCCACATGGTCACAGACAGACTAGCTGGGTCATGGTCCGGTACGGCAATTTGAATGCACAGCAACGTGAGAAATTCAGAGAGTAGTGGTTGTGGGGAGAATGTGCAGACAATTCTGTTACAGACAGGAGCAGAATTGAAACTGGGTCACTGATGCTGTAATGGCCTTCCACTAAGTGCCTCACTACCGTGTGCGCCGTGCACGTGCGCATGTACAAACGGTATGTCTGTCTATGTCTGTGTATACATGGGCATACAGTATATGTATTAAGCAGTGAGAGTGAATGTGTTTGTGTACGTGGTTTTCTGTGTGTGTTATCTATTATCCCTCATTTATCAACCAGTTGACACCTTCCTGAGCCGCAGCAGTGGGAGGGAGATCTGTAGGCTCTGTGTCTGGGTATCTCATTAGGATTACTGCTTCAGTCTTGTTCCTTGACTGATGATTGTTGGACATTCTGACAACCACGATTCCCTTGCAGATAACTTCTGCTTTGAAATGAAAGACACACAACCGCAGGTCCATGCCTTGTCTCCTAGCAACCAGCTAATACCGTGGCAAAGAGATCTGTGAAGTAGAACTGCCCCTTTATTGCAAGAAAGGTTACTTGTTGTGTCCTCCCTCTGTTAGTATACAAGAATGCTAATTATCCTGAAACCACACCGACAGTTGCTGTTATACACAAATCTCAGCTCTTCCTCCCTATTTCCTGTTTTGCTTCAGAGCTTTGACTGATGAGTTATCCATCTGTCAGGGGACTTCAAGTTTACAGAAGTACCAAAGACTTGCCAGTGTCAAGGCAATTGCTGCTCCCTTGATCTCTTCCCACTGTGTCAACCAGGGGAAATTGGGAGTTCAAATCCCATGTCAGACTATTCCTGGTTGATTCTTCACCACAGCCTTGTGTGAATCGCATTGTTAAAGCTTATCTCAAGCTGGCATCTACAACTGACTGTACTGCATTTGGAGAAGTGCACGGCCGTGTCTTAGTTAATATTTATCCTTCAACCATGGGGCGCCACGGTAGCGTAGTGGTTAAAACGACGGTATTAGCGCTCGGGGTGTTGGAGCTTGAAGTTCAATACTGACACCACCTGTAAGGAGTTTGTACGTTGTCTTCCCTTGAGCACGTGTGTTTCCTCTGGGTGTTCGGGATTCCTCGCACAGCTCAAAGACATTCCGGTTAGTGGGTTAATTGTAAATAGTCATGTGGTTGGGGTAGGATTAAATAGGTGGGTTGTTGGGCGGCCTGCCTCATTGGGCCGGGAGGGGATAGGCAGGAAAGGTGAAGAAGGAATAAGGGAAAGCACAATGGGTCGTAGAAGGAGGCGGAAACATGAGGGAGGTGATCGGCAGCTGGGGGAGGGGGCAGAGTGAAATAGGGATAGGGGAAGGGAGGCGGAGGGGATTACCGGAAGTTGGAGAATTCTATGTTCATACCAAGGGGCTGGAGACTACCTAAACGGTATATGAGATGTTGCTCCTCCAGGCTGAGTTTGGCCTCATCATGGCACTAGAGGAGGCCATGTATGGACATATCTGAATGGGAATGTGAAGCAGAGTTGAAGTGGGTGGCAACTGGGAGATCCTGTCTGTTGTGGCGGACGGAGCAGAGGTGCTCGACGAAGCGGTCACCTTTCCTGCCTATTCCCTCCCTGCTTCCCCTCTCCCACCCCTTTATCTTTCCCCTTACTGGTTTTTCACCTCGTACCTACCAGCCTTCTCCTTCCCACCCTCCCCCCACCTTCTGTATAGGGCCTCTGCCCCTTCCCTCTTCAGTCCTGACGAAGGGTTCCGGCCCGAAACGTTAACTGATTGTTTCCACGGAGGCTGCCCGACCAGCTGAGTTCCTCCAGCGTGTTGCAGGAGGTCCATTCAGTAGTCTTATAACAGTGGGAGAGAATCTGTTCTTGAACCTGGTGGCATGTGCTTTCAGATGTTTGTATCTTCTGCTTCATGGGAGAGGAGGATGAGAGAGAATGTCTAGGGTGGAATGAGTCTTTGATTACACTGGATGCAGTTCTGAGACAGCAAGCAGTGTAGATAAAGTCCACGTGTAATGAGTGGGGGGTTTGCCGAAAGATAATCATCTAAACACAGCAGTTAACTTACTTCTGAAGACTACGTTCAGCGGGCAATTCATTTGGTGCATCTGTGCACCTGCTTGTTAATAATTATCTAATCATCCAATCATGTGGCAGCAAATTGAAGCATGCAGACATTGTCAAGAGGTTCAGTCGTTGCTCAGACTAAACATCAGAATGTGAAGGACATGTGATCTAAGTGACTTTGACCATGGAATAATTGTTGGTGCCGGACAGGGTTGTTTGAGTTTGTTCAGAGACTGCTGATCTCCTGGGATTTCTATGCACAACAGTCACTAGAGTTTACAGAGAATGGTGCAAAAAACAAACAAAAAAACTTCCAGTGAGCAGTGGTTCTGTTGGTGAAAATGGCTTGCTAGTGAGAGAGGTCAGAGGAGAATGGCCAGACCGATTCAAGGTGACAGTGACGTGTTACAACAGTGGTGTGCAGAAGAGCATCTCTGAACGCACAACACGTTGAACTTTGAAGAGGATCGGCTAGAGCAGCAGAAAACCACACTGGGTCCCACTCCTGTACCTAATAAAGTGGCCAGTGAGTGTATGCTGTTTATTCACCTCATTCGTGACCTTAGCACAAAGCTACGGTGGATTCACCTATGAAGCAAACCGATATTCAATTGTAATTTACAGGATGAAGCACGCTGAGCAGTTTCATCACAGTGCCTTATAAATAAACCTACTAATTATTGCAATTGAATGAGAAAATAAGTTCTTTTTATGGAAATTGCCATACATTCCGGCTATTGTTTTAACTTATAAATAATTGTGAAGTTATTTCAATGTTTGAATCCCCAATGTAACTCACAGTCAAAACAGCAGGAAAGAAGCTAAATTTATTCTTCCATTGCAAGGAAGATGAGAGAGATGGGTAATTCATTTCTGAGGAAGGACTTGTTGGTTTTCTTTGGAGTGAAAGTGCCTGAGAACAGATCTGATGAAGATGCAGAAATTTAGATAGTTCAAAGTAAATTTATTATCAAAGCATGTAGATGTTAGCATGTACTCCTTTGAGATTCATTTTCTTGCAGGCATTCACAGCAGAACAGAGAAATAGAACAAAATCAATGACAAACTATACACAAACAAAAGCTGATAAACAACCGATGTGCAAAAGGAGACAAACCTTACAAATAAAAAACAACTAAGTGAATAAATGATGCTGAGAACATGAGTTGTGAAGTCTTTGAAAGAGAATCACTTCAGAGGTGAGTGAAGTTATCCGCGCTGATTCAGGGGCCTGATGGCCGAAAGCTGATAACTGTTTCTGAACTTGGTGGTGTGCGACCTAAGACTCCTGTAGCTCCTTTGTGATGGCAGCAATGAGAATAGGGAACGGCCCGGATGGTGATGAGAATAAATAAAAAGGCACATTTTCCCCAAGAAGAAGGCGTCTAAGTCCAGAGGGCATGGGCTTAAGACTAAGAAGAAGATGTTTGGAAGAGATCAATAGTTCAATTTAATATCCAAAAAAAAACAGAAGAGTGTCCCAAAGAATGAAAAATGTTAAAACCCTAAAGCAGCCCCCCACTCCCTTCTCCCACGCACAATGCAATAACCCACTCCCTCCCCCACTTACTTCAGCAAAAAAAAGCATCAGCACTCTCTACCCGCCAAGCAAGCAATAGCTAAGGCCCCATGAAAGACCATGGTCTGCAGGACAACAAAAATCAACTTTTCACCCAACATTTTGACATGCCACAGTCTCTCTCTGTCTCCCCAACAAAGAAACGGAGAGGTGTCCCCCTTTCACAGCAAGAGGGAGGCATAACGAAAGCAACTCGCTGATTTGTAATGATAAAGTCTGCCATTCTGCTTTTTTCCCAAAGTTTTCCGACTCGAGGATTGGCAACAAACTCTCTGCCACCGAGAGAAAAAGAGGCAGCATGCGATTAGGCGGGTCCAGAGCCCCTGACAGCCGACTCACTGTTCCCAATGTTCTGTTTTCTGCCGCGATGCTTCAGTCAGTGGCACGGGTGCAGAGCTGGCTCATCCACAAGGCCATGAGACATCAGCACCTTGAAAGCACGCTCATCTTCTGGGCTGCACTCTTGGGATTCTGAAAAGCGGCCGGTGGTGAGCTCCTCAGGGTGGGTCCCACCACTGCAAAGGACTGAAGTTTGAGCGTAGCTGTAGGTCAGGGTCTCTGTCAGAACCCCATCCACCTTGAAAAGGAAAAGGTAAAAATGAAGCTGCTTCCTCAGATGAGCTCGAAGGAGTCGCTGTTAAGCGCCACTGCAGCTCCGCCCCTCAGTGCAAGATCAGAAGAACTTACCTGCGGAGTTGGTGGAGGCAAGAACTTTCACAACATTTATGAAGCATCTGGATGAGTATCTGAGCTGCCAAGTCTCAGGAGGCTATGGGCCAAGTGAGATACCTGTAGATAAATACTTGATTGCCAATACAACACACTAGGTGAAAATGCCTAATTTTATGATGTTCAGAGTTTATTGTCCATGATCCAGTGCACCTTATAAATGTTGGTTCTGTGTCTGTGATCTTACACATAAGGAAGGAGTCACTCTCATAAGGCATCTCAACCTAATGACAATGAACAGATGATCAGATTGTAGGCAACTTGGAAGTTGTGATGTTCCAGTTTGTTGGCAATTGCTTTTCCTACCAGGTAATGAGTTAACAGGGACTGAGATTGTACTGTACATCCAATGATGTCCTGGGGACAGCCTGCAAGTGTCACCATGTTTACGGCTCCAGCATAGCATGCCAGTAGCTTATAAACACTAACCCACAACTACTCCCAGAGAAGTCTCGGCGTGTTACTGTAGCTAATGCATACTGAAGATATGGTGCTCGTGTGGTGGATATTCAGGCCAATAGAAATAGATTAGATTAGATTAGATTAGATTATGAGGACACACAGTCCTCTTTTATTGTCATTTAGTAATGCACGCATTAAGAAATGATACAATGTTCCTCCAATGTAATATCACAGAAACACAAGACAGACCAAGACTGAAAAACTGACGAAAACCACATAACTATAACATATAGTTACAACAGTGCAAACAATACCATAATTTGATGAAGAACAGACTATGGGCACGGTAAAAAAAAAGTCTCAAAGTCTCTCGGAAGTCCCAACATCTCACACAGACGGTTGAAGGGAGAAACTCTCCCTGCCATGAGCTTCCAGCACTGCAAGCTTGCCGATGCAGCATCCTGGAAGCACACGACCACAGTCCGACTCTGAGTCCATCCGAAAACTTCGAGCCTCCGACCAGCCCTCTGACACCGAGCACTGAGTACCGTCTCTGCCGAGTGCTTCAACCCCAGCCCTGGCCTCCAGCAACAGGTAAAGCCAAGGATTTGGGGCCTTCCCCTCTGGAGATTCTCGATTGCACAGTAGCAGCAGCAGCAAACCGGGTATTTCTGAAGTTTCTCCAGATATTCCTGCATGCTTCTCACGTCTGTCTCCATCAAATCAGAATTGTGCACGGCAACCTACTTACATATACGATATCATTCACCGGAGGGCCAGCGAGCGTTGCGTTGCGCCACCATCTTCTCCTCCCTCCTAATAGCAAAGGAAAAGGTCTTTTGGCCCACAATATCTGTGCTGACAATGATGTCAAATTAAACTAGATGGAGACATGAGAAACTGCAGATGCTGGAATATGGAGCAATACCAAAACACAGAGGAATTCAATGAGTCTGTGGTGGCCAGTGCTATCATGTTTGCTGTTGTGTGCTGGGGCAGCAGGCTGAGGGTAGCAGACACCAACAGAATCAACAAACTCATTCGTAAGGCCAGTGATGTTGTGGGGATGGAACTGGACTCTCTGACGGTGGTGTCTGAAAAGAGGATGCTGACCAAGTTGCATGCCATCTTGGACAATGTCTCCCATCCACTACATAATGTATTGGGTGGGCACAGGAGTACATTCAGTCAGAGACTCATTCCACCAAGATGCAGCACAGAGCATCATAGGAAGTCATTCCTGCCCATGGCCATCAAACTTTACAACTCCTCCCTTGGAGGATCAGACACCCTGAGCCAATAGGCTGGTCCTGGATTTATTTCATAATTTACTGGAATAATTTACATATTACTATTTAACTATTTATGGTAATGAAAACCAATTTCCCCCGGGATCAATAAACTATGACTATGACTATAACAATGAACTTGTCAGTGGTTTCCGATCCACATTTCTCCATTCCCTTCAGGATTTTACAGTCTATATTTAAGACTGAGAAACTGAACCTATGATCCACATCTCTCCATTCCCTTCAGGATCTGTCAAAATGTCTCTTAAATGCCGCCACTGCGTCTGTTCCGCCACCTCCCTTGGCAGCTGGATCCAGGTACCTATCACTCTCTGTGAAAAACAATTGTCTTACACATCTTCTTTAAACGTTTCCCCCTCATCTTAAAGATGTGCCTCTAAAATTTTACATTTTGACTTTGGAAAAGAAAGAAACTGTACATGTTACCTTATCAATGCCTTTCATATTTTCTTCCACTTCTGTTGGGTCTCCCCTCAGCCTCTGATGCCCCTGAGATCACAACCCAAGTCTGTCCAGCCTCTCTGTATAGCTGATCCTCTCTAAACCAGACAACATTCTGGAGAACCTCTGCCACATCTTCTCCGAAGCCTCCATTTCCTACTTGAAATAGTTGACTACCCAGAATGGATCATGTGACAGGTTGGAGCTGTACCTGTCAAGGTGAATGGAGAGTACTCCATTGCACTCTTGACTTGTGTTTTATCGGAAGGTGTCTGGGGGACCGGAAGCTGAGGAACTTCCCGTAAGATACAACAATTGGCATTTATAAAGCAGGCTCAGTTGAGTCATTGAGGAAGATGATGATGGGGGATTTTGCATTGGCCATAACGGAACATCCCTCTAAAACTTAAGAGCCGCACTCAATGGCCACTTTATTAGGTACACCTGCTCATTAATGCCAATATCTAATCAGCCAATCATGTGGCTGCAACTCAATGCATAAAAGTGTGCAGACATGGTCAAGAGGTTCAGTTGTTGTTCAGGTCAAATATCAGAATCAGAATCAGGTTTAATATCACTGGCATATGTCATAAAAGTTGTCTTTGTGGCACCAGTACCTTGCAATACATAATGATAACAATTATATATCACAGTGAGAAGTACCCTGTATATATATAAAAGTAAAATTAAAAGGGAAAAAAGAGAAAAAAAAGTAGTGAGGTCATGTTCATGGGTTTCTTGTCCATTCATAAATTTGATAGCAGATGGGAAGAAGCTGTTTCTGAATTGTTGAGTGTGCGCCTTATTGATGGCATTTGAGTTGCACCTCGCCACCCGGTCATGGGTGTAGAAAGAGTCAAGTAGAGGGCTAAGCACAAATCCACACAGTCTGTGGTCTTCCAGTGAGAAAGTCAAGGAGATACAGAAGCCCAGGTTTTGGATCTTTTTGATCAGACCTGTAGGAATGATTGTGTTAAATGCTGAGCTGTAAACAATAAACAGCAGCCTGACATAATTATTGGTATTATCCAGGTGATCCAAGGCCGTGTGAAGAGCCAATGAGATCACATCCGCTGTAGACCTAATGTACCCAAAGGCAAGTTGTAGTGGGTCCAGGTCCTAACTGAGGTAGGAATTGATTCTATCCATAACCAACTTCTCATGTACTTCGTCACTCTAGATATGAGTACTACTAGACAATAGTTGGTAAGGCAACTCACTCTGCTGTTACTGGCCACTGGTATGATTGTTGCCTTTTGAAGCAGGTGTGAACATTTGACTGTAGCAATGAGAGATTGAAAATGTCTTTGAACTTCTCCACCAGTTGGTTGGTTGAATGGGGAAGAGACGTGATCTGAGTTACTTTGATTGTTGGTGCCAGATGGGATGGTTTGAGTATCTCAGAAGCTCCTGATCTCCTGGGATTTTCATGCTCAACCGTCTCCAGAGTTTACAGAGAATGGTGCGAGAAACAAAAGAAAAGACATCCAATGAGCAGTAGATCTGTGGGTGAAAATACCTTGTTAAAAAGAGAGGACAGAGTACAATGACCAGACTGGCTCAAGCTGACAGGAAGACGACAGTAACTCAAATAACCACGCATTACAACTGTGGTGTGCAGAAGAGCAACTCTGAATGTACAACATGTTGAACCTTGAAGTAGAGTGGGCTACAATAGCAGATGACTACAAACATGCACTCAGTATCCTCTTTGTTAAGTACAGAAGGTATACACTGAGCATATTTCACAACAAGTGAATCACTTTCAAAGTATTATCACAATTATACTATGTAGGACATGGAAGAAATGTCTTTGAAACTGTTTTATGTTTGTGAAATTCCCCTGGCATTGTATGTAGTAAATAATTGGACAATACCTGATCTAAACCAGACATTCACCACTCTGTGACACAGTATGGATTAGGTTATGGGTGCAAATTTCTAACCCAAGAAATTGAACACCAAGAGGTTATTATAATGAGCTCAATTTATTTTGGATGTTGCTTCTGGGAAGACGTTAACCCAATTAACAGAAAGGGCTTGTGTTTCCTGACACCTTTCATTACTTCGAGCTTTCTCGAAGAGTTTCTCTGCTAATGAAATACTTCTGAAATGTAGTTACTGATGCAATGTAGGAAATTTCAAACAGGACTTCAAAATAACAAAATTAACTGCTGTGAAGATGATCTGTTTCCCCAGTTTATCTCACCTGCCCAGAATATCAAGTCTATATGTCAATCAATGGGGTATCAGAGGAAATTAAACCACAAACCTCTGTTTAGAAATTCAAAACATGAGTCGGTTTCATTTTTAGTTATTTTATTTGCTTTCTACCTGTCTTCTTCTACAAGGATTATCATCTTGTTGTGGTGGAGAGGATTGTAAGTTGCTGAGATCCCGAAAGTGATACCGTCCGGAGTTTATCCATCCGGTGCTAGCTCCTGGTAGGGTCATCATTGGCAAATTCAAGGGTGAGGCTCCAAACAAGGAGTTATCCAACCTAAACCTATGAGAAGGAACTTGTGGAAGAGGATGAAGTATCACCACGTCACTGAAGGTGGAAGAAGGCTGCAACAGTGAAGAGTCCCTAGTCCATGTTGCTGGATCCTGACCCAGATCTGTCAAGGTCGTGCTATGACTTCCCATTGTAACTCTCGCTTTGGCTAGCGGCTTAATATAGGGGATGATAGCCCCTGGCCTGGCCATACTTAAGAAATCTTGTTTGGGTGGTTGCTGTGCAATGTGTCCCCTATTACAAATCAGTACCACGAAATAACAAGTAGTACACAATATGTGATTAAATGATTGAGCTTTATAATTCTTAATTTGACTATATGGTTGGTAAAGAAAACAAAAAAAGAAGAAGGGCCCATTCTCACGAAACAGTCTAATGTGCAATGCTGGAGCTCACTGATACGCCGTTCACCCACCCTCGACCTCCCCCGATCGTCACTGACCTTTGGACTCTCGCTTCAATCCCACTCCATCCGGCAGTCTGCCAACTCCCTCCATTCGCGTCTTCTCTTCTCATCTCTCCCCAGCAAAAAGCCGCGAACCTCTCTCTTCCAGACTCACAAGAAAAAACATTTCTCTCATTGGATAGTCCCCACATTCCAATGTTTGGTCGCCGGTCACTTGACCATGGTTCTTCGCTTGGGTGCCGGGTGCTCGGAGAGATTCGGCGTGGGCGGGCGCCCAGCGCTCGGCTGGGGGCCGTGGTCGAGTGGTCGGTGATTTGGGCCGGCTCTCCCACCAGACTTAGTCTGGTGAGGAGGGTGTGAGGACACTCAACAGGACTAAAAAGAAACAAGACCTGACAAAGGGTGGATGAGCTCCTTGTGAGCCAATGGTCATCTTCTGTGGAAGAGATTAAAGTCTCACCACGTATCTACGAATCGTGTGCTATGCATTTATTAATAAGAGACATGACGAACTTGGGCTCTGCACCGGGTGCCTGGACCTGGCCAAGGCCTCCACCTAAGGAAGGGCCGAGCTTGAAGACGTTGCTGTGGCTGGAGGCCGACACGGCCTCAGGCTCGTGTTTGGCGGGGGGAGGTGGGGAAACGGCATGCGGTGCCAAGGCAGCCAGCAAGAACATACTGGAGGACAGGCTGTACTTGGTGCTGTCGCAAGATCGAAGAAGATGGAGGTGCATAGCCGCCAACCACGGATTCGGGCCGGCACCCACTGACTGACATTCCAAAGCCCCGTTATCTCCAGTCATAACCCAAACATTGCTGATACAGAGAGGCTATTACTTTAGCAATGAAACCCCCCAGCATGTTACACCATGCACTAGCCTCCCCACATAAACAAAGTCAAACACAGGCATACGCCATTAAGGGAATGCACCCTAACAACCTGGAATAAGCAGCGTAGTAGTCAACAAGTGTTGTCTGGAATATCTGGATCCCAAATTCACCTCTACAACCAACTGAAGACTTACCATAGACTACCCTTAGAAGAACATTACAATCGACTACCTGTCATGCTCTGGTGAATTTTAATTGTTAGTTTGCAAGAGTTCATAACAGCTGTAAGAGAAGCAGAGGATCTAAAGGACATTATTTTTCTTTATTCAAACCAATCATCACTATGAGAATAGCAATTTCACACAAGCTGTTGATTGGTTTGTGGATAAAAGACCAGGAATTGATCACATAAAGAGGACATGGGCAGAAATACTCAGCAAACTCTCTGCCCACGAATCAAAAACACAAGCGATTCTGCAAATGCTGGAAATCCAGAGTCACACACACAAAACGTTGGAGGAACACAGCAGTTCAAGCAGCATCTATGGAGGGGAATAAACAGTCGATCTCTCAGTCCGAGACCCTTCATTGGGATCTGTTGAAGGATCTAGGACTGAAACGTTGACTGCTCCTTCTATTCTTGAATCAGGCTGTACACCTTGACGCCCGTTGGTCAGGGTCAACCATGGATATCGCATCCCAGCTGTCTTTGTGATATACAAGCCAGTACACAAGTCAGGGCAGTACGATATAGAGAGCAAGCTGTTGAATGTACACCTGACCCAACTCAACCCTGATACATTCACACCTTTCCTAGCCACACAAGTCACACAGATCCTAGCAAGCTTAAACTGGCCTTCAGTTTGTTTATTTCTGCAACCTGGCACTGTTTCTCAAAGTGTGCTATTTGTGCGTTTATATGTTTGAGTGCCAACAGCTTGCATGCATCTTTAAAGACATGAGATTCTGTATTAAAAACGTCGACTGTTCATTCCCCTCCATAGAGGTTGCCTGATTTGTTGAGTTCCTCCAGTACTTTGTGCTTGATGCATCCCTAAATCCCATTCCTGAATAATCGCTGCAGCTTCTTCATTAACTCAACATCTGTTACTTCTAATAGTTTTACTTTTTGAAATGTCTTTGGAGAATTTTATTCATAAAAGACACTACATAAATGCAGATTGCACTTACCACATGAATGGTTAACGTATTACGATGGAATGGGAAGGTAATGTATTGTGTGCAATGATCCATTTTGGAAACATTCTGAACATCCATAGCAACATGATTACTGATTCATTGATTTATATTAATTTACAAAATAAAAGACCATTCATCCCATCAGGTTTATACTGCATTATGGAGCATTCCCACTTTCCTACATACTTTAGTACAATTGATTCCTTCACACCCAAACCCCAACCAATTCTCACATCATCAGCCTATATTAGTGGCCAATTAAACTGCCGTTGAATGTGGGGAGAAACCAAAGCCGTAGAGTCAGAGTCATACGGCCCTTCAGCCCTTCTAGTTCATGTCAAACTGTTTCTCTGCCTAGTCCCTTCTATACACAACTGGCCCATAGTCCTCCGTAAACCTCTCCTCCAAGTATTATCCAAACCTTCCTAAATGTTACAATTGAACCTACACCCTCTACTTCCTCTATCAGATTGGTCCACACCCTCACCACCTTCTGAGTGAACAGGTTCCCCCTCAAGTTCCTCTTAAATAATTGGTTTATTGTCATCACATATACCAACACACAGTGAAAAGCTATTCTTGCATATTGTTCATACAGATCGAATGATTACACAGTGCATTGAGGTAGAACAATGAAAAACAATAACGTCAAACAATGAACAGTACAGGCCCCTTCGGCCCACGATATTGTGCCAACCTTTTAACCTCCTCCAAGGTCAATCTAACTCTTCCTTCCCCAGTAGCTCTCAAAGTTTCTGTCATCCACGTGCCTATCTAAGAGTCTGTTAAATGCCCCTAACGTAACTGTCTCTACCACCACACATGGCAGTGTGTTACATGCACCCACCACTCTCTGTGTAGAAAAACTTACCTCTGACATCCCCATACTTTCCTCCAATCACCTCAAAATTATGCCCCCTCATATTAGCCATTGCCATCCTTGGAGGAGATCTCTAACTGTCCATTTGATCTATGCCTCTTATCATCTTGTACACCTCGACTGAATCACTCCTCCTTCACTCCACAGAGAAAAACCCTAGCTCGCTCAACCTTTCTTCATGCTCTCCAATCCAGGCAACATCCTCGTGAATCTCCTCTACACCCTCTCTGAAGCTAACACATAGTTCCTATAATGAGGCGACCAGAACTGAACTTAGTTTCCCGGTGTGGTCTAACCAGGGCTTTAGAGAGGCTGATCATTATCTCGTGTCTCTTGAACTCATTCCCCTGACTATGAAAGGCCAGCATACCACAAGGCTTCTTAAACACCTTATCAACTTTGAGGGATCTATGAATGTGGATCCTAAATCCTTACTGTGATGATGCAAGGAATTTGCCCATCAATTAAGAATCATTGCAGAACATGACACGAGAGCAATATTTAGAATTGTGGTGGAGACAGGATTGTGTCGACCACAAAAACAATGGTCTTGAAGAAACCAGATATTCACCAGAAACCAGATATGGAGGAAAGGCTGGAAATAAGTGAAGGGCACAAGGGGCTTTAGATTGTGGAATCTGGTAAGAAAGGAAGGTAGTGAATGGAACCAGGTAAGGGAGGGATTGTGGGCAGGCAGGAACAGTTTACAGTGGGAGAGTAATGAAATAGGGTCTTATAGAACTCCCTTCAAAGTGTTCTTGATCTCAGGTAATCTGCAATGTCTCTACTCTAGACAGTGGAGGTTAGTTGTACTCATAGAACATAGAACAGTACTGCGCAGAAACAAAAAATGCTGTTTTTATTGAAGAAATTATTGATTCAGTATGTCAAATGCCAAAGAAGCAAAGGGTGTGAATCGTGAAAGAACTGCTCGTTCATTTAAAGCAGAATGGCTTAATGAAACAGCAGAAATTTCTACTCTGAAAGCTCATGAGGTCAGGAACGTGCAGCTACGAGAAATAATTATGTACAATACAGAAACTGGCATTACCTATAGGTATTATTGAAGTACAAAAGTTGCTGGAGAATTTGCATGTGGGAACAAGTGAAGTGATATTTGGAAACTTGACTTTTTAAAGCATCACTTAGCAAGCAAATCACATGTGGACGGTGTGCAAAAGCTCCGGTGAGAAAATCCTTCATTACCCACTATAGGCCTGCTATGTATATTTTGAGATAGTGCAGATAAATGAGAGTGAAAATGATCAAACCCAGAGATCAAAGTTCTTATTGACAGTGTTTTGCTAGCTGTTAAAATGAATGCCTCTATATATAAAATCCAGTACATACACGTTGTCACAGGGCAAAAAATTATACAGCACTAGATTTTTGCACACACTGGTCATTACAAATTAGAGGGAATATTGCCTCAGAAATGTCAACTCTATCATTTTTAAATTATGCCTGAATTGATCTTTAACTTTCAACAGTGATCTACCTGCAATGATTCAATGGAAAATGATGCTACTTAATTCTCCATCAACTGTTTAAAATATTGTGCTGAATTAGAAGTTTAGACAGCTCAGCTTTTGACACTTGTAGAAGAGATGACGTACATATTCTCTGTCTCACAGTACTATGACATCTGTCAAAATATAGTGAACCCAAAATCACTCCCAGTTAAGCTGCAATAATTCATCTAATTCAGCTATTAAGCTGTTTCGTGCAGCTGAAGCAGAAGCCTCTTGTCGTCTCTTGTTCTTCATTTTAATTTATCTTCTGTTATGGTCTTTTCAAACTGTTTTGTGAACCTTGGCCCAGATCCCTTAATAGAATTGTCAAAGCAAATTCAGAACATGGAGGAATGGAAGACCAGTCTGAAATCTCCATTGTGGCACTCAATAGTGCCACCTCCCCCACTGAGTTAACCCAGCAAATCTCCACTGGAAATCTCTTCGCTCTCTCAGAACCAAGATTCAAGCAGTGAACAAGTCTCCTGATCTTGTTTGGAGGAAGTAGGGTACATTATTTCTGGATAAGAAGCCTTTATTTAAGCCATCCATTTTTAATTTAGGATGTGACAGGGTCAGTATTAATTTCCTGTCTGCAGTCACAATGAATGGTTTGCCTTTTAAATTAACCAGATGGGATGGATCAGAACTTATCAAAAAGTCAAAACTCTATCCCTACCTACTCCCCCAATTTTAAGTAAAAAAATAAATTTATGAATGTAAAATTATAAATCTATTAACTAAGCACATATATTGTGTCACCATACACTACCCTGAAATTCATTTTCTTGTGGGTATTCAGAGTAGATAAAAAGAAATACAATAGAATCAGTGAGAAACTACACACAAACAAAGCTGGACAAACCATAAATAGACAAAAGAAGAGGTGGGTTGCTGTTGGGGCGAAAGAGGTTATCATGCCAATTCAGGAGCTCGATGGTTGAGAGGTAATACTGTTTCTGCACCTGGTGGTTTGGCACCTAAGGCTCCTGTACCTCCTTCCTAATGGCAGCAGGGAGAAGAGAGCATGGCTTAGATGGTGGGGATCCTTGATGATGGATGTTGCTTCCTTGTGACAGTGCTCCTTGTAGATGTTGTCATAAGGTGGTGGCTGGGAACGGACCCAAGTGCAAGACACAGACACTGAAGTACTAGAGACAGGACTAGGATACAGGGTGAGGGCTAGGACATGGACACGAAAGCCGGGAACCTGGAACAGGACTGGACAAGAGAGCTAGGAGCCCTGGCTTCGACTCCGAGCCAGATACTGGACAAGGACCCAGAACCTGGGTCTTGCCTCTGGCTCGGACCCCAGAACTAGGCAAGGACATGACTTGGTTGGCAGGCAGGACGAGGCTGGAGTCTTCAGACTTGAGGCGAGGCTGGAGTCTTCAGACTTGAGGCGAGGCTGGAGTCTTCAGACTTGAGGCGAGGCTGGAGACCAGAGACTGGAGGCGAGGCTGGAGACCAGAGACTGGAGGCGAGGCTTGAGACCAGAGGCTTGATGTTTGGGGTCTTGAAGCTTGGCTTGGGGCAAGGCTCGAGGCTTGGGGTCTTGAAGCTCCTCCTGGGCAGGGCGCGGTACTCCTGGGCAGGGCATGGATCACCTGGGCAAGGCGTGGATCTCCACCCGACGGAGGCGAGGGACAGGAAGGGACAGAACCAACTGCAAGGTAACGGCAATCTCGCCTGACTTACCCAATGGAGGCAAGGGACAGGAAGGGACACAACCCACCGCAGGGTAACGACAATCTGGCCTGGCTTACCCGACTGAGGCAAGGGACAGGAAGGGACAGGACTCAGTGCAGGGTAACGTCAATCTGGCCTGGCTTACCAGACGGAGGCAAGGGACAGGAAGGGACAGGACTCAGTGCAGGGTAACGCCAATCTGGCCTGGCTTACCTGACGGAGGCAAGGGACAGGAAGGGAGCTAGGTTCAGGGTGGCTCCAAGACAAGATTTCAGGTGAGACGAGACAAGAGTTACCAGCAAGACAAGGCCAAGTAAGGAGTACCAAGTAAGGACAAGAAGAATCCAGCCAGCCATGGACCCAGTGACACTGATACTGTCGTTTTTCTCTTGCCACCCGGGGTTCCCTTCTGATAAATACCCCCCCCACCCGCCCGGGTCGTCTATAGTCGATAGCCTGTTTGGTCACCAGGAGGCTCCTGTAGAGGGGGGATTCTTTCATGGTTCGGTCCGTGAAGTCTGCATTTCGGTTCACGGTCCGGTCCGTCGACCCTTGCTCCAGGTTTTCCTGTCTACCCTGTTTCTGTTCCTGTTGAGCTCTAATTAAGATGGCTGATTCTCGTTGGGGCTGGCTGCATAAATACCTTCAGAGACCAGGGTGTGGCTGCTGGATTGTTCTTGTCCTTACTCCTTGTATCCCTTCCCCTGCCTTCTGTTTCCTCGCCAGAAGCCTTGCCTTGTCTTGCTGGTAACTCTTGCCTCACCTGAAGTTCTTGTCTTGCCTTGTATTGCCTGAAGCCTTGCCTTGTCTTGCCGGTAATTCTCATCTCGCCTGAAGTTCTTGTCTCGCCTTGCATTGCCTGAAGCCTTGCTTTGTCTTGCTGGTAACTCTCGCCTCGTCTCGCCTGAAGTCTTGTCTTGGAGCCACCCTGAACCTAACTCCCTTCCTGTCCCTTGCCTCAGTCGAGTAAGCCAGGCCAGATTGCCGTTACCCTGCGGTGGGTTCTGTCCCTTCCTGTCCCTCGCCTCTGTTGGGTGGAGATCTGCGTCCTGCCCAGGTGATCCGCGCCCTGCCCAGGAGTGCCATGCCCTGCCCAGGAGGAGCTTCAAGAACCCAAGCCTCGAGCCTTGCCCCAAGCCAAGCTTCAAGACCCCAAGCCTCAAGCCTCTAGTCTCAAGCCTCACCTCAAGCCTCTGGTCTCCAGCCTCGCCTCAAGTCTCTGGTCTCCAGCCTCGCCTCAAGTCTCTGGTTTCCAGCTTCGCCTCAAGTCTGAAGACTCCAGCTTCATCCTGCCTGCCAGCCAAGTCACATCCTTGCCTAGTTCTGGGGTCTGAGCCAGAGGCAAGACCCAGGTTCTGGGTCCTTGTCCAGTCTCTGGCTCAGAGTCCAAGCTCGGGTTCCTAGCTCTCTTGTCCAGTTCTGTTCTGGGTTCCCGGTTTTTGTGTCCATGTCCTAGTCCTTACCCTGTATCCTAGTCCTGTCCCTAGTACTTTAGTGTCTGTGTCTTGCACTTGGGTCCGTTCCCAGCCACCACTTTATGACAGATGTGCAGAATGGTGGGGAGTGCTTTTCCTGTACAGGACTGGGCAGTGTCCGCTGTTTTTTGTAGCCTTCTCCATTCAAGAGCTTCGGTATTTCTGTATCAATCCATGATGCAACCAGTCAATATACTCTCCACTCTTCCTCTATAGAAGCTGTAGATGAAATGCCGTAACTGCGCAAACTGCTAAGAAATTAAAGGCACTGCTGAGCCCTTTTTTGTAACGCACTTACGTACTGGTCCCAGGACAGATCCTCTCAAATGAATCAATACTCAGCTCCGTGGTCTTGTTGACATCGAGTAAGGAGTTGCTGTTGTGGCATCACTCAGCAAGATCTACAATCTCCTTCTTATATACTGATTCATCACCAACCATGTTTCTCTTTAGGGCATTTTACAGTCACTATAATGAGATCTTGTTGCAAACTCCACGTTATTAACTGAATTTGAATTCCACAGTGAGGTCTGAACTAGTGACTCTGGATACTTAGTTTGGGTCTCCGGGTTACCAGTTGGATCATAGAGTCATGGAACAACACACCACAGAAACAGGCTATTCTGCTTGTCTACACTGTGCCGAACCATTAATCTACCTAGACTCATTGACCTGCACCTGGACAATAGCCCTCCATACCTCTCCCATCCATGCACCCACCCAAATTTCTTTACAGTGTTGAAATCGAACCCACATCCACCACTTGAGGTGGCAGCTCATCCCACACTCTCACCACCCTCAGAGTGAAGAAGTTCCCCTTGAACACTTCACCTTTCACCCTTAACTCATGACCTCTAGCTGTAGTCTCAACCAACCTCAGTGGAAAAAGCCTACTTGCATTTACCCTCCCTACATCCCTCATAATTTTATATACCTATTAAA
Source organism: Mobula hypostoma (assembly GCF_963921235.1). Taxonomy (NCBI): domain Eukaryota; kingdom Metazoa; phylum Chordata; class Chondrichthyes; order Myliobatiformes; family Myliobatidae; genus Mobula; species Mobula hypostoma. The sequence goes on along the minus strand of NC_086107.1, from coordinate 84,968,343 downwards.
TCTCCCTTCAGTCTTCTGTGCTCTCGGGACTATTGTCCTAACCTATTCAACCTTTCCCTATAACTCAGGTCCTGGCAACATCCTTGCAAATTTTCTCTGCATTCTTTCAATCTTATTTATATCTTTCCTGTAGATAAGTTACCAAAACTGGACACAATACTCCAAATAAGGCTTCACCAACACCTTATACAATTTCAGCAGAGCACCTCAACTTCTGTATTCAATATATTGACCTAAAAAGGTCAATGTGCCAAAAGCTTTCTTCGTGACCCTATCTACCTGTGATGCCACTTTATGGATCTGTATCCCACTGTTCTACCACACTCCTCAGTGCAATGCCTCAAACTGTGCAAGACCTACCCTGGTTGGTCCTCCTAAAGTGCAACACCTCACACGTATCTGCATTAAGTTCCATCTGCCATTTTCAGTCCATTTCACCAGCTGATCCAGATCTCAGTGCAAACTTTGACAGTCTTCCTCTCAGTCCATTACACCCCAAATCTTGGTGTCATCTGTAAATTTGCTGATCCAGTTTGCCACATTTTCATCAAGATCTTTATATAGATGACAAACAACAGCGAACTCTGCACCAACACTGAGTTACACCACTAGTTAGAGGCCTCCAGTCAGAGAGCCTACCATATACAACCACTGTATGGCATCTTCCATGAATCCAGTTTATGACCTCATCTTGAATGCCATGTGACGGAACCTTCTTGACCAATGTCCCATGTGTGGAACCTCGTCAAATGCCTTGCTGAAGTCCATGTGGACAACATCCACTGCCTTTCCTTCATCCATTTTCCTAGTAATTTCCTCGAAAAACTCTAAAAGATTGATTAGACATGACTTACCACACACAAAACCATGTTGACCATCCCAAATCAATATTTGTCCATCCAAATACATATAGTATATCTGGTCCCTTAGCTTTCCTATGGCTGATGTCAAGCTCACTGGCCTATAATTTCTTGGCTTAATATTAGAGTTTTTCTTAAACAATGAAACAACATTAACTATCCTCCAGTCCTCTGGCACCACGCCCGTGGCTAAGGATGTTTGAAGTATTTCTGCTAGGGCCCCAACAGTTTCTGATGCAGTCTCCCACAGGGTCTAAGGGAACACCTAGTCAGATTCTAGGGATTTATCCACACTAATTTGTCTCAAAACAGCAAACACCTTCTCCTCTGTAATCTGCATAGGTTCCATGACCTCACTGCTGCTTTGCCTCACTTCTATAGACTCTGTGTCCATTTCAGGTCTTCACCATCTCTTTCACCTCCACAAATAGATTACCACTCCCTGAAACAGAGCCCAATGATCCAAAACTCTGAAGCCCTCCCTCCAGCTCCAACTCTTTAGTCATGTGATAAATTGTATGATTTTGTTATTTCTAGCCTCATTAACATGTAGCATGGGTAGATATCCTGAGATCACAACCCTGTGATCCTGTCCTTTAACTTAGCACCTAACTCACTAAACTCACTTTGCAGGACTTCCTCACCCAACCCGTCCACACCATTAGTTGCAACGTTGACCATGACCTCTGGCTGCTCACCCTCCCACTTAGGAATGACTCGATCCAAGATATCCCTGTCCCTGGTACCCAGGAAGGAACAAACCATCCGAATTCTGTTCTTGTCCACAAAACCTCCTTTCTGTTCCTAACTAATGAATCCCCTGTCACTACTGTCCACCTCTTCTCTTCCCTCCCCTTCGGAATCACAGAACTAGAAATCTGACCGTAGTGATCTTCCTCTGCTAGGTAATCTTCCCCCTGACAATATCCAAAGTGTATACTTGTTTTTGGTCGGAATGGCCACAGGGCTGTCTGTTCCCTTTCCAACTCCATATGGTCACCCAGTTACCTATGTCTTGCGCCTTGTATTAACCCCTCAGCCTCCCAAATGACCTGGAGTTCATCCAGTTCCAGCTCCAACCCCTTAACATTGTCAGTTAGAAGATGCAGCTGGGTGCACTTCTTGCAGGTGTAGTTGTCAGGGACACTGGAGGTCTCCCTGCCCTCTCACATCCCACAAGAGCAGCGTTCAACTATACTCTCTGGCACCCCTTCCCCCGCCCCCACTGCTCTAAATGTTCAATAAGAAACAAAGAATGAGTAACAAAAAAATCTACCTACAGCCTACTTTTTTTCTTGTCGAAAGCTTGATGATCCAAAGCCTCAACTCCCCACTCTAACAGTGGTCCACTCACACGATGGCTGCTCAGAGAATGTCGCTCCACTTAAACCTAAGTTCTTTTTATTGGACTTCTCCAGGTGCCTAATTATATGCAACCCAATGTCTTCTCAGAACTGAGGGGGAGAATTGTGCCAAGCACCCCGGTCTCTTCTTTCAAACTCTGTCTCCCTCTGTGCAATCTGATGAATCCTTGAGAATATGGCATGCTGTTAGATAGTTTAACAGCTTAACTCTTTGAGAACTTCATGTTTCTAGGCGTAATCATAACCAATAGCTTGAGCTGGTCGAACCACATTGATGCCATGGCCAAGAAGGTACACCAGTACCTTTACTTCTTCATAAGGCATGTCCTGTTGACCTGCACCAATGTTTACACGGGCAACGTTGAAAGCATTTAGTTTGGTATGACAATTATTCTGCCCGAGACCACAAGAAATTGCTGAGAATTGGGGACACAGCTCTGCCCCTCACTAAAACCAGCCTCCCCTCCATAAACTCTGTCTGCACTTCCTGCTGCCTTGTTAAACAGTCAACAGAAACAAAGACACCTCCCATCCTGAAAGTTATCTCTTCTCCCTCTTCCCATTGGACATAACTTGAAAATACACATTATCAGGCTCAAGGACAGCTTCTATCCCACTGTTGACCAATAAAGATCAACTCTTGACCTGCCAAACTAACTCTCCATATCCTTTGCACATTACTGTTTACCTGTGCTCTACTTTCTTCTTTCCTGTAACTGTAACTACATTCTGGAGGAGGCACGGTACTGTAGCGGCTAGGGTAACGCTATTACAGCACCACTGAGCCGGGTTCAGTTCCTGCCCCTGTGTGTGAGGCGTTTGAACGTTCTCCCCACGGCAGCGTGGATTTCCTCCGGGTGCTCCGGTTTCCTTCCACGTTCCAAAGACGTACGGTTCACAAGTTAATTGGTCACACGGTTGTAACTGGGCGGCATGGGATCATTGGGTCTGGTACTGTGCTCTATCTAAAAATAAAACACAATGAATAAGTTCTACTTTTCCCTTGGACTACCTTGACGTAGTTGCATTTAAAAATGATCTCTCCTGGTAGCATGCAAATCAAAGTTTTTTCTTGCATCTCAGCACACATGACAATAATAAGCCACCTACCAATAGCCACCAGCGCAGTTTCACATTACCTTCTGAGGAGATTACAGTCTCGATGAAGGGCCTTGACCCAAAACATTGACAGCCCATTTCCCTGCATAGATGCTGACCTGCTCCATCACTTCATTTCCTGCTGCAGATTCCAGCATCTGCCACCTCCTGTCTCCTGTCTCCACCTTATGAAGAGAGATTGAGAGGGTCTGAAGGATGGTCTACTGTTTCTCCTCACTAGAACACCATCTTGTTTTGGGCACTATTTATTCATTTCTGTATAGCAAGTTTTATGTCTTTGTATTATGTATTTGTAGCCATGCCACAATATAACAAACTTCATGCCATTTAAGTAGGTGATAAGAAACCTGATTCTGATTCTATGAGGGCTGAAAATTACGGGATTCCTGTTTTGAACTAATCTGAAGAGGAATTCCACCACTGAGAGAGTAGTGGAGCTCTGCGTTCACAGCTTCCGAGATGCCCCATTGTTGAGTAGGTTCAGGGTTGAGATGGACATTCTGGAGGGGTCTGAGTTGGAGATATCTGACACAGTTATGACACAGTTTGGAAACAATGTTAATATTTTGGTAATGCACAAATTGCACATTAACATTACATTTCTATGGGTCATTTCTCATACACTCAGTGCCCACTTTATTAGCCATTTCCTTTAACTATGGTCTTCTGCTGCTGTAGCCCGTCCACTTCAAGATTCAATGAGTTGTACATTCAGATATACTCTTCTGCACACCACTGTTGTAACGTGTGGTTATTTGAGTTACCGTCACTTTCCTGTCAGTTTGAACCAGTCTGGCCATTTTCCTCCGACCCCTCTCATTAACAAAGTGTTTTCACCCACAGAACTGATGCTCACGGGATTTTTTTTGTTTGTTTTTCACACCATTCTCTGTAAACTCTAGAGACTGTTGTGACTGAAAATCCCTTTACTTCAGGAAGAGTCTCGTGAAGTTAAGATAGATAGATAGATGATACTTTGTTGATCCCAAAGGAAATTACAGTGTCACAGTAGCACTACAAGTACACAGATATAAATATTAGAAGAGAAGTAGAAAGAATAAAAAATAAGTTACCACAAACAGTCTAATAGGAGGCTGTCGTCACTTCCTCGGCTATAGGCTCATTCATTATAGAGTATAGTGGCTGAGGGTAAGAAGGATAATTAGTCTTTGAAATGTAGTTGGTGCAGTATAATCTCCCTATAGTGAGAGTGCCTGTAGGTACTTATACCAAATGGGGCTTAAAATCTTGACTGAAGAGAACGGTACTTGTCCCCCTTTAATGCGCAATTCTGCCATAAAACAGCAATAGTTTAATAGTTCCATTTAATATCAGAGAATTTATACAATATACGGCTTGAGCTTCTTGTTCTTCACAGATATCCGTGAAAGTAGAAGAGTTTCCCAAAGAATGAGTAGCAGTAAAAATGTTCGAACCCCAAGCCCTCCGTATTCCCCCCAAGCAGCAGCAAAGCACAAACACTCGCCCTCCCCCATTTACTTCAGCAAAAAGCATCAGCACCCTCTGCCACCAAGCAAGCAATAGCAAAGCCCCCAAGAAAGGGCATGAACTGCAGTACAACAAAACCTAACTGTTCACCCAACGACTCGACATACCACAGGTTCTCTCCCTCCCCAGTAAAGGGGCAGAGAGGTGTCACGCGGTGAGAGGGGAAACATAGGCAAACAACTCCCTGATTTACGGTGTTAAAGTCTGCTACGTCGCTCTTTCCGAGTTTTCTGACTCAAGAATCATCACCGAACACTCACTCCAATGAAGAAAGTGAGAGAGAGAGAGAGAGAGAGAGAGAGGAGCGATCTGAGTACAGAGTCCCCGACAGCTAATCTGCTGTTCCTGATGTTCTGGTTTCTTCCACGACGCTTTTAGTCAGTGATAGTGGCATAGAAGTGGCTCATCCTCAGGGCAGAGAATCCCCTGAACCCCAAAGGCAAGCCCATCTTCTGGGCCATGCCTTTGGGATATTGAAAAATGCCAGTCGTGAGCCCCTGGGAGTTGGAGCCATCACTGTAAAGAACAAAAATTTGAGTGCAGCTGTAGGTCAGGGTCTTCAACAGAACCCCATCCACCTCGGAAAATAAAAACAGAGATTAAAGGTCAAAATAAGTTGTTTCCGCAGACAAGCTTAAAGAATTTGGTGTCTTGTGTAAACAATGCTGCTTTTATATATTTATGCTCACATTAGCGAAGTTTTTTTCAGGGGACAAGGAGATACCTGATTAGATGTGAGCCCTTTGTGCAGTACACCTTTATTCTTCTCCATAGATGCCACCTGACCTGCTGAGTTCCTCCACCATTTCCTATGTGCTGCTTTCTCTAGCCTTTTTACATTTTCTTATCTATGGAAGCCCCAACAATCTGCTTTTCACATTTCTTACCAGTTTATACTTATTTTCTATCTTACCTTTCCTTATCAATTTATCGGCCTCTTTCTTCAAATTCTCCTGAAGACCCTGAATGGGCTACCCTTTTTGTCGGCACAGATCAAAAAGAAATATGATTTTTTTGCCTTGTGCATTCATTGGTGCCATTAAAGACCCTGATTTCAGAGTTATCTATAACCCTTTCAAACCAATATTAAACTTTGTCTATCATTCAACCCTATCTCGAATAACCACTTTACAACAAGTCATCAATTAACCTTAAAAAACATGACAAACCCCACTAATTTTTATAGATACACCGTAGAAAGCATTCTTCTAGGGTGCATCACAACCTGGTATGCAAGTTGTCCTGTCCAAGACCGAAAGAAGCTGCAGAAGATCATGAACATGGCACAGCACATCACACAAACCAATCTTCCGTCCTTGGACTCACTTTACACCGCACGCTGTCGGAGCGGTGCTGCCAGGATAATCAAGGACACGACCCACCCAGCCAACACACTTTTCATCCCTCTTCCCTCCGGGAGAAGGCTCAGGAGCTTGAAGACTCGTACGGCCAGATTTGGGAATGGCTTCTTTCCAACTGTAATAAGACTGCTGAACGGATCCTGACCCAGATCTGGGCCGTACCCTCCAAATATCCAGACCAGCCTCTCGGGTTTTTTGCACTACCTCACTTTCCATTTTTCTATTTTCTATTTCTGATTTATAATTTAAATTTTTAATATTTACTATTTTTAATATTTAATATTTGTAATCCAGGGAGCAGGAAGCGCAGAATCAAATATCGCTGTGATGATTGTATGTTCTAGTATCAATTGTTTGGCAACAATGAAGTATAAAGTATAAAGTATCTCCACCTCAGCATTAACATTAGAATTGGTTAGCCTCAGCCTAAGAAACAGCACAGGGCAGGCAACATAGATAAGAGTTATTAATAGGCCATCGAAAGTATTAGACAAGGTGTAAATCAGGAGATCAAAGGAACATAGCAGGGATAACACAATAATTATGGGGAACTTCAATCAACATATAGAATGAATGTCAAATTAGAGGTAATAACATGGAGGATGAATTGATTAAATGGTTTTCTTGATCAATATGTCGAGGAATAAGGCTCTTTAGGACCTCATTTTGTTTGCTGCGTTAAGGTTAATTGATGACTTGTAAAGTGGGTATTCGAGATAGGGCTGAATGATAGATAGAGTTCAATATTGATTTGAAAGGGTTATAGATAACTCTGAAATCAGGGTCTTTAATGGCACCAATGAATGCACAAGGAAAAAAATGTCTTTGAATGATAGGGAAATCTAAAATATAATTTTGCAAAATGTACACTTAGTGGCCACTTACCAGGTACCTCCTATAGCTAATAAAGTGGCCACTGAGTGTATGTCCATTCTCTTCTGCTGCTGTTGACCATCCACTGCAACGTTGGATATGTTCTACATTCAGAAATGCCCTTCTGCTCACCACTGTTGTAACACACGGCTATTTGAGATACTGTCGCCTTCCTGTCAGCTCCAACTATTCTGGCCGTTCTCCTCTGACCTCTTTCATTAAGAAGACATTTTTCGTCCACAGAATTGCCACTCACTGGGCGTTTTTGTTTTGTTTTTCCACACCATTCTCTAGTGACTGTCTTTCATGAAAATGCCAGGAGGTCAGCAGTTTCTGAGATACTCAAACCACCTCATCTGGCACCAACAATCACTCCATGATCAAAGTCACTTAGATCACATTTCTTCCCCACTCTGATGTTTGGTCTGAACAACAACTGAACATCTTGACTATGCCTACATGTTTTCATGCATTGAGTTGCTGCCATGTGATTGTCTGATTATACATTTGCACTAATGAGCAGATGTGCAGGTGTATACCCAATGGTCACCGAATACCCTCAAGGCACAAAAAGCCAACCAAAACGTCGACTGTACCTCTTCCTAGGGATGCTGCCTGGCCTGCTGCGTTCACCAGCAACTTTGATGTGCGTTACAAAAGTTAGCCCTTTCAAGGCCTTCAGAAGAAATTAAAGGACATTTTAAATTGAAGTAACAGGCTTATAAATGATCAGAAAGACTGGTGGGTTTGAGGACTGGAAGGATGTAAAAATTGACAAATGGGGACAAAATAATATAAGGAAAGGTGACATAGAATGTAAGAGTAAAATGGTAAGAAATGTGAACAGCAGATTGCCAGAACCTCCATGGACAAGAGAATTAAACTAAAACTAGAGAAAACAACATACAAAATGCAGAGGAACTCAGCAGGCTAGGCGGAATCTATAGAGAAGGATGAATAGTCAATGTTTCAGGCCGAGACCTTTCATTGGGTCTGAGAAAGTAAACTGGAGAAAGCAATATATATCACTTACAGAAAGAGACAGAGGAATGTATGATGAGGAATAAAGAATTGGCAAAGAAATAAGGTAGCCATTTCATCTCTGTCTTTAAGGAATAAGGCCACAAACTCTGTCCGAGATACCAGAGAACCAAGAATGAACAGCTGAGGCAATTTAATGTTAATGAAAAGCGAGAACACTGTCAGGATTGAAACTTATAAATCGAAAGAGTCCAATGAGTTATGTTCCAGAATTATGAAAGAGGCGGCCGCAGAGATATTAAAATGGACCAGAATACTGTAGATTCTGGAAATACTCCTGTTGGTTGGAGGCTGGCAAACGTGGCCCCACTGTTGAAGGTAGGATAAAGGGAAATAGTGGGAAGCTACTAATGCCTGTGGTAGGAACAAACTGCTGGAATTTAAATTGAATGACCTATGAGCAGAATACCTTGAATCAAATACAAGCAGTCTCCATGTTAAATGATGGTTCTATTCAGATAACCATACATAAGTTGATTTTTCAGTAAGTCAGAAGCATTGGATTTCTATAAGCACCCATTGTAGTATTACAAGATCATAAGACATTGGAGCAGAATTAGGCCATTTGGCCCATTGAAGCTGCTCTCCATTCCATCATGGCTGATTTATTGTCCCTCTCAACCCCATTCGCCTGCCTTCTCCCCATAACCTTTGACAACCTTACTAATCAAAAATCTATTGATCTTCACTTTAAATACAGTATACCCAATGACTAGACCTCCAAACCTGACTATGGCAATGAATTCCACAGATTCACACACTCTGGCAAAACAAATTCCTCCTCATCTGTGCTCTAAAAGAATGTCCCTGTATTCTGAGGCTGTGCCCTCTGGTTCTAGACTTACCCACTGTAGCAAACATCCTCTCCACATCCACTTTGTCTGGGCCTTTCTATATTTGATATGTTTCAATGAGATCACCCCTCATTCTTTTAAACTCCAATGAGTACAGAATGACAGCCATCAAAATGCTCCTCATATGTTAACCCTTTCCTTCCTGGGAACATTGTCACGAACCTCCACTGGATCTTTTCCAATGCTAACACATCCTTTCTTAGAAACGGGGCCCAAAACCTCTCACGATAATCCTAGTGCTTTCTGACCAATGCCTGTATTTCCTATATTTTCATTTAATTGAATATCTGCCCATAATTAAACTAATGTATCATAGTTTAAAAAAAAGTTTGGGTTAACTTTGTCGGAAAATTTGAGTCAATGGAGAATGAATCCATAAAAACCTCAGTCACTTACAGCAGGGCAGTCTCCAGGGTTGATTGACAGGGAAGTTACCCAATCGGCTGCAAACATCCTGGGATGAGATACATCACTTAAACAACCAATCCAAAATTTGTTCCCACAGAGTGATATTTGTTTGATGCCGTAAAATATTTCAATCACCAGCTAATCGAACCAATATTTTAGATTTGTAGGCATGAGTTTTCAATGTGTCAGAAAGCAGGATGAAGTAATCTATTTTTACCTGCAATAAATTCAGATTCAAATCTCTTGACAAGCTGTCATATTCCATAAACATATGTCAATGTATCTGGAAATAACACATCACCTGCTCTAACAATCTTTTAATACTCAAATGCTTTGACAAACTTTTTAAAGTTAGACCTGTGACTTCCTGTCTTATTGATTGGCCTATTGTGACTGAATGCCAGTCACATTTTGGTTATTATTAGAATTGGGAGGGTTACTTCAGCAACAGCGTTTCCATTGTATAATTATGGCAAGGTTGCTTTTCTGTTCTCGGTTGGTTAAACACAGTCATAATATGTTAATGTACAATAGCTAAAACACCAATTAAACCAAGTGATCTTGGCGGGGTGTGGTGGAAGCTACATGAAGCTAAGCTAACCTGCAATTTTCCAACACCAGTTCAGAATCAGAATCAGGTTTCATATCACTGGCGTATATTGTGAAATTTGTTGTTTTGCAGCAGCAGTACATAATAATAACTATAAATTACAATAAGTACATACAGTATAAAGAAATTAAATGAAATGAGTAGTGCAAAAAGAGAGGCAAATATAGTGAGGTAGTGTTCATTGTCCATTCAGACGGTGGAGGGGAAGAAGCTGTTCCTGAAACATTGAGTGTGTGTCTTTGAGCTTCTGAACCTCCTCCCCGATGGTGGTAATGAGAAGAGAGCATGTCCAGGGTGATGGGTGTCCTTTATGATGGAATGGGGGAGCAGACTCAATGGGCTGAATGGCCTAATTCTGCTCATATGTTTTATGGTCTTACGATAGATTATACCTTTTTGAGGTATCGCCTTTTGAAGGTTTCATCACACCACTTAATGCTTTTCTTTGATTTAATCACGGGGTGTGGACATTGCGGCTAATGTCAGCATTTAATGTCTGTCCCTAGTGGCCAAGAATTGAGGAGACTTTAGAACCAAGTTACTGAATCTGGAGTTGTGGGACACAAAAGGAAAGGATAACTAACTTCCTGATGGACATTAATGGAGCAGGTGGGTTATTGCAAACATTGAGTTAATTGGTAAACTGGTTCCTAAATTGGTTTATGATTGTCATGTGTATCAAGGTACAGTGAAAAACTTTGCTTTACATGTTATCTACATAGATCATTTCACCACATCAGTACATTGAGGTAACCCTATCACCTTATAATAGCAGAATTTGAGCTGGACTTGAACCTGTTGGAGTGACAAGGGCGATGGAGGAGGGGTCATTCTGATGTTGGGTGCTTAAATGAGGCAGCACAAAGAATAGGCAGAGTCCATGGAGAGGAGGGGAGGCTGGTTCCTGTAATGTGCTGAACTGTGTTCACAACTCTTCACAGTTACTTGCAGCTCTGGGCAGAGCTGTTGCCGTACCAAGCCTGTGATGAATCTGGATTAGGTGCTTTCTACAATTCCATGATGACACTGAGTTAGACACTTTCTACAAGCCTGTGATGAATTGGATTAGACATTTTATACAAGTCCATGATGAATCTGGATCAGAGGCTTTCTACAAGCCTGTGAAAATCTGGATTAGGCACTTTCTACAAGTCTGGATGAATCTGGATTCGTGGTTTTACGATGAATAATGGATTAGATGTCTTCTACAAGCCTGTGATGAATCTGGTTTTGCTGATGATACAACTATTGTTGGTAGAGTGTCAGATGGTGACGAGAGGGCATACAGGAGTGAGACATACCAACTAGTGGAGTGGTGTCGCAGCAACAACTGGGATTCAATGTCAGTAAGACAAAAGAGCTGATTGTGCACTTCAGAAAGGGTAAGACGAAGGAACACACACCAGTCCTCACAGTCTCCCCTCCTACCCCTCCTCACAGTCCCCCACCCTGCTCTCATGACTATACCCCGTCCCCACACAAAACCACCACGGTGGGCTTCACAGCTGAACAGGTGAGAAGACAGCTGAAACTTCTCAACCCAAGCAAGGCTGCAGGACCGGATGGTGTCAGTACCAGGGTGCTCAAAGCCTGCGCCCCTCAGCTATGTGGAGTACTTCGTCATATATTCAACCTGAGCCTGAGGCTCTGGAGGATTCCTGTGCTGTGGTGTCTCAGAAAGGCAACGTCCATTATCAAGGACCCTCCAGTACCCAGGGAATGCCTTTTTCTCACAGTTACCATCAGGTAGGAGGTACAGAAGCCTGAAGGCATGCACTCAGTGATTCAGGAACAGCTTCTTCCCCTCTGCCATCCGATTCCTAAATGGACATTGAAACCTTGAACACTACCTCACTTTTTTAATATATATTATTTCTATTTTTGCACGATTTTTAATCTATTCAATATACGTATATTGTATTTGATTGATTGATTTATTTATTATTATATTTTCTTCTTTTATATTAGCTGCTGCTAAGTTAATAAATGTCACGACACATGCTGGTGATAATAAACCTGATTCTGATTCTGATGCTCTCTACAAGCCCATGATGAATTAGACGCTTTCTATGCAGCATCTATAAAACTTGGTGAAGGTCAATGAGGACAGGCCAAATATTTCTGAGAAAAAAAAAGTCACTAGTGCATCTTGTTTGCCAGAGTGTCTACGTGATTGGACCAGGATAATTACCACCAAGACAAAATATGCATTATTGAAATTTAAATTCTCAGCTAGCATTTGGGATTTGAACTTGTATCTCTGGATCAATGGACTAGAGCACTGTCTGCTAATCATGTAACCTAATTACCTGGTGCAGCTTCTATGTACTATTCAACAGAAAGGCTGAAAGAAGTGCTTGCATTTATATATCATTGCAGTATAGTGTTTAGCATGAAACTATTACAGCTTGGGTCTTTGGAGTTCAGAGTTAAATTCCTCATCATCTGTAAGGAGTTTAAATGTTCTCTCTGTGAGCACCTGGGTTTCCCCCAGGTCCTCCAGTTTCCTCCCACAGTCCAAAGACATACTGGTTAGTAGGTTAATTGTCCATTGTAAATTGTCCTGTAATTAGGCTAGAGTTAAATATGTGGGTTGCTGTGTGGTGCTGCTCGTTGGGTCGGAAGAGCCTGCTCCACAATGTACCTCCAAATAAATAAATAAATAAATAAATAGAAATACAGCCCCTTCCAGAATCCAAAGTGCTTTGCCGCCAACTTATTCCAGTGTGATGGGTGTTGAGATCTGGAAAACAGAGCAGCCCATTGATAATAAACATGATGGATTCTACAAATGCTGGAAATCCAGAGCAACACACACAAAATGCTGGAGGAACTCAGATTCTATGGAACAGAATAAACAGGATTCAGGATCTTCCTCAGATGGTGCACTCTCAACTGAGCAATCACAGGTACAGGAGTTTTAGGTCCCACACCACCTGTTGCAAGGGGGCGATGGTGGCGGATCCAAATGCAACACACAGACTCTGAAGTATTAGGAACTGGACTATGTTTATTAAGAATGCTAGGGAAGCCAAGGAGTGAGGACAAAATGATAACACGAAGGTAGATGCAGAGTGACAAACCAGAAAACCCGGACAAGGAACTCAGGTCATGACTCGGAACTCGGGTCTTGGCAGAGTCTTGGCAGAGACTTGGCTCTTGACTAGAACTCGGACTTGGCTTGGACTTGACTTGGACTTGGCTTGGCACTCGACTCTTGACTTGGACTTGGAACTTGATTCTGGACTTGGACTTGGAACTTGACTCTGGATTTGGACTTGGAACTTGACTCTTGACTTGGAATTAGAACAGAATTGACTTAGACACAGGTCATAGAACACTGAGCTGGGGGCTCCTCCTTGGACACAGGACATAGAGCTGGGACTCTTCTTAGACACAGGACATGGAACACCGAGCTGGGGTTCCTCCTTGGACACAGGACATAGAGCTGGGACTCTTCTTAGACACAGGACACGGAACACTGAGAGCATTTTCCACTCAGGGTAGTGGCAAACGGCCGGACCTACCCAACGGAGGAAAGAACACGGAGAGACAAAACCACACAATGATAGACTGTTCTTTATCTTGACAGGAAAAGGCTCCAAGTAGCGGCAAGCCCTCGAAGCAGTCCAGGAACTATAGACAGCGGTTCTAGTCTCACTCCGACGGGTTAACTTGACAGGGATTCAGACGAGAATGGTACAGCAAGGAATCACTGGACCCCAGAGCTATTTATGTTGCCAGCTTGAATCGAGAATCAGGTGCCTTAATTAAGGCACTGGACGGAACAAGGGAAAAAAGGAATAACCAGAGTACGGAATCCACGGACAGGACCGTGAAATGGAATGCGGACTTCACGGACTGGACCGTGACACCACCAGGTTCAGGAACAGTTATTACCTTCAACCATCGGGCTCCTCAACCTTTGTGGATAACTTTGTTCACCTCAACACTGAACTGATTACACAACCTATGGACTCACTTTCAAGGCTATACAACTAATGTTCTCAGCATTACTTTTTTTAAATCTTTTTGCTTACACAATTCATCTTCTTTTGCATATTGGTTGTTTGCCATTCTTTGTTTATAGATTGTTTCTCATAAACTCTCTTGTATTTCTTTATTTTCTTGTAAATGGCTGCAAGCAAATGAATCTCAAGTTAATATCTGGTGAGACACTGAGTGCATCTGTACTTAGATAATAAATTTAATGTGACTTTGATCACTATCAGCAGAATATTAACATCAACATTTTGGTTCATACTGGGTTCCATATTTAAACAACCTCGTCATTAGTGGTGGGTGGCGGGGTGGAGATACATCTCTGCCAAAGGAGGTATAAGGCGCTCCGGCCCTCTGATAACCTGTAGGTCACCCTTGGGCAAAGTGTAGCACCTTCTTCGTCCCCCTGATCAGGGTCATGTCAAACCATGGGAGTAGGTGGTGGATGGTCGTATGAGCAGCTGGTGCATATCACAAGTCCTGGCTATGTGACCACTGACACCCGATAGACAATCTCTGAAGAGTATTGATAATGCATGGGGTTACCCGTCATGTAAAGACACTGCCCAGAAGAAGACAATGGCATAAAAATCCTGCAGAAAAATTTGCCTAAAACAATCACGGTCATGTGACCATGAACAGCTATGTCACGCAACGCAGCACATAATGATAATTAGTGGAAGCAAAGCAGATAGATCAAGAAGACAGAGGTTCAATATTCACTTAAATATGCCGCTAATAAGTCCTCCTTCTCACAAGGATTAGTCCTATAGTATTCGGTCAAGAACCTCCATTGTCCCTTGAACCTACTCTGCCATTCCAAAAGGTTTTTGCTGACTTGATCTGGGTCTTACCACTATTTTCATAGCCCTTGGCACCTCACAAAAGACAAAACCTCATTGAACTCTCAACCAGGTATCTTCACTGAGATCTTATCTCCATGGAAACCTTGGTGACCTTCTATCAAAGATATTCCCTTTGTCTTATCCTAAACACAAGAGATTCTGCAGATGCTGGAGATCTTGAGAAACACACACAAAATGCTGGAGGAACTCAGCAAGTCAGTCCTGATGAAGGGTCTCAGTCTGAAACATTGCTTATTCTTCTCCATAGATGCTGCCTGACCTGCTGAGTTCCTGCAACGTTTTGTGCATGATGAAGTGATATTGTCCAAATGATCATATCTATCTTTTTTTCACCCTTTTTGGTGTTTAAAAGTAAGTTAATAAAAACAGAGAATGTTAAGAACATTTAGATCAGGCCAAACCTATGGTAAGAGTTATTCAACCTGAAACATTAAATCTGTTTCTCTTTCCACAGATGCCGACTGACCTGCTTCGTGTTTCCAGCTTTTTCTGTTTATGGAACAAACATCTGTCAGCCTTAGCGATTAACAAATTTATCAACGCCACCTCAGTTGCTCTCCGGGGTCAGGAATTCCAAACATCCACAAGCCAATCAGCAAACAGAATCAAGGGTGCCCCCCCCCCCCCAGCCATTCCACCTTTTCTCCTCTCCAATTGGGAAGTAATTACAAAATCTTGAGAACGCATGCCACCGGGCTCAAGGACAGTTTCTATCCATTTTAAGCAACATTTTATTAGTGGAAATTAAACATGTAAATCAAGGGTTAAGATTCAAGGACTGGTTTCCGTGTTGTGTTACTCAAGGACCCCAAGGCAGTATGGCAATGCACTTCAGTGGCTGCTGGAGGAGGCTAAACACCACCCTCTCTTGGGATGATTAGGAATGGACATTAATTAAAACAACAAATTGAAATGTGTCATTATTCTAATTGAAGATAATTGTTTGTACTTCTCACCACGTTTCGATCCAATTTCCCAACAATGACAGAGGAACATGAAAGAAACAACAAACCTATGATCCTAAATGCCGTTGAGTTATAGAGTCATAGAAACAACAGCTGTTCGGCCCATCTAAGCCATGCCAAACTGTTATTTTGCCTAGGTCCATCAACCCACTCTCAGACTACAGCTTCCAGATACCCCCCCGCCCCCCACCATCCATGTACCTATCCAAACTTCTCTTAAATGTTGTAACCAAGCACACATCCACCACTTCCACTGGAAGCTCATTCCAAAGTCGCACTACCCTCTGAGTGAAGAAGATTCCCCTTAAACATTTCACCTTCTACCCTTAACCTGTGACCTTTAGTTCCAGTCTCACCCCACCTCAGTGGAAAAATCCTGCTTGCATTTATCATATCTGTATCCTTCATAATTTTGTAAACCTCTATCAAATCTCCCCTCATTCACCTACATTCTAGTGAATAGAGTGTTGACCTGTAAAACATTCCCTGTAACCCAAGTTCTCACATCTAATCAATGTTTTTGTAAATTTTCTCTGCATTCTTTCCTCTAGGTATCATTCCTAAAGGTAGGTAGGCAAATAGAATTGCACAGAATACTCTGTTAGGCCTCCCCAATGTCTCATATAACTTCAACGTAACATCCTATCTCCTATACTCAATACTCAGTTTTAGGAATTTGACAAAAGCCCCCTTTATGACCCTATCTACCTGTGATACCTCTTTCAAGGAACTATGGATCTGTGTTTCCAGCTCCCTTCGTTCTACCCTGACTTGTCTGCCCTTTCAAATGTTATTTAATGTATAGGTTACTTAGAGTTTTTAATTCGCATTTCCTGTCTAACCTTTTCCCCTAACTGGGGAATACCTTCCACCTTGACTTCAAGAAGTTCGATTTACTGCAAAACATTGACAGAAATTGGATATATTGGGCATCTTAGAGGCAGTAAGATGTCCCAAGGAGCTTCAGAATGGAGATGTCAAATTAAATTGAGAAATGGCTAAGGATTTGCCAAAGCGATTGGTTTTACACTCAGTAGCTACTTAATTAGGCTCCACCTTTACATGATAAAGTGGCCACTGAGTGTGTGTCTGTGGTCATCTACCATTGTGCACACCCACTTTAAGGTTTAACATGTTGTACATTCAGAGATTTGAGTTACTGTCGCCTTCCTGTCAGTTTGAACCAGTCTGGTCATTCTCCTCTGACCTCTCTCATTAACAAGGCAATTTCACCCACAGAACTGCCCTTTCCTGGATGTTCTTTTGTAGTTTTGCATCACTCTTTATACGCTCTAGAGACTAAAATCCCAGAAGATCAGCAGCTTCTGAGATACTCAAACTACCCCATCTGGCACCAGCCATCATTTCATGATCAAAGTCACTTAGATTTCATTTGTTTCCCATTATGATGATCGGTTTGAACTACAACTTAAACTTTTGACTATGTCTGTGTGCTTTTATGCATTGAGCTGCTGACACATGATTAGCCAACTAGATCTTTGCATTAACAAACAGGTGTACAGGTGTACCTAATAAAGTGGCCACTAAGTGTAAGGTGCATTGCAAAGAAGGAAAGTGAAGTGGAAAGGAAGAAAACTTCAGGAATTTATTTTTAGTGTTCAAGACCTACTCAACTGTTAGAATAACATAAAGAGATCAGAAATGGAGAAGCACACATAGCCTTCTCCGGAGGAATGTAAGGAAATTACAGGACAGTGAAAAGACGAGGCCCTGCAGACTTTCAAACAGAGGAAGTTTATAACTTTATTGCTGATTTGTGTTCCACTGGCGGTCTGGCTCAAGAAAGGTTATCACTGGCAGAGGATTGTTGTTCCTTTCTGCGCCTTGTGGCACATCGGCAGCAAACTTGTGGCTTCTTTAGCATTGTTGCTTGTGTTTTATGAGGCTGAGTTGTTAGCATGGATGGAAAGCATGTAAGGAGCTGGCCGGATTTGTACCCGGAACCGCTGTCCTTGAACTCCACCACTGGCCGGCGAACCGGCAAAGAATAGGGAAGATAAATTAATCCTTACTTAGATCTCAACAGTTAAGAGAAAATCGTGGAACAAATATCCTGATGAAGGATAACAGTGGATCGCACACCATCTGTGGGAAGATAGGAATTATCGATGCTTCGCGTCAAAAACCTGCATCGTGACCCCTGCTCAACCCTCTGAGTTCGAGATTCAAAATCCAGGTTGTTTAATGTCAATTCCTGTACACACGTGTAAGGAGAAGAAAATAAAGGTTATACTTCATCATCCTGCAGATTGTTTGCGAATCCACATTCCAGCACTCTCGACCCTCCTGTACTCCAGGACCAAAGCGGAGAGGTCTAGGATGCTATGCCCAAAGATGAAGTGAGTTTAGAGGTTTGCGATCAGAAGTGTCCCAGTCAGGGTGAGGAGACTGGCCCAACTCCTCAGCGAAGGGTGTTAAAAGTGGCAGTGTGATAACATCTAGCATACAATTACTATGTACCCACTGTACCTCCTGTACCTAATAAAGTAGCTACTGAGTGTAAGTTCATGGTCTTCTGCAGCTGTAGCCCATCCACTTGAAGGCTCAATATATTGTGCACACCTCTGTTGTAACGTGTGGTTATTTGAATTACTGTCACCTTCCTGTCAGCTTGAACCAGTCTGACTATTCTCTTCTGACTTTTCTAGTTAACAAGGCATTTTCGCCCACAGAACTGCCACTCACTGGAGCAGATCTGAGATACTCAAACCACCCTGTCTGGTAAAAGTCACTTCGATCACATTTCTTCCCTATTTTGACATTTGGTCTGAACAACTGAACCCACTTGACCGTGAGTTGCTGCCACATGATAGGCCGATTAGATAATTGCATTGTGTTGTTTGTTTTCGTGCCTTGTGGCACATTTGCTGTCCCCTTAGCATTAATCTGTTTTTTTATGAGGCCGAGTTGCTATCTTGATGCTCAAACCATGGATGGAGCCAAGCAAGGAGCCGGCCAGTTTCGAACTCAGGACCATTGGCCTTGAAGTCTGGTGCTGATGCCACGTCACCACCAGTTGGCTTAAGATAATTGCATTAGTTCCGATTTAAGACAGTGCTACCAAAGGCACGCGAAAGCTGATTGGTAGTTCAAAAGGCAAGAAATCTGACTAAAAACATAACTTATAACACCTTTTCTGAAAGAAATTGTGGTGAACTACCACCACAGACAGCAAGAAGACAGGCGGAGGCAAGGTTGGTTCAGGGGATGAGCCGTGCTGGAGATTGCAAGGCGCAACGTGTTGTGCAAACGGAGTTGGTATCGCTGTCGGAGATGGAGCGAGCAATTTGGAGGGGAGTCTCTGTGGAAGAGATTCGGTGCCCCTCTACCTAACTCAGGTGTGAGCGCAGTTTGCTCCAAGCGCCGAGCTGATTTGGTGAGACCGAGAATGGCTTCGGGCTGGGTAACCCAAGTGTATCATGGTGACAGGGTCCGGGTCCTAGAGTGGGGCACTACCCGGTGCTTGGGCAATTTAAGTGTTATCCCAGGGAGACTGCAGGCAGGGGTTGGGCTGATTTCACTCGCTCTCCCGCAAATGTTCATTCCTCTCTCCGTGGCGCCAAGGCTGTGAACTGATTTGGTTGCTGTGATTTTTTGCCCTGCTGGTGCAGTGAACTGGGACCGAGGCTTGGACGTACTTTATCTGCTCCGGGAGCGGATCTGGGTTCGGATTTCTGTTGCCTTGCTTCTATTGTTTACATGATTTGAGTTTTTTTCTCTCTCTCTTTCTCTGAGCAGTGGTTTTTGGTCTTTCTTGTTTTTGTTGGGTTATTCGGGTTTCTTGCTTTGCCTGTAAGCAAACAAATCTCAAGGGTGTATAATTTATACTTTCTTTGATAGTAAGTGTGATTTGAATCTTTGAATCTGTAATGAGCAGGCGCACAAGTGCACCTAATAAAGTGGTTACAGAGTGGAATGAACTATAATCCACCAATGAGAGACACATGATTGAGGGAACAATACCATTTAGTCAGCTTAGGCATAGTACAATGTCATCAGTGAGTTGAAGCAGAAAGAGAATTAAGTGACATTTTATTATATATGTTAAAAGAATATTATAAAATCAGATTGAGTGGTATAAAAACATATTAGCTCCAACAATCAAAATGTGCAATGATAAAAATATTAAAATTGCCGGATAGACAAGCGTGATAAGACAAGCAGAATAAGCAAAAAGAGTCTATAAAGTGTGAAAGTGTCAATTCTCAAATGGAAGAAACAAAAGCCTTAAACTTGTCACTTTATGAAAACCTCACTCAAGAATCTTGATCCGGATGCCATTTTCCTCAGACAAAAGTGACATATCTTCACTGAATTCAGCTGGGCATTAATTACAGGCTCTAAACGGTAATATGGAGACACGAGAGAAATGCAGATCTGGAGTAGCACAAGAGGCACTGGAAGAACTCAGGCAACATCTATGGAGGTAAGTTAACTGCCCGTTTCCTTCCAGAATCTGAATCAGAATCAGGTTTAACATCACCAGCAGATGTCATGAAATTTGTGGCAGCAGTGCAATGCAATACATGATGAATATAGAAAAAAAAACTGAATTACAGTAAGTATATATAAAGTATCTGTATATTAAATAGTTGAGCTAATATAAAATAGTGCAAAAACAGATATCAATAAAAAATAGTGAGATAGAGTTCACAGGTTCAATGTCCAT
Source organism: Mobula hypostoma (assembly GCF_963921235.1). Classification (NCBI taxonomy): domain Eukaryota; kingdom Metazoa; phylum Chordata; class Chondrichthyes; order Myliobatiformes; family Myliobatidae; genus Mobula; species Mobula hypostoma. The sequence continues at coordinate 84,947,821 of NC_086107.1, read as the reverse complement.
TTCGAAATCAGATGGCAGAGGGGAAGAAGCTGTTCCTGAATCGCTGAGTGTGTGCCTTCAGGCTTCTGCATCTCCTTCCTGATGGTAACAATGAGAAAAGGGTATGCCCTGGGTGGTGAAGGCCCTTAATAATGGACGCCACTTTACTGAGGCACTGCTCCTTGAAGTGTCTTGGATACTACAGAGGCTAGTAATCATGATGGAGCTGACTAGTTTTACAGCTCTCTGTAGCTTACTTCGGTCCTGTGCAGTTGTTCTCCCCCTCCCCCACCTTACCATTGTGTTGCAGCCAGTCAGCATGCTCTCCATAGTATCTTTGTAGAAGTTCTGAACCAAATCTTCTCAAACTCCTAATGAATATTGCTGCTGTCTTGTCGTCCTTATAGCTGCATCAATACCAGGTTAGGTCGTCAGAAGCACTGACACCCAGGAACTTGAAATTGCTCACTCTCTCCACTTTTGATCGCTCTATGATGATTGTTTTGTGTTATCTCATCTCACCCTTCTTGAAGTCCATAATCAACTCTTTGGTCTTGTTGACATTGAGTGCAAGGTTGTTGCTGTGACCTCACTCAGCTACCTGGTATATCTCACTCCTGTACGCCCTTTCATCACCATCTGAGAGTCTGCCAACAATCATCAGCAAATTTATAATGGTATTTGAGCTATGCCTAGCCACACAGTCATGGACGTAGACAGAGTAGAGTAATGGGCTAAGCACATACCCCTGAGGTGCACCAGTGTTGGTTGTCAGTGAGGTGGAGATGTTATTTCCAATTTGCAAAGATTGTGGTCTTTCCGGTTAGGAAGTCAAGTATCTACTTGCAGAGGGAGGTACAGAGGCTGAGGTTCTGTAACTTTTCAATCAGGACTGTAGGAATGATGGTGTTAAATGCTGAGCTATAGTCAATAAACGGCATCCCGACATAGGTATTTGTATCGTCTAGGTGGCCCAAAGCCGCGTGGAGAGCCACTGAGATTACATCTGCCTTAGACCTGTTGTAGGCAAATTGTTGTGGGTCCAGGTTCTTACTGAGACAAGAGTTGACTCTAGCCATGACCAACCTCTCAAAACATTTCATTGCCGTAGGCTTGAGTGCTGCTGGATGATACTCATTAAGGCAGCTCACTCTGCTCTTCTTGGGCACTGGCATAATTGTTGCCCTTTTGAAGCAGTTGGGAACTTCCGACCATAGCAATGAGAAGTTGAAAATGTCTTTGAATACCCCTGCCAGTTGGTTGGCACAAGTTTTCAGAGCCTTACCAGGTTATTCCATCAAAAACATCCAAAGATGCTTCCTGGCACCCCAGCTTCCTTCGGTGATTTTTAATTACTCTATATAGTAATAACTGCACATTTTAAGGAACAAATCAGCTTGAGGAACAGTTATTACCCTTCAACCATCAGGCTCCTGAACCGGTGTGGATAACATCTCTCACCTCAGCTCTGAGCTAATTCCACAAACTATGGACACTCTTGCAAGGACTGAACTACTCATCTTCTCAGTGTTGTTTATTACATTATTAGAGTTTTTCTTTGTATTTGCACAGCTTGTCTTCTTTTTAACAGTGGTTGTTCATCTGTTGCAATCTATTGCCTTTGTGCACTCTCCCACACCAACCGTAGAGATTTAAGAATTATATAACACAGAAGCAAGCCATCCAGCCCATCCCATCCACACTGACCTAGATGCTTTTGAAGCTAATCCATTCTGCTGCATTTGGCCCACATCCTTCTAAATCTTTCAAAACCATGTACCTATCCAAATGATCTTCAGTGTTAAACATTAATGTGAAACCTATACTCTTCTCCCTCAAAGTGAATGTAATTTTCAATCATATTATTACTTCAGCTTCTCAGAGTTACTTCATAGTGTCAGTCATTAAATCCCATTCCTATTGTGCAATATGTGGCCTAGTACAACCTCCTCTCTGACTGGCCTCCAAGAAACTGGTCTGAAGATTAGATTAGATTATTAGATTATGAGGACACACAGTCCTCTTTTATTGTCATTTCGTAATGCATGCATTAAGAAATGATACAATATTCCTCCGGTGTGATATCACAGAAACACAAGACAGACCAAGTCTGAAAAACTGACAAAAACCACATAATTATAACATATAGTTACAACAATGCAAGCAAGTCCCACATCTCACGCAGCTGGGAGAAGGAAGAAAACTCTCCCTGTCATGCCCAACCACAGTCCGAAGAACAGATCACATTGGCTTCCTTGTCTGAATTTCCAATCTATGTATTGATAAAAGTCCTAAAACTTTCTGACAGGCTTCAATTCTATATATTTCTGTGGCTTCTTTGAAGGGGCTTATAGATCTTTCTCACAACAGATCCCCTGCCTTTGAAGATAAGAGGCGTAGATTGAGAGCATAGCCAGAGACTTTTTCCTGGGGCAAAAATGGCTATTGCGAGGGGGTATAATTTTAAGGTGATTGCGGGAAGCTATCTTATGTATGTTTATTTATTTATAAGTTTATTAACTTATCTGTGTATGTTTGTTCTCCTTTACACTTGCATACTCGGAATGACATTAAACGATCTTGAATCTTGAAGATATGGAGGCTATGTCAGAGGAAGGATCACATACCTTTTTACAGTGTCAGACCTTCCAGCCCAATGAGTCCGTGCTGACCAATCACACCCATGCGACCAATTAACCTACCAATCTGCGCATCTTTGTGGGAGGAAACCTGAGCACCTGGAGGAAATCCACATGGTCACAAGGAGAATGGTCAGACTCCTTACAGTCAGTGGCAGGAATTGAACCTGCGACTCTGATGCTATAGAACGGTACACAGAGAGTGGCGGATGTGGGGAATGCCTTCCCACCAGATACAGGGTGCCACGATGGCAGAGGCAGAGATGCGAGGGGCATTTAAGAAACTCTTAGCTGGGCTCATGGATGATGGAAAATGGAGGGTTATGTAGGTGGGAAGGATTAGGTTGATCTTGGATTAGGTTAAAAACTCGTCACACATCGTGGGCCGAAAGGCCTGTACTGTGCTGCACCATTCAGTGTTCTTATTCGTTATCTGTAACCCTGTGGAAATCACAAGAAGCCAGCAGATGCTGGGAACAAAAAAATAAAAACAAAACTGAAACCTTTAATATCTAAAAAGAAATCAAATCCTTCCCAGAAATTGTTACTTACTTAACTGCTCTTTGCCTTCATTACTGTTGGTAAACCTCCAAGCTCTTTTGACCACCTGCTGTACCTGATAGAAGTGATGCGATTTCCAGATGAGTCCTGTGAAATGTCAAAATATAAAATTAAATTCAAAATTCACACCTGAAATGTGAGGGTATCAACTGAAAACCGTAAGTATCCAGAAGGTTAAGATATTTTTGTGTCTTTAATTTGTATTTTCTCTCGGTTATGAGGCACATGAAAGACTCAGCTGTGGCTCAGTGCTTTCTACTCTCACCTCTGAGTCATAGGCCCTGGGTTCAGTTACTGAAACTTGTTTACAAAGCCTTGTCTGGTGCTACAGTGCTGTACTGCAGTAATAATATATTACTGGAAGTTCTTGCTTGGGAAACAATGTTAAACAAATATCCTGATTCTGCACCCAACAACATAAGATCTTATCCCTTTATTTCATATGGGCTGAGCACATAGTCACATCATCTCATGATGTGTACAGTGAGCCTCATGAGCAGTGGAAATAACTTCGGTCTTCTGCAGTTCTTGTAACCAGGGGTGGTTGCTAGGTTGTGTTTGAACTGGGTTGTTATGTCAAAGGTCTGTATCTTTAACCCTTTGGACCCTCGGGAGAGACCAGAGACGAGGATGGAATGGAATGCAGAATCTTTCCTTGTGTATTGGTTGGCAGAGACCACAGGCTAGGACTCAAGAATAATTATACACAGGGCAGGTAAACTCAAGACTGAGCAAAGACCAACAAAACAGAGGGAACTTAAATAAGGCCCATGTGTACTGATAACTAAAATCAGACACAAATGAAAAAATCAACTAATAATTGGGGAGGAGGAACATCAGTGCCTGGGGAACTCCAGTGCCCCCAGGTGGTCAGACCGAAGCATGACAGTTCTTACACTGAGAACAACTTGCCTAGAGCCCAGCCCGGTATAAATGCCATCTCAGAATATAGAACATATACCACAGAACATCACAGCAAAGTACAGGACCTTTGACCCTTAATGTTGTGCCAACATTTTAATCTACTCTAAGATCAGTCTACACCCACTTTCCCACATAGCCCTCTATTTTTCTATCATTCATGTGCCTACCTAAGGGGTTCTTAAATGGCCCGAATGTATCTGCCTCTACCACCACATACAGGGCGACATTGTAACATCGCAGTTAACACGACACTGTTACAGCTCATGGTGTTCCGGAGTTGGGAGTTCAATTCTGGTCCCGTTTTTAAGGAGTTTATACATTCTCCCCATGTGTGGGTTTCCTCTGGGTGCTCTGGTTTCCTCCCAGAGTCCAAAAGACATACCAGTTAGTTGGTTAATTAGTCATTGTAGGTTGTCCTGTGATTAGCCTAGTGTTAGTAGGCTAATTGTTGTTGGGTTGGACAGCTGTGCTCTGTGCTGTATCTCTAAATAGTTAAACCCTGGCAGTGCATTCCACTTTGTGTAAGAAAACTTTTCTCTATGTGAAAAATCTTACCTTTAACATCGCTCCATATACTTTCTACTAAATGATGCCGTCTTGCATTAGCCATAAGTACAGCGTCAGTCTGGAACAGGATGCCTCCAACCCTGACTCCATCGACATACACCCTGCAACTGTGGGACGATACACTTCTTTTCTCCATCCCCTCCATCTCTCAGGCTAATTCTCAGCACCAACTGGTAAAACGCAGCTCGGGCTTTGAGAACAGCCTCAGTCTTTGAAGAAGTTATTTCCTCTGGGTTTTAATCCATTTCAATAAATCCCCTTGCAAGCCATTTTATAATGAGAAGAAAGGATCTATTATCATGCAGTCAGCCCTCAAAGGTAATGCTTGTGTTCAGATTCAGATTTATTTATGAAATGTACATCGGAACATACAGTGAAAAGCGTCGTTTGCATTAACAACCAACAGAACACAAGGATGTGCAAGTGTCTCTGCGCACTCCAGTGCCAACATGGCGTACGCAGAATGCTCGACAGAACATTGTGTGACACGATAGCGTAGTGGTTAGCGTAATACTTTACAGTACCAGCAGTGTGGGTTCAATTCCCGACGCTGGTTGGAAGGAGTTTGTACGTTCTCCCTGTGACCATGTTGGTTTTCTCTGGGTGCTCCGGTTTCCTCCCACAGTCCAAAGGCATACCAGTTGGTAAGTTAATTGGTCATTGTAAATTGTTCTGCGATCAGGGCCAGGGTTAAATTGGGTGTTGTTGAATGGCACGACTCGATGGGCTGAGGAGCCTTTTCTGCCCTATATCTCAATAAATAAATAATCACAGCACACAGCAAAATAAACACAGCTAGCAACTTGCAAAAATGAAAACAGCATCAACAAAACAAGCTCCTTTCACACCCTCCCCACACAGACAGATCTCCAATGTCTTTCCACTTTCCCATCACTCACACATACAGACAGTCCTTCAACTCCTCAGTTCAGCATTGGACTACAACTTCTGATCAACTCTTGATCTTCTATCTTTGGTTTGGAGTCATGATGGGACCCCATGGCTCAAACTCTAAACGCACCAACTGTTTGGCCCTTTGTGCCTCCTTGTGGCCCTTGTTTGCATGGACGTGCACCAACCTGGGACAGCCCGACAACCACAAAAGTCCTTCATTTCAATGTCTGCCATGACTGGGCTTTGTGGAAGTCTGGACTCTGTGATGTCCAGTGGAGAGCAGGCCTCCTTTGAAACAGGGATGTTCCTTCATACACTGCTTTGGTCAACAGCACCTAAGCCTCTGTTCTCCATTAACTCAAGTCCTCTGCTTCAGTCAGATCCACAAAGGATAGAGTTTTACTGACAAAGGAAAGAGGCTCAATAATCAGTATTAACTGCATGGTGAGTTTGGGGATCTTCTGTGGAATTGAACTGAGAAGTCTTGAAGGTCCAGCATCTAATTTTATCTTCTCTCCCTGGAGAACCTCAGCACACCTGGGAGCACCACCGCTAGTTGGTTCCCTCCAGGTCATGGTGATGTGCTCTCCGTGGGACCTTTATTAAGTACCTCTTGCTGCTGTAGGCATCCACTTCAAGGTTTGACATGTTGTGCTTTCTGAGATGCTGTTCTGCACACCACTGTTGTAACACGTAGTTATTTGAGTTATTGTCACCTTCCTGTCAGCTTGAACCAGTCTGGCCATTCTCCTCCGACCTCTCTCATTAACAAGGTGTTTTCATCCACACAACTAGCGTGCACTGGATGTTTTTTTTGTTCTTCACACCATTTTCTGTAAACTCTAGAGACCGTTGCGCATGAAACTCCCAGGAGAGCAACAGTTTCTAAGATACTCAAATCACCCTGTCTGGCACCAACAGTCAAAGTCACTTAGATCACATTTCTTCCCCATTTTGATGGTTGGTCTGAGCAACAACTGAACCTCTTGACCATGTCTTCACGCTCTTATGCGTTGAGTTACTACCACATGATTGGCTGAATAGGTATTTACATTAACAAACAGGTGTACTGTTGTCAGATGAAGTGGCCACTGAGTGTATTTCCAAATTGCACACCAACCTGACTTGGAAATCTATTTCCTGGCACTCCATGTCACAGGGGCTAGATCGAGAGACTCCCGACCAACAGCACAGGGGGAGCACTTTCTACACTTAAAGGTCAGCTTTATTTGACAATGTTCATCAAAACAAACTGTGAAATGTGTCAAATCAAATCAGCGAGGATTGTACTATGGTAGCCCGCAAGTGTTGCCATGCTTCCAGCACCAACGTAGTATGTCTGCAACTTACTAACCTGTAAGCTGTACATCTCTAGGATGTGGGAAGAAACCGGAGCACCCACAGGAAACCCGCAAGGTCACAAGAAGAATGTACAAGGTCTTACAGACAGTGGCAGGAATCGAACCCCGGTCTTACATCTGGAACTTTCAAGTGATACGCTGGCTGCTATCCAAATGTAACTCCAGATCCAACAATGGTGTGGGGTCCTAACTTCTGCCTCTGTTGAGGGGCAGATAGAGATTGTCGGTAAAAGGGTGGCATTGCCAATGGTATCTACAGATCGAGGTGGAATCGAACCCTGATCGGTGGTCGCTGGTGCTGTAAAGCAATTACTTTACCATGTCACCAACACAGCATATCCGCAGCTCACTAGCCCTAACCCTGTACGTCTTCAGAATGTGGGAGGAAACCAGAGCACCCAGTAGAAAATCACACGGTCACACTAAGAACACACAAGCTCCTTACAGATAGAAACCCCATCAGAAGGTGTTTTTATCAGTGTTTTGAAAAGCCTGCTCACCAGCACCTTCCTGAGGACAGTTAGTGGCAGATGATAAATGCCGGTCCTGCAAGTGGCACCCAGTTTCGTAAATGACGTGAGAACTCAAGTCAAGTCAAGTCACTTTTTATTGTCATTTTGACCATAACTGCTGGTACAGTACACAATAAAAACGAGGCAATGCTTTTCAGGACCATGGCGCTACATGAACAATACCAAAACTACACTGAGCTACGTAAAAACGACACAAAACTACAGACCTACCCAGGACTGCATAAAGTGCACAGAACAGTACAGGCATTACAATAAATAATAAACAAGACAATATGCACAGTAGAGGGCAGTAGGTTGGTGTCAGTCCAGGCTCTGGGTATTGAGGAGTCTGATGGCTCGAGGGAAGAAACTGTTACATAGTCTGGTCGTGAGAGCCGGAATATTTCAGTGCCTTTTGCCAGATGGCAGGAGGGAGAAGAGTTTGTATGAGGGTGTGTGGGGTCCTTCATAATGCTATTTGCTTACTCATCCAGAGATTAAGGTTTTAATATTGAACATAGGACAGAGAGCAGAGAACAATACAGCACAGGATTTTGACCCACAATGTCTGTGCCCAGCACAATGCCAAATTAAACTGTTTCTTCTGCCTACCCATGATCTACATCCCACCATTTCCCATATGTCTATGAGCCTGTCTAAAAGTTTCTTAGACACCACTGTCATATCTGCTGTCTCCACCATCCATGCCAGCACATTCCAGGCATCCACCACTCTCTGTGTAGAATATTTGCCCCACACGAGGCGGCACGGTAGCGTAGTGGTTAGCACGACGCTTCACAGTACAGGCGAGCCGGGTTCAATTCCCATCGCACGGTAGCGTAGTGATTAGCACGACTCTTCACAGTACAGGCGAGCCGGGTTCAATTCCCATCGCACGGTAGCGTAGTGGTTAGCACGGCGCTTCACAGTACAGGCGAGCCGGGTTCAATTCCCATCGCACGGTAGCGTAGTGATTAGCACGACTCTTCACAGTACAGGCGAGCCGGGTTCAATTCCCATCGCACTGTAGCGTAGTGGTTAGCACGACTCTTCACAGTACAGGCGAGCCGGGTTCAATTCCCATCGCACGGTGGCGTAGTGGTTAGCACGACGCTTCACAGTACAGGCGAGCCGGGTTCAATTCCCATCGCACGGTGGCGTAGTGGTTAGCCCGACGCTTTACAGTACAAGCGAACCGGGTTCAATTCCTGCCACTGCCTGTAAGGAGTGTGTACATTGTCCTCGTGGGTTTTCTTCTGGTGCTCCGGTTTCCTCTCACAGTCCAACTGGTCATTGTAAATTGTTCCATGATTAGACTGAGATTAAATCAGGGACTTGCTGGGTGGTGTGGCTCGAGGGGCTGGAAGGACCTGGTCCACACAGTATCTCAATAAATAAAATGAATCAATATGCATTGAACTTTTTTCCTCTCATCTTAAATGCATGCTGTGTAGTGTTTGACATTTTTACCCTTCGAATGAAAATAATTCTGACCATCTATCTCATCTGTACTTTTCATAATTTTACCGACAGGTTTTTCCTCAACCTCTGTTTACCAGAGAAAACAGCCCAAGTTTTTCCACACTCTCCTCATAGGCCATTCCCTTTAATCCAGGAAACATTCTGGAGAAGCCTCCTGCCCACTCTCCACATCCTTCCCATAATAGGGTAATCGGAACCGCGCACCGTACCCCATGTGTGACATGACCTATCGTTTACTTTACTTCGAGATACAATGTGTAACAGGCCCTTCCAGCCCAATGAGCCACACCACCCAACAAGTGACCTATTTAACCCTAGCCTAATCACGGGGCAATTTACAATGAACAATTAACCTACTCACTGGTACGTCTTTGGAATATGGGAGGAAACCAGAGCACCCGGAGGAAACCCATGCCTTCACAGGGAAGACATACAAGCTCCTTACAGACAGTGTTGGAAATTAACTCTGAATCCGATGCCCAATCTGCCTTAGTGTCGCACTAACAGTGACATTTTCATAAGCATTATCAAGGATGCATCTCACCCTAACCATGGACTTTTTACTCTCCTCCCATCCGGTAGGCGCTACAGGAGCCTCCGCTCCCACACCAGCAGGCACAGGAAGAGCTTCCTCCCTGAGGCTGTGACCCTGCTGAACCTCACATCACAGCGCTAAGCAGTATTGCACCCATATTGTACTGTCTCAGTACTTTTATATTTGTGTGCTGTAGCACTTACTTTTTATTCACAGTTATTTTGTAAGTAACGCTATTCTTTACATTTCCGCTTAGATGCTAACTGCATTTCATTGGCTTTGTATCTGTACTTGGCACAATGACAATAAAGTTGAATCTAATCTAATAATGTGTCAACCTAATGCTCAAAACAAGTTTGGTACCCGACCCATGGGTGTCATCTGTGAAGAAGGGTCAGGGTAATCAATCCATCTCTCTCCTGAAGAGCTGTGCATGCTGGGTGCATTGCTGTGCAGTACCCTAACAAGCTGCATCATTGCGTGGTACGGAAACTGCACTGTGACAGGCAGGAAGACTATACAATGGGTAGCCAGCACTGCCCAACGCATCACTGGCACCAGCCTACCCACCATCAAGGGCAGAAATACAGAAAGGTGCCCTAAAAGGGCCAGTAACATCATGAAGAATCCCACCCATCTTGTTCATAGACTCTTTGTCCCCCTGCATAGCATCCACACCAGGTCCACTAGACTCAGAACAGTTCTTTCCCCAAGCAGTAAGGCTGATCAACACCTCCACCCACTAACCCACCCCTCCACACCCTCAACCACCACTACTTTATCATTTCCTGTCAGTCACCTTATGTACAGACTCTCCTGTGCCTAACTTCACTTTATGGACACACAATCAATCTTTGTACATAAGCTAACTTATGTATTTATATTTATTGTGTTTTTATTATTATTGTGTTCCTTATCTTAATGTGTTTATTTTTGTGCTGCATCGGATCTAGAGTAACAGTTATTTTGTCCCCCTTTACACTAAACAACCTTGAATCTTGGAGTATTGAACAACCAGCTGCAGGAGTTGTCAGGAGTGCATGGTCAGTATTGGTATAGGTAGACACCTGATGGTCAGCATAGGTGTAGTGGGCTGAAGGGCTTACTTCTGTGTTGCAGGACTCGATGACTGTGTGACCATGGAGTTATTGTGTGTGACCGTGGGAACATTGTGGGTGACATTGGTCCACAATCGAATGATGGAGCAAGCACACAGGCCTCATGGAGCCACAGAACAATAGAAACAGGACCTTCGGCCCAGCACATTCATCCTGTCCAGGGAGGAGAGAAAGCAGCGCACCACGCATGCGCAGCCCTCTGGTGAAAAATGATATCGTATCCATTAAATAGGGGCCATGGACAATTCTGATTTGATGGAGACGGACATGAAAGCACAGAGGAACATCTGGAAAAATTAGTGAAATGCTCGTTCGCTGCTGTCATTACTATGTGGTCGGGAATCTTTCGGAGGGTAGGCCTCAAAATCCCCGGCTTTGCCTGCTGTTGGCGACCGAGATGGAGGTCGAATTGCTCAGATAGAGATGGCGCTCAGTACTCAGTGTTGGAGAGCTGTTCAGAGCTCGAAGTTTTCAGATGACTCAGAGTCGGACCATGGTCGGGTATGGCAGGGAGAGTTTTTCTTCCTTCTCCCGTCTACGTGAGATGTGGCACATTTGAGAGACTTTGAACTTTTACTGCGCTCATGGACTTCTAAGTTATGGTATTGTTGCACTGTTGTAACTATATGTTATAATTATGTGGTTTTGTTAGTTTTTTTTCAGTCTTGGTCTGTCCTGTGTTTTGTGATATCACACCGGAGGAAATATTGTCTCATTTCTTAATGCATCCATTACTCAATGACAATAAAAGAGTACTGCGTGTCTTCATCATCTAAATTAGCCCCATTTGCCTGCTTTTAGCTCATATCACCCTAAACCCTCCCTATTCACATGGTGGAGAGCATTCTAACTGGTTGTGCCATGGTCTGGTGTGGATCAGTAAAAGCTGCAGAAACTTGTAAACTCAGCCAGCTCTATCAGGGGCACGAGCCTCCCCAGTATCGAAGACCTTATCAAGAAGGACCCTACCCACCCAGGACATGTCTATTTCCCATTACTGCCAGGAGGTACAGCAGCCTGGAGACCCACACTGAGTGATTCAGGAGCAGTTTCTTCTCCTCCACCGTCAGATTCCCGAATGGACCATGAACACAACCTCACTATTTTACAAACGAGAAAATCTGCAGACACTGGAAATCTGCGCAACACAAAATATGCTGAAGGAACTCAGCAGGCCAGGCAGCATCTAGGAAAAGAGTATAGTTGATGTTTCAGGCTGAAACCTTTTGACAGTACTGCTGACTATTTTATTTTCTTTATGCACAACTTAATTATTTCTTTGTATTCCTTATTGTAGTTTATAGTATTTTTTAAATGTATTGCACTACATTGCTGCCACAAAAACAACAAATGTCATGGAAAAAGGAGGTATGGGGTGAAATTACTGCCAATTAGAGAAACCGATGTTCATATCCTCAGGTTGGAGGCTACTCAAATGGAATATAAGATGTTGTAGTGGGATGTGAGGAAATGGCAGAGGAACGGAACAATAACTTGGTGCCTGGCTTCATGGAAGAGGACACATGCTATCTTCTAGGGAACTGAGGGGCTGGCAAGAGTAAGGAAGTCAGTATTAGTCAAAATATTGGACTGAAATGTTGGTGTGTTTGAAATCTACAAAATCCCAAGGAGCTGATGACAACATCCCAGAGTTTTGAAGGAGATAGCTTTAGAGGTATGTTGGAGGCTACGCTGATGGACCATGAGGTGTTGTTCCTCCAACTTGAGTTGCAATGCTTCTCAAAGGAACCATTGTGTGATTGTGCTCTGGGGGTGTAGCATATCTGCCTGCCGAAAGCTGCTTCTGTTGTAATTTGCCAGGTTAACAACTACAACAGCTCTCCCTTTCATTGGTTTGCATACCACGGCACCTGATGTCCAGTTTCAAATACCTCGGGGTTATAAAGAATTCTCCCTCTCTCTCTTTGTCCCTGGAACCATTAGGAAGGTATGCTTTGTGTGCGCTTCCAACTAAGTGTCTGTTTGTTGAATATTTAGTTCTGCTGTTTGTGTAACTTGGGGAAACTAAAATATTTGGTCAATTTTTTTTACTGTTTGTAAATAAATGATTAATGCACTTATTTTCAGTCGGTGATTCCAGTCTCACTCACCAAACCTGTGAATCTGCTTCACCATTACAGTGACACTTCGTTCAAGCATCGGACCGAACTTGTGGAACAAAATTCCATACAGCATTTTATGGCTGTTTCGACCAAGGAAAAAAAAGCTGCATGCTATATAAATGCAGGGAACTGCACATAACACATTGATTCCAGTGAGACTACAGTTGCTGTGTTCAAAACGTTGGTTCAGGGCGAATGATAATCCTACCCCGAATCCATCTCCACTGATTAAACATCTCCTGTAGTAGAGCTGTGACAGAAAAAATGTGTCCTGATTCCAGTGATTTATCCTGTGAGAGTTGTGATTATCAAACTGGCAATGATGATGTCCGTTTAATTGTGACAAGGAGTGGTGGGGGGGCAGTGGGGGTGGGGGTGGGCCCTGGATAGATTCTCAGTAAACTGGACTGAGATAGCCTGGCTAATGGTGAAAGAGAGAGCAGAAAGAGAGAGTGAGAAAAGAGAGAAAGGAGAGAGAGGGAAGAAAGAGGGAGTGCAAGTGAGAGAGAATGAAGGGGAGAGAGAGTGAGGGAGTGAAAGAGAGAGAGAGGGAAGGAGAGGACAAGGGAGAGGGAGAAAGAGAAGAAGACGGATAGAGAGAGAGAGGGGGGAGAGAAAGAAAGAGAATCGGGGTGGGGAGTCTCGAGGAATTAAGACTTTCCTCCATCTGTCCTTGACAGAGAAAGTGTGGCCTGATTCCAGTGATTAATCCTTTGTATCAAAGAACTGTGAATGTCAAACTGGCGATGATGATGTCCATTTAATTGGGACAAAGAGCAGGATGGCCGCGGATAGATTCTCAGTAAACCGGACTGAGACAGCCTGGCTACTGGTGAGTGAGATAGAGGGGGAGAGTGTGGAAAGAGAGAGAGAGAAGAGAGTGTGATGAGGGAGAGGAAAGAGAGAGAGAAAGTGAGAGAGGTGGGAGAGAGAGGAGAGAAAGAAAGAAAGTGGAAAGAAAGAGGGGGAAAGAGTGAGGGAGCGAAAGAGAGGGTGGAAAGAGAGAGATACAGAGAGAGAGAGAGAGAGAAAGAGAGCATCTCGAGCAACAGAAACCTACTTCCATCTGTCTGTGGCAGATTTAACACTAAATCCCAGAGGTGAAAGGAGTGTATTCAAACAAACTGAGCCGCCTTGTCCCCAGGGAAATTGCAGACTGATGAATGAAGTCACTGACACATTTCTGCTCTTGTCTGTTGTCAACCACGGTTCTTATCTGCTTCTGTAAATGTTCCTGAAATTGGATTTTTTTCCTGGGATTTGAAATGGTTTATTTTTATAGAGCACCAAACCTATTTACTGCCCTATCTTTCCAACAGAAGAGGCTGCTGGTAATATTTCTGGAGATTCAGATTGAATATGGGAGATTTGTGTGCTAGTGTGCAGCCTGGATTGTCAATATTTGAACTGTTGCCTTGTCCTGCCTCTCCCCTGGTGGGTTACCTGGCCCCAGTGTATGCTGTTAACCAGCAAGCAGCTAGAAAGGAGTTTCAATTCTTCGAGTTAATGAGTTTATTATGATAGAATTATATTTCTTTGTCACATGTTCATCAAAACATACTGTGAAATGTTTCAGTTCAGTTCAGTTGTTCAGTGAGAATTGCACTGGGCAGCCTGCCAAGTGTCAGGCGGAGACACAACGTGCCCACAGCTCACTGACCCTAACCCGTTTGTCTTTGGAATGTGGGAGGAAACTGGAGCTACCGGAGGAAACCCGAGTAGTCATGAGGAGAAGGTACAAACTCCTCACAGACAGAGGTGGGAATCGAGCAATGATTTTACAACTTGGCTGCAGTAAAGCTACATGCTAATTGCTATGTTACTAAGTCACTCTCGTTCCTCCAAGACACTCAAATGGAATTACATTGAAACACACTGAAGAGGCATTCGTTCTTCCTGAACTTAAGGATACAATTTTAATGCAGTTACAATGTCTTTCAAACAAACCCCCAGACATCAGAATATTATAAAATGCAGTGGAACTCATTTGCATTCCAATGAGTGGAATGCAGGTTATTTCAGACCTGTTCCCTTTAAAGACCATTTTCCCCCCACCATGCCCAACAGATGTTGACGTTACTTGAAAGATGGTGTTTACATGGAAAATGAATAGAGAAATCAGGATGAACTTTACAAATGCAGTCTACACCACTCTGATACATGGTTAGTGTATCTAATTTCAGTATTGCCCTAGAATATATATTACAACACAGAACAGGCCCTTCAGCCCACAGTGTTGTGCTGATCTTTTAACCTACTCTAAGATCAATCTAACCCTTCCCTCCCCCACTTTTCTATCATAGAAACATAGAAACATAGAAAATAGGTGCAGGAGTAGGCCATTCGGCCCTTCGAGCCTGCACCGCCATTTATTATGATCATGGCTGATCATCCAACTCAGAACCCCGCCCCAGCCTTCCCTCCATACCCTCTGATCCCCGTAGCCACAAGGGCCATATCTAACTCCCTCTTAAATATAGCCAATGAACTGGCCTCAACTGTTTCCTGTGGCAGAGAATTCCACAGATTCACCACTCTCTGTGTGAAGAAGTTTTTCCTAATCTCGGTCCTAAAAGGCTTCCCTTTTATCCTCAAACTGTGGCCCCGTATCTATGTACATATCAAAGAGCTTTCTTAAATGCCCCTAATGTATCTGGCCTGGCTCAGCTTTCCATGCACCAGGTTCACTGTGTTTGGAAAAACCTACCTCTGACATCCCCCCTATACTTTCCTCCAATCACCTTAAAATTATTAGTCATTTCCACCCTGGGGAAAAGTCTCTGGCTGTCCACTCAACATATGCCTCTTATCAACTTGTACACCTCTATCAAGTCATCTCTCATCCTCATTCACTCCAAAGAGAATACCCCTAGCTCGCTCAACCTTTTCTCGTGAGGCATGTACTCCAAACCTGGTACATCTCCTCGGCACCCTGTGTAAAGCTACCATATCCTTCCAATAATGAGGTGCCCAGAACTAGACACAATACTCCAAGCATGAGAAAATCCTGCAGATGCTGGCAGTGCAAGCAACACACTTAAAATGCTGGAGGAACTCAGCAGAGCAGGCAATACTCCAAGGGTGGTTTAACCAGTGTTTTATAGAATTACAACATTACCTTGTGGCGCTTCAATTCAATTTCCTAACTAATAAAGACCAGCACATCATATGGCTTTTTACCAACTCTATTAGCTTGTGCAGCAACCTTGAGGCATCCATGGATGTGGAACGCAAGGTCCTTCTCTTCCTTCACACTGCTAAGAATCCTCCCATTAACCCTGTACTCTGCCTTCAGATTCAACTTTCCAAACTGAATCAAAGTTCAAAGTTCAATGTATTATTATCAAAGCATGTATACCATATGCAACCTTGAGTTTTGTCTTCTTGCAGGCAGCCACAAAGCAAAGAAACACAAAAGGACACATTCAAAATCCCACACAACAAAGACCATCAAACACCCAATATGTGAAAAAAAGAATAAATCATGCAAATAATAAAAAAGTAAGCAAATTGCATACAGAACGTGAACTGCAGAGTCTCCGAAAGTGAGTCCACAAGCTATGGACCCAGTTTGGTGCTGAGGAGAGTGCCAATAGCTCAGGCCTCAGATTCTGAGTCAGTTCAGTGCTGAGGTGAGTGAACCCTCACAGCACATTGAGCTGAATATCAGTTTGTCCTTCATCCTCAGCCCTCATGCCTTGATTAACCTGGCTTGGTGCTTAAATCGGCCAAACATCAGTTTGCTTTTCGCTCTTGGGCCTAGGCCCTACCACTTCGATTCACATCAATCACTTCACACTTCTCCAAGTTGAAGTCTACATAGCTCCTCTCGAACCCAGCACCTTTCCCACCAGGAAGGACACACTGACTGTACAGACAGGAATTCTTTCTCTATAGATTCTCCTCCAAGTCACATCTTTTCCCATCTTGGAAGAAACCTCAATGTTACTGGGCCTAAATCCTAAAGAACTTTTGTGGAGACATCATCACATGTACAGTGAGTAACAATGGAGAGACCAGTGGCAGTGAGAGTGGCAATGTGGGGCAGCACAGTAGTGTAGCGATTAGAATCACCGCCTGTAAGACCAGGGTTCAATTCCCACCACAGTCCGTAAGTAGCTTTTTCATTCTTCCTGTGACCACATGTGTTTCCTCCAGATGTTCTGGCTTCTTCTCACATTCCAAAGATGTACGGGTTAAGGTTAGAGTGTTGTGGGTATGCTATGTTGGCACCAGAAGCACAGTGACACTTGTGGGCTGCCCACCATGTGTGACGCAAACAACACATTTCACTGTGTGTCTTGATGTACATGTGGCAAATCAAGACAATCTTTTCTCTTTATTTTTATCCTGTTCTCATAAATGCTCCGGGGAATGGTTTAAGTGTTGCACCAGGCCGTCCCCTTATCCGTAGCAGGTCTCCAAGGTGAACAACCTCTGGCATGTTGGAACAATGTTAATATTTGTCTCCTTGGCCCAGAGTCTGCCTGGATCTAATATGTAATATTTGTTGGAATAATATAGTATTTGTCCCCTTGGCCCACAGTCTGCCTGGGTCTAATATGTAGTATTTGTTAGAATAATGTAGTGTTTGTCACCTTGGCCCAGAGTCTGCCTGATGGAGATGAAGTTTAAACTGGGCCTGATGAAGAGAGCAAAAGAAGGCAGGTTTGAGAGTGTGAAAGGACAGATTCCACTGTAACAGTCAAAATCACAGCACCATATTTCCTCTTCCGGGCCGTTTTCCTGAGGGTTAACTGATGCTTTAGTTTTCACTGTAATGCAACAGACACCATCCCATTTTCACCAACTGCAGCTTTCTGTGTAGATAAGATTCTGGTAACAATTAACATATGAGGCAGGATGACAGATTACCTCGCCTGTACAAACACATACTCAACACATCTCATGCAGTTTGGCAGTCTAATGTGTGAAATGCTTCAATTTAATGGATTTGGGTTTTATATAGCACCAGCAATAACATCATGTCTTTAAAAAAGTCTTCTTGTTTGCAAGATGTGCTTTTTTGTATTGCTCAAATTCAACTAAATCTAATAAAGCCAAGATTAATGCTGTGTTTTCTGTCTGATGTCAGAGGTTGGCAGAAGTGGGCAGTGATTGGCAGCTGAACTGAGGTCCTTCCCCCAAGGGTTCATATACTAGGGTGTGTATGTATATATATATATATATCCAATTGTACACAATGTGCACATTCAAATGTTATGTGCGCATATTGTGATCATGTCTGTACATATGTGTATCTGTGTATATGGATAATTCTCTACAGACGTATGTATGTCAATAGGATTGTCCGCAAACTGTATATCTGTATATTTGTTGTGCTAAGATATGCATATGTTTGCAAATGTATGCTTAGGTATCTAATTGTTAAATCTTGCGGCATGCATATATGCATATTTAACAATTATTTAACAAGATTTAACAATATGCATTTTAAATTGCAGATATGCATATGTATAAATATATAGCTATGTATGCATATGCAAATAGGTGTGAAGAGTACACTTAAATGTATAAATAAATAAATTGTGTCTGTGTGTGCGTGCGTGTGTGTGAAAATTTTCCTCTGTAACTGGATTCTTGACTTCCTCACTGGGAGACCACAGTCTGTGGGGATCAGAAATAACATCTCCTCGCTAACAATTAGTACTGGTGCACCTCAAGATGCATGCTTAGCCTGCAATTGTACTCTCTCTGCACCCATGACTGTGTGGCTAGGCACAGCTCAAATGCCATCTGTAAATTTGTTGACAATACAACTATTGTTGGCAGAATTTCAGACGGTGTCGAGAAGGCGTACAGGAGAGAGATAGATCAGCTGGTTGAGTGGTGTCGCAACGACAACCTTGCACTCGACATCAGTAAAAACAAGGAAATGATTACGGACTTCAGCAACGATAAGTCGAGGGAAGACACACCGATCCTCATCGGGGAATCAGATGAACAGCTTCAAGTTTGTGAGTGTCAACATCTCTGAAGATCTATCCTGGGCTCAGTATATCGATGCAATTACAAAGAAGGCACAACAGTGGCTACTTCATTAGGAGCTTGAGGAGAATTGGTATGTCACCAAAGACTCTCGCAAGTTTCTACAGAAGTACTGCGGAGAGCATTCTAATTGGATCCATCACCGTCTGGTATGGAGGGGCCACTGCACAGGATCGAAATAAGCTGCAGGAAGCTGAAAACTCAGCCAGCTCCATCATGGGCACTTGCCTCCTCAGCAACCAGGACGCCTTCAAAAAGCAATGCCTCAAAAAGGAGGCAACCGTCATGAGGGAGCTCCATCACCGAGGGCATGCCCTCTTCTCATTGCTACCATCAAGGAGGAGATACAGGAGATTGAAGACACGGTCTCAATGTTTCAGGAGAGCTTCTTCCCCTCTGCCATCAGATTTTTAAATGGACAATGAACCCATGAATACTATGTTGTGTATTTAATATTTCAGTAATATTTGAGTAATATTGTAAATATATTGTTTGATTAAGCTCTCTTTGTTGTTTACATCATTCATTACAGGTTAAATGTGCAAAGTACACAAATGGCCTATGTTATCACATCACCAAGATATACATGCATTCTTTGCTTGAAGTACAAAAAGAAGAGCTATGGTCTCCCCTTGTCTTTCTCTCAATTATTTTGATGGTGTGCAGTTCCAAAGCAAAACAGTGGTGACAAGGAAGTTCTAAACAAACCTAAGGTGACTACTTACTTGCTGAAGTGCAGCAACATGTTCAAGTTTAAAAGTAGCACAACAAGATGTTCGAGTTAAAAAAAAAGCAGAAAACACAGACAAATTCATGAGTACATAAACATGAATCAGAATCAGAATCAGAATCAGGTTTAATATCATCGACATATGGAATGAAATTTGTTAACTTAGCAGCAGCATTACAATGCAATACATAATAATATAGAAAAAAATTTAAATGAATAAATCAATTAAAATCTATATCAAATAACTAAATTAAAAATAGTGCAAAAACAGAAAGAATAGGGCTACGGTAGGAAACTTTGTCACATGGTGTGAGCAGAATTATCTGCAGCTTAATGTGAAAAAGACTAAGGAGCTGGTGGTAGACCTGAGGAGAGCTAAGGTACCGGTGACCTCTGTTTCCATCCAGGGGGTCAGAGTGGACATGGTGGAGGATTACAAATACTTGGGGATACGAATTGACAATAAACTGGACTGATCAAAGAACACTGAGGCTGTCTACAAGAAGGGTCAGAGCTGTCTCTATTTCCTGAGGAGACTGAGGTCCTTTAACATCTGTCGGATGATGCTGAGGATGTTCTACGAGTCTGTGGTGGCCAGTGCGATCATGTTTGCTGTTGTGTGCTGGGGCAGCAGGCTGAGGGTAGCAGACACCAAGAGAATCAACAAACTCATTTGTAAGGCCAGTGATGTTGTGGGGATGGAACTGGACTCTCTCACGGTGGTGTCTGAAAAGAGGTTGCTGTCCAAGTTCCATGCCATCTTGGACAATGTCTCCCATCCACTACATAATGGACTGGTTGGGCACAGGAGTACATTCAGCCAGAGGATCATTCCGTCAAGATGCAACACTGAACGTCATAGGAAGTCATTCCTGCCTGTGGCCATCAAACTTTGCAACTCCTCCCTTGGAGGGTCAGACACCCTGAGCCAATAGACTAGTCCTGGACTTATTTCCTGGCATAATTTACATATTACTATTTAATTATTTATGGTGCAACTGTAATGAAGACCAATTTCCCTCAGGATCAACAAAAGAATGACTATGACTATGACTATAACGTAAAAAGTACTGGTTGATTATAATAATACATTAAAAAAACAGAAATTGCTTCCCACATTGGAAAGATAGATGCATTTGATTGCAGAAGGGATAACTGGATATTGTATACTGAACAAATTGGACAATATTTTAAAGCAAATGAAATAGCCAATGAAAAGTGAGTGCCAGTTTTGCTGAGTGTATAAGGTGGAAGAGCATACAGTTTGCTTAGAACTTTGACTGCTCCAGCCAAACAAGCCAAAATTATGTTTGCTGATATCAGAAACGTATCAGGTACATATAAAACCAAAACCATTGCTGACTGCCAAAGGTTTAGGTCTCATACGTAGAATCAAAAGAAAGGGGAGTCCACTTCAGCATATGTTTCTGAATTGAAGAGGTTGTCGGAGCACTGTCAGTTCAGTGATGGGCTTAATGATACACTGAGAAAACGTTTAGTTTGTGGGATCTTACAAAAAAGCATTCAAAAATGGCTCCTAACTTACTTTTAAAAGAGCAGCTGAAATTGATGTACCAATGGAAACAGCAGCCAGAGGTGCAACTGAGTTGTGGTTAGGAATGAAAGTGAGCATGAACAAAATTGTAATGTCTAAACAGAAACCTGCCTGGCCAAACACATTGTGTTACCATTGTGGCAGTAGCTCACATACACCAGACCGATTCAGGTTTAAAGGTGAAACTTGCATATGCAGATTTAAGCATGAAATGAACAGTCAGCGTTTTGGGCTGAAGAAGGGTCTCCACACAAAATATCAACTGTTTCTTCATTTCCATGGATGCTGCCTGACGTGCTGAATTCTTCCAGCATTTTACGTGTGCAACTAAGAACTTATACTGGAGGAAAGATAACTCCTGTGGGAATGACAGAGTGAAATACAACAACCAACAAGCCATATGTAGCTTGTATGTAGTAAAAGCAGGAGGGCGAGTATTGTGGGGTCATGATTGGCCGAGACAATTTCAACTTGATTGGACATTCATTAATTACTTGCATGCCACATCCTTGGCAATAAAGATAATTGAAAGTGAATTAAGAAAGATACTGGATAATGTCACAGCAGTGTTCAAGGATGGCATCGGAAAATTTAAAAAAACAAAAGTAAAATAGTTTTAAATGAAAATGCCACACTCAAGCTTTACAAAGTGCATCTGATTCTTTATACCATCCATGATCCAGTAGCCAGTGAGGTAGATCACACGGAGGCTGAAGGAATTCTTTACAAGGTTCAGTGGAGCCCACTGGCCACAACAGTGGTCCCAATAGACAAGAAGGATGGGTCTGTTAGGATCTGTGTTTTCTTTCATTAATTGCCTACACCCGACAAATGCTTTCTAAATGGTCACCTATGACGTTATCACTAATAGGTCAGATTAATACTATTAAAATGATAGTTCGACCGAAATTCTTATATACACTTCAGGCAGTTCCTACCTTTGTTCCTAAAACATTTTTCGATAGAATAGATTCTATAATCTTATCTTATATTTGGAATAATAAAAATCCTAGATTGAGTAAACCTTTATTACAAAAATTAAAAAAGGATGGTGGTATGGTTTTGCCAAATTTTAGAATGTATTATTGGGCCATTAATATTCGATATATTACTTTTTAGATTCATTACTCAGACATACATGAATGTCCTTCATGGTTGGATTTGGAGGAGAACTCAGTGAAGGGGTTCTCTTTGGCCTCTTCACTGGGAGCTCCTCTTTCCTTTTTATTTTCTAAGATTAGTAGACAAGACTTTAATCCTATTATTAAACATACTTTAAGCATTTGGTTTCAGTTTCGTAGAATTTTTGAGTTAAATAATTTTGTTCTTTCCATTTTGATTATTTGTTTAAACCATCAATTTTGGATAAGACCTTTTTAATTTGTAAAACAAAAGGAATAACAACTTTTTCAGATTTATTTTTATGGGACTGTTTAATGTCTTTTTCTCAGTTAGTGGATAAGTATGGTTTACCTAATGTACATTTCTTTAGATATTTACGAATTAGGAATTTTTTACGTGGTTTGCTGCCAAATTACCCTTCTGCTTACCCACCTAATATGACAGATGTTCTTTTTCAGCTTAAACCACTTCAAAAAGGGTTGATAGCTATAATCTATAAACAGATATTGAACTTACAGATGATATCTAACGATAAAATTAAACGTGCCTGGGAATTGAAAGTTCAAGAGTCATTTTCAGATAATCAATGGAGCAAAATTCTTCATTTGGTTAATAACTCATCTATTTGTGCCCGTCATTCCTTGATACAGTTCAAGGTAGTGCATCCGGCCCATATGTCAAAGGATAAACTAGCACGTATTTTTTCCAACATCAATCCTATTTGTGACAGATGTAATAGTGAGATAGACACTTTAACTCATATGTTTTGGTCTTGTATAAAGCTAGACAATTTTTGGAGAGATGTTTTTAAAACATTATCAAGGGTCTTGGATCTGGACCTACAACCTAATTTACTTACGGCAATATTTGGGATTACCCCATCGAAACCAGGAAATATTCCTGTTTTCCGCTCAACATATGATAGCCTTTTCAACTTTATTGGCTATGAGAGCCATTTTATCAAAGTGGAAGGATTCTAATCCACCTTTTATTGGCCTTCCTCCAATATGTCTTGTTTAAGTTTAAGTTTAGAGAAAATAAGAAGTCGGACATTTGATACATCCTTTAAATTTGAGCAAATCTGGCTACCTTTTATTCAATATTTTCATTTGATGTGTTTTATTACTCTTCCAATTTTTTTTCAAGGTTTAAGTTTTGATCAGAAAGTCTTTCTTTTTCTTTTCTGGTCATATCCTCAGAATGGACTGCCCAGACCCCATTTCTTTTTTGGTATAGTGTTGTGGGTTTTTTTTCTCATTTAAAATTCAAAGTTTTTTTTTCTTTCCTCTTTATGAGCTGATAAGAGGAGAATTCACAAGACCACAAGACAAAGGAGCAGAAGTAGGCCATTCGGCCCATCGAGTCTGCTCCGCAGCTCCCCCATGAGCTAAACTATTCACCCATCTAGTTCCAATTTCCGGCTTTTTCCCCATATCCCTTGATACCCTGATTAATTAGATACCTGTCAATCTTCTCCTTAAACACCCTCAATGATCGGGCCTCCACAGCTGTATGTGGCAACGAATTCCACAAACCCACGACCCTCTGGCTAAAAAAATTTCTCCTCATCTCTGTTTTAACTGGGTACCCTCTAATTCTAAGACTACGCTGTTTTCTTTTTTATTACATATTATACACTAGCTTAACACCATGTATGATTTTGATAATATCTATTTTAATCTGTTTGTATGGTTATTGATATATATATATTTGAGATAATTCTCTTCTTGTTTGTATTTATGTTCCTTTTAAATCAATAAAAAGATTAATAAAGAAAGAAAGGAAGTATCTGTGATGATTTTAATATCACCATTCTGTTGCAAGGACGTGGCAGTGGTACGAACCCAAATGTTGAACACAGACATGGCGGTCAGTTCGTTGGTCGACTCTTGTATGAGTAGCCTTGTTCCATGGTTCTTAGGACTATCAGTTCTAAGTCTAGCATCAATCCTGAATTCTCTACTAAAACCAAGCTCCAGCCTCAAGACCCCAAGCCTGTCTCCAAGCTCCAGCCTCAAGACCCCAAGCCTGTCTCCAAGCTCCAGCCTCAAGACCCCAGTCCTGCAGTCATGTCATGTCCTTGCCTAGTTCTGGGGCCCGAGCCCGAGGCAAGACCCAGGTTCTGGGTCCTTGTCCAGTCTCTGGCTTGGAGTCCAAGCCCAAGTCTACATTCTTGTCCCTTGTCCTTGTCTGTATCATGTCACGTCACCACTCTAGTCAAATCCTGTTCTTTGTACTTCAGTGTCTGTGTCTTGCATTTGAGTCCGTTCCCAGCACCCCCATTGTGACACATTCGACTTAGTACTGGAAGTAGATCAATCCCCCCCGGCCCAGCATAGAGGATATCTTTTCAAACCTTTCTGGAGGGAAGACTTCTGTAAAGTGGACTTAGCTGAGGCCCTCCTAAAGATGGAGAATGAAGAGGAGTCCAAAGTGTTTCTCACCAGAAACACTCACAAATGGCTTTATCACTATAATTGGCTTATTTTTGAAGGGACAACTGCACCTTCACTCTGGCAGAAAGCTATGGACCAGGGGCTGCAAGGCTGCCCGGTCACTTAGTGTCACCTGGATGACATCATTGTTACCAGTAAGGATGACAAGGAACGTCTCCAAAATCTCAAAACTGTTCAAAAGATTAGAAGATGTATGGGCTCTGAGCACAACACTACTGTGGTCACACCTTTATACAAGCATACTGAGAAAATCCAAGTAGTGGTGGATGCCTCAAGGCCAAAGGATGTGTCACAGTTGTAGCCCTTTTTAGGATTTGTCAATTACTATTACAGGTTCCTGCCAGACCTGGCTACTGTGCTCCCTTGAACTCATTACTACAGATCAGGAAAAAAAGGCAATGGACAAGTGTGAGGTGGTTTTCAAAAAGGTTAAGGAAATGGTGATGTCAGACATGGTACTCTGTATGCAAATGGAAGTGAACAACCCATAGCTTTTGCATCACGTTCCCTTACCACTGCACAGAAAAACTCTGCACAGATTGACAAAGAGGCCTTGTGTCTGACTTAGGGTGTAAAATATTTCAACCTGTACTTGTATGAGACAGAGTTTACTCTCATTACTAATCATCAATCACTAGTGTCCATTTTTAATCCACTGAAGAGTATTCCACTAACAACAGCAAGATGAATGCAGAAATTGGCTTTGTTTCTTGGAGGACACAATTCAAAAATAGGAATGCTGATGGATTGTCCTGTTTACCTGTGGAAAAGGAAACAACTGAAAAAAATTAACAAAAAAAGGACACTTTGCTTGACTTATTCTCCTTAACAGAAATCAAAAGTCGCCCTATTACAGCAGAGATGATCCAAAGGAAACCAGAAAAGACCCCACACGGTCTCAGGTCTACATGACCACCCAAAGTGGCTGGAATGTGTCCAGTTCCCCCTTTTTTACCAGTGCTAGGATGAACATGCCCTTGACAGGGATTGTCTCACATGGAGATTGAGAGTTTTTGTACCATCCAAGCTGAGTGTTAAAGGCAAGGTCAAAATGAAAGTATTGGCTCAAAGCCTTGTCTGTGGGCCTGGGATACATCAGCAGATCGAGCAGCTTGCCCTGCCATCACTGTTCAGAATATCAACACATCCAGAAGATGCCAAGAGCAGTGTCTCTTCATCCATGGAAATGGCCTACATTGCCCTGGCAGAGGATTCATGTAGCTTCTGCCGGACTATTCATGGGCACAAATTTATTGGTAGTTGTGGTTGCTCTTGAATGGCAGGAGTCTAATATCCTGGCGGTAAGGTTTGTTAATGCTGCGAGGTGGGGTTTAAAGTAAAGCTACAGGGGGATGGGAACTAGAGTGCCAGAGCAGTTAGTGGAGAGGTTGTGGAGGTAGGAGGACAAAGTTAGGAATCAAAAGGTTGAACATGGTGCGACTAGCATCCTGGGCCGCATATATTTTAATGTAAGAAGTATCATTGGAAAGGCAGGTGATAGTGCTGAAGATGAGGTAGCTGGTTTATAAAGAGAGGCAATGTATAGTGAGAAGAGCCTGTTGATAGGGCAAAATTTCAGTCAACAGGATGAGTGACAAAATCAAAAACGGTGAATGCAGGATTAAAGGTGTTATACTTGAATGCACGAGTATACGGAATAAGGTAGATGAACTTGCAGCACAGTTGCAGATTAGCAGGTATGATGTTGTCGGCATCACTGAATCTTGGCTGAAAGAAGATTATAGCTGGGAGCTTAATGCCCAAGGATACACATTCTATCAAAAGGACAGGCAGGAAGGCAGAGGGAGTGGTGTTGCTCTGTTGGTAAAAAATAAAATCAAATTATTAGAAAGAAGTGACAGAGGGTCGGAAGATGTTGAATCACCGTGGATAGAGTGAAGGAACTCCAAGGGTAAAAAGATCTTGATGGGAGTTGTTTACAGCTCCAAATAGTAGTAATGATGTGGTCTACCAATTACAATGGGAGATAGAAAATGTATGCCAAAAGGGCAATGCTACAATGGTCATGGGGGATTTCAATATGCAGGTAGACTGGGAAAATCAAGTTGGTGTTGGATTCTAGGAGGGGTCATTCCCAGAGTGCCTATGAGACGGCTTTTTCGAGCAGCTCATGATTAAGCCCAATAGAGGATCAGCTATTGTGGATTAGGTGATGTGCAAGGAAGCTGATTTGATTAGAGAGTTTATGGTAAAAGAACCCTTAGGGGAAGTGCTCATAATAGGATCAGATTCAGCCTGAAATTTGAGAAGGGGAAGCTAAAGTCAGATGTATCAGTATTGCAGTGGAATAAAAGGAATTACAGAGGTATGAGAGAGGAGTTGGTCAGGACTGATTGTAAAAGACCACTGGCAGGGATGATGGCAGAGCAAGAATGGATGGAATTTCTGGAAGCAATTAGAAAGGCACAGGATATATGCATCCAAAAGAGGAAGAAGTATTCTAAAGGAAAGACGACACAGCCATAGCTAACAAAAGAAATCAAAACCAACATAGAAGCCAAAAGGAGGGCATATAATAGAGCAAAAATTAGCGAGAAGTTAGAGGATAAGGAAACTTTTAAAAACCAACAGAAGGCAACTAAAAAAGTCACTAAGAGGGTAAAGATGGAATATGCAAGTAAGCTAGCCAGTGATATTAAGGAGGATACCAAAAGTTTCTTCAGGTACATAAAGTGTAAAAGAGAAGCGAGAGTTGATATTGAACTACTGGAAAACAATGCTGGAGAGGTAGTAAAGGGGGACAAAGAAATGATGGACAAGCTGAAGATAGTATACACCCCAGGGTTCTGAAAGAGGTGGCTGAAGAGATCATGGAGACATTAGTAAGATCTTTCAAGAATCACTAGATTCTGGAATGGTTCTAGAAGACTGGGAAATTATAAATGTCACTTTACACTTCAAGAAGGCAGAGAGGCAGAAGAAAGGAAACTATAGGCCAGTTAGTCTGACATCAGTGGTTGGGAA
Organism: Mobula hypostoma; assembly: GCF_963921235.1. Classification (NCBI taxonomy): domain Eukaryota; kingdom Metazoa; phylum Chordata; class Chondrichthyes; order Myliobatiformes; family Myliobatidae; genus Mobula; species Mobula hypostoma. Next base: position 84,920,269 of record NC_086107.1, on the reverse strand, counting down.
GATGTTGGAGTCAATTATTAAGGATGAGATCTCAGAGTACTTAGAGCCACATGATGTAATCAGTATGGTTTCCTCAAGGGAAAATCTTGCCTGACAAATCTGCTGGAATTCTTTGAGGAAATAACAATCAGGATAGACAAAGGAGAATCAGTTGATATTGTGTACTTAGATTTTCAGAAGGTCTTTGACAAGATGCCACACATGAGACTGAATAACAAGCTACAAACCCATGTATTTCAGGAAAGATTCTAGCATAGATAAAGTATTGGCTGATTAGCAGGAAGCAAAGAGTGGGAATGAAGGGAGCCTTTTCTGACTGGCTGCCAATGAATCGGTCCCAACACAGGGATCTGTGCTGGGGCCGATTCTTTTTACGTTACATGTCAATGATTTGGATGATGGAATTGATGGCTTTGTTGCAAAGTTTGCAGGTGATAGGAAGATAGGTGGAAGGGCAGGTAGCTCTGAAGAAGTAACGTGGCTACAGAAGGACTTTAACAGATTCGGAGAATGGACAAAGAAATGGAAGATGGAATACAGTGTCGGGAAGTGTATGGTCATGCACTTTGGAAGCAGGAATTAAAGGGTTGACTATTTTCCGAAAGGAGAGAAAATACAAAAAACTAAGGCAAAAAGAGGCTTGGGAGTCCTTGTGCAGGATTCCCCAAAGGTTAATTTGTAGGTTAAGCCTGTGGTGAGGAAGGCAAGTGCAATGTGAACATTCATTGTAGATTGTGTCTGATGTCGTCTGGAGACAACACATCAATTAGTTGAGGAAAACAGAGTTAATTGTTAGAGAAGTAAGGTGTCCTGAGCTGTAGGAAGCTCTTCCTGCAGTCCCAGAGTCAACTCCTACAATCACTATGGAGGAGGCCCCAGAGCTTGAGATTGTTCCACAGCTACAAGTCTCAGCTGCCAAGTAGAGTGATCCCCCTGGTCAGGAAAGACATTATCCCACAAAAGTAAAAAATTCTCCACAGTGATTGAATCTTTTGGCTTGAATGGAACAGTTTGAAACTTACTATGCTGTGGAAGTTTACAGCAGCTATATAATTTAGTTTTATGTGTATATATTTGCAATACACTTTATATTGAGTTGGAGTTTATAGCTAAGGGGGTAGAGTGTAGTGTATTTAATATTTCAGTAATATTTGAGTAGTATTGTAAATATATTGTTTAATTAAATATTCTTTGTTGTTGAAATAATTCATTACAGGCTACCTCAGTATCTTTTCCTCTCTCTTTGCACTACTTAATTAATTACATTTTTATTTTGTTCATCTATGCTTCCTGTTGTAAATTATATTGTTATTATCATGTATTGCAATGTACCGTTGCTACAACACAACAAATTCCACAGCATATGCTAGTGATATTAAACCTGATTCTGATTTTGTGTGTGTGTGTGTGTGTGTGTGTGTGTGTGTGTGTGTGGGTGTGATGCACATGCATGTGAAAGACTGAAAGTATGCATGTCAGTGTATAAAAGAATCTTTGACCATGCAAGTGAATCTGTAAGTGTGTAAGATAATCTGTGAATGTGTAAGAAACATGTGTGTGTGTAAGTGAATCTGTGAGCGTGTCAGAGAATCTGAGTGTGTGAGTGTGTAAGAGTATCTGTGAAGTATAAGAGAATCTGTGAGTGTGCAAGTGAATCTATGAGCGTGTAAGAGTATCTGTGAGTGTGTACGAGAATCAGTGAGTGTGTAAGATAATCTGTGAGTGTGTACGTGAATCTCTGAGAGTGTAAGAGAATGTGTGATATATGCTGGAGAAATAAGGCTCTGCCAGGCTTGATGTCAGGCTTCATCTCATCTGATGTCCTTCAAAAAGCAGATAGATTTCGAACATAAAATGCCTGAAGGAATTGGGGAAAGTGGGAATATGGTATTTAGTTGGAGGATCAGCCTTGGCTGTTCTGAGTGGTGGGGCAGATTCAAAGGTATAGGTAACCTACTCCTTTCATCTCTTGAAGATCACATCTCTGATCAAAAATCCCCAACATCAGGACCATGCCATCTTCTTTCAGCTGCCGTTGTGCAGGAGGTACAGAAACCTGAAGCCCCACAGCACCAGGTTCAAACTCAAGCAGTTCTGCAGATGCTACAAATCCTCTAACACACACAAAATGCTGGAGGAAGCATTGAAGGACAAAACTGGACCACTTTTTTATCCAGTGGAGATTGCATCTGATGTCACCTGGAGATGACATATCGATCATTTGAGGAGAGCAGAATCAATTGTTAGGGAAGAAAGGTGACCAGAGCTGTCAGAACCACTTCCTGCAGTCCCAGAGTCAACCACCACAGAGGAATCAGAATCAGAATCAGGTTTATTATCACCGGCATGTGATGTGAAATTTGTTAACTTAGCAGCAGCAGTTCAATGCAATACATAATCTAACAGAGAGAAAAAAAATTACTAATAATAATAATAAATAAACAAGTAAATCAATTACATATATTGAATAGATTTTAAAAATGTGCAAACACAGAAATACTGTTTATTAAAAAAAGTGAGGTAGTGTGCCTTCAGGCTTCTGTCCCAGAACCTGAGATTGTTTACAGCCACAAGTCTCTCCTACCAAGCAGCGTGGTCAGGCAGCGTCTCATGAAAGGAATAAAGAGCCATCATTACTGGCTGAGGCCCTTCGGCCCAAAACGTTTCCATACAGTAGATGCTGTATGACCTGCTGAGTTTCTCCAGCATTTTGTGTGTGTTACTTCCCTGTAACCACTTGAGTCAGCCTGCACATGACCTCAGTGCGGCTACACGACGAGCACTGGGATCACTTTGCATTGCACTCAACCTTTTTGATCTAATTGTGGTTCTTTCTTGTAAAGATTGTGTATAATTTATGTTCACATGCTTCCCGTGAATGTGGCTTATCTGATACTCTGTGCTGGGGATGCTGTTACTAGTTTTTTATTGCACGTCATACTGAAACTTATGCAGGTGACAATGAACTCGACTGGATAAGCGTTGGTGTAACACTCCATGAGATGAGGGTTTGGAGTGAGTGCAAAGTTAAAGCTGGGAAGGGCGGGAGTAGGCAGGAGAAGGGCAGATTGGCTTTGCAGGGGGTTTCCATTTTCTTTCTTCCTCCGGTTTTACTCCCAGGTTCAGGATCAGTTATTACCCTTCAATCATTAGGCTCCTAAACCAGTGTGGATAACTTCATCAATTCAACAGTGAACTGATTCCACAACATGTGGACTCAATTTCAAGGACTCTACAACTTGTTCTCAGTATTATATTAAGGCATCTGTTAGTCTTGCGAGACCATGGATCTGCACCTGGAAAGTCTTCACTCTCCAGGGCGCAGGCCTGGACAAGGTTGTACGGAAGACCAGCAGTTGTCCATGCTGCAAGTCTCCCCTCTCCACGACACCAATGTTGTCCAAGGGAAGGGCAAGGGCCGATACAGCTTGGCACCAGTGTCGTCGCAGAGCAATGTGTGGTTAAGTGCCTTGCTTAAGGATACAACACGCTGCCTCGGCTGGGGCTCGAACTCACAACCTTCAGATCGCTAGTCCAATGCCCTAACCACTTGGCCACGTGCCCACATAACGGTATTATATATTTAACTTTTATTTGCACAGTTTGTCTTCTTTTGCACATTGTTTGTTTGTCAGTGTTTGCTTGCATGTGGTTTTTCACTGATTCTGTTGTATTTCTTAGTTCTACTGCGAATACCTGCAAGAAAATGACTTTGTAGGTAATGCGATCACGCAAGTCGAATATGATGTACTCCTGAGGGATGTCTGTTGGTGGGTCTTCAGGAGTCTGCAGAGGTTGATCCAGAATCCACATAAATGGAGAATACCTGTGTGTGACTTAGTTTAGTGTGAGGAGGCTGATGGACTCCACACACCACACAGTAATTGACAGATTAGGGTCCGAGTCCAGTGGCATGAAATGCAAGGTGACTGGGAACCCCTCTCTGCTGCAGCCTCCCTCCACCCTTCGCTATCAGAATCAGAATCAGGTTTATCATCACCGGCATGTGACGTGAAATTTGTTACCTTAGCGGCAGCAGTTCAATGCAATGCATAATCTAGCAGAGAGAGAAAATAAAAATAATAAATAAAATAAAACATAATAGTAAATAAACAAGTGAATCAATTACGTATATTGAATAGATTTTATAAAATGGGCAAAAACAGAAATACTGTGTATTAAAAAAGTGAGGTAGTGTCCAAAGCTTCAAAGTCCATTTAGGAATTGGATGGCAGAGGGGAAGAAGCTGTTCCTGAATCACTGAGTGTGTGCCTTCAGGCTTCTGTATCTCCTACCTGAAGGTAACAGTGAGAAAAGGGCATGCCCTGGGTGCTGGAGGTCCTTAATAATGGACGCTGCCTTTCTGAGATGTCCTGGGTACTTTGTTGGCTAGTGCCCAAGGTGGAGCTGACTAGATTTACAACCTTCTGCAGCTTCTTTCAGTTGTGACATGTCATCATCTCCTGCCAGCTCCATGCTGAGCTCTTGGTTGGATCGCTGAAACCTCCTCCTTGACCTTACCATTGTGGGTGACCCTACCAGGAGCCAAGCACTGGATGCTTCACTCTCAGGAACTCAGGAACTCATAACTGCTTCCACAATGACAAGGTGATGATCCTCGGAGAAAAAATCTCAAGCGAGAATAAGATGGCATCTACATACATACTTTGATAATAAATTCACTTTGAAATTTGAAATTTCTATGATATGCAGCAAAAAGCACAAGCCCTCCCTGAGGTTCTTCATCCATTGTCCCTTTCAGGGGAGCAGGAGCAGTGTGTGCCCATCTCAGTGCAAACTATCCTCCAAAAGTGCCCCTTGAGTTGGGTCTATGAGTAGCAGGCACCTCATCCTTTCATGGCTTCGGTATATCAACCAGGTATTTTACAGAAAAGGATTATATAAATTTTCTGGTTAGCCTCTAACCTTCCGGTCAGGATGACAACTGCTTACAATGCTCCTTTGGTCGATACCTTCTGGATATATCACAAAACCATATATTTCACTTCTTTTATGTCCTTTTTGGTAGCTTTTTATCTTGAATGTGATTCTGGAACTGTTGAGCCTGTGATTTGCTGCTAAGAGATCGTTTCGGTGTTCCAACACTCTGCAGACTCCAGGGGGATTCCGGGAGGTAGAGGCAGCATGTGGGAACCTTGTGGTGAGAAGGCTACAAGCTGATGTTCGACTCCATTTCACTGATTGAAACTTTCATTGTTCACTTATTAAAGCGACAAGGGAGATTAGTATGCTGGCCACCTGCCTTTTTATCGCTGGTGAGATTGCTCTGCATGAAGTGCGGACACTGCCTTTTTATCATTGGTGAGACGCTCTGCTATGGAGAGGGGAGATTGTCTTTTTATTGCTGGTGAGACACTCTGCTATGGAGAGGGGAAATTGTCTTTTTATCGCTAGTGAGATCCCTCTGCTACAAGGAGGGAGAATGTTGCCCAGGTTTTCTGTGTTTTGGATGTGGACTTGGACTGTGTGATGATTGTTTTGTATTCTGTGTTTTTCATCCAATCTTTCTCATTTTTTTGTGTGCAGAGGAGGTGAATGGGGTTGCCGATGTGCCTGTTCTGTTTCTGTTCATTTTTTTGTGTGGGGGATGAGGGATTTGGGGTTTGATGATCTTGCTGCCGTGCTTTTCTTCCATGGTTTCATAACTACCTGGAGAAGAAGAATTTTGGAGTTGTGTACTTTGATAATAAGTGAACTTTAATGCTGATGGCATGAAGATCAATTTCTCTAACCCAGTAATTCCTCCCGCTCCCATTTCTCTCTTTCTCATCATTATCATTACTTGCCGTGTTCTATGACGAAGGTGATCATGGTCTTTGACACTGATTGTTCTCGGCAAACTTTTCGACAGAAGTGGTTTGCCATCGCCTTCTTCTGGGCAGCATCTTTACAAGATGGGTGACCCGAGCTATTATCAATGCACTTTAAAGATTGCCTGTCTGGCGTCACCAGGAGTTGTGATTTGCACCAGCTTATCATACGACTATCCACCATCTGCTCCCATGGCTTCACGTGACCCCAATCGGGTGGTGGTGGGGTGGTGGGGACTAAACAGGTGCTACACTGACCTGCAGGAGCACCTTACACCTCCTCTGGTAGAGACGTATCTCCATCCTGCCACCTTTCTCTTTTTACATTCCCCATTCTCTTCTCTTCTCCTTACCTGCCCATCACCTCCCTCTGGTGACCCCCTTCTTCCCTTTCTCCCACGGTCTACTCTTCTCTCCTATCAGATACCTTCTTCTCCAGCACTTTACCTCTTCCAACTATCACCTCCCAGCTTCTTACTTCATCGCCTCACTACCACCCATCTTCCCCTAACTTGGTCCCACCTATCACCTTCCCCCTCCTCCCGCAACCCCCTGCCCCAATCTTCTTATTCTGGCTTCTGCCCGCTTCCTTACCTGTCTTGATAAAGGGTCTCGACCCAAAACATTGACTGTTTAATCCTCTCCACAGATGCTTCCTAACCTGCAGAGTTCATCCAGCATTTTGTCTGTGTTACTCTGTTATTCTATTTATTAATACGGGAAAGAATTAACTTTTCGTAACTTAACGAAGAATTCTCTGCAGAAATCACAACTCGTTGCGGCACGATTTAAATCAACAACGCACTGGTGTCGGAAATGAAAGCCAGCAGCCTTTGTGTGCAGGGAAGGAGCCTTTAATTAACGTGCCAAATGTGCTCAAAAATTTCATTAACGTGTCATCGACTTTCCACAGCTACTGTCTGTCAAATCAAACTGCATAATAGCTTTCATTTTCACATGATAAACTGCAAAGCTCCAGTAAAGGTTGCAATGATATTTACATTACACAGGAGGACAAGCTCTATATTGAAGTACTTCCAGACTTCCTCAGTTTAAAGATTTATGAAATTATTTCTGCCTAAGTTTATAGGCTTAATATTTTTAAAATTAATATCAACTTGTTTCAAGTAGAACTGAGCAGGTGTTGATCTCAACAGCTAAGGTTGCGTGAAAACACAAGACCCACCTCTTTGCGGACTGTGGGTTTATGGAGAGAGTGTGGTAGAAGATGCAAGGTCCTATGCCGAGGTCCCTTCTGAGCAGCTGCGCGACCTTTGATCTATGGGCTGTTTCCAGGGACGCCATCAAGCGGGGCGCCACAGTACTGTTGCCGTTAGCACGGTGATATTACAGCTCCGGGCGTCAGACCTCAGAGTTTCAGTTCCAGCACTGTCCGCAGGAATTTTGTACGTTCTTCTTGCGAGCGTGTGGGTTTCCTCCGGGTGCTCTGGTCTTCCTCCCACAGTCCAAAGTCTTGCCAGTTAGTAAGTTCAATGTAAGTTGTCCTGTGATTAGGCTAGGGTTAGCATGTGGGTTGTTGGGCAGTACAGCCCATTGAGCTGAAAGGGCGTCTTAAATAGGTTCTGCTGGCAGATTATCAGCTCAGAGAAAGATGCCTTTTGGTCTGCCTGGAGCTAACTGGGCTACTGGGCATCGAAGTGTCCATGGAGGAATGCTGCCAACTGGCACGTACCAGACTGCAGGACGGCGTGCTGAGAGACATGGCCTGGTGGGGACATACCAGAGTATAGTGTTCTTCGCTGCAGCTCAGGAAGAGGCTGGTCTGGGTGAGGAAGCCCCTCAATTATTGTATTTATGAACCACCCCTGGGCGCTACATGAGGGGCAACGGTCCAATTGGATTTAAGGAATATAATAGAATAGAACAAAGCATTGCAGTTTATTCTTGTGAATTTTTTTTTATTATAAATAAATATATTTTGGAATAACAAAACTCGACACCCCAAAATGTTTACTGTCCATTTTCCTCCATAGATGCTGCCTGACCTGCTGAGTTTGCCCAGCATCTTGTGTATTACACCACTAAATTCTCCCAAGCGACCCTTCAGAATAGAACATAGAACATAGAACACAGAAAGCCTACAGCACAATACAGGCCCTTCAGCCCACAAAGCTGTGTCAAACATGTCCTTACCTTGGAACTATCTAGGCTTACCATAGCCCTCTATTTTTTTAAGCTCTGTGTACCTATCCAGAAGCCTCTTAAAAAACCCTATCATTTCCACCTCCACCAACGCCGCTGGCAGTCCATGCCACACACTCACCACTCTCTGCATAAAAAACTTACCCCTGACATCTTCTCTGTTCCTACTTCCAAGCACCTTAAAACTATTCCCTCTCGTGCTCTGCATTTCAACCCTGGGAAAAAGTCTCTGACTATCCACACAATCAATGCCTCTCATTATCTAGTACACCTCTATCAGGTCACCTTTCAACCTCTGTCACTCCAAGGAGAAAAGGCCGAGTTCACTCAACCTATTTTCATAAGGCATGCTCCCCAATCCAGGCAACATCCTTGTAAATGAAGGGTGATGTGTTTCAACCCTGGTTCAGAGGGTAATGAGAAGACTGATGTGTGATCCAGAGCTTCTGTCTCAGACAGGAGAGGAAGGTCCTGACAAAGTGGGTGGCCAGACCATTCGGGAGGAGGCGGGGTTTCACTGAAGGGTCTTGAGGATCTCAGTAATGCCCAGCGCGCTCCTAATTCACCTTGGCTGTTTGTGGACCAGAGGTTCTCAGGAGTCAATGGGAAAGATTCACCAATACCTCCTTCGGCATGTTCCCGTCGACCCTCACCAAATTTTATTGAGGGAGCTCAGAAGGCACCCCATCTGGATACCTCATGGCTTGGTACAGCAACTGCTCTGCCCATGACTGCAAGAAACTGCAGAAAGTTGTAGACAGAGACCAGGCCTGAAAGCCCATAACATTAGGCTCAAGGACGACATCTACCTCGCTGTAGTAAGACTATTGAATGGTTTCCTAGTATGACAAGATGGACTTTGGACCTCATAATCTAACTTGTTATGATCTTGCACTTTATTTAAGAGAAGTTTGTCAAAGTTCATGGATGGAAGGGTGTGGGGGTGCTGGCAAATGGGCTAGGCAGAATAACATTTTGCCATGAATTAGGACCTGTTTCTGCATTACAATGCTCAATGTCAGTATGTATACTTTTACTGCACGTCCTTTGTAACCGTAAACTTTATTCTGCATTCTGTTATTGTTTTACCTTGTTCTACCTCAATGCACTGTGTAATGATCTGACCTGTATGAACAGTATGCAAGACAAGCTTTTCTCTGTATCTTAGTACATGTGATAATAATAGAACAATTCCAAAAACAAGTTGTAGTTTTCCATTGTAAACATCTTTGAGATGTTTGGATCATTCTTAGTGGCAGAAATAACAACAGGGCTCTGCTGACAAGGGAAGATCCTAAGATACATAAAATCCAACACTAATATACAGGAAAACAGGAGGAGGAGTAGGGCACTCGGCCCCTCAGGCCTCAGGCCTCATGGCTGATCTATACCAGCTTCAGCTCTTGTTCTTTGTCAGTTCCCCATAATCCTCTATTCCTTGACCTTTCAAAAGTGTATCTATTTCCACCAGGAACTTGCAACTTCCTGCTGACCCTCACTGAGGACTGGTGTGTGCTCTCCCAACTTCCCCTCAACACTCATAACCAAAATTAAAATGGTCTCTTCCCTAAGAAGCATTCCCATACATGCTCCACAAATATTTCTTCCATGATTCCTTGGCCAGTTGGGTTATCAGGGTTTGATTAAAATCTCCCAAGACAATTGCAGATCCCTTCTGCCATGCACGTTGACAGTTCCCCTTTATGCTCCACCCTACTGAGAGCCCACATTTTGGAGATCTGTAGACCACTCTTACCGGTGTCCTCATTTCTTCCAGTTCAGCACTTCAATCAAACCAGTTTCCATTACTGCCTCTAAGTCATGATTCCAACACTGCTCTGATGCCTTCCTTGCAGAACAATGCCACCTCACCTCCTTTCCCTGTCAGCTTGTATAACCCAGAAAATGTTATTTATTTATTTATGTACTTATTTAGAGATCAAACGTGGAACAATCCCTTCAGCCCAAAGAGCTGTGCTATCCAGCAACCCACCTATTTAACTCTAGCCTAATCATAGCATAATTTCACAATGACCAATTAACCTACTAACCAGTACGTCTTTGGACTGTGGGATGAAACCAGACCACCCGGAGGAAACCCACGTGGTTCACAAGGAGAACGTGCAAACTCTTTATAGATGGTGCTTTGAACTCGGGAAGGCCCTCAGCTGTAAGAACGTTTGCTAACTGCAACGCTACTGCCCTGTCCTGGTCTCACTGCAACTACATCTCTGTAAACAATTAGATCACAACTATGTGTTTCTACCTGTTTTCAAAGTTCAAAGTAGATTTATAATCAACATACGTTTATGTCACCATAGACAACCCTGAGATCCATTCTTTGCAGGCATTTGCAGTAGAACAAAGAAATACAATAGAACCAATGTAACCAGGTGACTGTTGAATATAATTTTTTATTGTTAAAGAGCATTTAAGTGTAGGGTTCTCAGTAATATTAACTGTAGTATTAACTGCTAACTGCTAATAATGAAATGGCTGCTCTGTAATGTTAACTGATGAGGTAAGGTTCTCTGAAGCAGCATGTTTAGGTTATAATTAGTGATAACAGGACTTGTATTCATTTGCTAACTAATGGAAGATACGTTATTCTTTCTGTCTGTGTGAAAGCTGTTAATTTGTGCGGGCTTGGGTGTTTTTTCAGCAAGGAAGAATGAAGAGGAAGGACATGCTGGATGTGCTCTGGTAGACCACCGTGGTTGGTCCCACTCGGAGGGTCGAGGAGTTCGGAGGAAATCGAATAGTGGAGAGAGAGCGTCATTAATTGCACTCCAATAATTGTCCACGAATTGGTTGAACTCTGATAAGTCTGGCACCTTTTTCTTTTCCTTTTGTATTTATATCTCTATTAACCACATAGTCACATGAAGATTTATAAAATGTAATCAGTTAATCGTACCTTGTGTGCTGTCTGGTATTTTATCTGTGAGTTTGTACCGGGGTGCATTACACAGCATCTACACAAATGTGAGACACGGTTTGGAGGGCAGTCGGGGTTTCCCCGAGACGAACATGAGTCGATAGCCCTAAGCTTTACATACGTATTCACCCTGGTAATGCTAAAATAGTTGCCTTTGCCTTTAAGAGAAAATGGTGACCTTATTATGCACGTGTTGGGTAGAAAGAAGAGGTACAACATTCTAGAAAAAGAGTTATACCATTCTAGAAAGAAGAGCTACAATGTTCTAGAAAAGGAGTTACAGCATTCTAGAAAGAAGAGTTACAATGTTCTAGAAAGAACATAAAGTGCCAGTCATATGGCGAGAAAAGATGAATAATATTTGATAATATCCATGTAAATTTATTTTTACTTGTTGGTAAATCCTGAATATCGGTAATTTGACATGTTTTACATGTGGATGCTTTAGATTTTTGCAAGTAAGGCATCGGCGCTGGATAGCATGGTTGTGCAAAGTTCCTTATCAGCCGAGTAAGCTTTCTAGTAATTTAACTACAAGGCAATATCTTGTAGAAGTTTTTGTAAAAGTTTATTTTTATCTTACTTTGTTTTTACATTACTAAATGTGAATGCAATAGAGTAATGTGAATGTGTTAATCTCTGTTCATGTAGCGTGAGCAAGGAAAACTCATTTCAGGGCCTATCCTATATGTGTTTAGAAGTTAAGCATGTGGGTGCCAGAATGAGCATATCTCTCAGTAAAGGTATGATGTATTTATTCATATTTTGATGTCGTGTATAAGGTACAGGGTTGGTGGGATTCTAATGTTGTTTGTATTTTGTTTTAGAATTGCCACTACCATATTGGTTTTGTATATTTAGTTATTATTTATTTTCATACTGCATACATAACTAGTCGATACACAAGTGTATGGACAGAAAAGCTGAGACTGTAACAGCAGGAACTGTGTTTTTTTTACTTATTTTATTGTTTTTATTTTGCTGCCCTCTTTCTGAATTAAAGTATCTAAAACAGATAAAGATAGATCCCAAAAAGTTCTTGTTGTCCTGTGTGTGTATCAATGAAAAGTTACAGTCAGACAAACACTGACAAACAACCAATGTGAAAAAGAGGACAACCTGTGCAAATAAATGATATTACGTAAGTAATACTTGGAACATGAGGCATAGAGTCCTTGAAAGGGAGTCCACAGGCTGTGGAATGAGTTTGAAGTTGAGGTGAGTGAAGTTATCCACGTTGGTTCAGGATGGTTGTAGGGTAATAACTGTTCCTGATCCCGGTTGTGTGGGATTTGAGGCTCCTGTACCTCCAGTCCAATGGTAGCAGAGAGAAGAGAGCATGGTCTGGATAGTGGAAGTCCTTGTTAAAATGGATGCTGCCTTCTTGTGGCTACATTTGTTCTTGCTGGCAACTCACGTACATTTAAATAAAGGCACTATGCATAGATTATACTAACTCTGTGTTTGTCTGCAAGGGACTGTATAGTTCTGTTTATATCTTCTGCCCAGTCTTCTGTCACACTTTGCTTCTATATTTTCCTGCCACCATCTCTCTCTGCCACCACTCTCTTGCTTTTTCTTGGTTCATTAAACATCTGTTACCCAGAGTCTACAACACTATTGACGTGATTCATCTGGATACTGGTTTCCTGTTCGAGGATCGCCACCTTGTCGTGGTGGACAGGCTTGTGAGCAGGGGTGCAGTGCGCCTCTCCAGCATCTCGGTAAAAAATTCAAAATAAGCAAGTGGGGAATTTAACAGTGGCCGCATATTAAATAGAGGCAATTTTACAGAAGCGGGGGTTGGGGAGAGGAGGTGGTGGCTGGTGGGGAAAATACCACTAATAGCATTAGGATATTTGATCGTTTTTGGTGAAATCCTGGAGCTGTGACTGTTTTTTATTCAGGTATTTGTGAAATTCCTCCTCACTCTACCCGTTGTCCCAGCATACCCTGCTGTAGCCTCCCGCCATTTCACATATCCTCAGTCTCCCTCCAGCACTCGTTGTTTGAGCACTTTTCACTGAGAAAATAACAATCTTAGATCTTTTAAAAAGTGGCATGTCGCTTGCCGAAGTCAGCCATAAGGTCGGTAAGAACGAATCGAGCATTTGCACAATAAAGCAGAAAGAAGCTGAAATTTGTGGAAGTGTTAGTGTTACCCTTACAATGGCAAAAATGGCCTCTCTGGTTCGTGATAAAGTGCTTGCAAAGACTGAGAAAGCATTAAATGTGTGGCTAGAGGACATGTCACAGAAGCATATCCCTGTTGATGGCAAAATTATGCTTGAAAAAGCACTTAGTAAGGCTACATCTATGGTGGTCCGTGGATTACTCGCTAATACAAAAGTAAATTTTTCTCACTAAGAACCCTATGGCTTCTGAGCAAACAACGTTAACCTATTTCTTTCGTAAACAAGCTGAGGAGTGTAAGAAGAATAACGTACAAGAGACTGATAGTAGTAACAAAAGCTGTGTTTCACCTGCTTCTAGTTCAAATTTTCTAACCGGGTCCAAATGCAGTTCTGAAAGTAATGGTCCTTCGAAGTCAGGCTTGTATCCCTGTTCAGACGTTTGGACTGAAGAAATGTGGATCACAAACTATCAAAAGCTCACACTGCTGCTCTAAGTGTTGAAAGTATACCTAGTGAAGATGCTCTTGGAAAATTATGTGACACCATGAATGCTTCACATCTAAACTTGTTCAATTTTTCGTTCAGCTTATTATTTAGCTCAGAGTGATAGACCATACTCTGATCACTTTGGCTTATTGGAACTTCAAAATAAAAATGGTATTGACATTAGAATTGGACTGCATTCCCGCACTAATGCTACAGAGATAATTAATCACATAGCCATTTTTATGAAAAAGGAAATTTGCCAGCATTTCAAGCAGATAAATGGCAAATTTTCTGTTCTCATTGATGAATCAACAAGCCTGAGCATTAAAGACTACCCTAATCGTTTATTTGAAATGTGAAAGTGATAAGGAAGGTGCTCCCAATTTTATGTTTTTAGATCTAATTGAACTGCCTGATCAGAAAGCTGCAACTATTGCTAAGCATCTATTGAACTGTCTCAATAACCGTGGGTTTGATGACTCTTATTTGAAACAGAACCTTGTAGCGTTTGCTAGTGATGGGGTGAGCGTAATGCTTGGTGTCAAATATGGTGTTGCTACAATCCTCAAGGAACATTACCCTGATGTGATAATTTGGCACTGTCTTAATCACAGATTAGAACTTGCAGTAAGTGATTCAGTGAGAGAAGTTCATGGAATAAATCATTTTCAATCATTTGTGGACACATTGTACTCTGTTTACAGTAGATCACCTCTAAATCAAAAGGAACTGTCTGAATGTGCCTCTCAACGAGAACAACAAATTTGCAAAATAGGCCGTGTTCTGGGCACCAGGTGGGTAGCTAGCTTGTTTTGAACAATTTCAGCAGTGTGGCAAAATTATGAAGCATTGGGTTTTCATTTTAAAACAGCAATGAAGGATGAAACAAGATTTGGAAGTGACAGAAAAACATACAAAGGTCTGTTGAAAAGACTCTTCAGAACAGTTTCTATTGGACTTACCTCTAATGAATGACACGTTGCACGAACTTGGCTTACTGTCAGAGTGTTTACAGAAACGCACTACTACGATTGTTTATGCAGACAAACTGATCCAACGGAGCATAAGATCACTGCATGGACTGAAAGAGCAACCTGGTACAAAAACTGTAGAAGCTCAAGTGGCAGTTGAAAAGGGGAAGTTTGGAGAAATTACCTTAACAAGCAACAACAAAATTATCTCCATTAATTATCTACAGTTTCTTACTAGTCTTATAAACAATTTGCAGCACCTTATGTTCGTGGCAACATCCTTGAAAGGTTCTCAAACTTCTAAACCTCAAAGTATGTATAAATCCCTGCTAAATGAAATGTATGTCCTTAATAAAGATAACTGGCCTGCTGAAATACTGCCTAATTATGGAGAAGCTGCAATATCATCTCTCTGTAAGAGGTTTAAGCTTTCTTCTCCCTCTGTAATAAATGCCTTCAGAGATTATGTGGAGGATCATGGACACCGCATTCCCCAAGATTTATGCCCATTACTGAGCTGTTCACAAGTTATTCCTATTAGTACTGCTGAGTGTGAGAGAGGATTCAGTCATATGAACTTGATAATAACAACAACACGTTCAAGAATTCTCAAATATCATGTATCAGCACTTATGTTTGTTAAACTACATGGACCTCCACTAGTTCAGTGGAATCCTGAGCCGTATGTCACATCATGGCTGTGGTACCACAGATCAGCAGATGACATCAGGACAAGAGCTACTTCAAACCCTGAAACCCATATTATGCCTGACTCTTTGTGGAAATTATTGTGAAACTTCTCATTGGTGGCATTTGGTAAGTAGGTAATTACTTTTAAATTAGTAAAATACATGATTACCGTCCTTTTCTTTACTTGCTTGATAATTATATTTTATGATAATTAGTGAGTGCAACAGTGCAATACTTGGTCATATTATTAAATAAAGCATTATATATTTTATTGTGCCAGTTATACACTGAAATGTAGTGATAGGCTATAATCTTGTTAACGTCTTAACTACCACTGTATTTCTGTGGAGCTCTGGAATTCATATATTTCTTTCATCTTGGTTTAGTGCTTGACATTAAAAGAAGCCCTATTTCATGTATATATGTCACACCCAATTTGTGTACCTGCTCATTACATGAATGGGGCAAGGAAGTTGCCCAGTACATGAAATGAGTAGGTACACAAATTGGGTGTGACATAGGTATATATAGAGAGGATATAGGAAATGGCAAGCATTTTGTCAGCTCCAGCACCAAAAAATTGGCACTGCACCCCTGCTTGTGACCTCCCTAGACAGCGAGAGTGATACCGTCTGCAGCTCCTGGTAGAGTCACTCATGGCAACAGTTCCAGGGGGAGGTTCCAGACAAATTGAGATGCAACTAAGACCTCAGCGGTCGGCGGTGGAGCTGGCTGAAGATGATGACACGTCACAATGGCAGTGAAGGCAGAGGAAGGCTGCAGCCGTGAAGGGTCCCCTGCCATCTTGCATTCCGTGCCATGGGACGCTGACCCTGATCTGTCAAGGTGGCTGCCCTTGTATCTGCCTCCCTTCTTTGACGCATTGGTTGTTTGGCAGACTTTGTTTATACATAGTTTTTTCATAAATTCTATTATGTTGCTGCAAATGCTGCAAAAAATAAGAATCTCAGGTAAGACATTTGTACTTTGATAATATGTCGACTTTAGATTTTGACTTTGGTTTAAAAGCCTTTAAGGAGTAATTGTATCTGATTGCACCACTTCCCCTGGCAGCTCTTCCTAGGTATTAACCAGTGGCTGGGTAATAAAAATGCCCTAAGATCCCTGTTATCTCTTAATGCTCATGTTAAAATTAAGCCTTATGTTCTTCATATCTCAACCACAGGGAAAAGATCAGCTACCCCCTCAAGACCATAAATTCTTCTACCAGGCCAGTGCTCAATCTCCATTGTTCCAGGAAAAACAAGCAGGACCTATCGAATCTCTCTCCATAAGTAAAATGCTCCACCCCGGGCAACGTCCTGGTGAAACTCGACAGGTCCAGCAGCATCTATGGAGGGGAAGAAACAGTCGATATCTTGGGCCGAGACCCATTTTATTCTTCTCCTCAGATGTTGCTTGACCTGCAGATTTACTTCGGCATTTTGTGTGTGCTGTTTTGGATTTCCATCATCTGCGGAATCTCTTGTGTTTATGATCCTGGTGAATCTCCTCTGCGCGTTTCTTGCAGAAACATGGCTCCCAGACAGCATCCCGTGCACGATCAACCTTCAGCCCATGCCACTCAGAGATTTATGCTGTATAATTTTTGTGATTAGATGCTGCTTTATGTGCTGTGTGCTCGATGTGACTGTATGTTCTGTGTTTTGCCCCAGAGGAACGCTTTTTGGTTTAGCTGTATACAAGTCAGAATCAGAATCAGAATCAGGTTTAATATCACTGGCATATGTCGTGAAATTTGTTGTATTGCAGCAGCAGTACAATGCAATGCATAACAATACAAACTGAAAACAACAGTAAAACAATTAAAAATTAAAATAAATATATTGTGCAAAATGAGAAAAAAAGTAGTGAGGTAGTGTTTATGTGTTCAATGTCCATTCAGAAATTGGATGGCAGAGGGGAGAAGCTGTTCCTGAATCATTAAGTGTATGTCTTTAGGCTTTTGTACCTTGGTATCCCATTATCTGTATCTCAGCGAGATAGGGAGTTGTCTATCCCAGCATGTGAAGACAGACTCCGGTGGATTGAGTGAACGAGACCAATGGAAGGTTCAACGGTCAAGAAGGCAGTTTCTGCAAGCGTCATGGAACGTGTAGAGCAGGACGAGACACAGAAGACTTCCTGGTCATCCACTGCACCTAGTCCCATCTCCAGCCGTCTAGACTCTGTCTTGTCACTGGATCCAGATGGGAATTGGGAAGATAGAGTGAGGCTGACGCAGCGCAATTCTCCCTCACTTAGATCTCAATCATGTGCTAGTCTCAACACCATCATAATGGTGTCGAGGTCCTCATCGAGGTTGATGATGGACGAACACACACACCTCAGTAACGATGAGAAGAGGGCATGGCCTGGGTGAAAGGGGTCCAAAATAATGGATGTCGCTTCTTTGAGGCATTGCTCCATGAAGATGTCCTGAAATCTGGGAAGGCTAGTGCTCATGATGACTAGGTTCACAACTTTCTCCAGCTTACTTCAATTCTGTGCAGTTCTCCCCGCTCCATACCAGACAGGTGAGGCAGCCAGTTAGAGTGCTCCTCACGGCACACTTGTAGAAATTTGAGAGTGTCTTTGGTGACATACCAAATCTCCTCAAACTCCTAATGAAATATAGCTGCTATCGTGCCTTCTTTGTAACTGCATCGAAATGCTGGGCCAAGATAGATACAGGTGTATGGTTGAAGGACAACTAATCTTGAACTTGTCATCTCTGCACTACAATCAGATCCTTCCTATAGTCCTGTGATCAACCTGCATACGGTACTCCAACCGTGATTTGTAATACTGCAAGGGAACATCCCGACTGTTATATTCTATGCTGGAGAAAGTCGGCAGGGCAAGTTCAAACAGTGAGGAAATAAAAGATATCAAGTTTCAGGTTGAAACCCCACATCAGGGCTGCTCAGCCTTCTGAGTTTCTGCAGGAGATTCTTTAATGCTCCAGATTCCAGCATCTGCATCTCTCATGCCTCTCTTACACTGCCCCATGTGACCTCCTTTTCATGTAATCAGTATTGACACTTATCCAATGCTGGATGTCAAAGTCAACGCAGAGTTTTGGTGACAAGTATATACTTCGATAATAAACTTACTTTGAACTTTGTTGTCACGTGCCCAGCGATTATATATGCACAGGTGCAATGCAAACACACTGGCAACACCATCACCAGCACATGACGTCGTTCACAAGAAAAACATAAATTATACATAAACTATACAAAATTTTATAAAGAACACAATTAGAACCAAAACAAACAGCAAAGTCTATCTTAATGCACATTGATCAAAGTGGTGATAGTGTGGCTATGCTATAGTGGTTAGGGGTTTGCTAGTTGTTTAAGAACTCTATAGTTGCAGGGCAGTAGTTGCTCTTGAACCTGGTAGAGGGGGACTTAATATTCTCAGAACTAGGACCTCGCTATTAGCGTTAATTGGGCGTCCACTTAAATAATACGAGTAACACGGAATTTCAAGCCTATAAAAATAAACTTAACAAGTTTAAACAGGGAGCACCAGGAAACCACATTACAAGGAGCGAGTCGCTCGAGGGAAAAAACACAAGAAACTAATTGAGTAACAACTCTGATGAAACAACAATTACCCAGTTCAGTTGCTCTAAAACCTCAGCGCCCTGCACAGGCATGAAGAGCTCATTACAGCCAGAGGAAGTGCTTGAGGCAAATACAATTAAAATATTTAAAGGCATTTGGACAGATTCACGGAATCAGCTCAGCTAGGTAATTTAGTCAGCATGGAGAGTTTGGGCTGAAAGGCCTGTGTCTGTGTTATATTTGTTTTGTCTCTATGAGAGTCAAAGGAATACAATAAAAGCATAGGGGCATAGATCAGCTGAAATGCCAAAGTCTTTTCCCTAAGGTGGAAGGCTGTAAAGTGAGATGGAAAAGATTTTAAAATAGAGCCGAGGGCTACTTTTCCCATAGGTAAAAAACCTGGACGAGAATTTAAAATGTTTCTCTCAGTACAATTGCTTCTATTAGCAACCAAACGTGAGTGTTGGCACATGGTTTCCATGGTATCAATGACATCTCTTGTGGTAAGGGAAAGTTTTCTTCAGTTTATTTCTGGAAGTTGAAACTGAAGTATGACATGAAAAGGATGTATAGCAGGACCTTTTGTCAATGTAACATGCTTCAGATGCTGAAACACCTATTTCTTTATTAATCCCATGGTAAACACTGCTATTAACAAACAAAATAAAAGCTAATCACACACAGACTTCAAATCTGCAATGAATACATTTCTGAAGCTGAGCAAATATTTATTTTATTTTGCAATACAGCACATGAACAGGCTCTTCCAGCAGAATGATCTGCACTGCCCAAATACACGTCACCAATTAACCTACTAACCCGCACAGCTTTGGAATGTGGGAGAAAACCAGAGCACCCAGAAGAAACCCACGCATTCCAGACTTCTTACATCTTACAGTTGGTGCTCCGAGATGATGGTTAAAAAGGAGGAAGTGCAGGAAATACCCAGCAGACCGGGCAGCCTCTGTGAAAATTGAAACAATGAGTGATTCAGGTCTGAGACCTTTTGTCAGAACCGGGAAAGAGAGAAGGTAAGTTTTAAGTTTCAGAGTGGGGCTGAAGTGAGGGGTGGATAGGTCGAAGGGTTAATGAGTTCAAATCTTGGTAAGTGTGAAGTCAAGTCAAAATTGTTGTCATATGCACAAGTACACTGAGTGTCTGGTACAATGAGAAACTTGTGAGAGTTGAAGTTGAAGTTCAAGTTTATTGTCTTTCACCCATACAGATATATACCGCCAGATGAGACAACATTCCTCCAGACCAAGGTGCACTATGCAGTACATATGATATGAGAAATTCTGCAGATGCTGGAAATGCAGAGCAACACACAAAATGCTGGGGGGTCTTGGCACGTCAGGCAGCATCTATAGAAATGAACTTTCAGGCCAAGACCCTTCTCCAGGACTGGAAAGGAAGCGGGAAGACACCAGAATGACAAGGTAGGAGGAGGGGAAGGAGGAGAGCTAGAAGCTGATAGGTGAAGCCAGGGAGATGGGAAAGGTAAAGGGCTGGAGATGGAGGAATCTAATAGAACAGGAGAGTGGACCGTAGGAGAAAGGGAAGGAGGAAGGGATCCAGGGGAAAGTGATAGTCAGGTGAGAAGGGGGTAAGAGGTCAGAGTGGGGAATAGAAGAAGGCAGAGGGAAGAGAATTTTTTTTTACAGGGAGGGGAAATCAATATTCCTGCCATTAGGATGTTACAATCCGGTCAAGATGGAGCCAGAGAACAGTGATTCCTCAGATGACATCTTCCAGATAGTCAAATCACAAACAAGGGAAAATCTGCAGATGCTGGAAATCCAAGCAACACACACAGAATGCTGGAGGAACTCAGCAGGTCAGGCAGCATCTTTGGAAAAATGTACAGTCAACATTTCGGGCCGAGACCCTTCTATCATTTCAGCTTTTCTATGTCTTTTACTTATTCTTTTTATCTTAATTTTGTTTTTGAATCTGTTGGACCCCGTGACTTACAGTCTATAGTTCTTTCTCAGGAACCACGCCTACCCTGGAAGGGGAGGATGACTATGACACATGGATGGAAACTACGTCCAAGTTGTTAGAGGCGTGGCCAGGTTCGGATGAGGAAAAGAGACAGCGATTGGTGGAAAGTTTGAGGGGAGGGGCGGCCAGTGTAGTCCGGGAGCTGAGGGCGGAACGGCCCTCTGCTTCCCTGGCGGAGTATCTGGAAGCCTTGGAGGGAGCGTTTGGAACGTCAGGAGATCCCTGGGAACTTTCAGTGGAGTTTCACTACATGGGGCAGGGGAGAGGGGAAGAGCTCTCAGAATACATTTTTTGGCTGGAGAGAATGCTTACTGGGTTGCGGTGCTGAGGAGTAGTGAAGGTGGACGAAGTGGCGAGGTTGAGGATGAGTCAGATATTTAGTGGTTCCCTGGAGGAGGACAAGATGGCTTGGAGTCTCCGGCAGTCCTATAAAAGGAGCCCCCCTCCGTTATTCAGGCAGCTGATTAGAGAGGTGTGAGAGGAGGAGAGCGCTTTGGACTGGAAAAGGGGCTTGGGCCACTGGGGACAGTCCTCAGCGGTTCAGGAGGTGGTAGCAGGGTTGAGAACCGAGAAACCCAAGGGGTCCCGGGGGGAAGGGACCCCCGCTTGAGGGGAAGGACAGGGAGAGTACCGCCTTCGGGGGACAGCCCGCACCGTGGGCTGAGAGTGGGGGGGGGGCGTCCCGGGAGGAGAGGGGCGGCGGGCAGCGTGTGCTATAACTGTGGGAAACAGGGGCATTTCCAGCAAGAATGTGAGTGGCCGGGGGTGTGCTACAGCTGTGGGGAACAGGGTCACTTTCGGAGGGATTGTGAGAGACAAGGCACCCCGCGGAGGGAAAGCCCGCGGGCCACTAAGAAGGGAGAGGTGTCGGGAAACTTAGGAGAGGCTCAGTGATGGAATGGACTGGAGTCTCAGGAGGAACATGTTCCCAGAAAGCAGCCATGGGACCCCCGAAAGCCCATGCCCTTATTCCGGATGGACTGGTGGGACCCCGTTCCAGAGTGTCCCTACGGATAGAGGGAATCTTTGTAAAAGCCATCTTTGACACAGGATCGCAGGTTACCTTACTGTACCGGTCGTTCTACAACAAATATCTAAAGCTTTTGCCAGTAACCCCGTTTAATGCACTGGAGATTTGGGGCATAAGTGACGGTGATTACCCATAGGATGGGTACCTGTCAGTGAGGTTGGAATTCTCGGAGGGCAATGTGGGAGTGTCAGAAGCCCTTGAGACGCTGGTGTTGGTTTGTCCACACCCAGTGGAAACAGGTGGCACTGCCCTTTTGGTGGGGACTAACTCCCCTCTCATACGACAGCTCCTGGGAGCCTGTAAGGAGAAAGTGAGGGAGAACTTTCTGGAGACCCTCTCGGTACACCCAGTGTTTCAAGCGGCGTTCGAGGAAGTAGGTGCCCCCCAGGGGCTGGATCCTGAGTTCAAACGAGGGATGGTGTGGTGCACTCAGGCGAGGCCTAAAGTGATACAGCCAGGGGAGGTGGCACGAGTGATGGGGACCCCCAGATTCCTCGGAGTACCGGCGGGCGAGGCCCTGTTAGTAGACGCCCCGGAAGACCTAGAAGGGGAGTCCTGGTTCCCGGCTGTGGTGCTGGTGAGACCTGAATTGCAGAGGCCCTCAGTTGTACAGGCATGCTGGATGGGGGTGATCGTAAGGAACAAAACGGAGCAGGAGATCACCTTTAAGCGCGGGATGCCCCTCGCGCACTTGTTCCCAGTGACGGTGATGTCCAGCGCCCCCGTGAGGCCCACTGGAGGAAAACTATTGGAGAACAGGGGGCGGTTGACCGAGGAGGCCTTTAATTTTGAGGACTCCCCTGTACCGCGGGAGTATAAGAGAAGGCAGGTGGAGAAGATGCTGAAACTAGGGGATGTCTTTTCTCAGAGTGAGCTTGATGTGGGTTGTTCCAAGAGCACTCGTCACACCATCTGGGTGACTAATGACACCCCATTTAGAGAAAGGTCGTGGCGGTTGGCCCCAGCAGATGTGGAAGATGTGTGGCAGCACTTGCGGCAGTTAAAGGACGCAGGGATTATTGTGGAGTCCCGGAGCCCCTATGCGTCCCCCATAGTAGTGGCTAGGAAGAAAAATGGGAGAGTGCGCATGTGTATATTTTCCTATAGATTGAGTGAGCTAGCACTCTGCTATCCCTGAGAAAACTCCAAGAGAGAAACGTGAGCACGAGCTACCACAAGGAGAAGCTCACAGATGGGATGAGGGGCCATGATGGGCTGCATTTCCTGCTGATTAAAACATTGAGGGAGATTGAATCATCAAGGCAAAGGTTCTCAAAGAGGCTGCTGGGTTCGATTTGCTCCCTTCAGAGTAGCCACTGTTTCGAGTCACTTCCTTCAGAAGGGCAGCTGGGTCCTGACGATCTCAGAGACATTATCGAAATTCTGAGATTTTTGGATTGGATTGCAATTCATACTGGCCTCTTTCAGTTCTATATTTTTCTCTGTTCTTGCCCATTCCTTCTTGTCGCTGATTGTTAGGTTGGAGATTGGGGTTTGATGTTCTTGCTGTTTCTCCATGTGGGTGGATCTGTTAGTTTTTATGCGAGGGAAAGGTTAGGGGAGTTGGGGTTTGTGAGCTTTTGTTCCTTTTTACTTTTCTGGGGAAGGATTGATGTCTTTCATTCAATTATTTCTATGGTTTTCTATACTCTGTGGCTATCTAGAGAAGACAAATCTCAGAGTTGTATTCTGCACACATACTTTGATAATAACATGAACCTTTGATCCTTTGAGGCTGGAGGCTATCCAGATGGAATATAAGGTGCGGCTCCTCCACCCTGAGGTGTCCTCATCTTGGCACAAGGGAAGGCCATGGACTGAATTTTTAAAACTCTGGTGAGGCCACATCTGGAGTATTGCATACAGTTCTGTTTGCCCCACTATAGGAAGGATGTTGACTCTTTAGAGAGGGTGAAGAAGAGGTTTACCAGGATGCTGCCTGGTTTAGAGTGCATGTGCTATCACAGGAGGCTAGGTAAACTTGGGTTCTTTTCTTTGGAGCATTGGAGGCTAAGGGGAGATCTGATAGAGGTTTATAAGCTTATGAGAGGCAGAGATAGAGTAGAAAAGGAGTATCTGTTTCCCCGGATTGAGATGTCTAGTACCAGAGGGCATGCATTGAAGGTGAGAGGGGAGATGTGAGGGGTAAGTTTTTCACTCAGAGAGTGGTAGATGCCTGGAATGCGCTGCCTGGTATGGTGGTAGAGGCAAATACACTAGAGGCTTTTCAGAAACGTTTGGATAGGTACGTGGATGTAAGAAAGATGGAGGGATATTGACTTTGTGTTGGTAGGAGGGATTAGTGTTTGGGTGTTTTTGATTTGCTTTTTAACTAGTTCAGCACAACATTGTCAGTCGAATGGCCTGTTCCTATGCTGTACTGTTCTATGTTCTATGACATGTTGGGACAGGAACATGAATCAGAATTAAAATGTTTGGCCACTACTAAGTTCTTCTTTTGGCGGATGGGCGGTGATGCTTAACAAAGCAGTCCCCCGGTATAGGGTGGGTCTCTCCGATATACAGGAGGCCACACTTGGAGCACTGAACTCAATAGACAACCCCAGAGGATTTGCAGGTGAATTGTTGCCTCACCTGGAAAGACTGTCTGGGGCCCTGAATGGAGGCGAGGGAGGATATGAATGGGCAGGTGTAGCATTCTGGTCGCTTGCAGGGATAAGTGGGGAGGAATGATTGGACAAGGGAATCACAGAGGGAGTGGAGAGAACGGTGGGATCCCTTTGAAGATGGCGGAAGTTGAGGAGAATAACTCACACATAAACATCCAATGTAATATTATCAGAAATAACTTAAATCATAAAGTGCATGGTAAAAAGTAAACAGTATAACACTACTGGCACTTCATACGTGATGAGACCCGAGTGGTGGCAGGGAGTTTC
Source organism: Mobula hypostoma (assembly GCF_963921235.1). Taxonomy (NCBI): domain Eukaryota; kingdom Metazoa; phylum Chordata; class Chondrichthyes; order Myliobatiformes; family Myliobatidae; genus Mobula; species Mobula hypostoma. The sequence goes on along the minus strand of NC_086107.1, from coordinate 84,895,546 downwards.
GTAGACTCTCGGCCAGGAGAATGAAGCAGTTTCCCATCCTAACAACTCTGTTTGCCAGAGTATCAAATGCACTCAGGTACAGTCAGCATACAGAATATAAATTATGCATGGAGTAGTATCATACAGTGAAAAAAGAAAGAAAAGGTTGTGTAAAAGTAAGGCCAAGGTGCAAAGAAGATACAATCCGAGACACGTCCAGCGTAGTGCAATCGGTGGTCCATAGCGTTCCGTTGTTGAGATAGGGTAATGGTTCTGCTGGTCGATTCAAGAACCTGATGTTTGTTGGAGAGTAGCTGTTCCTAAGGCTGGTGGAGTGAGACTTCAGGCTTCTGTACCTCCTGCCTGAATGTAGCAGTGAGAAGAGGGCATGACCTGGAGGGTAGAATACCTGCTTCTTTAGCCAGTCTCTTCTAAATGCTGACGGTAGCGGGAGGGCTGTGCCTGTAATGAACTGGGCCGTGTCCACTACCGTCTGCAGCCTTTCGCATTACGATGTGTTAGAATTGCCATACCACAGGATACTCTCCACCATGCAGCTGTAGAAATGTGTTAGTGTATGAAGATTTTTAAAGGGATTAACTTTACTTGACAAGTGCATCGAAATATCAGAACACAATGAAATGTGTCATTCGTGTCAATGACCAACTCAGAGCGAGATGGCTGGGGGCAGCCCACAAGTGTTGCTGTGCTTCTGGTGCCAATATAGAATTCCACACTTACCAACCCTAACTACTACGTCTTTAGAATCCCTTTGAAACCAACGCGGTCATGGGGAAAAAGTACAAAGGGCTGAAGAGGAAGAACTTCCCAGTTCTGATGAAGTGTCTCGGCCCAAAGCATTGACTCTTCATTCCTTTCCATGGATGCTACCTGCTGAGTTCCTCCAGAATTTTGTGTGTTTTACACAGCCTGCCTACTCTTTAATCTGCTACACACCACTTGTCCTTTTCAAAGTCTCCGTCTCAAATTTTTATCCATTTGGGGTGAAAGCCACCCCACAATCTCTTTGACCCCCTACGTCAGGAAGGAGGTATGTTAGCATTAGGACAAGAATGATTAGGATGGGAGACAGCTTCTTCCCTCCGGCCGTGAGATACTGAGCTCCCTGCCACCTCCCAGGTCTCCCCACACATGAAACGCCAGTAGCGTAACTCTGTTTATTTTTTAACTTGTGTCGCAAATGCAGCTTATGCTAAATGTCAGTCTTTTGGAATACATTTTATTAGCCTTTAATTTATTCATGCTAATATTACTTTATGTGTTATGTGTATGAGTTGCTTTCCTTAAGGTTGTTGTAGCCATGGGAGGTAGTGCAGATAAGCTCCCACTACCTATTAAATGCTCCCAATGGCGTGTGTCTCAAATTGCCTCTGACAACCAAATCCAACTCCTGGTCTTCATGTGTAACTTAGCTACTAAGTCCAGTGGAACATTTTCTACTGACAGGAGAAGGGGCAAAGGCAGGTTACTGGTGCCTTAAAGCTAGTCACTTCGGCCAGATAAGGCTAGTCAGCCATTATTGGCAGCTCATCTAGGAAAAGGAAAACTCTGATCTCAAACCTCGCGGCTATACCCACTCATGGGGGAAGCTTCAGGAGTAAACCCTGAGGAAAAGTCTGGAACTGGGGTCCCTAAGACAGTTGAGGTCAACTCTGACTGGCAACTCCTGATGTCAAACTTTGATGTCAAACTGTATCTGTTGTTCCTTCAGATTCATCAAATGTGTGGAGAGAGGGAGCCTGCGACATGGAGAAAAGTTTTCCCTCTGTATAATACTACCTTGGCTTGTGTACCAGCTTGAACATCATGTAAACAGCTAGGTTACAGTATCCATGGTCGATCTTGACCAAGGAACATTGTTTCATTCAGCAGTATACATGTATACAATTGAATAACAATAAACTTCAACTTGAACTTGAAGCCTATTGATTCACACAATTTCTTTTAATTTGAAAACATGTTTCTACTATTGCTTCAGTGGTTTCAAGAGTAATCAAGGTGAAATTGAGTGATCTGAATGATAACAAGCAGTCTTCCAGGTTTAACTAGCTCGAAGGGACTGGGAGACTATTGAAAATCCTGATTCTTTACTCTACTGTGTATTGAAATGCAAGTGAGTGGTGAGGTTTTAAATGAGCTCTATTTATGAGACTTTGATATGAGCTTGATGTGAATAACAGATGAGGCTACCCTTACTCGGTGGTTACATGGTAGCCCTTGAATTTGAATTGAATGGGCTTATTATTGTCTCGAGTATCCAGACGCAGTGAAAAACTTGTTTTGCATGCCATTGATACAGATCTTTTCATTACAACAGTGCATCGATGTAGTACAAAATAAAACAATAGCAGAATGCAGAATAAAGTGTTACACAGAATGAGCAGTGTGGACAGAACAATATGGTGCAAGGTCCACAACCAGTTAGATTGCAATGTCAAGAATTAATTTAATCTCTCTAGCAGACTGTTCAATAGTCTAATAAGAACGAGATGGCAGCCGTCCTTGAACTTGGTGTTACATGCTTTCAGGCTTTTGTAACTTCTGCCCGATGAGAAGGAGAAGAGAGGAGAGTGTTTGGGGTCTTTGGCACATCCTGTCACTGATCGAGTGGCCACTGAGTGTATGTTCATGGTCTTCTGCTGCTGTAACCCATCCACTTCAAGGTTCAATGTGTTGTGCATTCAGAGATGCTCTTCTGCACACCTCTGTTGTAACTTGTGGTTATTTGAGTTACTGTCACCTTCCTGTCAGCTTGAACCAGTCTGGTCATTCTCCTCTGACCTCTCTCATTTACATGACCTTTTTTGCTTAGAGAGATATCACTCACTGAATTTTTTTTTTTGTTTTTCACATCATTCACTGTAAACTCTGGAGAGTGTGATGTGTGAAAATCCCAGATCAGCAGTTGTTGAGATACTCAAACCACCCCATCTGGCACCAACAATCATTCCACACCCATAGTACATATTACATATCCTCCTCATTCTGATGTTTAGTCTGATCAACAAATGGACCTCTTGACCATGTCTGCATCCTTTTATACATTGAGTTGCTGCCACATGTTTTGCTGATTAGACATTTGCATTAACAAGCAGGTGTAAGGCGTACCTAATAAAGTGGCCACTGAGTGTACATTGACTGCTACACTGAGGTAGTGCGATGTATAAATATGTAAAATCTACTGCTTCAAATTTCTGCTGAATACTTTAAGAATGCCAGACCTTATATCATGATGAAGGGTCTTGGCCCTAAACGTTAACTGTTTATTTCTCTCCGCAGATGCTGCTTGACCTATTGAGATCCTCCAGCATTTTGTTTGTGTTACTCTGGGTTTCCAGCATCTGCAGAATCTCTTGCGCTTAACCTTAGGAAAATATTGTGTTTATGTACTGGGGTGAAAGGTTGTGCAACTTGTTATTGTGTGCATTAATGCCCCAGAAGAAATTAAGTCGGCTGGTGGTGCAGTGACATCAGCGCTCGACTCTGGAACAGAGGTTCTCAGGTTCAAATCCAGTCGGGCCATTCCTGAGTACGCTTTCCATCCGTGCCTGGTTGAGAATTGAGCTCGCAACACTCGTAAAATAAAGAAAAATATTGAAAAATGTCTGTGCGAAGAGTGGCGCCCCACGCATTCTTCTGATCTATGCCTCGTAAGGCATGAAAATGCTCGACACTAGCCTGTCAGGCCTGAGTCGACGTTATCATCATCATCATCATCATCATCATCAGAAATGAGAACTGTTTACACCATTTAACAAGGTCACCACCAGTCACGGTGTGTGCTTGGTAATATCAGAACCCTAGTGTGGAGGACAGACTCTGATGTAGAGATGGTGATTGATGAGAGTTTACTCATAACAATTCCAAAAGAACACTGGTGACTTGGCCAAGCAACACTGTGAAAAGTAACATTCTCAAAACTAGGACCCAGGATTAGCACTAATTGGGTGTCCACTTAAATAATACAAGTAATACAGAATTGCCACACCTATCAAAATAAACTTAACAAGCTTAAACAGAAAGCAGCAGGAGACCAAATTACACTTGAGAAAAACATAAGGACCTCTAAACAATTAATGACTCTTATTAAGCAACAATTAACCAATTCAGATGCCCTAAAAACCAGGGGCCCAATGCTGTCCGGCTCCCCACACAGCCTTCGAAGAGCTTATTGCAGTCATTAGATGGACTGATGTTGAAATGGAGACACCAGGGACTTCACAGAACGTACAAAAGCACAGTACAGGCCCTACAGTGCATGATGTTGTGCTCACCATTTAACCTACACTAAGATCAGTCAAGCTCTTCCCTCCTACATAGCGCTCCATATTTCTTTCATCCATTTGCACATCTCAGAGTCTCAAGTCTTCCTATTGTATCTGTATGTACCACTACGCCTGGCACTGCCAGCTTCCTCTGACATCCCCCTATAATTTCCACAAATTACTTTAAAATCACGCCCCCTCATTTTAGCCATTACTGTCCTGGGAAAAAGACGCTGGTTGCCCACTCTTATCATCTTGTACACCTCTATCAAGTCACCTGTTATCTACAGAGAAAAGCCACAGCTCTCTCAAGCCCGCATACACTGGGTCAAGCAGCGTCTGTGAAGATGTGTGAGTGACACCGGTTTGGCCTTTGGGCCTTGAAACCAAACAGAATGTTCTTCCATCAGGATGCTGGATTGGCTCAGCAGGTAAGGCAGCATCTATGGAAGGAAAGTCAAAGTTTCAAGACAAGAGGATGGAGAAGAGAGATTTACCGGGGAGGGTGGGGTCTTTGATTATCTTGGCTGCATTACCAAGGCAGAAATAAACATTGACAAGACCCACGGAAGGGAGGTAGGTTTCTATGACGTACTAATTTTTTTTTATTTAGAGATACAGCACAATTACAGGCCCTTCTAACTCAGTGAACCTGTGCCACCCAAATGCACCCATATGACCAGTTCACCTATGGACCTGCATGTCTTTGGAATGTGGGAGGAAACCAGAGCACCCGGAGGAAACCCACGCGGCCATAGGCAGAATGTATAAACTCTTACAAACAGCAGCAGGATTTGAACCCGAGTCACTGGCATGCGATGCTAACCACTATGCTACCGTGCCACACTATCGCTATGTACAGTATCTACAGTTCTATGTAAAAGTCTTAAGCATATAGCTATATATATAGCCGCTGCAGTGCAAGACTTTTACCCAGTACTGGATTTGGTATTTGCTAACGTGGAGTGGATAGCAAGTTTGAAAATCTGGCAGGAGCAAAAGATGTTGGGAATGATGAGGGTAGAGCACCGCAGGAAGGGTGTGGGACAGCTGGCAGAGAAGGAGTGCCAAGGTAGGGGTGTGGGGAGGGTTGGTACAAGTGCAGACACATCCAGCCCTGAGGCACGAGGCAAGGTCATTTGATTCCAAACAATTGGTTTATTGATCATTACAGAATGTCTCTCTGGTGTTTTCCATTCCTTCCTCTCTCCCTTCCCCTTTTCCCAACCATGATTCCCCTCTCCCTGCCCCCTTCCTACTCCCAGTCCACAATAAAGCCCCATATCAGAATTAGGTTTATCATCATTTACATACTGCATGTCATGATTTTTTATTTGTGGCAGCAGTACAGTGCAATATATAAAATTATTTCAGTACTGTGCAAAAATCTGAGGCACTCTAGTTACATACATGTGTGTCTCAGATTTTTTCACAGTACTCTATGTACAGTATAAAGTATTGCTCTCTATTTTCTTTCCTATTCCACTTGGAATGGTCCATGAATCCATGGACAATGCATGACATGAATCTTGTTCATGAACATTGCCAGTTTTTTGTTTTTTTTTTGCACTATTTATTTATATGTGTAGTTTATAGATTTTTATGTATTAGCCTGTACTGCTGCAGCAAAACAACAAATTTCATGCCATACATTGGTGATAACAAATCTGATTCTGATTCCTGGTTGCTAACGTTCACCACTAGTGTTCAGCCATCCAGCCCCTTGGGATCTAGAATTCCCTTCCCATAGCTTCCTGTCTCACCACCTCCTTAAAATTTACTTCAGATGGTGTCACTGGAACTAAAATCTCCATCTGCGACCTCTTGGAAATTTCTATCCAATGTACCTGGATGGTGACTCTTGTTAACAGCTCACTGTAGGCATAAGCTACAGGTGTAAATGACTAGTTCCCTACGGGGACTTCTGATAATTCTTGGAACAGTCTTCTCCAATTAATTTTTCACATAGAGTTCCCAAGTGACAACTTGCCTAAATACAAACCAGGCCTTGATTTGCTTAGGTTTTGAGACCAGGAGTGATAGCTATCTTACGCATCTGAATTAACCAGACAACTGAAACTACAGTAAATGAGAGTAGTTTGGGGAAAACTCAGAGAAGGTAGTTCCTCCAAAGAGATGGGTCCTGTTGGACCCTGTGTTCTATGATTCAGATTCAGAACTAGATCCAGATCCAGCTCCAGAACCAGATTCAGGTCCAGATTCGGGCCCAGATTCAGATTCATTTATTTATCACGTGTACATTGAAGCATACAATGAAATGCATCATTTGCATTAACAGCTAAAATACCTAGGGATGTGCTGTGGGCAACCTACAAGTTTCACTGTACGTTTCAGCACTGACATAGCATGCCCATGATTCTCCGTAGAACAACAGAGAACACAACAAAACAGAACACTAAAAACTACAAACAACAGCAGAACTGTTCCTTCCCATCCGTGCTTACACACAGACAGTCTTCCAATGTCTTCATTAGCTTTCCTGGTAACTTCTTCAAAATCTCTATAAGATTGGCCTGGCATAACCACACACAAAGCCATGCTGACTGTACTGTATAGCCTACATTATAATAAGGGACTACCTTATGTTGTAGTAACATGTCGTTGAATGCGCTATTAGGCGCATATTGAGCATGTGCTATTAGGCGCGTATTGATCTGTACTTGTGTGTTCAGTTCGGTTTCAGTCAGTAAAGAACCCTGTTAACTTAGCTCCCGTCTCCAGCATTTTTATGTATAGCTTTGTTGTGTAACCTGACCACACACAGAAAAAATTGGCGACGAGGTTAATGAACCTACATCGTCTCGGAACGCCGTGTTTTAATTGATAACGACACTCGGAAGAAGAGCGCAAGGTACGAGCCAAGGCAGTGCAAGACCGTGAATCGGAAAGGAAATGGAAGCACAGCAGCAGGTAAGGAACATTCGGACACCAAGAGACACAGTGGGAGCCACAGCACGTCCAGCCGAGACCACAGCCGGCGCTGACCCCAGGGACTAAGGATCTGCCTGCCCCAGATGGGAGATAAAAAGAAGCGACACACACATCTGGACGGAGTGCGCTCGTGGCGCTAGCAAAAAGGTCATATGAGTCAAAAAGGAAAATAAGTGAAGAATGGGGTTTAATTAACATAACAAAGATGGCGGTGATTGGAACCATTACAACATTTGATAGTGGCATTGAAGACTGGGCAACTTATATTGAAAGAGTGGAGTTATATTGTGAGGCTAATGGTGTTAATGATGAAAAGAAAGCCAGTGTCTTATTCAGTATTATGGGAGCAAAAACATACAGGCTGCTACGGAGCTGTTAAACCCTGAAAAGCTAGCTGACAAAATGTTCAAGCAAATAGTAGACATGCTCCAACAGAAACTTAAACCCCAAACCACTGGTCATTGCTGAAAGATTTAAATTCCTTAAACTGAATCAGATCAAAAATGAAAGCATTTCTGAATATTGTGCTGAATTGCGCAAATTATCAGAACATTGTCAATTTGGAGCTGGCCTATCGGATGTATTGAAGGACAGGTTAATGTGTGGCATGTACAATGAAACCACACAGAAGAAGTTCCTGTGTGAAAAAGACCTTACGTTCGAGAAGGTGCTAAATATCTCAATATCAACGGAAGCAGCAGCACCGGGTGCTTCCGAAATACAACAAAAATCTCTAGAATATGCCACAAATAATATGTCACTGAACAGAAATGAAGGAAAGAAATGTTACTGTTTTGGGAACAGGTCACATGACCCTGATGATTGTTGGTTTAAAGATAAAAAATGCAGAAACTGTGGCAAACAGGGCCACATTAACGAAGTATGCAAAGCTAGTAAACAGCAGAAAAGGGACAGAATACAGAGAAACAAGACACCCCAGAAAGGAAAACACAACAATGTACAAAAAATGAAGGAAGGCAGTTCTGAGTGGAAATGACTCAGACGAAAGTGAATTGTCTTGGCTGCGACTTCACAACATGAAAGAGACAGATGATCGAAGAGTAATATGGATCACTCCACAAGCGGCAGGCGTGAGACTGAAAATGGAGTTGGATACAGGCTCAGCTTTAGCAGTGATCTCTGTGCACAACTACAAACATCTTTTTTTGCACATACCTCGGAAATGAACTAAACTACTGCTAAAGACTTACACAGGACAGAAAGTGCATCCCGAAGGCAAAAACAAAGTGACAGTGACCCATGGAGGTAAAACACAGCAACTGGTCCTCTTTGTACTGAAAAAGGGAGAACCATCATTGCTGGGATGTGAATGGCTCAGGAAAATCCAGTTGGATTGGCACACCATCAAGGCACTAGATGTGTCAACAAAGGATGGCAGCTCGGTGGGGAAGATGTCCACAGCTCTCCTCTCACCCATTGCTGACTATTACAACAACAAGGAGGAGCTAGACGGCATTGACAGGGAGACAGATATTGCCAATAAGCAGGATGATGAAGACTACCTGGAAGTAAAAGAGCAGATGTACCAGGAGAGATTGACATCTCTCAAAAGACAGCTACAGCAGTCACAGGAAGGCACTTTGCAGGAGTATCAGAAAAGGATGAAGAATCTAGGTCAACAATACAAGGAAAGAATACGAAATGCAGAGCTTTTTCTGCAACTGGAGACAGAACAAGTGGAAAGGAATTGTATTAAAGAGAAGAAAGCAGCAGTGAAGGAATTTGAAGATAAGAAGATTGAGTTAGAAGAAAAGAAAAAGATGATTGAGAATGAGAGGCTAACAATGGAACTCACAGGAGATTCTATGGAGGCGTAGCCCCCAAGGCCGACCTCAGGGTTGCTCGGCTCGCTGTCGTCTAGGGAAACAGCCCTCGGCCCCGCCAAACTGGATAATTCGTTTGTGTGGATGCTGTGTGATGTAGCCCACCCCGCCCAAATAACAGACAATACACCAGATACGATTAAATGATTCACAGCTTATAGATATTACTGGAACTATATAATTAATAGAGAATAAAATATAAAAGGAAAATAAAAGGTGCCACACTTATCAAAGTTCAATCTCTTCGTGCACAAAAAAAAGTCGGAGCTCAGGACCCTTCTTCTTCACCCTGTGACCCCTCGGACCACCTCGACTGGCTGCCTGGGACCGACAACGGTGGTCGACTAGACGCTCCACACGAGTCCGTCTCCGTCTCCCCTCCTCGCCGAACGCCCCGCTCAGGGTCCGACCCCGTTAGCGGACTCACAGCACCTGGTCCATCCTCTGTCTCTCTCTCCCGCCTTCTCCCTCAAAACCCTGCGCATACAAATCTTCCAGATACACCAAAGTCATAACAACTATTCCAATTGGTTGGTAACATCCTCTTATCACCCCGTAACCCACAACAAGCTGCTAGCGCAAAGCTTTCTCAGCGTTTAAAAGAAGCTTTCTCAGCATAACAAAGAAGCATTCCCGATTATAACAAAGAAGCCATTTTAATTAGCCTACACAGTAACATAAGAGACGAAACCCCCTTACAGAGGTAAAGCCAATAATGACTAGAAAACTAAGGAGGAGACCTAATGACCCTGTTCCAATTACAGACAAAAGACAAAAACCTGCACCCGTGCAGTTAAATTACTTGGTAACAGATGAACAGATAATGGAAGATCTGCAAGCTCTCAATAAGCTTAAATCTCCGAAAAGACCAGATCCTCCATCTTCTCCTGAACAATTTCCTTGGGAAAGATCCAAGAAAATTGGTCATCCCTTAAAAGCTCTTGGATAAAATCAATTCCATTCAAATGGAACAGCTTTCGCACAAGGTAAATCTTGAACCAACCATTTCCTCCATTGAGAATCATACACTTAATCCTTCGCAAGGAAGTTTCTTTTACACGTACATATCTTGAATCCTCAGCCATTAGTCTTGTTTTGCACAAAGAAACTGGTAAATAGCATCAAAACAGAGATGAATTCTGGCAACAAACTGTAAGGTTTCTATTGTTGTATTTTCACACTTGTGCTGAATGCGCATCTGAAGGAATTCTCCCTCTTGAGCCAGACAGATAGCACTGCAGGTAATCCTTAATATCAACAAAACTGTACTTTAACAGCAGTTTAAGACAATGGAACGAACAACAGGATTTCGATCAACTGCTTCATCAAACGGTGAAAGATTACTGGTAAAGTACTGTTCTTTCTGTGAATCATTGGATTGCCCCGACTTTTGAATAATTAGCAGAGACAGCAGATCACCAACCTGGTGGCAAGTCATCTTTGAAGCAGACCATGGAATCCAAAGCTACGAAAAATGCATCAACCCTCTTGCAAAATATGACTAATTTTGCTGCAGCTTCACTTATTCGTTCTGTTACGGCTGGTACATAATCATCACCTAGAGAAATACGGCAAAGTGGGCAGAGTCCCCCCCCCCAAGACTTGAGTAATAAATGGGTCTTAGACCAAAAGTAAAAAAAAGGCTTCTTATAATTTGATATTATTACGTTACTTTGTTATAATTTGATATTAAGTTACTAAGTAAACAAATGGTAGGTATTTATATGTTAGGGGTAAACATATTTGTTTAACATAGTGCCTCATTTAAAAAAAGTTGATACGCTATTAAAATAAAAGAGAAGGAGTGTACCATATAGCCTACATTATAATAAGGGACTACTTTATGTTGTAGTAACACGTCATTGAATGCGCTATTAGGCGCATATTGAGCATGCGCCGTAAGGCGCGTATTGATCTGTACTTGTGTGTTCAGTTTGGTTTCAGTCAATAAAGAACCCTGTTAACTTAGCTTCCATTTCCAGTGTTTTACTTATAGTTTTGTTGTGTTACCCAGCCACATACACAACACTGACTATCCCTAAATCAGTCCCTGTCTATCCAAGTACTCATATATACAGTCCCTTAGAATACCTTCCAATAGCTTTCCCACTACTGATATCAGTCTCACCAACCTATAATTTCCTGGTTTATTTTTAAAGCCTTTCTTAAACAACAGAACAACGTAGCTATCCTCCAATCCTTCGGCACCTCGCTTGTTGCTAAAGATATTTTAAATACTTCTGCTGGAGCCCCCGCAATTTCGGCATTAGCCTCCTACAGGATCCAAGAGAACACTTTGTCAGGCCCTGAGGATTTACCAACCTTAATTTGCCTCAGGACAGCAAACACCTCTGTAAACTGTGTGTGGTCCATGACCTCACTTCTGCTTTGCCTCGCTTCAATAGTCTCTGCATCGATCTCCTGAGTGAATACAGGTACAAAATATCCATTTAAGATCTCCACCATCTCTTTTGGCTCCATGCATAGATTAACATTCTTTTGATTTTAATATATCTGTAGAAGCCCTTGCAATTCTCCTTCAGCATACCTGCTAAAGCAACCTCATGCCTTCTATTAGTCCTCCTGATTTCCTTCTTAAGTATTCTCTTGCATTTACTACACCCCTCAGGTACCTCATTTGTTCTTACCTTCTTCTTTGCCAGGTTCTCAATATCTCTTGAAAACCAAGTTTTAATAAACCTGTTGTCCTGGCCTTTTATTCTGTCAGGAAGCTACAAACACTGTACTCTCAGAATTTCACTTCTGAAGGCCTAGCATTTACCAAGCACACTTTTGCCTGAAAACAGACCATCCCAATCTACACTTACCAGATCCTTTGTCATACCATCACAATTGGCCTTTCTCCAATTTAGTATCTCAACCCAAGGACCAGACCTATTCCATAATTCCATAATTACCTTGAAGCTAATGGCATTATGATCATTAGATGGAAAGTGTTTCCCTGCACAAACTTCTGTCACCTGCCTGTCTCATTTCCTAATAGGAAATCTAGTATTGCACTCTCTCTACTTGGGACTTCTATGTACTGATTGCCCTCTTACAGTATGAGAGTCACAGTCAATATGTGGAAAGTTAAAATCACCAAATATTATAACCTTATGTTTCTCACAACAGTCTGTGAACTCTCTACAAATTTGCTCCCTAAATCAAGCATGCAGTTGGATTGTCTTTAATATAGCCTCATTAGCATGGTCGTATCTTTGGTATTTCTCAGTTCCACCTCTCTAGCCTCATTAGCTGAGTCTGAACACTGCTGTGACATTTTTTCCAACTAGTAACTCTATCCCTCCTACTCTATCATGTCGAACACAGGGGAACTCTGGAACACTGAGCTGTCAGTCTTGCTCCTTCTGCAACTAGGTCTCACTAATGGCTACAATTTCATAATCCCACCTGTTGATCCATCCCTGAGCTCATCTGCCTTTCCTACAATACTCCTTGCATTGAAATATGCCCAGCTCAGAACATTAGTCCCAGCATGCTCAACATTTTGAGTCCTTGCTTTGTATATAGGCTTAACAGCATCTTCCTCCACAACCAAGTTCTGCCATCTGTCCTGGCCTTCTGCTTCCCATCCCCTTGTGACTCAAGTTTAAAACTCCTGTGCTACACTAGCAAACCTTCCCTCTAGGATATTAATTCTCCTCCAGTTTAGGTGCAAACTGCCTATTTGGTACAGGTCCTACATTCCCTGGAAGAGAGCCCAATGATCCGAAATTCTGACTCCCTCCATCCTAAACCAACACCTGAGCCACATATTAAAATCTTCCTATTTCTGGCCTCACTATCACATGGCATTGGTAGCAATCCTGAAATCACAAACTTGGGGGTCCTGTCCTCTAACTTAGCACCTAGCTCTCTGAACTTGATTTGCTCTTCAGCTTCCTCTCGATGTCCTTGGTATCAACATGGATCATGACTTCTGGCTGCTCACCCTCCCACTTAAGAATGCTGTAGATTCAATAGGAGATATCCCGAACCCTGGCACCCAAGAGACAAAATACCATCCGGAAATCTCATTCTTGTACACAGAGCCTACTGTCTGATTCCCTAACTATTGAATCTCCTATCACTATATGTCAGCTCTTCTCCCCCCTCCCTTCTGAGCCACAGAGCCAGACTCAGAGCCAGAGACTTTCTAAGACCTGCTTTCTTAGAAATTTGCACAGATTCAGCATGTCATCCAAAAGGTGGACAGACCTCTACAGATGCACAATGGAGAGTATGCTGACTGGTTGCATCGTGACCTGGTAGATAAAACATCAATGCACCAAGGGAAAAGGCTACAGAAAGTAGTGGATATAGCCCAGTTCATCACAGGAAAAGCTCTCCCCATTATTGAGTACATCTACAAGGAGCACCACCACAATCAAAGCCCACCCCATCCAGGCCATGCTTTCTTTCTATGCTGACATCGGGAAGGAGGTATAGGCCTTAGGTCCCACACCACCGGGTTCTGGAACAGATATTACCCCTCAACCATTAGGCACCTGAGCCAGTGTGGGTAACTTCACTCATCTCAACACTGAACTAAACAACCTCTGGGCTCACAATCAGAACCTCAACACTTTCATGTTCTCAATAATATTTATTGATCTTGTGTGTGCACCGTTTGTCTTCTTTTACACATTGACCGTTTGTCAGTCTTTGTTTGTGTGTAGTTTTTCATTGATCCAATTGTGTTTCTTTGTATCCACTGTGGATCCCTGCAAGAAAATGAATCTTATGGGAGAACATGGTGACATACAGGTGCTTTGCAATTTGAACTTTGAAATCAGTGAAAAAGGCAAGATGAGATGAGGCATTGGAAGGCTGGTGTGCTGGAGAAGATGGAACATCAAATAGAAGCAAATACTTTATACTTTATTGTCGCCAAACAATTGATACTAGAATGTACAATGATCACAGCGATATTTGATTCTGCGCTTCCCACTCCCTGGATTACAAATATTAAATATTAAAAATATTAAAAATAGTAAAAATGAGTAAATATTAAAAAGTTAATTATAAATCATAAATAGAAAACAGAAACATGAAAAGTAAGGTAGTGCAAAAGAACAGAGAGGCAGATCCGGATATTTGGAGGGTACGGCCCAGATCCGGGTCAGGATCCGTTCAGCAGTCTTATCAGAGTTGGAAAGAAGCTGTTCCCAAATCTGGCCATTCGAGTCTTCAAGCTCCTGAGCCTTCTCCTGCAGGGAAGAGGGACGAAAAGTGTGTTGGCTGGGTGGGTCGTGTCCTTGATTATCCTGGCAGCACTGCTCCGACAGCGTGCGGTGTAAAGTGAGTCCAAGGATGGAAGACTGGTTTGTGTGATGTGCTGCGCTGTGTTCACAATCTTCTGCGCTTTTTTCGGTCTTGGACAGGACAACTTCCATACCAGGTTTTGATGCACCCTAGAAGAATGCTTTCTATGGTGCATCTATAAAAATTCATGAGGGTTTTAGGGGACAGTTCAAATTTCTTTAGTTTTCTCAGGAAGTAAAGGCGTTGGTGGGCCTTCTGGGCAGTGAACTCTGCTTGGTTGGGCCAAGTCAGGTCATTTGTGATATTGACCCCGAGGAACTTAAAGCTTTTGACCTGATCCACTTGTGCACCACCGATGCAAATTGGGTCGTGCGGTCCGCTACTCCTGAGATAATGAGAAAAATAATTGATAATATAATGCTAGAATTTTCAAGGTGGAGAACCTTAAATAGAAATGCCTTACTACCTACCTTGTGAACTTAATTCCAGGCAAGTCTTCAAAATGAGAAGATGACATTTCTGCTGGTGTCCATTGGAAAAGATCCAGGATATGAAAGAGTTTAAGGGTTTTGTTTTGGAGCTCTGACCAGTGAACAACTGGCATTTGGGGTTGATTAGCAAGAGCAAGTTGCAGGAAGGCAGGGGCAAGTACAGCGGCCATAGTCAGAGTGGACAGTTAGAGTGGTGAGGTTTTAGTTCTTTGAGGCTTCAGTCAGAGAAGGCAAATAAGGAAAGCTGTTGGTAAAGTTTCTTTTCTTTCCCTTCTTTATATCTGCTCAGTTGCGGGGAGGCAGGGAGACCCCCAGTATCCTTGACAACTACAACTATGAGAAGTACGTCCAGTTGCAGCTTGTAAAAAACTGTATTAAGGAGCTGGAGCTGAAACTGGGTGAACTCCAGATCATTCAGGAGGCTGAGGGTGTGATAGATAGGACATATAGAGAGATAGTTACACTTAAGCTGCAGGACACAGGAAACTGGGTGACAGTCAGGAAGGGGAAAGGGGTTAAGGAGCCAGTGCAGAGTACCCCTGTGGCCATCCCCCTCAACAACAGCTATTTCACTTTGGATACTGTCTGGGGCGGATGACCCAACAGAGAAAAATCACAGCAGTTGGGTCTCTGGCACTGAGTCTGCCTCTGTAACTCAGAAGAGAAGAGGAAAAGAGCTGTGTTGTGGTGATAGGGGATTTATTAATTAGTGGAAAAGAAAGGAGGTTCTGTGGGCAAGAACGAGATTCATGGGTGGTATGTTTCCTCCCAGATGCCAGGGTCTGGTGTCACGTACCCCGTGACAGGTTAAAGAACCAGCAGAAATGGAAAACACTTTGGAGCCCAGTATTGCTATTAACTAATGGTGCTTATTAGTAACTACACATACAGTAATATAAATGCAGATATATCAAACAGGTTAGCAATGATTATATATATATGTATAAGTGTGGAAATATATGAAAACCAAGCTTCTTCAAGTCTAGGGGTAAATAGATCGTCTTACGATGATGAGTAAAGTTCAGTTCAGTTTGTGGTATTGAGTTGAGTAGTGATGGAGAGAGATGGGGGGAGAGATTTGAGTCTTCAGGTGAGCTGATGCCGTTGATCTTCCCGTTGTTCTTGAAATCCTTTAGAAGTCACCGACAGTGACCACAACAAAGGGGACCATTCTTCTGTGGTGGAATTATTAGCCCAGGCAAGGGTTGGGCACACAAATAACTCCCCACTGGTCACACCCTTTTCACACTGTGAGAGCCACTGTTCAATCCTCCTGATCGATCCTCCAAAACCCACCTCTTCTGTGGGCACAACAAAGCTCATTCAGTGTCCAAACCATGTGACTGTAGGTCTAACAGCTGACCTTCTATTTATCTCACTATGCTGAACATCAGCTGTCCATCAAGCAGCTCCTCCCTTCTCTCTCTGTAAGAACTTGGAAGCTGCCAGTGTCCTTGCAAAGTGTAAACATGCTGCAGAGAAACCATAATGCCATCTCCAAGCAGTCTTCACCTCCCTGTCTCTTTCTCTCTCTCTCTCTTTTTAACAAGGTGTCTGTGTTCCACAACTGTCTCTCTCTTTTAAAAGCACAGTTCATGGGGGTAATTCAGGACCCCATCACACCCCCTTCCTTCTAGAAAAAAATTTTGACAAAGGCAAAATTTTTAGCTTAAATGTAAATTACAGAGTTTGAAACAATACATGTATAATCATCAGATAACAGAGCAAAATGCGTACAATTTCTAACTTAACATCTGGATAAACAATCAGCTATAATGTTGTCAGTACCTTTCACAGCTGATTTTTAAGTCATATTCTTCCAAAATCAGACTCCAATTTAATAACCTTCTATTCTTATCCTTCATCTTAGTTCGAAACACTAATGGATGGTGATCCATGTAAACCACAAGTGGTTTCTGACTTCAGAATGTTGTAAAGCCAGTATAAGTGATAGCAACTCCTTTTCAACAGTGGAATAATATTTCTGGTGCACATTAAATTTCTTTGAGAAATAAGCTACTAGGTGTTCAATGCCATTCACACCTTTCTGTAACAATACTGCCCCAGCAGTTTTGTCACTAGTGTCTGTTGGTATAGAGAATAGTTTTGAAAAATCAGGTGCACAGGATGGTTTTCAGACATTCAAATGCCTCCTGGCAAAGATCACTCCATACAAATCTTTCACTCTTCCCTAGGAGTTTTGTTGGGGGGGGGGCGATGTCTGCGAAGTTCTTACAAAACCTACAGTAATACCCAACCATTCCCAAAAACCTTCTCAAAGCTTTCTTGCCTGTCAGAACAGGAACCTCAGCAATAGCCTGAACCTTGGCCTCTACAGGAGCCACTTGGCCCTGGCCCACTACGTAGCCAAGTTATGTAACTGTGGCATGACCATACTCACTTTTTGCGAGGTTCACTGTAAGATTAGCCTTGGACAGCCTTTCAAACAGTTTCTCTACTGCTGCAATATGCTCTTCCCACATGTTATTCCAGACCACTAAATCATCGATATAAGCCCTTGTGTTTTCTAAACCTCTAATCACAGAATTGATCATTCTTTGAAATGTCCCTGGAGTATTTTTCATACTGAAGGGTAAAACATTATATTCATACAGTCCAAATGGTGTCACAAATGTTGAGACTTCTCTTGCCCTTTCATTCAAAGGAACACACCAATATCTTTCTAACAGGTCAATCTTTGTAAGGTATTTAGCCTTCCCCTCTCTATCAATACAGTCATCCACTCTCTTTCCTTGTTCTTTCTTGTTTACAATTTCTTGTTCAACCATTTTACTTTCCTCTAAATCCATTCTGTAAGGATGCTCTTTGATGGGCTGGGCTGAATTTACAATGACATCATGCACTGCAGCTGTACACCGTCTTGGAATGTCAGGAAATAAATCTTTATGCTTGCTAATTAATTCTTTCAATTGTTTTTTGTGGTGTAGGTTCTGACTGATGGACCTTATCAGTAATATTTTTCAAAACAATAGTGCTTTCGAGCTTTGTGGAGACTTCACTGAGCTCATTAAAATTATCTGGTATCTCGGTACCAGCCTTCATGACTCCATTTGTTTTCCTAACAGTATCCACAGATGTTATTCTATCAAACCAATGTTCCATTTTAATTTGGGTGTTTTGCAAATTCTGTTTTGCAAGGTCATGAGCATTGTTAAGTCTCTCCTGGAATTTCAAAACACAATTAAGCACACTGACACATATTTCCAAATCAGACCACAGTTCTCTGAGTAGGGTCAGAGGTCCTTGTGACCGAACACAGGTTCATATTGACTACACTTCAATGATTTTTGAATCCAATCTCCAGCATCAAATAAGAGTAGGGGACCCCCCTCATCCCAGTTTTTCCCATTTTCACACAATATGTTTTAATCATGTTCTTAAGGGTGGAGTTGAACCGTTCCAAGGATCCCTTGGACTCTGGGTGATATGCAGATGACACAATGTACTTAGCTCCAAGTTCTCCAACTATCCCCTGGAATGTTCTTGAAGTAAAGTTACTACTCTGGTCAAATTGAATTTTTTTGGTCAGACCTACCAGTGTGAAAAACTTACTGACTGCTTTTACCACAGTCATTGCCTCCGAGAGGCATGGCTTCAGGGAACATAGACACAGCACACATAATTGTTAAAGAGTACTGATGATCAGCTGCAGTCTTTGGCAATGGGCCTACACAATCCACCATGACCCTAGGAAAAGGTTCACCAAAAGCAGGTATCGGCTTAAGTGGTGCTACTTGAATAACCTGATTGGGTTTCCCCTCAACCTGGCAGGTATGGCAAGAACTGCAATAATTCACAACATCCTTTCTTAAATTAAGCCAGTAGAATTCCTTCATAATCCTGTTCACTGTCTTTCTCACTCCATCATGTCCACCTAAAGGCATACTATAAGCCATGTTTAAAATTTTAGCCCTGTAAACCTTTGGAACCACTACCTGATGTTCAGTGGCCCACACCTCACTTGCAAGCACAGTGGCTGGTCTCCATTTCCTCATTAACACCCCATCTTTAAGGTAATATCCCACTGTCTCTTTCTGAACCTCCTCTTCTGTGTGAGCTGTCTCCTATAAAACCACCATTTCAGAATCTTTATTCTATTCCTCTATAAATTTCTTCCTCAATAAGGACAAGTCTTTCTCATCCACCTTACTCTCATCAGCTTTACTACCCTCTAAGTCCTGCTGGAATATGGAAGGTAGAAAAGTCTCTGATGAATCATCATGAGCATCAGCAGACTTTTAAAATATGCTTCTGGCTACTGTGCATGCGAGATTAGCTTTAGTCTTTCTGTGTGAATTCTTAGCAGCAGTTTTGTTCATTAGCTGAACTGCTGAATAAACATCACCCTGGAGAGGTGTCAACCTTTCCCTATTGTTTACTAAACTCAGCACTATCACCAGACTTACAACTACCATGTGTATATTGTGGAAGAGGCCAAACGATCCATTTATCTTATTCCTACGACCTTTATTCTGACCTGTCTTCATAGTAGTTTCTACAGATGGCTTCTCAAAACCATAACAATCCTCCTTCTCCACAACATCATCGTGAACCACATCATAACCTTGAAGGTGTTTACATCCAAATATCAGAACAAAATTCGACAGAGTGGTGCATACTTCTTCAGCAGGCCCTTGCCCTGCAAGCAGGGTCAAAGGTCACAAAACCAATCCAACCTTCACAAGTACTTTATTCAAAAGTCCAGAAAAAACACTTTTCTCAATATCTTTGGTAACATTGACTCACTAATTTTCATCTCATCACTAACACTTAGAAGACTGTCCAATGCAGGTGACTGAGAATCCTCAATTTCCACCGGTACCAAGGTTAACCCTTTATTTACTGAAACAAAACCATCTAACACAAAAGAACTGCATTCCTTTCCAACCAAGTCAGACACCTCAGACCTTAACTGAGCTTCAAAAAAGGTTCAGTACCCTGTGAATCCACAGGTACTTCAACAACCTGAACACAGGCAATCGGGCCAGTTGCCTCTTCTAGGCATCATGTGTCCCAGTTTCAAATTCTCCCAGATCCTCCCAGCTTCTCTCTGGGAAAATGTCATCTGGAGTAAACTCAACTTTATGGCTTAAAATAACCTCGTCTGATATCTTAGCAGACTCCCGCAGGGTGGCGGCATCCTCTTCATCTAGGTGTGCCCTTACATCATTGGGAACACAACTTTTAAATTCATCAAACAAAACAAGCTCTTTCGAGCTGTAAAAATCATCAGGGTCTAATACTAAACCTCTCAGCTGCCACATCTCCCTCTCGAACTGTCTCTGTTTTACTGTCTCTCTAGCCTCATGGATCCTCTGCCTTTCTGCTTCATTAGCCTTGAGTTGCTTTAATTGCGATTGCAATTACAACTGAACCTCAGCCTCAGTAAGTACCTTACCTTCAGCGAATAACTCTAATGCCTCCTCATCAAACTTTCCCTCAGCTATATAAAGCCGGGCTATTATCATCTGTATCTGAGCTCTCCTCATTGTAGTGGTCACCTTTAGTCTTAACTTTTGAGCGATTGCCAACAGACATTCCTCTTAGCATCATCCAACACTTCAGGGGTTGATTCCAACAGGAACCTCTCAGCACTAACGTCCATTTCTGCTGTTTTTCCACAAAAGCAAATCTAAAGGAATTTTCCCCAATCAATTCAAACCAGCCCCCACACAATTTTTAGAATGGCTCCCATCAATTTGTTCAGAAGCCGGATGAGCCCCCAATTTTGTCACGTACCCCGTGATGGGTTAAAGAACCAGCAGAAATGGAAAACACTTTGGGGTCCAGTATTGCTATTAACTAATGGTGTTTATTAGTAACTACGCAATACAGTAATATAAATACAGATATATCAAACAGGTTAGCAATGATTATATATATATATGTATAGGTGTGGATATATATGAAAACCAAGCTTCTTCAAGTCTAGGCGTAAATAGATAGTCTTTCGATGATGAGTAAAGTTCAGTTCAGTTCGTGGTATTGAATTGAGTAGTGATGGAGTGAGAGAGGGAGAGATTTGAGTCTTCAAGTGAGCTGATGTCGTCGACCTTCCCGTTGTCCTCTGAAATCCTTTAGAAGTCACTGACTGTGACCACAGCAAAGGGGACCGTTCTTCTGTGGTGGAATTATCAACCCAGGTGAGGGTTGGGCACACACATAATTCCCCAATGGTCACACCCTTTTCACACCGCGAGAGCCATTGTTCGATCCTCCTGAATGATCCTCCAAAACCCACCTTTTCTGTGGGCACAACAAAGCTCATTCAGTGCCCAAACCATGTGACTGTAGGTCTAACAGCTGACCTTCTATTTATCTCACCATGCTGAACTCTAGCTGTCCATCAAGCAGCTCCTCCCTTCTCTTTCTGTAAGAACTTGGAAGCTGCCAGTGTCCTTGCAAAGTGTAAAGATGCTGCAGAGAAACCATAACGCCATCTCCAAGCAGTCTTCGTCTCTCTCTCTCTTTCTCTCTCCGTCTGTTTAGCAAGGTGTCTGTGTTCCACAACTCTCTGTCTCTCCTTTAAAAGCACAGTTCATAGGGGTAATTCAGGACCTCGTCACACTGGAATATCCCAGATCGAGTTCTCAGCCTTCGTAAATAGGAGGGTAAACAGCCAGAGGTCATGGTTATTGTAGGTATCAATGACATGAGTAGGGTGAGTGATGAGGGAGTCAGAGAGTTAGGCTAAGTTAAAAGATAGGACTCTAGGGTTGTGATCGCTGGATTGCTACCCCTGCCATATGCTAGTGAGGCCAGAGCTAGGAGGATTATACAGTTTAACATGTGGCTAAGGAGCTGGTGTAGGAGGGAGTGCGTAAGATATTGGGATCATTGGGCTCTCTTTCAGGGAAGGTGGGATCTGTACAGATGGGACAGCTTGCACCTGAACTGAAGGGGGATTAATATTCTGGTGGGAAGGTTTGTTAATGCTGCATGGTGGGGCTTAAACTAGAGCTGCCAGGAATGAAAACCAGAGCGCCAGAACAGTTTGTGGAGACAGATGTTGGTAAGGCCTCAGACAAAGTCAGGAATCAAAAAGTTGCATGTTGCAAGTAGTGCTCTGAGCTGGGTCTATTTTAATGCAAGATGTATCGTAGGAAAGGCGGATGAGCTCAGGACATGGATCAACACCTGGAATTATGATATTGTAGCCATTTGTGAGACTTAGTTGCAGAATGGGCAGGACTGGCAGCTCAGTATTCCAAGGTTCCATTGTTTTAGACATGACGAGAGGGAAGGACTAAAGCTGGAGGGGTGGCATTACTAGTCTAGGAAAGTATCACAGCAGTGTTCTGTCAGGACAGACTGGAGAACTCGACAAGTGAGGCATTATAGGTGGAACGGAGAAGTAAGAAAGATAGGACCATGTTAATGGGGCTGGATTACAGACCACCAAACAGTCCTATGGATTTAGAGGAGCAAATTTTAATTTTACTCCTCTAGTAGGTGATTTTAACTTTCCACATATCAACTAGGAATCCCATACTGTAAAAAGACTAGATGGAATAGAGTTTGGCAAATGTGTTCAGGAAAGTTTCCTTCATCAGTGCATAGAAGTTCCAACGAGAGAGTGTGCAATACTAGATTTACTATTAGGGAATGAGACAGGACAGGTGACATAAGTTTGTGTAGGGAAACACTTTGCATCCAGTGACCACAATGCCATTAGTTTCAAAGTAAATGTGCAAAGAAATAGATCTGGTCCACAGATTCTAAATAAGAGAAAGACCAATTTTGATGGAATCAGAAATGACCTGGCAGGTGTGAACTGGGACAGGTTGTTTTCTGGCAAAGGTGTTCTTGGAAAGTATGAGGACTTGAAAAATGAAATTTTGAGAGTACAAAGCTTGTATATGCCTGTCAGGATAAAAGGTAAAGATAACAGGTGCAGGGGACCTTGGTTGAGATACTAAGGCCTTGGTTAAGAGAAGAAATGAGGTACATATCAAGTACAGGCAGGCAGGAACAAATATATGAATGTTGTATCATTTTTTAATGCATGCATTTCTAAATGACAATAAACGAGGACTGAGTGTCCTCATAATCTAATCTAAAATCTAAAGTGCTTATGGAGTGTAAGAAATGCAAGAGAACACTTAAGAAAGAAAAAAATAGGGGCGCTAAAAGAAGGCACTAAGTTGCTCTAGCCGGCAAGATGAAGGAGAATCCTAAGGGATTCTACAGATATGTTAAGAGCAAAAGGATTGCAAGGGACAAAATTGATCCTCTGGAAAACCAAAATGATAATCCATGTGTTGAGCCAAAACAGATGGGGAAGATTTTAAATCAATTATTTGTATCTGCATGTAATGCCCTGGTTCACATCTTTACTATTATGCTGTAGGTATTTCATTTAGCAGCTCTGTAAGAGCAGTCTGTTCTGTTTTCAGCCTGTTTGGGTAATTGTTGAAGATAAGGGATGATATGGAATGTGTACCATCCAATTCGTGGGAGGTTTTTCTTGGTGATTGACAATAAGGTTGGTCTTTGGCCTTTGTTTTGAGAGGAGATGAAGAGAGAAGGCGCTGGGGAGAACCATTTCTAGCATACAATCTGGTGGGAGACCCATTTGCTCGAGATGGAGCGCGTGAGTGACAGGGAAGTTCAAGATGAGCTCCAGCTTGTGCACATTTGACTGTTTAATTAGAATGGGT
Organism: Mobula hypostoma; assembly: GCF_963921235.1. Classification (NCBI taxonomy): domain Eukaryota; kingdom Metazoa; phylum Chordata; class Chondrichthyes; order Myliobatiformes; family Myliobatidae; genus Mobula; species Mobula hypostoma. The sequence continues at coordinate 84,872,045 of NC_086107.1, read as the reverse complement.
CCTTTTCTTTTTGTTATTCTTTAATAACCCTTTAGTTAAGTTAAGATTCATAAATATAATTCCTTTAATCGTATGCAGTATACTCTCTGTTATTTCGTGGCACTAATTTGTCACAGGGTAGCAAATTACACAGCATCCACACAAACCGGGGTTTGGGGTGGGACGAGCCATCTCAATCCCACAAGTTTGCCAGGACTTCCCTAGATTTACGCAGCCAGGGAAACCGAGGTGTTTCAGGTATTTACGCAGGATGTAGACACAGAGTTAACAGAAGTGAGGCAAAGCGCCATCAACTTCATGGACCCTGTACAGATTACAGAGGAGGAGGTGTTTGCTGCCCTGAGGCAAACAGGCCCTGACAAGGTATTCCGTTTGACTCTAGTCTGCAAGTGCAGAAATTGCAGGGGTCCTAGCAGAGATACTTAAGTCATCCTTTGCAACAGGAGAGGGACCAGAGGATTGGAGGATAGCCAATGTTGTTCCACTGTTTAAAAAAGACTCTAAACATAAACCAGCAAATTACAGGCCAGTGCATCTGACAACAGTTGTGGGGAAGTTATTGGAAGTATTCTAAGGAATTGGATATATAAGTATTTGGATAGACATGGATTGATTAAGGATAGTTAGCATGGCTTTGTGCGTGGCAGGTCATGTCTAACCAATCTTATAGAGTTTTTTGAGGAAGTTACCAGGAAAATGGATGTTGACAAGGCAGTGGATGTTGTCTACGTGGACTTCAGTAAGGGATTTGGCAAGATCCCGCATGGGAGGCTGGACAAGAAGGTTCAGTTGCTTGGCATTCGGGCTGAGGTAGTAAATTGGATTAGACATCGGTTTGTGAGTGAAGACAAACAGTGATAGTAGATGGTTGCCTCTCTGACTAGAAGCCCTCTGACTAACTGAGTGCTGCTGGGAGCAGTGCTGGATCCTTTGCTGTTCGTCATCTATATCAATGATCTGGGTGATAATATGGTTAACTGGGTCAGCAAATTTGTGGATGACACCAAGATTGGGGGTGTACTGGACAATGAGGAAGGCTTTGATGGCTTGCAGAGGGATCTGCATCCTCTGGAAAAATGGGCTGAAAAATAGCAGATGGAATTTAATTCAGACAAATATGAGGTTTTGCACTTTGGTAAGACCAACCAAGATAGGTCTTACACAGTGAGCAGTAAGGCATCTAGGAGTATGATAGAACAAAGGGATCCGGGAATATAGGTCCATAATTAGTTGAAAGCGGTGTCATAGGTAGATAGGGCTGTAAAGAAATCTTTTGGCACATTGGCCTTCATAAATCGTAAGTATTGAGTACAGGAGATGGGATGCTACATCAAAGTTGTCTAAGATGTTGGTGAGGCCTAGTTTGGAGTCGTCATTGTCATGGCTATCCCTCGACGTTGAGGATGATGGTCTTCGTTCTGTAGATCTACTTATGGGTTCTCAAGTGGCTTATGAGTATTGTGTGCATATTTGGTCACCTACCTACAGGAAAGATGTAAACTTTGGTTGAAAGAGTACAGAGAAAATTTACAAACATTTTGCTAGCTCTGAAGGACCTGAATTATAAAGAATGAATATGTTAAAACTGTATTTTTTAGAATGTAGAAGATTGAGAGTAGATTTTATAGAGGTGTACAAAATTATGAGGAGGATAGATAGAATTAATGAAAATAGGCTTTTTCCACTGAGGTTGGGTGGGACGACAACCAGAGGTCATGGGATAAGAGTGAAAGGTGAGAGATTTAAGGGGAACATGAGGGGATTCTTCTTCACTCATAGGGTTGTGAGAGTGTCGAATGAGCTGCCAGGGCAAGTGGTGCATGTGAGCTCGATTTCAACGTTTAAGAGAAGTTCACATAGGTACATGGATGGTAGGGGTATAGAAAGCTATGGTCCCGGTGCAGGCCAATGGGAGTAGGCAGTTTAAATGTTTCTGGCATGGACTAGATGGGCCAAAGGGCCTGTTTCTGTGCTGTACTCCTCTACGATTCTATGACTCTAAGAAAATCTGCTTGCGTGACGTGATTTCACAAGAACTCTGCAGAGAGAAGTGGATAGCCAAACGGTAAGCAAAATCAAAAGAAACATGGTGAAGTTGAACTGGGACTGATATAATCAGCAGAGATAGGACAGAGACTTAAAAAGGAACTTGAAATATATTGTGCCTTGTTATTGGTACTTCTGAGATATGAAGTCTTTTTTACCACTCCTTTGTGCATGAAAATGATTTGTGTGGAGTGTTATCCCACTTGGACACTTGAAAAGTCAAGTTTACCAAGACGCAGTGCCCATGAAACATGTGCGGTGCTCAGAAAATTCTCCCCAACTCCTTGATTACATTATCAATTGCTTCCCTCTCAATCCTAAGGATTTGCCTCCATCTAAACCTTGATCTTTGTCAGTCCAATAATCTTCCAATGCCTCTCCTAACGTTCTGTTTATTTATTTAACGATAAAGGCAAAGTAGGCCCTTCTGGCCCTCCAAGTCACACCGCCCCAGCAACCTCTGACAAAGCCAATTAACTCTGACCTAATCGCAAGACAATTCACAATGACCAATTAACTGGTACAGTTTTGGAACGTGTGAGGAAACTAGAGCATCCAGGCAACTTCCACAAAAAAGATGTATAGATGCATTATAGTGGATGCCGGAACTGAAATGCAAACTCCAGAATGTTCCGAGCTGTAACAGCATCATACTAACCACTACACTGCCGCGACGCCTCTTTATCTTGCCTCTTCACTGCTTTGAACGTGTACTTCTTTTCTATCTATGTTGTGTAAAATTATCTGCCATTGCCTCCGGTTGATGCCATCTGGAACTTAGCTCCTGGTCGGGTCACCCATGGCAGGAGTTCAAGGGGAAGGTTTCAGACAAAGAGTGATCCCACTAAGACCTCAGTGGTGGAGCTGGTGGAAGATGATGGCATATCACAAGGGCGGAGGAAGGCTGCAGCTGTGAAGGATCCCCAGTCCTCTTGCATTCCATCCCAATGGACCTTGACCCCGATCTGTCAAGGACCATGTAGAGGCTGCCTGCGCATCAGCCTCACCACATTAAACAAAGTCAAGAACGGGCATTCTCCATCAAGGGAATCCATATTAACACCCCAGATTCAGTCACCCATCAATGTATAACCTCTTGAATGGAAAAACCTACAAATAAATGGTGAATACAGCCTAGTTCATCACAGGTAAAGCTCTCCCCACCACTGTGCAAATCTACAAGGACTGCTATCACAGGAAAGCAGCATCCATCATCAAAGACCCTCATCACCCAGGCCATGCTCTCTTTTTCCTGGAGCCATTGGGAAGAAGTTACAGGAGCCTCAGAACTCAAACCACCAGGCTCCGGAATAATTATTACCCCTCAACCATCAGGCTTCTGAACCAGCGTGGATAACTTCACTCACCCCAACACTGAACTGATTCTATAACCCACAGACTCACTTTCAAGGCTTCTCCAACTTATGTTATCAATATTATTTATTCATGTATTTATTTATTTCTCTTTTTGTATTTGTACAATTTGTTGTCTTTTGCACATTGGTTGTCCATCTTTGTGTGCATTTTTTCATTGATTCTGATGTGTTTTTTTGAATTTGCTATGAATGCCAACAATGAAATGAATCTCAGGGTAGTACATAGTGACATATATGTTCTTCAATAATAAATTTACATTGAACTTTGAACTTTAAGAGAACATCATATTCCATTCGAGTGATCACACTAATGTTGCCTTTTCTCCCATTATCTTCTCTGAAAACAGTCCCAATACGATTAATTTAACCTCTCAATTTTTGCTTTTTCTCCTTTTACATCCTCCCCAAGCTTCTTCCCTGCTGATGCAAGTGAAGGAATGCAGGAAATATTTTGCTACTCAATTGACATGTTTGATTTTTCCACACAGACAGCAGTGCTTCAAGACACTGACAGCTAAACACATCCAAAGGGAAATGCAGGATGAACTGTGTACATTGGTCTGGCCATACAATGCATGAATAGGTCCATCAAAAATAACCACATTCTCTCTTGATCTTTCAGCATTCTTGGGCCAGGTCAGATTTTTCCTGAGCTATTGATTAGGCTTCGGTTGGATTGCAGATGACAGTGTCTCATTTATAACATGCCTTGACTTTGCTTGTGTATATGCTATTTATCTTTCTGTATGATTGCTGACTCAAAGCGTTCCACAAAGAGTCGTGAGGGACTTTATCAAATGCCATTTAATGACATTTGCTCGCTGTGTAATGAAGGAATCTATTTTTGTATTTAATCCACAGTTCAGATGAAGCTAGTATTAAAAGGCAGACTATTTTCTATTGAGCAGTGGGGTAATAATTTGTTTGGTCTGGTATGGAGGGGCCACTGCATGGGAAAACCAAAAGCTCTGGAAAGTTGTAAACTCAGCCAGTGCCATCATGGGCACTAGCCTCCCCTGCACCGAGTTCTCCTTCAAAAATTGATGCTTCAGAAAGACCCAATCACCCAAGACATGCCCTCCTCTCATTGCTACCATCAAGAAGAAGGTATAGGAGGCTGAAGACCCACACTCAATGTTTCAGGAACAGCATCTTCCCCTCTGCCATCAGATTTCTGAATGAACAATGAACCCATGAAGACTAACTCAGTAGCTTTTTCCTCTTTTTTGCACTACTTATCTGATTTATTTTTATATATATACTTAATGTAATTTATAGTTTTTATTATTATGTATTGCAATGTACTGCTGCCACAAAGCAACAACTTTCATGACATATGCCAGAGATATTAAATTTGATTCTGATTCTGAATCTAATTCATTAACCATAATACAGCTGGCTGAACATCAGAGGACTGCAGTCCATGGCAATTTCACACAATGGTCACTTTATTATGTACAGCAGTGGAAATCAGCATGGTCTTCTGCTGCTGTGGCCCAAACACTTCAAGGTTCACTGTCCTGTGCATTCAGAGATGCTCTTCTGCACACCACTGTTGTAACCTGTGGTTATTTGAGTTACTGTCACCTTCCTGTCAGCTTGAACCAGTCTGGCCATTCTCATCTGACCCCTCTCATTAACAAGGCGCTTTCACCCACAGAATTGCCATTCGTTGGATTTTATTCTTCATTTCTTGCACTATTCTCTGCAAACTCTAGACACTGTTGTGCATGAAAATCCCAAGGGATCAACAGTTTCTGAGATACACAAACCACCCCACCTAGTGCCAACAGTCAAAGTCATTTAGATCACATTTCTTCCTCGATGTTTGATCTGAACAACTGAACCTCATTAGACTATAAGACAAAGGATACAGAATTAGGCCATTCAGCCCATTGAGTCTGCTCCACCATTTCATCATGGTTCATCCATTTGCCTCTCAAGTCCATTCTCTTGCCTGCTCGCCGTAAACTTTCACAGCCTGACTAAACAAGAAACTATCAACCTCTGCCTGTGATGGTCTGGTCCGTGAAGTCCACACTCCGGTTCACAGTCCGGTCCATGGATTCTGTATTCCGGCTAGTCCTTTTCTCCCTTGTTCAGTTGAGCACCTTAATTGAGACACCTGATTCTCATTTCGGGCTGACAACATAAATAGCTCTGGGGTCCAGTGATTCCCTGCTGGACCGTCCTCATCAATAACCTCGTCAGTAATCCCCGTCAAGTTAACCCGCTGGGGTGAGGCTAGAGCCACTGTCTGTAGTTCCTAGGCCGCGTCTAGGGCTTGCCACTATTTGGAACCTTTTCATGTCAAGATTAAGGTTAGTCTATCATTTTGTGGTTTTGTCTCTCCATGTTGTGTCCTCCACTGGGTAGGTCCAGCTGTTTGCCGCTACACTGAGAGAGGAACAGTCTCAGTGTTTTGTGCCCTGAGTCTAAGAAGAGTCCCAGCTCTATGTCCAGTGTCCAAGGAGGAACACCGGCTCGGTGTTCCGTGTCCTGTGTCTAAGAAGAGTCCCAGCTCTATGACCTGTGTCCAAGGAGGAGCCATGGATCAGTGTTCTGTATCCTGTGTCTGTCCAGTCTCAGCCTGATTCAAGTCAAGAGTCAAGTTCTAAGTCCAAGTCGAGAGTCAAGTTCCAAGTCCTAGTCGGGAGTCTAGTCCAATTCTAGTCTGAGTCAAGTCCAAGCCAAGCCCGAGTCCTAGTCAAGAGCTAATTCTAGACCAAGGTACTGAGTCCCTGCCAAGACCTGAGTTCCAAGTCATGACCTGATTTCCCTGTAGAGTTCTAGTCCCAAGTCCAAGTCCAGGTTTTCTGGTTTGTCACTCTACGTCTACATTCATTTTATCTTTTTGTCCTCACTCCTTGGCTTACCTGGCATTCTTAATAAACATACTCCAGATCCTAGTACTTCAGTGTCTGTGTCTTGCATTTGGGTCTGCTTCCATCGCCCCCTTATGACAGAACGGCCCAGCCAAACATGGACCCAAAGACACAGACACTATCATTAAACTCTTGCCATCCAGGGATCCCTCTTGTTGAAACCCTGCCCCCCACTCGCCTGGGTCGTTGATAATCCAGGCAAGCCTGTTGGATTACCAGGAGTCTCCCATAGGGGAGGGGGGTTCGTATCACGGTCCGGTCCGTGATATCCGCATTCCGGTTCATGGTCCGGTCCGTGGATTCTGTATTCCGGCTGTTCCTTTTTTCCATTGTTCCATTGGAAACCTTAATTGAGGCACCTGATTCTCATTTCGAGCTGACAACATAAGTAGCTCTGGGGTCCAGTGATCCCTTGCTGGACCATCCTCATCAGTAACCTCATCAGTAACCTCGTCAGTAAACTCGTCAGTAATTCCCGTCAAGTTAACCCGCTGGAGTTAGACTAGAGCCACTGTCTGTAGTTCCTGGGCTGCATCTAGGGCTTGCCGCTACTTGGAGCCTTTTCGTGTCAAGATAAAGACAGTCTTTAAGATCAGTTGTAGAGTTCTAGTCCCAAGTCCAAGTCCAGGTTTTATGGTTTGTCACTCTATGTCTACATTCATGTTATCTTTTTGTTCTCGCTCCTTGGCTTCCTCAGCGTTCTTAATAAACCTACTCCAGTTCCTAGTACTTCAGTGTCTGTGTCTTGCATTTGGGTCCACTTCCATCACCCCCTTATCTCATCGTCCCCTGTCTTAAATATTCTCAATGATTTGGTCTCTACAGCTGCTTGTGGCAGTGAATTCCACAGATTCACTACCATCTGGCTAAAGGAATTTCTCTTCACCTCCATTCTAAATGGACAACTGTATATTCTCAGACTGTATCCTTTGGTTCTAGACTCTCCAACTACAGGAAACATCTTCTCCATGTCCACTTTATCTACATTCAATAGGTTTCAAAGAGATTCTCCCACATTTGTCTGAATTTCAGCAAATAAATTAAATCAAATCAAATCAAATCAAATTGTTGAATTATCATTCAAGCCATACATGGATACAGTCAAATGAGACAGCTCCTCTCTGGGACCCAGGTGGATAAACTACATTCAAAATAGTGAGAGAAATCAAGATTCACCTTTGTCTATCCTGCTTGTTACTTCTTCAAGGAATTCCAACAGATTCACCAGGCAAGACTTTTCCTTGAGGAAGCCATGCTGACAATGGCTTACTTTATCATGTGCCTCCAAGTACCCTGAGAACCTCATCCTTAATAATCGACTCCAACATCTTTACAACCACTAAGGTCAGGCGAACTGGCCTATAGTTTCCTCTCTTCTGCCTCTCTCCCTTCTTGAATAGTAGAGTGACATTTGCAATTTCCCATTCTTCCAGAACCGTTCCAGAATATAGTGATTCTGGACAGATCATTACTAACCTCTCCACAATCAGGGTCTAAATGAGATCACTGGGTGCAAAGAAAAGGCTGGGAATATCAATAAATGTGGCACTTCTCTTCCTGACGAACTTAACGTATTCTACACAAGATTTGAACAGAAAAGGAGCATACTGCTCCCTCCGGATGAACCGGACCTGGTGGCATCAAGATTCATTGTCACCAAGGAGGACGTTAGAAGGGCCTTCCTGAAGATAAATCCAAGGAAGGTAGCGGGCCCAGATGGCGTCCAGGGACAGGTTCTCCGGCCCTGTGCAAGTGAGCTAGCTGGAGTGTTTGCTGACATCTTCAACTGCTCCTTGCTTCAGTCTAAGATCTCCACGTGTTTTAAGAAGGCAACGATAATCTTAGTGCCGAAGAAGAGCAAGGTGGCATGCCTGAATGACTATCGACCTGTGGCTCTGACATCAATTGCTATGAAATGCTTTGAGAGATTGGTTATGTCACACATCAACCACAGCCTACCGGTCAACCTCGACACTTTGCAATTCGCCTACCGGAGTAACAGGTTAACAGCAGATGCCATCTCTCTGGCCCTACATTCCTCCTTAGAACACCTGGAGAATAAAGACACATACGTAAGGCTCCTTTTCATTTACTACAGCTCTGCCTTTAATACCATCGTTCCAAATAAACTGATTTCTAAGCTCTAGAACTTGGGCCTTAGCACTCAGATCTGCAGCTGGATCTTCAACTTCCTCACGGGCAGGACCCAGGCTGTAAAAATAGGGGACAAGTTCTCCTCTACAATCACTCTGAGCACTGGTACCCCACAAGGCTGTGTACTCAGCACCCTGCTGTACTCACTGTACACCCATGATTGTGTAGCCAAATTTCCATCGAACTCAATATATAAGTTTGTTGATGACACAACAATTGTAGGCCGTATTTTGGGTAATGATGAATTTGAGTACAGAGAGGAAATTGAGAAACTGGTGGCATGGTGCAAAGACAATAACCTATCCCTCAACGTCAGCAAGATGAAGGAATTGGTTGTTGACTTCAGAAGGAGTAGCGGACCACACGACCCAATTCACATCGGTGGTGCGCAAATGAAACAGGTCAAAAGCTTTAAGTTCCTTGGGGTCAATATCACAAATGACCTGACTTGGTCCAACCAAGCAGAGTTCACTGCCAAGAAGGTCCACCAGCACCTTTACTTCCTGTGAAAACTAAAGAAATTTGGCCTGTCTCCTAAAACCCTCACTAATTTTTATAGATGCACCGTAGAAAGCATTCTTCCAGGGTGCATCACAACCTGGTATGGAAGTTGTCCTGTCCAAGACTGAAAGAAGCTGCAGAAGATCATGAACACGGCGAAGCACATCACACAAACCAATCTTCCGTCCTTGGACTCACTTTACACTGCACACTGTCGGAGCAGTGCTGCCAGGATAATCAAGGACACGACCCACCCAGCCAACAGACTTTTCGTCCCTCTTCCCTCCGGGAGAAGGCTCAGGAGCTTGGAGACTCGTACGGCCAGATTTGGGAACAGCTTCTTTCCAACTGTGATAAGACTGCTGAACGGTTCCTGACCCGGATCTGGGCCGTACCCTCCAAATATCCGGACCTGCATCTCAGTTTTTTTGCACTACCTTACTTTCCATTTTTCTATTTTCTATTTATGATTTATAATTTAAATTTTTAATATTTACTATCAATTTGTAATCCAGGGATCAGGAAGCGCAGAATCAAATATCACTATGATGATTGTACATTCTAGTATGAATTGTTTGGCGACAATAAAGTATAAAGTAAAGTATAATCTCTTCAGCCACCTCTTTCAGAACCCTGGGGTGTACACCATCTGCTCCAGGTGACTTACCTACCTTCAGACCTTGCAGTTTCCCAAGACCCTTCTCTCTAATTATGGTAACCACACATTCATGCCCCTGACAGCTGGAACTTTCGCCATACTGCTTGTGCCTTCCACAGTGAAGACTGGTGAAAAAGTTGCTGCCACATGATTGGTTGTTTAGATATTTTTATTTATAAGCAGCTACATAGTGGTGCCGATTGAAGTAGTTACTTTTAATGTACTATAATTCCCTAAGAGACTTCACTTTGGCGATATGACACTAGATTGGGCACCAGAGCATTGAAGAAGTTGCTTGCATGGGTCTGAAGAACAATTTAATTGGAGAGAAAGAGCTAGGGGAGGGGTGTGAAGGTTTTCCAAGTTGATACCAAACATTGAGGCTATGCCAAGTAAGCCTGGATATTGATGAGTTGTGGTATCCATGAAACCTTAACAGCGTGGATTTGGAACTGACTTGCCCACAGGAGGCAGAGGGTGGTGGAAGATGAAGCATATACTGCCTGGAGGCTGGTGACCAGTGGTGTTCCATGAGGATCTGTTCTGAGACCCTGCTCCCTGTGATTTCCTTAAATGACCTAGAAGAGGAAATGGTAGGGCAAGTTAACAAGTTTGCAGATGACACAAAGGTTGGTGGTGTTGTGGGTAGTGTAAAGTGTTGCCACAGTTACAATGGGACATTGATAGGATGCAGGCCTGGGCTGAGAAGTGGCAGATGGAGTCCTCTGCAGTGAAATGTGAAGTCATTCACTTTGGAAGGTTGAATTTGAAGGCAGAGTACAGAGTTATGACAGAATTCTTAGCAGTGTGGAGGAACAGAGGGATCTTGGAGGCCTTATCCATAGATTCCTCAAAGTTGCCACAGAAGTTGATAGGGTGGAAAAGAAGAAGTGTGGTGTGTTGGCTTTAATTACTGTGGGAATTGAGTTCAAAAGCTGGGAGGTAATGCTGCAGCTCTACAAATCTCTGGGCAGACCATACGGAGTGTTGTGTTCAGTAGAGGTTACCTCATTATAGGAATGGCGTGGAATCTTTAGAGATGGTATAGAGGAGATTTACCAGGATGTTTCCTGGATTGGAGAGCATAGGTTGAGTGAACTAGAACTTTTTTCTTTGGATTGAAGGAGGATGAAAGGTGACCTGAAAGAGGTGTACAAGAAGCTCAAATGGGCAGCCGGATACTTTGTTTCCCATGGTGGAAATGGATAATATCAAAATATACTGTTTGTGATTGAAGGAAAGTATAGGGGGGAAATTGGAGGTAAGTGCTTGACACTCTGAATAGTGGGTGCCTGGAATGGACTGCTGGGGGTGGGTGGTAGAGATAGCTATGTTAAGGACATTTGAGAGGCTCTTAGATAGACACATGGATGATAGGAAAATAGATGGTTATGTAGGAGGAAAGGGTTAGATAGATTTTAGAGTAAGTTAAGATGTTAGCACAACACTGTGGACTGAAGATCCTGCACTGTGCTCTGCTATTCAATGAGAGCATGGCTGAGCCAATTGTAACCCTAACTTGCATTCCAATCTCAATGGCATCCTCTCACCTCATTGTTTATCAAGTATCTCTCTACTTCTGGCACAACAATTTTCCCTGCCTTCATGCCAAGTTTGGGGACAAGTGTTCCTAAGTCTCACAAGATTTTATCAAATTGTGTGACAGAGAGTCTTTGACGGCCTATAGTTCTAGGTTTTTGTGGGATGGAGTTGCTAGCACCATGCCCAACTCTCCTTCTTTCACAGGTGGGCTTGGGAGGCCCACGGCAGAGTTACAGTGATGCACAATTAGTTACAGACAACACACTGAAAATTAATTATTAATAATTTATACGAGAAGGTGGAAAGAGAATAAAACGCTACCAAACAAGATATTGGTGCGAAAAGCAGCATCAGAAGCAAGGTCATGGTAGTGCAAGAAGTGATCTGTTGTATTCTGTCTCTGAGTTGTGCAGGTTGGTTCACAAACTTAAAGGTTGTGGGAAAATAGCTGTACCTGAAACTGGTGGTGTAGGACTTCAGGCTTCTGTGCCACCTAGCAGATGGGAGCAGTGAGAAGAGGCAATGAACCTTGTTGATCTACACAGACATCCTGAGGCAGCTCTTCCTGTAGATGTTGCCAGTGGTGGGGAAGGTGATACTCATGATTAACTGAACTGCATCCACAGCTCTCCGCAGCCTCTTGCGTTCCTTTGCATTGGAATTTCTGTATCTAGCCATCAATGTAAATGAACAATGTGCACTCAAAAATGGTGGACTGGGTATGGCTGAGTTCAGAGCACAGTAGGCAGCCATTATCCTGCTAAATCACTAAACCTAATGAGTGATCAGATCTGGTGGATGGGATTGGGCTGAGTTCATAATAGAGTAGGCAGCCAAGATTCTGCCAAATCACTAAACTTGGTGACGAAAAAAAAAAGGCAAGAAATATTTCCTTTGACATTGCATTAGCCACCAACATCCCAAAGCAAATGACAGCCAATGGAGTTCTTCTGAACCCTGGTCACCATGCTGACATTGGCTAAAACACATACAGCAACCCCTCATTAATAAGAATGATCTGATCAGATGTTGATCAAGGATGAAATATTGCATCTTCAAAGCAAGTTGTATAAATCCATCTAAGAAGATAGATAGAAGACAGTTTAATATTAATTTTGATGAAATACTATCTTAAGAAGTACCTACTTCAGATTTCATTGATGGAGTTTATTTGATCCCAAAAGCCCATCAAATTCAGACTCCCAGGCATTAATAGAGCAGTGATATGGTAGCATAGCAGTTAACAGAACACTTTTCCTGTAAGGGGTTTGCATGTTCTCCCTGTGGCCGCATGAGTTTCCTCTTGGTGTTCTGTTCCACGTTCCAAAGACCTGTGGGTTAGGGTTAGTGAGTTGTGAGCATGTTCTTTTGGCACCAGAGGCATGGCGACACTTGTGGGCCGTCCTCACCTAAATCCTCATTGATTTGATTTGATGCAAACAACGCATTTAACTGTATTTTTTGATGTGCAAGTGACAAATAAAGCTAATCTCTATCTTTTGCAACAATTGACCCACTGCCAATAGTATGATCACTTTCAAATGATTTTCTGAAATGCAATTAAAATTTTCCATTTACTGTCTAATTATAACTAAAATAAGCAAACATGAATAAATGATTCAAATGATTTTTTTTCAACTGTCAGATGTTATGGTTCTCATCCCCAATCAATCCTTTTAACAGACTCTAATTGCTTAGAATCCTTCGCATCCTGAGCTTTCATTGCAACATAGATCTCTGCTCAGCTCTATTCTTTTAATTGCTTGCAGACGTGGAGAAGACTTTTTTTACATTGCTGGGAGACTTCAAATCAAGAGGTGCAAGAGATAATATAATCATTAGTAAAAATCTAACAGAGTTTGGAAGAAGCAGTTGTACCCCAGAGGATGTTGGAGATATGGAACTTGCTGCCAGATTGAATCAACATTTAAAGCGAGGCAAAGTAAATTCATAATAACAAGAGCATAATTTAGACCATAGATTATCAGACATAGGAGTAGAATTAGACTACTTGATCCATCAAGTCCATTCCATCATTCAATCATGACTGATTTAGTATCTCACTGAACCCCACTCTCCTGTTTTCTCCCCATAACCTTTGATACTTTATCTAATCAGAAACCTATCAACTTCCACGGTAAGTACTCAGTGACGTGGTCTGTGGAAATGAACTCCTCAGATTCACTACCCTCTGGCTAAAGAAATTCCTCCTCTTCGTGTTCTAAATAGATGTCTTTTTTCTGTGCCACAAAAAGTTTTGTCATGGATCATTGGGGATTCAATGGGGTGCACTATACCGGAGTTGCTATGTAATTTAATGCCACACAATACAAGACAAACTCATGTCCGATCTAATGTTAATTAATTATTCCCTTGATGACCAGACCACGGTCCATTATGAGAATTCTAATGCACAGCAAAATAAGAAGCTGCAGAGACACAGAAAATGCTGGAGGAACTTAGTAGGTCAGACAACATCAATGAAGGGGAATAAACAGTCCACATTTCGGGCCGAGATCCTTGATCAAGACGAGAAAGGAAAGGAGAAAAAGCCAGTATAAGAAGGAGGGGAAGAATGCAAGCTGGCAGGTGGGTAGGTATTGGGAAGGAGGGGATGAAGTGAGAAGCTGGGAAGAGGAAGAGGGCTGAAGAAGAGGAAGGATTTGCAGAACCTCTTGTGCTTATGAGAAACAGCGGAGTGTAGCGAACTCTGCCCAGTACATCATGGGCACATCCCTCCTCACCATCGGTAGTATCCACAGGACGCACCGCCTGAAGAAGGTAGCATCCAACATCAAAGATCCCCACCGTTCAGCCATTCCATCTTCTCACAGGAAGTACAGGAACCACCAGGTTCAAAAACAGCTACCTACCTTCAACCATTTGCTTCTTGAATCAACTGGGAAAACCCTAATCATAAAAGTTTGACTTCCTCTCTTCTACTTGTATTACTTTTTGTAAAAATGGTGCATAATTTATGGTTTTTTGTGAATGCTGCTTACCTGATGCGATGTGACTGTGATGCTGCTGTTAGTTTTTCAATACACCCTTGCCCACATGTACTTGTGCAGATGACAATAAACTCAATGTTGACTTTGAGTTTAAATAAGAACAAAGGGTGATGATGTTTATAGATTACTGTTGTCAGAAGCGAGCACGGTCCAATCTTGGACCATTGTTTTATTTCATGTAATTCCTATTGCTGTGTTATTTATATATTTATTGACATATAGGAGCTTTGGAGGGTTAATGGCATCTAACGACAACTCCTTTGTTTGCATCTTCACAAACAGCTCTATTTCCATCTTTATAATCTCTGCTTTTCCCACTGTGACAGAGAGATTCTGCCGTTCCCCCACTCCTCGGTCAGTCGTTGTCAGCGAACACTGTGACAGAGAGAGTCTGCCGTCCTCCGCAGCTGGGTCCAGTCCTGCGAGCGACACCATGACAATATCTGTATCTCAACTTCTAACTTTATTTTTACATAGTTCTTTATTCTTTATAATTGTTGGCTGTTGCTTTTCTGTTGCAGCCTGACCAACGTACCACAGGAAATTGCTAATGCATGTAGGTGTACAGTTATCATCATCACTATGTGCCATGTGGTGAGGGGAGATGGCCAGTACACACGGAGGAGAGGGGGAGCTGTGCAAGAGCGATCAGTAGATGATGGGTGATCCAAGGAGGGGTGAAGGATGGTGGACAGATGGAGGAAAGGTGGAGGTAGGGGAGGGGAGAGGTGGAGTTGGCAGATAGTGGAGCTGCATTGAGGTAACAGTGCTGGAGGGTGAAAGTGGGAGCAGCTGATGGAATACAATGAACTGGAGCATAAAGAACCAGAATCTGGCAAGTAAGGGGGGAAGTCATGGGGATCGTATGGGGAGAGGCAAATGCAGATAGAACCAGGAGCAAATCATCATGAGAGAAGAGAATGGCAGATGAAACCAGCATCGCAAAAAACAGTCTCCAAAACTCTTCACAGCCTTTACAGATTACACACAGATTTCACGTTTACCATGGCTGGGACATCTAGACACAGGAGTCACTTCCAAAGGAGAAAGACAAAACTAAGTTTCTTCATATAAGAGTGACAAATCTTTGTAATCCTCTACCCTGAGGAGGCTCAATCACTAAGTATATTTAAGCAGAGATCTCCTGGTAATTAGATATAGTTAAGAAAATTAGGGGATAAAGAGTCAGCCATGGCACTGTGGTTAAAGTTCAGCCATAATCCTTTCAAATGATAGAGGAGACACTGGGGACCAACTGGCCCCTTCTTGCTTCTGAATCTTTTGTTCAAAAGTTCTTATTTGAGTACAGCACCAATCCATTTAGCTTGCCGTGCATTAGCTTTTTCTACTGGAGATAACTACGTAATTCCCTCCCTGTGTGCTTAATCCAATTGCCTCGGCTGGAGGAGCATCTTACAGCCAATTTACCTGTGAAAATCACAAGTTTCCACGTCGGAACTGTTAGGTTTATCATATCTACTTGCCGCAATGTTCAAATATCACTGTGTGCCGTGGGCTCAAGCTCCCATGAAATTCCCCAGCCTGTCCTTGCTTACGTTCTCTTTTCTGCTACGAACGGAATCTCATTGGCTTTCCGGTTGGCGGAGACCATACACAAAGCAGATCCCACTCAATTGATTCCACCTACATTTCCTGCTGCCTCGGGAAAGTGCTTAACATAATCAAGGACCCTCTATTCTTTGCTGTCAAAGGATCAACTTTATTCACTGTATATACTTACATGAATTTGGAACTTACCGTAGATGTTGCTGCCAGAATGTGCAGTAACACTTGTGGGAGGTCTCCAGTACATCCTAGTTTGCCTCAAGACAGCAAACACCTCCTTCTCTATAATCTGTACAGGGCCCATGACCTCAATGCCACTGTGCCTCCCCTCTATCAACACAGATCTGTCTCCCGAGTAAATCCATTTAAAATCTCCCCCATCTGTTTTGACTCCGTGCATAGATTACCACTCTGATCTTCCAGAGGACCAGTTTTTTTCCCCTTGCAATTCTTTAGCTCTTAATATACTGTATATGTAGAAGCCCTTGAGATTCTCCTTCACCTTGTCAACTAGGGCAACCTCATGCCTTCTCTTAGCCCTCCTGATTTCTTTCTGAAGCATTCTCTTGCATTTCTTATATTTCATAAGCACATCATTTGTTCCTACCTGCCTATAACAGCTATGCACCTCCTTTTTTTAATTGACCAGGGCCTCAATATCTCCTGTAAATCAAGTTCCTTAAGCCTGTCATGTTTACCTTTTATTTTGAGGGGCACATACAAGTTTTGTGCTCTCAAAATATCACTTTTGAAGGCCTCTCACATACTAAGTACACCGTTGCCAGGAAACAGCCTGCCCCAATCCACACTCTCCAGATCCTTTCTGATACCATCAAAACTGATCTTTTTCCAATTAGAATTTCAACCCATGGGTCAGACCTACAGTCTCCTTTTGCATAAATCCTCTGAAACTAATGGCAATATGATCATTGGATGCAAAGTGTTCCCTTACACACAAACTTAGGAGAATTGGACCAATCAAGTATGACAGTGGGAAAGTGTGTACGGAACTGAAGGAGATAGCAGAGGTACTTAATGAGTACTTTGCTTCAGTATTCACTACGGAAAAGGATCTTAGTGATTGTAGTGATGACTTGCAGCAGACTGAAAAGCTTGAGCATATAGATATTAAGAAAAAGGATGTGCTGGAGCTTTTAGAAAGCATGAAGTTGGATAAGACACTGGGAACGGACGAGATGTACCCCAGGTTACTCTGGGAGGTGAGGGAGGAGATTGTTGAGCCTCTGAGAATGATTTTTGCATCATCAATGGGTATGGGAGAGGTTCCAGAGGATTGGAGGGTTGCAAATGTTGTTTCCTTATTCAATAAAAGGAGTAAGGATAGCCCAGGAAATTATAGACCAGTGAGTCTTACCTCAGTGGTTGGTAAGTTAATAGAAAAGATCCTGAGAGGCAGGATTTATGAACATTTGGAGAGTCATAATATTATTAGGAATAACCAACATGGCTTTGTCAAAGGCATGTCGTGCCTTACGAGCCTGATTGGATTTTCTGAGGATGTGACAAAACACATTGATAAAGGTAGAGCAGTAAATGTAGCGTATATGGATTTCAGCAAGCCATTTGATAAGGTACCCCATGCAATGCTTATTGAGAAAGTAAGGAGGCATGGGATCCAAGGGGACATTGCTTTGTTGATCCAGAACTGGCTTGCTCACAGAAGGCAAAGAGTGGTTGTAGACGGGTCATACTCTGCATGGAGGTCGGTGACCAGTGGTGTGCCTCAGGGATCTATACTGGGACCCCTACTCTTCATGATTTTTATAAATGACCTGGATGAAGAAGTGGAGGGATTGGTTAGTAAATTTGCTGATGACACAAAGGTTGGAGTTGTTGTGGATAGTGTGGAGGGCTGACAGAGGTTACAGCGGGACATTAATAGGATGCAAAACTGGGCTGAGAAGTGGCAGATGGAGTTCAACCCAGATAAGTGTGAAGTGGTTCATTTTGGTAGGTCAAATATGATGGCAGAATATAGTATTAATGGTAAGACTGTTGGCAGTGTGGAGGATCAGAGGGATCTTGGGGTCTGAGTCCATAGGACGCTCAAAGCAACTGCGCAGGTTGACTCTGTGGTTAAGAAGACATATGGTGCATTGACTTTCATCAATCGTGGGATTGAGTTTAGGAGCTAGGAGGTAATGTTGCAACTATATAGGACCCTGGTCAGACCTCACTTGGAGTACTGTGCTCAGTTTTGGTCACCTCACTACAAGAAGGATGTGGAAAACATAGAAAGGGTGCAGAGATTTACAAGGATGTTGCCTGGTTTGGGGAGCATGCCTTATGAGAATAGGTTGAGTGAACTCAGTATTTTCTCCTTGAAGCGACGAAGATGAGAGGTGACCTGATAGAGGTGTATAAGATGATGAGAGGCATCGATCGTGTGGATAGTCAGAGGCTTTTTCTCTAGGCTGAAATGGCTAGCATGAGAGGGCATAGTTTTAAGGTGCTTGGAAGAAGGTACAGAAGACATATCAGGGGTAAGTTTTTTACGCAGAGCGTGGTGAGTGCGTGGAATGGCTGCTGGCGATGGTGGTGGAGGCAGATACGATAGGGCCTTTTAGGAGGCTCCTGGATAGGTACATGGAGCTTAGAAAAGTAGAGGGTGATGAGTAACCTTAGGTAATTTCTAAAGTAAGGACATACTTGGCACAGCTTTGTGGTCCAAAGGGCCTGTATTGTGCTGTAGGTTTTCTATGTTTCTGTGTTTCTGACACCTGCAATCTTTGTCTTTAGATAAAGATAAAAAGTTTATAGTCTTTCAAAGAATAAGAGCTGATCCCTTTAAAACATTCAAAATTCTTATTGGATGTGACAGTCTTCCACTGCACTGTGCAACAAATCTCATAACATTTATCAGTGATAGTAAACCCAATTCTGATTCAACTTTGTGCTTAGAGAAACAGTATGGTAACAAGCCCTTCTGCCCCAATGAGCCAGCACCATCCAATTACACCCATGTGACCACTTAATGCATTAACCTGAATGTCTTTACAATGTGGGAGGAAACCAGAGCACCCTGAGGAAACCCACATGTAGCAGGGAGAACATCCAAACAGACAGCGGCAGAACTGAACCAGGGTCACTGGTGCTGTAACAGTATTACACTGACTACTAAATTCAAATTCTGTTTCTGATATGTGGGGAAGATTAAAACCAGGAGTCACCATCTCCAGTTTAAGGAGCAAAGTGAGAATGAAATTTTCACCCAGAAGGTGATGAACCTTTAGAATTCTTCCCCCAGTAAGACTGCGGAGTCTCAGTCACAAGTATATTCGGGGCAGGGACTGATAGAAGCAAGAGATTCTGAAATGCTGGAAATCCAAAGCAACACACACACAATGCTCAAGGAACTCAGCAGGCCAGGCAGCATCTGTGGAGAAGTGTAAAGAATCAACATTTTGGGCTGAGACCCTTCAACAGGACTGGAATAGGAGGAGGAAGAAACCAGAATAAGAAGGAGGGAAGAGGAAGGAGAACAAGCTGGCAGATGGTTGGTGGAGTCAGGCGAGTGTCTGGGGGAGGGGAGATGAAGTGAGACATTGGGAGATGATAGGTGGATGAGGTAAAGGACTGGAGAAGAAGGAATCTGTTGGGAGGGGGGATGGAGCACAGGAAAAAGGGGAAGGAGAATGAGCACCAGAGAGAGGTGATAAGCAGATGAGGGGAGGAGAATGGGTAAGAAGGGAGCCAGAATGGGAAATGGAAAAAGACAGAATGGGGAGGGGGGAGAAATTATGAGAAGTTAAAGAAATCAAAGGTCATGCCACTAGGTTGGAGACTACTCAACAGACTTTGATAGACTTTGGGATCTAAAAGGAATTGAGGGGGAGTTACTGTGAGGCAAAAGATTATTAAATGGTAGAGCAGGTGTAGGGCTGAATAGCCTGTCTCTGCTTCTTGTGTTAAAATAACAACAGATAAAATAGACTGAATAAGAATGGTTCCTTTTAATCCACATCACCAAGTGAAGCTTAAAAACTACTTGCCTCTATTTCATTCCTCGGAACATCATTGAACCCTCTGATTAAATTGCTACCCTGATACTCCTGGTGACACATAATCTCCCCCACTGGAAATTGCAAATATCTTGGTGTCAGATAGTCGGTATCATTACAAAACACAGTCAGCAAAAATATTATATGCTCTGTGAAATTATTAGGAGCTGCAATTGTTTTCACAGTCAATTATAACACTCCAGGGCCAGAGAGGATTATATTGTCCTAACAAACTCAACTCAATTAACCTGTTCCTCACCATACACTGGTTGGTTACATCTCTGCTCTTCCCAAATGCAGTCCTACAGAACCACAGCTTCTACAGCAGGGGCTCCCAACCTTTTTGGTGCCATAGACCAATACCATTAAGCAAGGGATCCATAGGCCCCAGATGGGGAGCCCCTGCTCTACAGGGCACCAAGGTATAGGAGCGGTTAGCACAACAGTATTACCCCTTGGGGCATCGGTGTTTGGAGTTTGGAGTTCAGTTCTAGCGCCGTCTGTAAGGAGTCTGTATCTTCTCCCCGTGAACAATGAGGGATTTCCTTCCAGTGCTCTGGTTTCTGCACACAGTCCAAAGGCGCACCAGCTAGTAGGTCACTGTAAATTGTCCCGTGGTTAGGCTAGGGTTAAAATCGATGGGTTGGAAGGACCTGGTCCTCACTGTATCTCCAAGTAAATAAAATTAAATAAAGGTTTATGCAGAGGGCAGGGCAGAAGGAGTAGGTGGCCATTAAAATCAAACCTATTGCTTGGACTAAATAATTGCAGCTTCCTCAGTTTCCGTTATGTGAGTTAAAAGTACGCATAACTACAAACATTATTTATCCCTTGCTTGTTACTGACTCACTGATTGGTTCAACCAAAGACATTGCACTGCCTGGACAAATGTTGGGTATCCTACGATGTTAATTCACCTCTTCCAAGCCTTACCACTGTCTCGCAATTCCACCCTTCCCACCAAAGCTCGGCCACCAGTTCAGGAGTGTGATGCAACACACTCCAAGTAACTCCACTTGCCCCATCACTCAACTGTTCCCACAATCAATGGGCTCACTTTCAAAGACTCTTCATTTCATGTTCTCAATAATTATTGCTTACTTATTTGTTTGTTTGTTTGCTTATTTATTTATTATTCTTTATCTATTTGCACAGTTTGTTCTTTTCACATTAGTTGGGGGCAGTCTTTCATTGATTCTACTGTGTTTCTTGTATTTACTGAGAATGTCTGCACAGTAATGAATCTCAGGGTTGTATACGGTGACATGTACATATGTACTTTGATAATAAGTTTACTTAGAATTTTGATCTTTGAACATACCTGGATGAAGGTCCACGCCATCCAGTAAAATAGCAGCCGCTTGATCACTCAACATGTCTATCACTCAGGAGCTTATCTACCTGGCGTCACAGCTATACGGGATCATGAACAGCTTTGGGCCCTTTAACCTTTATAAATCAGGGCCTGAGTACAGGAGTTGAGGTAAGACATTGTAAAGGACAAACTTGGAGTATTGTGTGCAGTGTTGATCACCTACCTACAGGAAAGATTGAAAGACCACAGCTAAAACTTACAAGGATGCTTCCGGTTCTCGAGAACCTGGCTATTGGGAAAGGTTAGGACTTAATTCCCTGGATTGTGGGAGAATGGGAAGAGATTCAATGGAGGTTTACAAAATTATGAGAGGTATAATTGGGTAATTTTATGCAGGCTTTCTCCCTCAGATTGGGTGAGACTTGAACTAGAGGTCAAAGGTTTAGGTTGAAAGGTGAAATATTTAAGGGGAACCTGAGGGGACCTTCTTCATTCAGAGTGCTGTGAATGTAGAATGAGCCACCAGCGCAAATGATAGATGTAGGTTCAACTGTACATTTTGGAGAAGCTTGGATAAGTACAAGGATGAGAGGACTATGGGCAGGGTGCAGGTGGATGGGACCAGGCAGAAGCCTAGGACAGCACAGAGTATGTGGGTGGAAAGGCTCGTTTCTGTGCTGTAGTGCTTTATCTTTATCCATCTTCCTATGAATCCATTTCCTCTAATATCTCAATAGGATCTTGTACTTTATCGTTTACCAGTACTGCACATTTTTGGTAGCTTTTACACTTCATTCTGCATTGCTACTGCTTTATTCTTGCTCAATGCAGTGTGTAATCAGCTCTCTTCCCTCCACTCCTGATCCCAGCTCTAATCGTTCCCATGTCTTCACCATGGAAAAACTTCTTCACACAGAGAGTGGTGAATCTGTGGAATTCTCTGCCACAGCAAACTGTTGAGGCCAGTTCATTAGCTATGTTTAAAAGGAAGTTAGATATGGCCCTTGTGGCTACAGGGGTCAGGGGGTATGGAGGGAAGGCTGGGTTCTGAGTTGGATGATCAGCCATGATCATAATAAATGGCGGTGCAGGCTCGAAGGGCCGAATGGCCTACTCCTGCACCTATTTTCTATGTTTCTATGTTTCTATTCCCTCCGACCTTCCCCTTTCTGAGGTGGAATGCTCTGTCCTCAGCAGGGGCCTCCTTCTCGGCATCCTAGTGAGTTTGGTGCTCGCCATGACACCAAGCTCTTCGTTCGTCACCTTCGTCTCCGAGTTCACTTCTTTGGCGAGGATTCCACACCCTGAGCTGATGGCCCCTTCTCCTACCTGCAACCCTCCTCCTCCTCTTGCTCACCCTTCTCTGGTTCTCTGCCTGCTCTGGATCTTTTCATCTCGAATTGCCAACGGGACATCAACACGCTTGACTTCAGCTCTGAAGGCACTACTCTCCACTCTCTCCATTCTAATCTTAATCTTAACATCAAACCCACAGACAAAGGGATTGCTGTTGTAGTGTGGTGTACTGACCTCAACCTTGATGAGGCCAGGCGCCAACTCTCAGACACCTTCTCGGAGAGGACCTTACTCAACTCTGAAGGTCTCCCATCCACCGCCACCACACTCAAAGTTCTCTTATCCCGCACTGCTTGTTTCTACCTTCTGCCCAAGATCCACAAACCTAACTGTCCAGTTACGCCCATTGTTTCTGCCTTCTCCTGCTCCACTGACACTGCGTCCATGTATCTTGCCACCATTTTATCCGCTCAGTTTAGTCGCTTTCCACTTACACCCGCCACACTGCACACGCTCTCAATCTCCTTGACAATTTTCAGTTCCCTGACCCTGATCACCTCAGTTTCACCGTGGATGTCCAGTCCCTATTTACTTCTTTCGCTCATCAAGAAGGCCTTAAAGCTCTCCACTTCTCTCTCAACAACAGACCTGACCAGTTCCCATCCACCACTGGTCTCTTCCGTCTGGCAGAATTAGTCCTCAACCTCAACAATTGGAGTTTCCCTTCCTCCACCATTAATGACGCCCTCGCCCACATCTCCTCCACTTGCTGGACATCTACGTTCACCCCATCTTCCTGTCAACTCAACAGTGATAGAGTTCCTTTGCCCTCACCTACCACCATGAAATTTCACATCCTTCTCCGCAACTTCTTGCACCTTCAACAGGACCCTACCACCAAACACACCTTTACTTCACCTTTGATCTCCCATGGTCCACTCTCCTCTCCTATCAGATTCCTTCTTCTGCAGCCCTTTACCTTTTCCACCTGTCACCTCCCAGCTTCTACTTCATCCCCCCATCCCCCACTTGCCTTCACCTAGGTTGTCTTCCTTCCCCTCCTTCCACCTTCTTATTCTGGAAAACTCCCCTTTCCTTTCCAGTCCTGATGAAGAGTCTCAGCCCGAAGTGTTGACTGTACATTCATTTCTATAGATGCGGCCCGACCTGCTGATTTCCTCTACCATTTTGTGTGTATTTTTTGGATTTTCAACATAAGATATAAAAGCAGAATTAGGCCATTTGGCCCATTGAGTCTGCTCTGCCAATTCATCATGGCTGATTCATTTCCCTCTCAGCCCCATTCTCCTGACTTCACCCCATAACCATTCATGCCCTGACTAATCAATAATCTATCAAGCTCTGCCATAGATATACCCAGTGGCCTGACCTCCACAGCCACCTGTGGCAACGAATGCCACAGATTCACCACTCTCTGGATAAAGAAATTCCTCCTCATCTCTGTTCTAAATGGATGCCCCTCTATTCTGAGGCTGTGCCCTCTGGTCCTAGACTCCTCCCATTATTGAAGACATCCTTCCACATCCACTCTATTAAGCCTTTTCAACATTGAATAAGTTTCAATGAGATCACTCTTCATTCTTCTGAATCCAGTGAGTAAAGGCCCAGAGCCATAAAACAGTCCTCATATGATAAGCCTTTCAATCTTGTAATCATTTTCGTTAACCTCCTTTGAGAGAACAGACAGAAAGGGACAGAGATAGAATCAGAGAGAGAGAGATGGAGGGAGGGAGGAAGGAACTGGAAAGAAGTGGAGAAGGATGGAGAAGGTGCCAGAATAAGAAACTGAGGGATCAGAAGGAGGACAAGCTGGAAGGTGATAGGTGAAGCCAGGTAGGGGAAGGCGCTGAAGTAAGAAGCTGGAAGGTGATAAGTGAATAAGGTAAAGGGCTGAAGAAGAAGGAATCTGATTGGAGAGGAGAGTGAACAATGGAGAAGGAGAAGGGTCACCTGGGGTGGGGTGATAGGCAGGTAAGAGGGGAACCAGTGGGGAATGGAAGAAGAGGGGAAACAGGAAGGGGAAAAATTACCGTAAGTTAGAGCAATCAATGTCACTTTACAACTTTGTCAGTATTAATGTGGTTCATATATAAATTTGTGTTGGCAGGTGTAGAATTCAGATTCACTGGATTTATAACCAGTGAGAGAGGAGGTCAAGGGAGTAGGTTCATATAATCACAGCTTTATTAAATTTTGATCAATGATGTTCAAAATTCAAAGTTCAAAGTAAACTTATTATCAAAGTATGTATATGTCACCATATACAGCCCTGAGGTTCATTTACTTGGGGGCATTCACAGTAGAACAAAGTATTACAGTACAATCAATTGAAAACTACACACAAAGAAAGATAGATAGATTTTTACACAATAGGGGAATTAAGGGTTATGGAGAAAAGGCAGGTAGATGGAGCTGAGTTTACAGACAGATCAGCCATGATCTTATTCAATGGTGGGGCAGGTTCGATGAGCCAAATGGCCTACTCCTGCTCCTATGTCTTATGTTCTTATGTAAAGACTGACAAACAATCATTGTGCTAAAGAAGACAAACTGTTCAGGTACAATCAACAACCAATAAATAAATGGACAGATTGATAGATAGATAAATAAATAAATAATACCGTGAACATGAGTTGTTGAGTCCTTGAAAATGAGTCCTTAGACTGTGGGATCAGTTCAGTGCTGAGGTGAGTGAAGTTATCCACTCTGGTTCAGGAGCCTGATGGATGAAGGGTAATAACTGTTCCTGAACCGGGTGGTGTGGGACCTAAGGCTCCTGCACCTCCATCCTGGTAGCAACAGCGAGAAGAGACGATGGCCTGGGTGGTGTTCTCAGCCAATGTAGAACTGGTTCAGCCATGGTTGCTGCTTTGCTATATGTGTTAAGGATCATTTCAGAAGATTGAGGCTAAAGCCCTTTGATGGAGCTTCAGTTCTGTGCTGAGGGAGAACTCCAATCACAAAGTTGCTGCTCTTCCAATGAAGCATTAAACTGAGTCCCAGTTGATTTTTCCATGACATTGCATCCAAGATGAACAACAACTCTGTCCACACTTTCCTATTGCCTTGGAAAGCAGCCGACATAACCAAGGAGCTCAGCCACCCCAGTCATTTGCACTTATTGCCCTTGGCAGAGCAGACACAATGAGCCAAGTGGTCTAATTCTGCTCCTATGCCTCATGGTTTTATTGTCTTCTCAGTCAGCTGAAGATTCTTAGCAGTGTGGAGGATTACAGAGATCTCAGGGTTCACGTCCTTAGATCCCTCAAAGTTACTGCATAAATTGATAGAGTGATTAAGGAGGCCTTGTGTTAACGTTTGTTAGTCAGAGGATTGAGTTCAAGAGCTCTGAGGTAATTTTGCAGCTCTGTAAAACTTCAGTGAGAATGCACTTGGAGTATTGCATTCTGTTCTGGCAGCCTCATTATTGGAGGAGTGTAGAAGCTTTAGAGAGAGCACAGAGGACATTTACAAGGTTGTTAGCTGAATTAGAGAGCATGTTTTATGAGGATAGGTTAAGCAAGCTAGGGCTTTTCTCTTTGGAGTGAAGGAGACAGAGAGGTAACTCGATGGAGGTGTACAAAATAATAAACATAAATAAAGTGGATAGCCACTGCCTTTTCCCAGGGCAAAAATGGCTAATATGAGGGGGGAATAATTTTAAGGAGACTGGAGGAAAGTATGGGGGGGGGATATCAGAGATAGTTTTTTTTTACACAGAGAGTGGTGGGTACATGGAAAGCACTGCCAGGGATGACGGTAGAGGCAGATACAATAGGGATATTTAAGAAAATCCACATGGATGACAGAAATATTGGAAGTTATGTAGGAGGAAAGGGTTAGGTTGATCTT
Organism: Mobula hypostoma; assembly: GCF_963921235.1. Taxonomy (NCBI): domain Eukaryota; kingdom Metazoa; phylum Chordata; class Chondrichthyes; order Myliobatiformes; family Myliobatidae; genus Mobula; species Mobula hypostoma. The sequence goes on along the minus strand of NC_086107.1, from coordinate 84,845,800 downwards.
AGACTAGGATAATATTATCCAAAGGGCCAATATTATGTTGTAATATTCTATGTTCTATGTTTTTAAGATACAAAGGCTTGAAGTGAGTCATCAGGCTGAAGACAGCTTCTACCTCCTGTGGTAAGACTATTCCATTATATGATAAAGATGAGTTCCTCAGCTCTCAATCTACCATCTCAAGTGCATTACATGTTATTTGTCCACCTGCACTGCATTTTCTCTGTAACTGTGCTCTATCTTCTGTTTCTTTTTTCCTTTAGTTCCTCCTCAATGTGCTGACGTACGAAATGATTTGTCTCAATGGCTCACAAACAGAAGCTTTGCACTGTACCTTGGTTAACAAACCACTTACTATACCTGAAAAAAGTAATGATGCCGAAAACCTGAAATGAAAATAGAAAGCGCTGGAAACATTCAACAGAAGAGTCAGCAGCATCTGCGGAAGGAGAAAGGATAAATAGTTCAGGATCCTGAATCCAGCTAAGGGGTCCAAGACTGGAAATATTACCTGTTTCTCTTTCCACAGATACCTTTCTAAAAAGGCATCCGTTAGTCTTGCGAGACCATGGATCTGCACCTGGGAAGTCTTCACTCTCCAGGGCGCAGGCCTGGGCAAGGTTGTATGGAAGACTGGCAGTTGCCCATGCTGCAAGTCTCCCCTCTCCACGACACTGATGTTGTCCAAGGGAAGGGCATTAGGACCCATACAGCTTGGCACCAGTGTCGTCGCAGAGCAATGTGTGATTAAGTGCCTTGCTCAAGGACACAACACACTGCCTCAGCTGGGGCTCGAACTCACGGCCTTCAGATCACTAGTCGAACACCTTACACACTTGGCCAAGTGCCCACACTAGACACCTTTCTACAGTTGTGCAAAAGTCAGGCATATATATGTGTGGTTTTATATATAAAATGTTGCACAGTACTGCAAATATATTTAAAAACTTAAATGAAACAAGTAGTGCAGAAAGAAAGGGAAGGAAAATAATGAGGTGGTGTTCATGGGTTCATTGTCCATTCAGAAATCTGATGATGGAGGGTAAGAAACTGTTCCTGAAACATTGGGTGTATGTCGTCAGGCTCCTGTACCACCACCTTGATGGTAGCAATGAGAAGCTGGCAGGTTCTGGGTAATGGGGGTCCTTAATGATAAACGTTGCCTTTTTGAAACATTGCCTTTTGAAGATGTCTTGGATGCGGGGGAGAATAGTGCCCATGAAGGAGCTGGCATAAAGTATTAATTAAATGAACAAATTAACTAATTTTCTTATTACTGTTTGTGGGTGCTTGCTATGAAGGAAATGGATACTTCATTTCTCACTTTATATTAGAGATTGCACTTCATTGGTTACTAAAGTTCCTTGGTGGTTTAGAAAGTGATGAGCACTGTATAAATTCAAATTGCTCTTTGAGACAAGATGTCAAACAGCTTGTAGAAAGTGTGATTCATGGACTGCATGAAATTATATCCTTTAGAAGATTGCCCAGAAAAAGAGGATTTAATCATTACTGAAGAACAAGTGTTTCAGAACCAAACATGCTGATGAAAGGGGGTTTGAAAGTTTGAATCCCGAGCAGAAACAATGGAAGGATGAAGCCAAATTAAGTTTTCTTGATGGATGTTCATAAGTTTGCTTTGTTGAACTTACTGTGGACACTGTATTTGCAAAGAAGGTCTGGAAAAGGTCACAGGGACCTGCACCCGTTTGAAAGGTTTTGGGCCAAAACATCCTGTTTACTCTTTTCCATGGTCGCTGCCAGACCTGCTGATATCCTCCAGCACTTTGTATGTGTTGCTCTGGATTTCCAGCATCTGCAGAACCTCTCGTGCTTACCACAGGTTTGTTTCACCTGCCACTGAATTTGGAGAGTGTTTGTGGTAGCTCTGCAGTACCTGGTGTGAACAATTCAAATCTCAGAGGTGTACAGGAGGGTGGGGATCATTGATCCTTTCTGTCCCCTCACGTTCTTATCCTGGCTACTGTCCCACATCCTTTCCAGACATGATGAAGGGTCTTGGCCTGAAGCATTGACTGTTTATTCCCCTCCATGGATGCTGCCTGACCTGCTGAGTTCGTCCAGCATTCTGTGTCTGTTGCTCTGGATCTGTGGCATCCTTGATCTATTTTCAGAGACCGGCGTGTGTGTGGAATGCAAAACTGGTAGAGGTGGATGCAATCGGGTCTTTTAAGGCACTCTTAGATAGGTAAATGAAGTTTAGAAAAACAGAGGGCTGTGCGGTAGGGAAACTCTAGGCAGCTGCTAGAGAAGGTTGCATGCTCGGCACAACATTGTGGGCCAAAGGGCCTGTAATGTGCTGTAGGTTTTCTATGTTCTATTTGCAGAATCTCTTCTGTTAAGGACCTTGGTCAAGTTTCATCCTGTGCAACATGACAAACAAACTCATGTGCCTGAAATTGTTGGTCTTTAGTGTAAAACAATGTCTGTAAAAGAATGCTATCTATGGGCTCTTTCCGGACTGCAAGAGGATGCACTGAATCTCAGTGCAGCCAGTGCAAAGGCTCTTGGCGGTAGGAGGTGGGGGCTGGAATGACATACTGCCATTCGACATCGGGGGACTAACTCCAGTAAAAACCTCTTAAACAACTTATCACTTTGAAACCTAGCAACTATTGATAGGCCTACTTAGAGTGGATATGGAGAGGATGTTTCCTTTCGTGGGAGACTAGGACCAGAGGGCACAGCCTCGGAATAGAGGGACATCCCTTTAGAACAGAGATGAGGAGGAATTTCTTTGGGCAGAATGTGGTGAATGTGTGAAATTCATTGCCTCGGACGGCTGTGGAGGCCAAGTCAATGGGTATATTCAAAATGGAGGTTGATAGGTTCTTGATTAGTCAGGGTGTCAAAGGCAGGAGATTGGGGTTAAGAGGGATAATAAATCAGCTATGATGAAATGGTGGAGCAGAATTGATGGGTCGAATGACCTAATTTTGTTCCTATGTCTTAGGTTTTATAATTGTTTGCATCACTCAAAGAGTGGGGGGGCACATTGGGTACCAGTAGTGCTCTGCACAGAACAAGTGCTCACACTGCAAGTGTATAGAATTTATAATATTAAGAAAATTTCAACTGAACAACAGTGTGAATATAAAGAAAACAATGCTGTCTTTTTACATTTTGTATTTCTTGAATATACTTCTATAAATAAATTAATTTTGCAATACAATTAACTTATTCATAAAATTACATACAAGAAAGACAAAATGTAAAGAAAGTGCTGCTTTCTTTATAGTTTACTGTTGTCCAATTTATATGTTCACCTTGATGGTGCCAAGATTTGCAGGCAAGTGACATCGAGGACCTAACCAGATAGTCAATTAGACTCAAAGGCCTGAATGGCTTCCTCCTGTTCCCAAATTCTGCTTTCCCCCTCCCCACAGCTGCTGCCACCCCCAGTAGTGGGAGCTACATGTTGGAATGGGGGAAGGAGGGGAATTGCAAGGAAGACAGTTAATGCCAGGGTCCTTCTGGTAAGGAGTAAATTGCAAGAAATTGCAAAAGATTATGGAAAAATTACCTTTAAGCATTTGGAGGGTTAAGATGGGAGCGCTGGGAGCACAGATGTTGAAGCACAACTTTGAGACCTGTAGGCAAAGAAAAGTTCTCAGGCAACAAGCCAGAAGGGACTTCTGGTGCTTGAAGAAGACAGTGAGGTGATTATTCTCCTGTTTCTCTCTCTCTCTTTTTTGGTTCATCTTCCATTTCACTTAAACACAAATTCACCCAGTCATTTGCTCGATCTAGTCTAGATTTTCATCTCTCCCCATGCCCGCAGATTGGTGAAGATTTTTTGTGACAGGTAATTTTCAGGCTGGCTACACTTGCAGCCGACTCTCACCCGACGTGGGAGGATCGCATCAGGCAACAGATGAACAAACATGGTCTCTGCTCTTCTCAGCACATTAACCCTTAATCCAACATAATCTCGCAGCCAAAGCTGGAGTCACACACTCTGTTAGAAGCACTCCGGCTGCACATGCATGAACAGGAACAACCAAAGTTCAAAGTTCAAAGTAAATTTATTATCCAAGTACAGATATATAGCAATATGCTAGCTTGAGATTCGTTTTCTTGCGAGCAGCAGGAGCACAGATGTTGGTGTACAATTTGCAAATCTGAAGCATGCCACTCGTTGCAAAGAAAAGCACTTTTCTTTTTTCACAGTAGGTGCAAGAAACTCAATAGAATCAATGAAAGACCACACATAACAATACAAACACCCAATGCACAAATGATGACAAACTGAGCAAATTTAAAAAGAAAGAGAAAAATTAATAGTAATGATAAATAAATAAGCAATAAATATCAAGAACATGAGATGAAGAGCCCTTGGAAATGAGTCCACAGATTGTAGGAACCTTCAGTGTGGGTGTAAAGCTTCTGTGCAAAGACTCAATGGTTGAGTGAAACCTCACAGTGCCTCAGGTTATCTCGACCTGACAGCTCATTTGCTGCATTGACTCGTGCTACATGACTCCGTTACCTGCACAGAAATGTAATCTCGATGTTTTCTAAACTTTTATTGGCTCAGATTCGAGCGGCAAAAGAAAACCAGGTGAACAAGCAATGGAGGTTGGGCATTAAGGATTAGCTTTCATTTCAAGTCAAGTCAACCTTATTGTCATTTAACTATATACACATATATAATGTATATAATCATATAAGGTATATGGATATAAGGCAACAATTTTCCCAAACCAGGGTGTAAAACATTGTAGTACACATAACACGATAACGTATGAAAGTAAGGATAAAATCTACAGATGAATCACGCATAAATAACAAACTAAAGTGCATTAATATTAAATATTGTAAGGTACAGAACAGATTAACTAGTGAACTTCAGATACAATGTAGCAGGGTGTTCAGAAGCTTAATGGCCTGGGGGAAGAAACTGTTTCTCATCCAAACGTTTCTTGTCTTTATGCATTGGAGTCTCCTGCCTGATGGTAGACAGTCAAAGAAGATGCTGGATGGATCAGTGGGATCCTTAATAATACTAAGGGCCCTGTGTATGCATCAATCCTGCTAAACATCCCTGATGGATGATAGGGAGACCCCTATGATCCTCTCTGCCATTCTCACAGTTCTTTGTAGGGATTTCTGATCCGATGCTAGATTGCTCCCACATCAGATGGAGATGCAACTTGTCAGGATGCTGTCAATGATGCTTCTATAAAATGCAGTTAAGATGGGGGTAGGGGGTGGGGCTTTGATTGCCTCAATCTTCTTAGGAAGTAGAGACGCTGCTGTGCCTTCTTGTTCAGGGAGGTGATATTAAGGAACCAGGTGAGATCATCCATGAAGTTAACTCCCAGGAACTTGGTGCACTTAATTCTCTCTACAGGGGAGCCACATATTCACAGAGGACGATGGTTCATCTGCACCTTCCTGAAGTCCACAATGATTTCCTTTGTCTTCTCCAGCTTCTGGCTCAGGTTGTTCTTCTCACACCAATCCACCAGCCACTCCACTTCCCCTCTATACTCCGTCTCCTCATCGTTCTTGATAAGACCAACACTGTTGTGTCATCCACAAACTCGATGACACGGTTTGAGCTGGACCCTGCAAGACAGACGTGCCTCAGCAGTGGACTGAGCACACAGCCCTAGGGAGCACCAGTTCTCAGCATAATGGGACTAGAGACATTGCTGCCCACAGAGACTGACCGTAGGCTTACTGTTAAGAAGTCCAGTATCCAATTGCAGAGGGAGGTGTTGAGACCCAGCTAGGGTCTTCCCCACTACTTTCTGGGGTATGACGTGTTGAACACTGAACTGAAATCTATAAACAGCAGTCTGTCATATGAGGTCCCATTTTCCAGGTGGGTCGGGGCAGAGTGGAGTGCAGAGGCTATTGCATTGACAGTGGATTGATTTGAGTGGTAAGCAAACTGCCATACATTTAGGAATTTGCTGTGGTGTGTTGACATGATGTGCAGCAAAAAACAACATTGAACAATTATGAAGGATTATATAAAAAATAAAGTTAAAAATACAGATATGAAATAACATAAGACCATAGCAACAAAAGACATCCTCCAGGAGGACCAGAACCTCATTGTGGTTTGGAGGCTAGCATGCATCAATGACCCAGGGGAACTATGATGACTCGAGTCAGAGCTTTATGTTTTGTCTCTAGGTAGGGTCACCCATGCCAAATAGATAGAGACAGACTCAGACTGGTCCACCAGTTCTCCAGGTTCAGGGGTTCAGCTCAGGGCTAACAACCCTGACTGCTGAAACAAAATTGTTACGGAAATAGTAATGAAGTATCCTTCTACATCTGAGTGGGACGGTTTTCCTGAGTCTCCACCCAAGGCTTGCATGGCTGACAGTAGTGAAAATCGAGAGGAAGCTACTGACATGATGAAGGAAGCCCTGAACACCACCAGAAATGGAGGACCTTCATTGCTGCCCTAAATGCCAGCAGGATAATGGACAATAAGTCCCACAAGCCATGGGAACAGAATGAGGCCATTCTGCCCATTGAGTCTGCCCCACAATCTGATCATGTCTGATTTATTTTCCTTCTCAAACCCATTCTATTTTCTCCCTGTAACCTTTGACTCCCTTACTAATTAAGAGGGGGATGGAGGGAGGGAACATCGACTCAGACCATGAGAGGCCTACGTCAGGCATTTTCATGCCTTACAAGGCGCAGATTGGAAGTCTGTGTGGGGCGCCACTCCTCACACAGACACTAGAGCAATGTGTGGTTAAGTGCCTTGCTCAAGGACACAAACACGCTGCCACAGCTGAGGCTCGAACTAGCAACCTTCAGATCACTAGACGAATGCCTTAACCACTTGGCCACGTGCCCAACACAAATTAAGAACCTATTAATGTCTGCTTTAAAATTACTCAATGACTTGGCCTCCACAGCCATTAGTGGCAATGAGTTCCACACATTCAAAACACTCAGGCTAAAAAATTCCTCCCCATCTCTGTTCTAAATGGATGTCCCTCTACTCTGAGGCTGTGCCCTCTGATCCTAGACTCTCTCACTATAGGAAACATCCTCTCCACAAAATGTGTATGATACAAAAGTACCAGCAAGTATTTACATTGCAAACAGTGCTATTAAAATGGTTTAAAGTGTTTACAATGGAGTGCAGTGACTGGGGTAACAGATGGGAGGAGAGGGTCTAATAAATGTGATGGATACAGCCCAGTCCATCACAGGCAAAGCCCTCCCCATCTTTGAGCATATCTACAAGGAGTGCTGTCCTAAAAAAGCTGCAGCAAATGAGGCTTTATAAGGCATTGGTCAGACCGCATTTGGAGTATTATGAGCATTTTTGGGCCCATTGTTTGAGAGAGGACGTGCTCGCCTTGGAGAGGGTCCAGAGTAAGTTCACGAGAATGATCCCAGCAATGACGAGCATTTGATAGCTCACTGATGGGCTGTACTTCCTGGAGTTTAGAAGGCTGAGAGGGGATCTCATTGAGACCTAGAAAATACAGAAAGGACTGGATAGAGAGAATGTTTCCTATTGTGGAGGGAGACTAGGACCAGAGGGCACAGCCTCAGAATAGAGGGGTGGCCCTTTAGACCAGAGATGAGGAGGAATTTCTTTAGTCAAAGAGTGGTGAATCTGTGGAATTCATTACCACAGATGTCTGTGGAGGCCATATTATTGGGCATATTTAAAGTAGAGGTTGATAGACTCTTGATTCATGAGCAGAATAAATCCATTAGGTTTCTAATTTTGCTTCATAACTGGTTTATCTCCCAAAGTCCAATGACTATGTAGCCCCGGTGAATGTCATGGTCCAGATCGGGGTCCCTTTAAATTTAGCTTGTTTATGTTACGATCCGGACCATTGATTCCCTGTTTTCCCGTGTCCCTCGACTTTGGTGATTAGAGGCAATTAACACTCGGCTGAACCGGTAGTTTATAGTCTCTGGCTTTCAGCCGTTCGAGGTGGGAGCATCTGCAAAGTCATCTAAGGTATGGTGTGCCAATGTCATCTGGCCAGTGCAAGCCTAGTCTCTGCCGAAGTGAGTGCCGGTAATTCGCCTCTCCTCACCGGAGCAACCCTGTCCAGTTACCTCGCCAAAACGAGCCTGCAAAGTTTCCTCACCGAGGTGGGTCCGTCAGTTAACCCGCTGGGGGGAATCAAGAACCGCTGTCTACTGTTCCCGGGCCTAGTCGAGAGCTCGGCACTACCCGGAGTCTCCAAGCACCACGTCCTGGCTCCGGCAGCATCCAAGTACCACGTCCAAGTCCTGTCCCTGGCAGCGTTCAAGTACCATGTCAAGTCCTGGTCCTGGCGGCATCCGAATACTTAGTCAAGTCCTGGCCCTGGCGGCATCCGAGTACCAAGTCAAGTCCTGTCCCTGGTGGTCTGTGATTCCTGTCCTACCCCCCTGTCTGAATCCCTTCTCTGACCCTCTCGCCTCTAGCGCTCACCTGCACCTCGATCTAGTTCTATCACAGGAGCTAGATAGGAACTGTGTTGTTCTTTGGTGTTTGTCTTGTCTTCTCCTCACCTCCGTGGGGTAAGTCAGGCCGTCTTTCCTTTGCTTTGCGGGGTCTTGTCTTGTCTTGTCTTGCCTTGCCCTCGCCTCCATGGGGTAAGTCAAGCTGTCTTGCCGTTGTCCTGCAGAGGGTCATGAGTCCCGGCCCTATGTCCTGTACCCAAGGAGAGGTCCCAGCTCTCTGTTCTGTGTGTGAGTCCCGGCCCTATGTCCTGTACCCAAGGAGGGGTCCCGACTCTGTGTTCTGTGTATGTGTCCATGGTTCCATGTACCTGCTTTCCCGAGACCAAGGCTCTGTGTTGCCATGTTCCTCCTCTCCCTAGCCCATGCCACGTCCTTGCCTGGTTCTGGGGACCGAGCCTGAGGCAAGACCCAGGTACTGGGTCCTTGCCCAGTCTCGGGCTCGGAGTCCATACCCTAGCCTCTTCATGTCTCCTCTAGTTCTGGGAGCCGATTCCGAGTCCCATCCCAGACCCTTGGTCCCAGCCTAGTCGTAGTCCTCAGTCCCTGTCCAGTTTGCTACTCCTGCTCCTGCTTTGCTCTCCTGGTATCGAACAATAAACTACATCTAAGTAACCTCACAAGATGTGTCTTGCATTTGGGTCCACCCTTGCTCCCAATGCCCCGCCATTGTGACAGTGAAGCGATTAAATATGGAAAACTGATTCATGCAACATAAGCGTACACAGCAAATAATAGTTAGCTGGGATAAAATCTCTCAACAGGTCTTGTTGCAGATTTTCCCATTTCAGGGAGAAAAGGCAGTCTGCACAGCGGTCGCAGTTCTACTTACCTTCTTCAATTCTGCAGTTGCCGGCTGGCTAAGTCCAGAGGAAATCACACACAAACACAGCACCCACACATATACGCACGCACACATGTGCACGTACATGCACGTGCAGAAACATGCACAAAGCCACACGCACGCACACACATACGCCTACCCATCGCAGGTGGCCTGCTCCAGTCTGCAATGTCCCCGGGACATGAGAGCCGTGGGCTGGTGTAATGTCAGCAGCCTGAGGGTCTGCTGTGCATCCCCTGTCTGGAGGAGGGTCTGGAGTGGGTGAAATCGCCCCTGATGGAAAAGCAAAGACCCCGATCAGTTGCTGGAGGGAGGAGGCAGAGTATTTGACCTCCTCCTCCTCTTCCTGCCATTCCCTCTCCATCCTCCTCTATTCTAGAGAAGACACCGAGTGGATTATGAGAACAGGTCCAGCTTCAAGTTCTGAGTCAAGATCATCAGCCTGGAATCCTTACTTGATTGATAATTAGTTTATTACTCTTACCTGTACAATAGTAAACTTTACTTTGCATGCCATCCACAAACAAAAGTACATTGAGTAAGGACAAAGAGAAAAACATCAACAGTACACTCAGCCACCTTCCCCCTCACCGGGTCACACCTATCACCTACCACCATGTACACCTCCCTCTCCCTCCATCTTCTTGTTCTCGCTTCTCCCTCTTCCTTTCCAGTCCTGATGAAGGGTGTTGGCCAGAGATGGCAATTGCTTATTCCTCTCCATAGAGGCTTCCTGACCTGCATTTTATTCTGCTGTCACAAAACAACAGATTCCATGACCTACACTTAGTGGCCATTTTATTAGGTATCTCCTGTACCTAGTAAAGTGGCCATTGAGTGTATGTTCATGATCTTCTGCTATGTAGCCCATGAACTTCAAGATTTGACATGTTGTGTATTCACAGATGCTCTTCTGCACACCACTGTTGGAAGGCGTGGTTACTGTCACCTTCCCGTCAGTTTGAACCATTCACCTCTGACCTCTCTCATTAACAAGACAATTTTGCCCATAAAACTGTCATTGTATAGATGATTTTTTTTTTGTTTCTCACACCATTCTCTGTAAACTCAAGAGACTGTTGTGCATGAAGATCCCAGGAGATCAACAGTTTCTGAGATACTCAAACCACCCTGTCTGGCACCAACAATCATTCCAGGGTCAAAGTCACTTGGAATAGATATCTTCCCCATTCTGATGTTTGGTTGGAACAGCAAATAAACCTCCTGACCATGCCTGCATACTTTTATGCATTGAGTTGCTGCCACATGATTAGCTGATTAGGTATTTGCTTTTTTGAGCAGATGTACACGTGTACTTAATAAAGTGATCACTGAGTGTATGTTCGTGATATTAAACATTCTGATTCTGATTCTGGCTTTGCATGTGTTGCCCAAGATCTCCAGCATCTGCAGAATTGCTTGTGTTTTCCATTAAACTACTGTTATCTCCCCATCTCGCTGGGAAGTGCCTTGACGATAGACTATGGGTTTCGTTTGACACTTGTCATCCTGCAATGCATCAGTTCAAAAGTCTCTCTCACCTCTCTCTTATCAGTCTGATTTGCCCTCTGAGTCAGACACACCAATTAGTATTAGTAGCTGTTATTTTGCGTTTGTATTCATGCTTATTGAGATCAAGATAATAAACCCACCAGCATCTCAGAGACAATTCTCTGCCCTCTTATTTCGATGTCAGTTTTGTAAGTACCTGCAGCATCAACATTACAAGGAAACCTCTTTGACCTCCTTTCAGTTGAAGACACGGGAGTAAAAGAGTTTAAAAGAATGAGGGAGGATCGCATTGAAACCTGTGAAATATTGAAAGGCCTAGGTGGAGTGGATGTGGAAAGGATGTTTCCTATAGTGTGGAAGTCTAGGACCAGAGGACACAGCCTCAGAACAGAGGGACGTACCTTTAGTACAGAGATGAGGAGGAATTTCTTTAGACAGATGGTGGTAAATTTGTGGAATTCTGCCACAGATGGCTGTGGAGGCCAAATCATTGGGTATATTTTAAACAGAGGTTGATTGATTCTTGATTAGTCAAGGGAACGAATGTTACAGGGAGAAGGATGGAGGAGAATGGGATTGAGAGGGATAATAAATCAGCCACAATCAAATAGCAGAGCAGATTTAATGCTTTGCTATTCTCTGCTGAGCCTTCTCCTTCCCTTTCTCCCACAGTCCACTCTCCTCTCCTGTCAGATTTCTCCTTCTTCAGCCCTTTACCCTTTAAACCTATCTCCTCCCAGCTTCTCACTTCATCCTCCCTCCTCCCCCACCACCTGCCTTCCCCCTCACCTGGTTTCACCTATCACCTGCCAAATTGTACTTCTTCCCTTCCCACTTCCTTTCCAGTCCTGATGAAGGGTCTCGGCCTGAAATGTGGACTCTCTATTCCTCCCGCTTCTTGCTGCCCGACCTGCTGAGTTCCTCCAGCATTTTGCCTGATGTCTGTAACCTGTAGGGAGTTTGCCATGGAGGAATATGTGATGAAGGCTTGGCTGTACTGCGACATGACACCACTTCACTGTACTCAGATTGTTCTCATTCCCCACAGCTCCCAGACTCATTTCTCATTTGATTCTTTAATAACAATCAGACAGAAACAGCCAGCCGAGACCTTCCAGCTACCTACTCTTGCAACAGGGGCCAGACACATTTAGCATATTACTGTTTGTCATGTTCACTGAGGCAAATAGAAATCTCTGACCCTTCATTATCTTTGTGCATTGTGCCTTTGGCTCAAGCACCAAACCTGTTTAGCGTTGACGGTGAGAAACCAGCCTGGTTCGTTCAGAGAGACTTCAATAAGCCTACCTTGTCCGCTCAGTTTGATGTGCTGAATGCTCAGAGCAGAAGAAGGGAGGCAGGGATTCTGCGGCAGGTGCTTAGTGTTTACGGACACCGTGCAGCTGCGCATTTGAAACAGAGAGCATTAAAACACAGGTCAGGCCCTTCTGCCCACAATGTTGTGCTGACCTTTTAACCTACAGTCAGATCAAACTGACCCTTCCCGGCTACATAGCCCTCCATTTTTCTATCACCCATATGCCTGTCCAACGTCCCTATCACCACCATTCCCCGCACCCACCACTCTCTGTGTAACAAAAATTTTCTTACACATTCCCCCCTATACTTTCTTCAAATCACCTTAAAAATATGACCCATCGTATTAGCCTTTTCCACCCTGGGAAAAAGGCACTGGCTATCCACTCAATCTGTCCCACTTATCATTCATACTCCTCTATCAAGTCACCTCTCATCCTCATTCACTCCAAAGAGAAGAAGTGTGGTTCCACGGGCAGAAATGGAGAGAGCAGGATCAGGTGTGCCAGATGCATATCTAGTATGTGGGACACCGCCCAGCTCAACACAGGCAATGTTCTCCCCACCACTGTCACTTCTGCAAGGAGCACTGCCACAGGAAAGCAGCATCCACCATCAACGTTCCCCACCTTCCAGGCCATGCTCTCTTCTCATTGCCACCTTGGGCAGCAAGTACAGAAGGCTTAGGTCCCACACAACCAGGTTCAGGGGCAGTTATTACTGTCAATCTCCTGAACCGGTGTGGATAACTTCAATCACCACAACTCTGAACTGATACTAGAGCCTAAAGACCCAGTTTCAGCGACTCTTTACAGCTCATGTTCTCAATATTATTTTTTATCTGCACAGTTTGTCCTATTTTGCACATTGGCTGTTTGTCAGACTTTGTCTGTTTATGTACAGTTTTTCTATTGAATTTCTTTTTATTTCCCTATAAATGACTGCAAAAAAAGAATCTCAAGGTAGTATATGGCATTATATGTGCACTTTGATAATACATTTACTTTAAACTTTGAACTTTCAACACAAGAAAATAAATATATTTCAGTTTTATATCTGAAATAAAGTTAAATTCAACATTGAGTTTACTGTTATATTCTATAACCTTGTAGACCAAGAAAGCTCACCAATGCCTCTACTTCCTCGAGAGGCTAGAAAAATTGGGCCTGACCCATTAACCATTGACCCATTGACCCAGTTCATATCAATGCACCATAGAAAGCATCCTATCTGGATGAATGATGGCTTGGTACAGCAACTGCTCTGTGTGAGATTGTGAGAAACCACAGAGAGCTGTGGACACAGCTCAGCACACCACAGAAACCAGCCTCCCCTCCATGGACTTGCCTACACTCTCACTGCCTCAGTAAAGTAGCCAGCATAATCAAACCCATCCAGGCATTCTCTCTTCTTCCCTTTTCCATCAGGCAGAAGGTACGAGAGCCTGAAAGCACGTCCCACCAGGCTCAAGGACACTATTATTATTCTACTGTTGTAAGATGATTAATTAGTTCCAAAGTATGATAATCTATCTTGTTATGGTCTTGCACCTCGTTACTTAACTCCACTGCACTTTCTCGGTAGCTGTTACACTTTGTTCTGTATTGTTATTGTTTTAACTTGCTCTAGGAGATAGCAGATTATCTAATACTGGAGACCTCTGAGCCAGCAATGGTAACCGCCTTGATCCAAAGTGTGTCACAGTAGCACAGTGTGTTGTAAATGCTAGAGGTCCAGAACTGATCTCCGTGATCAGAGACGGGGTCCCGAAGAGGTGCGAGAGCATGAGCTGCTTCGTGGTAGAGACCAGAGACGGGGTGCGGCGTCATGAACAGCTTGGGGAAGATTGAAGCATCAAGGCAGATGTGGAGGGAGTCAGCGGTCACTCTCAATGGAGGCCACAGGGTTAATGGCAGTCAGTAGCCAGGTTAGCCGCATTCGGACCCGGTGTGGCAGCCACTCTTCATGGAAGAACTGAGTTTGTGTGGCTGCTCTCCTGAAATGCTGATGTTTTCGATATTCTGAGATTTACGTGATCATTGGACTGCACTTTATTTACTGATCTCCTTCAGCTTCCAGTGTTTTCTTTCCTGTTGCCGATTGGCTGGTGGGCGATATGTTACTTCTAGTGCAAGGAAGGAGATGGGGATTTGGGATCTGATGTTATTGTTGGTGCTTTTCTGTGGGGGTGATCTGTTAGTTTTTATGTGTAAGGGAGAGGTTGGGGTTTGATGTTATCATTGCTGTTTTTTGGTGAGGGAGAGGTTGGGGGTTTGATGTTACCATTGCTGTTTTTTGGTGAGGGAGAGGTTGGGGGTTTGATGTTACCATTGCTGTTTTTTGACAAGGGGGAGGTTGGGGGTTTAGGGTTTTTGATGTTCGAGCTGCCATCTTCCATGTGGGCGATCTGTTAGCTTTTTGTACAAGGGAGGAGGTGCAGGGTTTTGACATTTGAGAGTTTTGTTTCTTTTTCTTTATCATGCCAGGGTGGAGTTGATGTCTTTTCTTTCAACAAAGTCCATGTTTTTTCTGTATTTCATGGCTATCTGGAGAAGACGAATATCGGTGTTGTAGGGCACATGCATACTTTGAGCCCATGTCGTTCAGCGTCATATGCCAATTGGTCACATGAGTGCAATTGGGCAGTGCAGGCTCATTGGTCCAGAAAGGCCTTTTACCATGATGCATGTCTAAATAAATAAAAGAAATTAAAAACATTAACTGTCCATTTCCCCCTGAAGATGCTGCCTGACCTGTCGAATTCCTCCAGCTCCATGTGTGTTGCTCCAGCATCTGCATTCTCTGGTGTCCTCCTGAGCTTTCATTTAATTGGGACGTAGTTGCCATTGGCAACAGCAGCATTTAACTCTCCTCCCTCCCTCACTGCCCTTGAGATGGTGGTGGTGAGCTGCCATTTTGAGCCACTACAGCCCTCCTCGTGAAAGCGCTCCCACAGTGTTGATAGAGATAAGCATTTGTCAGAAGGTGGTGTAGAAGATGCAGCAAGAGAAGGATTAAGATGAAGTCCAGGCAAGGAGAGTTTACAGATAGTGTGCAGTCAACCCAGGCGAGTGAGGCCTTTGAAGAGCATTGCTTCCCTTCGCCCAGCAGGGTAGCACTTTGACAAATTGAAACAAGATAATTGAAAGAACCAAGGCACACAGTAACTAGGCGATAATTATTTCAGTAACCTCAAAGTATCATTGGTTGCTAACTCAAACATGAGGAAACCTGCAGATGCTGGAAATTCAAGCAACACACACAAAAAATGCTGGTGAATGCAACAGGCCAGGCAGCATCTCTAGGAAGAGGTACGGTCGACGTTTCGGGCCAAGTCCTGACGAAGGGTCCCGGCCTGAAACGTTGACTGTACCTCTTCCTATAGATGCTGCCTGGCCTGCTGCGTTCACCAGCAATTTTTGTGTGTGTTGATTGGTCGTTAACTTGTAGTTTCTGATGACTATTAACAGCTTTATTATTGTGGCATGAATGGGATTGAACAAGCACCAGTTTACTGACTGGTCAATGTCCATATCCACTAACAGTTATTATCCCACAACCATCAGGCTCCAGAACTGGCGTGGATGACATCGTTCACCTCAACACTGAACTGATTCCACAATCTACAGACTCCCTTTCAAGGACTCTACAGCTCACGTCTTCAATATTATTTATTTATTTATGATTTGCAGGGTTTGTCATCTTTTGCACATTGCTTGTTTGTCAGTCTGTGTGTAGCTTTTCATTGATTCCATTGTATTTCTTTGTTTTACAGTGAATGTCTGCAAGAAAATGGATCTCAAGATAGTATACAGAGTCATATAGACTTTGATAATAAATTTAAGTTGAAACTTTTACTTCTGTATAGAAGTGGCATTTCTTTGTTCAAATGTTAGAACAGTTTGGCAACAAGGGCCATGTTGTTCTCTTTGTGCACAAATGACACACGTGTGATTGAGGGATGAATGAGAGTTCTCAGAACCCAGCAAATCGGCGCTCACCGGGTGAATCTGTAGAACTCATCGACCGAGACGGCTGTGGAACACAAGTCATTGGGTAGATTTAAAGTGGAGGTTTATAGATTACAGGAAGAATGGGGTTGAAAGGGAAAATAAATTGGTCAAAGTCAAGTTCCTGTCAGATCACCGGCAGGTTATAAGAGTGGGCTCCCTCACCTCCACCCCTCTGACTCTCAACACAGGATCCCCTCAGGGCTGTGTACTAAGTCCCCTCCTTTACTCCCTGTATACCCATGACTGTGTCGCCACCCACAGCTCTAATCTGTTAGTTAAACAATAATGAGGTGGCCTACAGGGAAGAAGTCATCTCTCTGAAACAGTGGTGTCAAGAAACCAACCTCTCCCGAAAACAGAGGAGTTGGTTGTGGATTACAGGAGGAATGGAGATGGGCTAATCTCTATTGACATCAATGGATCTGGAGTTGAGAGGGCAAACAGCTTTAAGTTCCTCGGCATAAACATCACCTAGGACCTCACTTGGTCTGTACATACCAGCTGTGTGGTGAAAAAGGCACATCAGCACCTCTTTCACCTCAGATGGTTGAGGAAGTTCGGTCTGGGCCCCCAAATCCTAAGAACTTTCTACAGGGGCACAATTGAGAGCATTCTGACTGGCTGCATCACTGCCTGGTATGGGAACTGTACTTCCCTCAATCGCAGGATTCTGCAGAGAGTGGTGCGGACAGCCCAGCGCATCTGTAGTTGTGAACTTCCTGTGATTCAGGACATTTACAAAGACAGGTGTGGGAAAAGTGCCTGAAGGATCATTGGGGACCCGAGTCACCCCAACCATAATCTACTCCAGTTGCTACCATCCGGGAAACAGTACCACAGCGTAAAAGCCAGGAAAAACAGGCTCCGGGACAGCTTCTTCCACCAGGCCATCAGACTGATTAACTCACACTGATTTGAGTGTATTTCTATGTTACATTGACTGTTCTATTTATTATAAATTATTATAAATTACTATGATTGCACATTGCACATTTAACCAGAGAAGTAACGTAAAGATTCTTACTCCTCATGTATGTGAAGGATGTAAGAAATAAAGTCAATTCAATTCAATTTATTATCTAAGTTCGTATAGGTTTGTCACAAAAACTGTGGGTCAGCTGTCTTAAGAAAAATAACAAGATGGCTTGAGTCACAAAAATAGATTGAGGTGCTTTTATTTACAAAAATAGTGGGAAAACAAAAACTTGGATGTCCACAACATCCAACAAGAAAAAAACTGAAAAAAAAATGCAATATATATACAGCTTGCAATTGTCACCTGACTGGTTAACAGCCACCCTCAGACTAAACACAAAATAAAAACCCAAAGCCTTGGTAACCCTTGCTAAGTCCCTCCCGCTAGACCAACCAAAAGCTAATTGACTCAATTATCTTCCATTTCACACAATCTGAAACTCTCCTGCCAGTTCTCACAATAAACACATATACCTCATTATTGGATTCACCATTTCCCAATTAAATAACTTAAATAAACCCCAAAACTTTACCACAAGGTGAGTAATTAGGTAACATAACCCTTGACCCAATTAAAGATGGTATCCTCCACCATCAGCACACCTGAGCAGGTTGCTGCTGCCCCTATATGAGACAGCTCCACGCAGCAGCTCTGGTTCAGACCCAGTCACTATTACCGCTGGGGATGAGTGTTTTACTGAAAGTGCCATGTGCCGTCCATAATCAGTGACCGGCCTTCGTCTATACACTGTCTTCAGATTCATTTCCTTTAAAGCATTTACAAGAAAATAAAGAAAATAAATCTCAATTTAATATATACCATGATCAGCCATGGCAGAGCAGACAGACTGGGCTGAAGCAACACACACCAATTGCTAGAGGAACTCAGCAGATCAGGCAGCATCTTTGGAAATAAATAAAGAGTCTATGTTTCGAGCTGAGACCCTTCATCGAGACTGTAAAAGAAGGGGGAAGATGGCAGAATAGAAAGGTGGAGGAAGGGAAGAGGGACAAGCTAGAAGGTGATAGGTGAAGCCAGGTGGGAGGGAAAGGTAAAGGGCTGGAGAGGAAGGAACCTGATAGGAGAGGAGAGTGGACCATGGGAGAAAGGGAAGAAGGAGGGACATCGGGTGGGGGGGGGGATAGGCAGGTGAGGAGAACAGGTGTGGGGAATAGAAGAAGAGAGAGGGGGAGGAGAAAAGAAAAAATGAAAAAAGAGAAAAGGAGGAAAACAAGGGAAAATGAATAAATAAATAAATACATTTTAAAATTATTTTAAAAATGGGTCAAATGGGCTAATTCTACTCCTATATGGTCCTATGGATGGGGTTTCAGGACTTAAACCTTAGGAAGGACCAACAGGTGATCTACCCAAGGAAGTAAACTGTAGAATCATTGCAGTCAATGAGATCAACACATACACTATTTGAAAAGACAAAGATAATTTGAGCAAAACACACAAAATGCTGGAGGAACTCAGCAGACCAGGCAGCATCTATGGAAAAAAGTACAGTCGACATTTCGGGCCTGGGTTTCGGCCTGAAACGTCGACTATACTCTTTTCCATAGATGCTGCCTGGACTGCTGTGTTCCTCTAGCATTTTGTGTGTGTTGCTCAGATTTCCAGTGTCTGCAGAATTTCTCTTGCTTGTGAAGATATTTTTGAGAAATTTTGTATCCAAGGATGGAAAGCCAGCCAGAAATCTCCAGAACATTGGATCAGTTGGTCAATTGGCAAGAATGATGAGATCTAAGGCCCGTTTTCCAGAGAACGGCGCTGTGTTCCTGCACGGACACACGCTCAGGGCTGCTGAATAATTTATTCCAGGCATCAGCTGTGTAGTTCCCAGTTCACATGCAAAGTAAATATTGGATTCAACATTTAAATTACTAATAAATACCAGTTCAACATCTAAGCATTGAGTCTTCAATTTATATTTGACGTTTTTTTTAAGTGATTTTTACATTGCTTTAACACAGACAGCTTGGAATGTAAACTATTTTGAAGACACTTTATTAAAATGCCAGCTACTCACAAGAATACAGACCCAGAGCTTGCAGAAGAATAAATCATGTAGATGAGAGAACACTGAATAATTTAAAGCCCTCCTCACTTTGCATAATCACACTTATAAAGTGCAAAAAAATTGCAGACATTGGAAATCTGAAATAAAAGCAGAAAATACTGAAGTACTTAGCAGGTCAGGCGGCATTTTATGTTAGAATTGCAATTACTTATGTACTTACTAAGGTTTCTATATTGTGAAAGGAGGCAAGGGTAATTGTTCTTCTCTCCTCCTGCAGAGCTGACGTTGAACTACAGAGTTGCCATCGAGTTGACGTTAGTACATTATTTGTCCTTCATTGATAAGTTCTTCCGGACCAACACCTTTGACCACAAGGCCATCAGGCAGTGGTCAGCACAGAATGTTCTGCAGACACTGCTGCAGAAGGATTAGATGGACACAGTGGGGTTGCTCTCTGAGCAGAATGTCCAGACCATCTGGCAGAATGCGTCATCGCTAGACCTCACCAAAAGGCACCAAGACCTCACCTGGCTGGCGGTGAAAGGGACCCTCCCAGTCAATTCCTTCCTGCGTGCTCTGAGCATCACTCCCACTGCGCTCTGGCAATGCGACGACTGTAGTGGGGCAGAAAAATTGGCTCACCTCTTTCGTACTGCAGGTTTGCAGAAGGTGTGGAGAACAATGTGCTGAGAATCATTCCGAGCTGCTGCATAGCAGAGGTCTCTCTGACCTCGGGGCTTTTCCCAAGGACACAAACAGAGATGAACGTTGAGCGCTGCTGGCAGATCATCACCTCAGTGAAAGACGCTCTTTGGTCCACCTGAAACTTGTTGGTCTTCCAGGCTGCAGGAGTGCGTTCTGAGGGACAGACTGAAGCGTGGTGCAGCCAATGCAAGGGCCCGGTTGCGAACGACCACAGTGTGGAGTTTGTTCACGACTGGAGAGGGACGGGCCAGGTTGAGTGAGGAAGCTCCTCAATTATTGGAATTGTGTACCATTCTACAGTACCACAAGTATGGCAGCGGTTCTAATGATGAGTTGGGATTTAATAGAACGGTACTGTAAACATTTACTATGAAGGTAAAACAAATGAAAAAGTATTGCACAGTTTATTCTAGTAAATACTATTTTGATTATGAATTATGAATTAAGTTATAAACTCAGCCAGCTCCATCATAGTCTCCCCAGCATTCAGGACAACTTCAAAATGTGATGGCTCAGGAAGGCAGCAATGATCAGTAAGGACCCTCAGCACCCAGGTGTTGCCCAGTTCTCGTTGCTACCATCAAGGAGGAGGACAGGAGCCTGAAGACACACTCGCAACATTTCATGTACAGCTTCTTCCCCTCCACCATGAGATTTCTGAATAGACAATGAACCCATGTATAACATCTATATTTTCCCTTTATTTTGCACTGATTTAATTTAATGTTCTTATTTTTATATGTGCTTCTGATTGTAATGTATAGTTTTTAATTGTTATGTATTGGACTACACTGCTGCCACAAAACAACAACTGACACGACATATGCCAGTCATGTTAAACCCAATTCTGATTCTGATAACTTATTTTGAAAAATAGACTGCACTGTAGCCAGAATGATAGGGATGGCGATGGTGCTGATCATTTCATGGTTCAGAAAAGTGATTACTTAGAAGGTGTAGCTGATGATCATGGAGCTCGTTCACAGGGGCTACTTAAAGATGGAGCAGGCAAATATGTGAAATATCAACAAATTAAAGTCTATGAGGGAACTGGAAGAGGAGAGGAGGCATGGGGACGAACAAAACCAATAAATGATAGGGAGGCTTGAAGGGCCAAGTGACCTACTCTTGTTCTTATTTTCTTCATGTTGGAGAATTCTGTTTCTTCCAGATCCTGTTCCCAATTAAGTACCTTTAATCTCTCAGCTACACATATAAAATGTTGGTGGAACTCAGAAGGTCAGGCAGCATCTATGGAAATGAAAAAACAGTCGACGTTTTGGGCTGAGACCCTTCATCAGGAAAAGGGAAGAAGCCAGAATATGAAGGTGGAGGAGAGAAGGAGGACAAGCTAGAGATTAAAGAGTCAGAGGGCAGCAGAAATCACAGAGGTGGAGCAGTGAAAAGATATAACCATATAACCATATAACAAGTACAGGACGGAAACAGGCCATCTCGGCCCTTCTAGTCCGTGCTTAACGCTTACTCTCACCTAGTCCTACCGACCTGCACTCAGCCCATAATCCTCCATTCCTTTCCTGTCCACATAGCTATCCAATTTAACTTTAAACGACAACATCAAACCTGCCTCAACCACTTCTGTTGGAAACTCATTCCACACAGCTACCACTCTCTGAGTAAAGAAGTTCCCCCTCATGTTACTCCTAAACTTTTGCCCTTTAACTCTCAACACATGTCCTCTTGTTTGAATCTCCCTCACTCTCAATGGAAAAAGCCTATCCACGTCAACTCTATCTATCCCCCTCATAATTTTAAATACCTCTATCAAGTCCCCCCTCAACATTCTACACTCCAAAGAATAAATTCCCAACTTGTTCAACCTTTCTCTGTAACTTAGGAGATGAAACCCAGGTAATATTCTAGTAAATCTTCTCTGTACTTTCTCAATTTTGTTGACATCTTTCCTGTAATTCGGTGACCAAAACTGTACATAATACTCCAAATTTGGCCTCACCAATGCCTTGTACAATTTCAACATTACATCCCAACTCCTGCACTCAATGCTCTGATTTATAAAGGCCAGCATACCAAAAGCTTTCTTCACCACCCTATCCACATGAGATTCCACCTTCAGGGAACTATGCACCATTATTCCCAGATCTCTCTTTCTACTGCATTCTTCAATGCCCTACCATTTACCATTTTACTGAATTCCCATTGAAGAGGAGATTTAAACTTCTTCAGGGTAGACATAGCTTGAAGAGACTTTGCAGTGGAGCAAGAGATTCTGCAGATGCTGGAAGTCCAGAGCAACTCATACAAACTGCTGGAGAAACACAGCGGGTCAGAAAGTTAATAAACACTCGACGTTTTGGGTTGAGAATCTTCATTAGAATGGGAAAGGAAGAAGGAGGATGCCAAAATAAAAAGATGGGGGGAGGGGGAGACGAATAAGATGGAAGGCAATAAGTGAAGCCAGTTGGGTGGGGGAGAAGCTGGGAGGTGATAGGTGGAAAAGCCAAAGGACTGGAGAAGAGAAAATCTGATAAGAGAGGAGAGTGGACCATAGGAGAAAGGGAAGGCATGGGGGGGGGGGGCGCGTAGTGGAACCATGGGGAGGTGATAAGCAGGTGAGGAGAAGCAGTAAGAGGCCAGAGTAGGGAACTGAAGAAGAGGGAAGGGACAAAGAAAAAAACATGGTGGAAATTGGAGAAATCAATGTTTATGCTGTCAGGTTGGAGGCTACCTAGACAAATATGAGATGTTGCTCCTCCAACCTGAGAGTGGCCTCATCATGGTAGGAGAAGAGGCCATGGACTGACATGTCAGAACAGGAATGGGGATAGGAATTAAAATGGTTGGTCTCCAGGAAATACACACAAACTGCTGCAGGATTTTGATCTATCATTCCATCCCCACAGAGATCTCACACGTTCTCTAAAATCCACACCAGAAGAAGTCATCATTTTAAGTCATCAAAATTCAATTCAGTCAATTGATAAGCAAGGGAACATGTACACTCCCAGACAAACCCCACACCACCAGGTTCAGGAACAGCCACTTCGCTTCGACCCTGATCACTGCCGTTTAGAACTCTATCACCGCTTTGCACTTCAAAGAATTTTGCTTTCCTTCTTTTGTTCTCGTTCTTTCTTTTAAAAATTGTGAGTAACTCATTTATTTTGTGGTTTTATTTGTGAATGCTGCTTTTCTGATGCTCTGTATCTGTGATGCTGCCGCGAGTAAGTTTTTCGTTGCACCCGTGCACAGCTTTACGGAGCCAGCATGGATAACTGCTCTCATCCCAACACTGAACTGATTCCACAACCTATGGACTCAGTTTCAAGGACTCAACAATTCATGGCCTCAGTAATATTTAATATTTATTGGGGGGGGATTTGCACATTTTGTCATCTTTTGCACATTGGTTGTTTGTCAGTGTTTGTGTGCAGTTTTTTGTTGATTCTATTGTATTTCTTTGTTCTGTGAATGCCCACAAGAAAATGAATCTCAGGGTTGTGTATGGTGGCATGTGTGTAAATAATAAATTTACTTTGTACTTTGACATACTTGTGCATATGATAACAAAATCAACTTTAAATTTGAAATGGAAAGACTAAACACGGGGGTCAAAGACAAAGAGAAAAAGCTTTGTGAAGACACCACAGTTGTTGGAATGTGGAACAAGAAACTATCTGGTGGAGGAACTCAGTGGGTCAAGCAAAGTTCAAAGTTCAAAGTACATTTATTATCAAAGTATGTATACATTATACCACCTTGAGATTTGTCTCCTAACAGGCAGCCACGAAACAAAGAACCCCAAAAGAAACATAAAGAAAGAAGACCGTCAAACACCTAATGTGTGGAGGGGAAAAAAAACAAATCACGCAAACAGCATAAGCAAGCAAATAGCATTCTGAACTGTAGTCCACAAAAAGAGTCTATCCACAGACCCTTAGTTCAGCGTGGAGTGGAGCAGCAAACTGAACCAGCCCATCCCTCGCCTCAGACCCCAACACCCTGACCTTTTCAAACTGGCCTGCTGCTTAAGTTATCCAAACATCAGAGCTCGTTACTTCGATACGCTGTGGGCCTGGACCCCACTGTTTGATTTGGCCTTTATGACCATCCTGACTTGGACTGGTGCTTAAATTTCTCGAACCTCGGGTCCTCCTTGCTCCCGGCGATGGGCTCGCTGCCTCGCCTCGCCTCGGCTCGGCCCTGCCACATCAAATGAGCAGCATCTGTGGGAGAAAAGAAATTGCGGCATGTTAGGTCAAAACCTGCCTCAGGACTCCTTTGTGGAAAATTTGTCTGCATCATTGAAGGCTTTCCATATACACGATATACAATAAGAACCACTAACAATTTAGGGACCATTAAACCTGATCTTGCTCGCAAAGAGACAACAATATCCTTGACAAGCAAGAGAAAATCTGCAGATGCCGAAAATCTGAGCAACCCACACAAAATGCTGGAGGAACTCAGCAGGCCAGGTAGCACCTAGGAAAAGAGTACATTCGACGTTTTGGGCCAAAACCCTTCGGCAGGATCTTGACGCTGGAATAAAGTACTATGCATAAAGCCTCACAACGCACACAAAATGCTGGAGAAATTCAACCTGTCAGGAAGTATCTATGGAGAGAAATAAAGAGTTGATATTTTAAGTCAAGACCCTTCATCATTGCTATTGTTATGCTTTGGAACTTCATCAGAAGACATGCGAGTCTGAACTGTGAACTAACTTTGTGTTTACCTTAAATGAGGAACACTCTTATCAAGTAAGCAATTCACATATTTATACTGTACACATAACAATTATAAATTATTTAAAAGAACAAGAATGCTTAATCAACCAATATATTTACATGATTACGCATTTATTACTTAAATATTAAATACACAGTCACTATGCCCTGCCCCTGTTGTCTGGATTGTGTGTCAGGTGTATTTCAGCTATGTTCAGTTGCTTTAGGTAGGCTGAACAGTGGCAAAGTTTCCTTCAAGCTTTCCTACCAAACTTTGCATAAGTTTCAGGCACCACTGCCTAACAGCTTCAGTAACCTGGGTTTGATCTTGGCATCTGAAGCCATGTGAAGTTTTTCTGTTCACCTATGGGTTTCTTCCAGGTTCTCACAGAGATAAACCAGTTGGTGGGTTACAAGGATGCAGTAAATAGTCTGGTATGTGGATGGCATGGTAGCGTGACGGGGGGTGGTGGTGAGGGAGTGACAAGATTACATAGCAGGTTGTCATAGCGGTGTTACAGGGCCGGTAATCCAGTTCAAATCCACCACTGTCTGTAAGGAGTATACACAGTTTCCAGTTGACCACTTGGGTTTCTTCCAGGTGCTCCAGTTTCCTCCCAAATTCCAAAGACGTATGGGTTAGTAGGTTAATTGGTCATATATGGCCACAAGACCATAAGACATAGGAGCATAAATAGGCTATTCGACCCACTGTATCTGGTTCTCCATTTCATCATGGCCGATCCATTTTCCTGCCTTCTCCTCATAACCTTTCAGGACCTGATTATTCAAGAGCCTATCAACCTCTGCCAGTGACCTGGCCTTCACATCCACCTGCAACAATGAATTTCAGATTCACCACGCTATGGCTAAATAATTTTTCCCTCATCTTTCAAAATGGACGTCCCTCTATTCTGAGGCTGAACATTCTGGTCGTAGATCCGCTCGATCTAGGAAACATCTTCTCCACATCGGTTCCATCTAGGTCTTTCAATAGGTTTCAATGAGATCCCTCCTCATTGTTCTGAATTCCAGCGTGTAAAGGCCCAGAACCATCAATCACTCCTCATACGTTAACCTTTCATTCCCAGAATTATTGTCATGAATCATCTCTGAACACTCTCCAATTCCAGCACATCCTTTCTTAGATAAGGGGCCCAAAACTGCTCGCAATGCTCCAAATGAGGCCTCAGCAGTGCCTTATAATTTCTCAGCATTACATCCTTGTTTTTATACTCTAGTCCTCTCAAAATGAATGCTAATGTTGCATTTGCCTTCCTCACCACTGACTCAATCAACAAGTTAACCTCCAGGAAATCCTGCACAAGTACTCCTAAGTCCATTTGCACCTCAGATTTTTGAGCTTTCTCCTCTAAGATTTTATTTTGTTTACCAACAAGGTTTGAGAGGAATAACCTGACTCCTGACATCTACAAGGAGCTCTGCCATAAGAAAGCAGTATCCAACATCAAGGACCCCCAACATCCAGGCCACAATCTAAAGACCCATTTCCAATACTTCACAACTCATGTTCTCAGTATTATTTATTCATTTATTTATTTTTATATAGTTGCACAGCTTGTTTTGGTTGGTTGTCAGTCTTATGTGTGTAGCTTTTCATCGATTCTACTGTATTTCTTTGTTCTACTGTGAATGCCCACAGGAAAATGAATCTCAGGGTAATATATAGTAAGATATACATACTTTGATAATAAATTCACTTTACACTTGAACATTGTACTTTTGAATTCCCTGTGCTGTCCCCAAAACCATCCCTATGAACCAAAAGGTAAACAACCAAGCCTGAATCACAAGATCGACAGATGTCACAGCTCAGAGGCATCATCCTGAGTAAAGAAGATGCAACAAGAGAGGTGAGTGTGACAAACTTTTATTGATGCTCAAGTGGGTAGATGAGGTTCCGTTGAAAAGTGATTGGCATAAACCATTACACGAGGAACTCTGCAGATGCTGGAATTTCAAGCAACACACATAAAAGTTCAAACACGAGGAATTCTGCAGATGCTGGAAATTCAAGCAACACATATCAAAGTTGCTGGTGAACGCAGCAGGCCAGGCAGCATCTCCAGGAAGCGGTACAGTCGACGTTTCGGGCCAAGACCCTTCGTCAGGACTAACTGAAGGAAGAGCTAGTAAGAGATTTGAAAGTGGGAGGGGGAGTTGGAGATCCAAAATGATAGGAGAAGACAGGAGGGGGAGGGATGGAGCCAAGACCTGGACAGGTGATTGGCAAAAAGGATATGAGAGGATCATGGGACAGGAGGCCCAGGGAGAAGGAAAAGGAGGAGGGGGGGAAACTCAGAGGATGGGCAAGGGGTATAGACAGAGGGACAGAGGGAGAAAAAGGAGGAAGAGAGAAAGAATGTGTGTATATAAATAAATACCGGATGGGGTACGAGGGGGAGGTGGGGCAATAGCGGAAGTTAGAGAAGTCAATGTCCATGCCATCAGGTTGGAAGTTACCCAGACAGAATATAAGGTGTTGTTCCTCCAATCTGAGTGTGGCTTCATCTTTACAGTAGAGGAGGCCATGGATAGACATATCAGAATGGGAATGGGATGTGGAATTAAAATGTGTGTCCACTGAGAGATCCTGCTTGCTCTGGCGGACAGAGCGTAGGTGTTCAGCAAAACGATCTCCCAGTCTGCGTCGGGTCTAGCCAATATATAGAAGGCCACATCGGGAGTACCGGACGCAGTATATCACCCCAGCCGACTCACTGGTGAAGTGTCGCCTCACCTGGAAGGACTGTCTGGGGCCCTGAATGGTGGTAAGGGAGGAAGTGTAAGGGCATGTGCAGCACTTGTTCCGCTTACAAAGATAAGTGCCAGGAGGGAGATCAGTGGGGAGGGATGGGGGGGATGAATGGACAAGGGAGTCGCGTAGGGAGCGATCCCTGCGGAAAGCAGGGGGGGGGGAGGGAAAGATGTGCTTAGTGGTGGGATCCCGTTGGAGGTGGCAGAAGTTACGGAGAATAATATGTTGGACCCAGAGGCTGCTGGGGTGGTAGGTGAGGACCAGAGGAACCCTATTCCTAGTCGGGTGGCGGGAGGATGGAGTGAGAGCAGATGTGCGTGAAATGGGGGAGATGCATTTGAGAGCAGAGTTGATGGTGGAGGAAGGGAAGCCCCTTTCTTTAAAAAAGGAGGACATCTCCCTCATCCTAGAATGAAAAGCCTCATCCTGAGAGCAGATGCGGCAGAGACGGAGGAATTGCAAGGAGGGGATGGCATTTTTGCAAGAGACAGGGTGAGAAGGGGAATAGTCCAGATAGCTGTGAGAGTCAGTAGGCTTATAGTAGACATCAGTAGATAAGCTGTCTCCAGAGACAGAGACAGAAAGATCTAGAAAGGGAAAGGAGGTGTCGGAAATGGACCAGGTAAACTTGAGGGCAGGGTGAAAGTTGGAGGCAAAGTTAATGAAGTCAGTGAGTTCTGCATGCGTGCAGGAAGCAGTGCCAATGCAGTCGTCGATGTAGTGAAGGAAAAGTGGGGGACAGATACCAGAATAGGTTTGGAACATAGATTGTTCCACAAAGCCAACAAAAGGGCAGGCATAGCTAGGACCCATACGGGTGCCCATAGCTACACCTTTAGTTTGGAGGAAGTGGGAGGAGCCAAAGGAGAAATTATTAAGAGTAAGGACTAATTCTGCTAGATGGAGCAGAGTGGTGACAGAGGGGAACTGATTAGGTCTGGAATCCAAAAAGAAGCAGAGAGCTTTGAGACCTTCCTGATGGGGGCTGGAAGTATATAGAGACTGGACATCCCCCTTGCCCATCCTCTGGGTTTTTCCCCCCTCCCCCTTTTCCTTCTCCCTGGGCCTCCTGTCCCATGATCCTCTCATATCCCTTTTACCAATCAACTGTCCAGCTCTTGGCTCCATCCCTCCCCCTCCTGTCTTCTGCTATCATTTTGGATGTCCCCCTCCCCCTCCCACTTTCAAACTCTTACTAGCTCTTCCTTCAATTATTCCTGTCGAAGGGTTTCGGCCTGGGACATCGACTGTACCTCTTCCTAGAGATGCTGCCTGGCCTGCTGCGTTCACCAGCAACTTTGATGTGTGTTACGGATGGGGTATGAGGGAGAGGTGGGGCACTAGCGGAAGTTTGAGAAGTCAATGTTCATGCCATCAGGTTGGAGGCTACCCAGACGGAATATAAGGTGTTGTTCCTCCAACCTGAGTGTGGCTTCATCTTTACAGTAGCAGAGGCCGTGGATAGACATATCAGAATGGGAATAGGACCTGGAATTAAAATGTGTGTGCACTGGGAGATCCTGCTTTCTCTGGCAGACAGAGCGTAGGTGTTCTGCGAAACAATCTCGCAGTCTGCGTCGGGTCTTGCCAATATATAGAAGGCCGCATCGGGAGCACCAGACGCAGTATATCACCCCAGCCAACTCACAGGTGAAGTGTCGCCTCACCTGGAAGGACTGTCTGGAGCTCTGAATGGTGGTAAGGGAGGAAGCGTAAGGGCATGTGTCGCACTTGTTCCGCTTACGAGGATAAATGCCAGGAGGGAGATTGGTAGGGAGGTATGGGGGGGACGAGTGGCCACACATTTTAATTCCACATCCCATTTCCATTCTGATATGTCTATCCACGGCCTCCTCTACTGTAAAGATGAAGCCACACTCAGGTTGGAGGAACAACACCTTATATTCCGTCTGGGTAGCCTCCAACCTGATGGCATGAACATTAACTTCTCAAACTTCCGATAATGCCCCACCTCCCCCTCATGCCCCATCCGTTATTTATTTATTTATATACACACATTCTTTCTCTCTTCCTCCTTTTTCTCCCTCTGTTTCTCTCACTATACCCCTTGCCCATCCTCTGGGCTTCCCTCCCTCCCCCTTTCTTTCTCCCTAGGCCTCCTGTCCCATGATCCTCTCATATCCCTTTTGCCAATCGACTGTCCAGCTCTTGGCTCCATCCTTCCCCCTCCTGTATTCTCCTATCAATTTGGATCTCCCCCTCCCCCTCCCACTTTCAAATCTCTTACTAGCTCTTCTTTCAGTTAATCCTGACGAAGGGTCTCGGCCCAAAACGTCGACTGTACCTCTTCCTTGAGATGCTGTCTGGCCTACTGCATTCACCAGCAGCTTTTATGTGTGTGGTCTAAACCATTAATTGTGTTCCTCTCCCTCAGAGGCTCCCTGACCTGCTGAATCTTCCAGCCTCCGATTCAGATTTCCAAGACCCTCTAGTGTCTGCTTTTGGATCGGTGCTCTGAGAATTACTTTTATGTTATTGAAATGTTTGTTGATATTTGTCAAGAGATCCCAGAATGGCGGCTGGCGGCAAAATAACCCGACATCTGGTGTATACATTAAACTCGGAAAACTTAACAAGTCAGGTTTGCCAGAAGCAGATTAGTTTAGCAAGTGATTAACAGTTCCAATTAAACGCAAGTAGGAGTCAATAAATTGTGTCGGTAAACTCTGAAGGAAAGGAAAGCTTTGCATTTCTATAGGGACTGCTTTGTCCAATTCTATACATCCCATCATACCGTACAACCAATGAAAAGGCTGGAGCGCAGTCACCACTGTGATGCAGTAAACAGACCACTTGCACAGAGCATGATCTGATAAGCCTCCAATGTGGCTTGGCTAAGTAAAGGCGTAGACCGCACAGGGTTGAAAGTATCCTGACTGACTGCATCACGGTCTGGTGTGGCAATTCGAAAGTGCCAAAATGTAAGAAATTGCGGAGGATGATGGAGTCTGCTCAATATATCATGGGCACATCTCTCCCCACCATTGGGACATCCAAAAGAGGTCCTACCTGAAGATGTCTTTTCAAAGATCCCCACCATCTGGACCACGCTAAGTTCTCACAGCTCAAATTGGGGAGGGGGTACAGGAGCCTGAAGTTCCACACCATCAGGTTCAAGAACAGTTACATCCCTTCAAATTATACGGTTCTTCAAGAACTGGCATGACCCTCACCACTCCTCAGTAAGGCAAAACTATTCTTGCACAATTCTTGTATAATTTCCATTTAATGTCTGTTTTTCTTGTAAGTGCAGTGCCTCTAATGCATTGTACCTGCGATGTTGCTGCAAGTAAGCTTCTCATTGCACCTGTGGACACATGAACTTGTGTAATTGACAATAAACTTGACTTTGACTTGACACCCATTGGTGCATCATTCCAGTTACGAGCTGAGGTGGGAGCCTGTGCAACACAGGGAGAGTTTTACATCGTAGTGACACAAGAGTGCGGCTGTGGCCCAAGTGCAGAGGCAGAGACACTGAAGCGAACGAACAGTTCACTGACTTTTATTAAGAACTGTGCAGAATTAAAGGAAAAACAATAAACACTAGGCCAACAGGGTCATGAGCTAAAACTCTCAAACTGAAAGTGAACATCAATCTTGCAGCTAGGAAGCAGTAACTTAATATTAAATGAATACTGTTCCTTTAAAGAGTTGATTGAAATAGTAGTCTTCTTTCCCAGAACAAGGACAAAGGTAAGCAGGGAGCATAAATGTTGCTGTGCTTTTGGCCAAGTCTCAACACAATTGGAATAAGGGGAAGGGAGTTAACTACCACCACAGCAAGACACTAATTGGCTGGAATGTGCATTCTCACCAGCAAGACTGGTGACACAATTCCGCAGTTTGCCTAAGAGGGCGTGCAAACCCCATGGTACAGTCTGTTTTTGTGACACCAAGGAAGTGGTTCCTTAGATAGGACTAAATGGGGGCCTTGTTTTCTTAGCTGGAGGTAGAGGGTAACACAACACAATTTTAAGAAGAGCAGGGCAAAATTTCTTTATTGCAGTCCTGATCTAAAATATTTATCTACATGTCTTTTCAGGGAAGATGCCCCTTTAGAACAGAGATGATGAAGAATCTGTGGAATACATTGCCAAAAGTGCCTGTGGAGGCCAAGTCACTGGGTGTATTTAAGGGGGTCAAAGGTTACTGGGAAATGGAGTCAATAAGGATAATAAATCAGCCATGATGGAGCAGATTCAATTGGCCAATTGGCCTGATTCTGCTCCTATGTCTGATGGTTTTATGGTCTTGTGCTCTTATGGAAAAGTTGAGCGAGCTAGGGCTTTTCTCTTTGGAGTAAAGGAGGATGACAAGTGACTTGATAGAGATGTACATGATGATAAGAGGCACAGATAGAGTGGACAGCCAGTGCCTTTTTCCCAGGGTGGTAATGGGTAATACAGGAGGATTCCTTTTAAGTTGACTGGAAGAAAGTACAGAGGGATGAATATTTTGCACAGAGTGGTTGTTGCCTGAAATGCACTGCTAGAGGTGGTGGTAGAGACAAGGGACTTTTAGACAAGCACATGGATGATAGCAAATGGAGGGCTATGCAGGAGGGGAGGGTTAGGTAGATCTTTGAGTGGGTTAAATGGTTGGCACAATATTGTGGGACGAAGGGCCTGTACTGTGCTGTGCCGTTCTATGTAAAATCAGCTAACCTGGGTGTTGTCACCAGTGATTCGCTGAATCACAGTGAGGCGCAAATTGGACGCCATGATCACAAGTGCCTTAGATGGAGACTTCAGCATGTCTAAATTGATCGCTGAAGTGCAAGTCTTTCACATCAGGGTATTGATCTAATACCAAAATAACAGACAAATAACATCGGTACATGATGGTCATTAAGATCGAACTGTGCGTGAACGTACAGTGTTAGGTTCAACCTACTGTGTTCATGGCAAAGTGCAGAGTAAACCCGTTGGCTCAGTTCAAGTTCAGTTTATCGTCATTCAGCTGTAACACAAGGTACAGTATACCACCAAACAACCTTCCTCCAGGCCAAGGTGCACAACACAGTACACGCAATTCAAGCACATAACACATAAAGTAATATTACTGCAGATACATTAGCAGTTAACAAGATGCACATACAACACAGGTTAAAAAGTAAACAGAGTAACACTACTGGCGCTTTACGTGTGATGAGACCTGGGGGATGCAGAGAGTTCAGTAGTCTCACGGATGGGGGGAAGAAGCTGTTTCCCATCCTAACAGTTCTTGCCTTGATGCAACAGTACTTCCAGCCTGATGGTAGGCAGTCAAGGAGATTGCTGGACGGATGGGAGGGATCATTGACAATACTAAGGGCCCTGTGTATGTAGTGCTCCTGATAAATATCTCCTTTGGGTGGAAGAGAGCCTCGATGATCCTCTCGCACTCCTTGCAATCCTCTGTAGGGACTTGCAGTCCGATGCCTTGTAATTCCCGACCAGACGATGATGCAGCTGGTCCTTTGCTGTAAAGGGAGCTGAGCTGTGGCCTCTGCTGAGGTTGTGCCTCAGGCCTAGTTGCTTTTTGGTTTCATAGGGATGGTTTTGTGAGGGGAGTCACCTTAGGATTTAGGAACAGGGATGAGCAGGAGTTAGGGATGAAGCTGGATTCGGAGTCACGTTAGGTTAGGAACAGGGATGAGCAGGAGTTGGAGATGAAGCTGGATTCAGAGTCACGTTAGGATTTAGGAACAGGGATGAGCAGGAGTTAGAGATGAAGCTGGATTCGGAGTCATTTTAGGATTTAGGAACAGGGATGAGCAGGAGTTAGAGATGAAGCTGGATTCTCGGCCCCTGTCCTGCACTCCATATTCAAAGGCTAGTGATTGGGATGTGTGGCGAAAGACATCCATGAGTAGATGCTGGCCCGCCAAGTGCTATGGTTGTAGATCAGCAAGGATGAGGGCTAATGGTCCTTCCAGGTTGGTTGTCGGGGGATCAGGATCCTTTCAGGCATAAGGCAAGAGGGCCGGTGACCTCCGAGGTACGCAGAGTGTGTTGGCGCTGAATGCCTGAGAACACTTACGGGCTGCCCCCAGCACATCCATAAGTTGTGTTGGTTGTTAAGGCAAAACACCACATATCATTGTGTGTGTTTTGTTCTACATGTGATAAATAAATGGACCTGAAACCAAAATACAGACTGTTTATTCAGTTCCACAGATGCTGCCTGACCTGCAGAGTTCCTCCAGCACTTTGTGTGTGTTTCTTTAAATAACTTGGAATCTGTAACCTATCCTCTGCCACATGGGCACTGACATCCACTTCAATTCTCCCAATATTCAGCCACACTAGGGGTTACTTTATAATGGACAATTAAACCATCAGCAAGTTGTTGAAGATAGAAAAGTACAGCACAGGGACATGTCCGTTGGCCCTCTGATTAAACTAGTAATTAAGTGTCTAATGAAATATGTCTCTTCTGGCTAGACAAGGCTGAATATCCCTCCATTCTCAGCATATTAATGTGTCTATCTAATGTGTCTATCGCAAACACCTATTGTTCCTCCATTACCATTCCTGGCAGCCTACACTCTTTGTGTAAAACACTTGTCTGCATCTGACTTTTGACCTTACACCCCATCACTGTATGCTGTCTAGTATTCGACTTTTAGACACTGAGAACAAGATGTCAGCTGTCCACTGTGCCCTTGCCTCCCTTGTTTATCTTACAAACTTCAATCATCCAGCTTTTTGCAGGCTGTAGATTTGCTAAGAGGGGATGGAGAAGGTAGTAAAGGTCCTTGTCTTGGTTCATCTCCAGCAACTGTATAAAAAGGACTTCCCAATTTTGGAGTTGTTTCCAGGGACACACTCTGAGACAGTCATCAAGTGCTGCTGGACCATCTCAGTGAAAAATGCCCTTTGGTCTTCCCAAAACTTACTGTCTACCAGCACAGTGAGACGTCTGTGGGGCAGGGCTGCCAATTAACATCTCCAAGCTGCAGGAGAGCGCGCTGACAGATGCAATGAAGCTCAGTACGGCCAACGCAAACGCTCTGCAGGGGAGGATCACAGTGTAGGCTCCTTCCGTTTGGCAGATGTCGAGGTGCTGAGTTGGATGGGGTGCCTCTCAAACAACAATCATAGAGTCATAGAACATTGCAGCGCTGAAACAGGCCCTTCAGCCCATCCAGTCCATGCCATCCCATTGACCTGCACATGGACCATTGCCCTTCATACTTCTCCATTTCATGTCCTGTACCTATCCAAACTTCCCCTAAACGTTTAAATGGAACTCACATTCACCACTTGCACTGGCAAGTTCCCCACTCTCACCACCCTCTGAGTGAAGAAGTTTACTGGTTTTTGAGATACAGTGAAGAATAGACCCTGCCGGCCCTACGAGCCATGCTGCCCAGCAACTCCCGGTTTAATCCTAGCCAAATCATAAGACAATTTGCAAAGACTAATTAACCTACCTTTGAACTGTGGGAGGAAGCCCATACAGTCGCAGGGAGAACTTGCAAACTCCTTATTGGCAGCAGCAGGAATTGAACCTGGTCCCTCATACTGTGAAACATTGTGCTAACCATTACCCTACCTTACCACCGCAGAGGAGTTTCCCCTCATGTTCCCCATAAACATTTCTCCTTTAACTCTTAATCCATGACTTTTGCACCGTATTGTTGTGATTTTATGTATTGCACTGTACTGCTGCTGCAAAAATAAAAACAAATTTCATGATGTATGTGAGTGATGATAAACCAGATTCTGATATGGGTCTCCATTGTGAAGTGAAAGTGGGAAGGGGACAGGGAGAGGGGAATCAAGGGGAAGGGCAAGGGGAGGGAGCGGGAAGCACCAGAGAGACATTCTGCAATGATCAATAAAAAAAATTGCTTGGAATCAAATGACTTTTCCTGGTGTCTCCAGGTTGGGTGTGTCTACACCCGTGCCACCTCCCCCATTCCCAGGCACTCCTTCTCTGCCACCTGTCTCACACCCCTCCCACGCCACTCCACCCTCGCCATTTCCAACATCCTTTGCTCCCGCCAGATTTGCAAACTCGCTCTCGGCTCCACGTTGACAAATACAGTACTGTGCAAAGGTCTGAGACAACATAGCAACAGGTATATATGACTAAGACTTTTGCAGTCATGAAGGACCCATGCCAGGACCACCAGACTCAAAAGCAGTTCCTTTCCCCAAGCAGTAAGGCTGATCAACACCTCCACCCACTAACCCCATCACTACTGTATTATTTCCCGTCAGTCACCTTATGTACAACGTAGCATCACTTTATGGACAAGCAATCAATCTATGTATATAAGCTATCTTATGTATTGATATTTATTGTGTGTGTGTTTTTAAATGATTATTATTGTGTTCTTTATCTTTTGTGGGTATTACAGTGCTGCATTGGATCCGGAGTAATAATTATTTTGTTATCCGTTACACTTGTGTACAGGAAATAGCATTGAATAATCTTAAATCTTGACTGATTAAATGGAAAGGAAACAGTATCTTAGGAGAGCAAAACATAACGAGCTGCGTATCAGCTCATTCTACAAGCTGTGAATTAAATCGAATTTATTTTTGCCCTGAGGCATTAGCAGTAGGAAGTGTAATGCAGCAACAGTGAGTGTTGACTTCAATGTAAATTTACACAATGATTGCTTATAATCTCCATGAAATCCAATAAAATGTAACACGGTGTCTTTCTTGGTCTGGTCACGCAACCGACTGACCTGCCTGTCATGAGCAATCACATAAATTGGCTTTGTCTAAATGGAGTGCTAATATAAATGGAGATTTTATGACTGGACAATCAGTAATAGTTACACACAACACTGGACTGGCAAAGAATAATGTTTTTAACCCTCAGGCTAATCCTCTAGTCCTTTGTGTTTATGTAAAACCCCAGTCATATTCTTCAACCTATTCCTCCGTGACTCATTTTTCTCCTTTCCCATTCCCTCCTCTTTCCTTTTCTCTCTCTGCTGGGAGACCCTGGTAGAGGAAGGTGGCTGTTGTGGTTCTAATTCTGTGCGGACCCTCAATTTTGAAAGAGAGTGGTGAAGACTGAAGGCCATTCTTCCTGTATTCTACTCCAGTCAT
Organism: Mobula hypostoma; assembly: GCF_963921235.1. Classification (NCBI taxonomy): domain Eukaryota; kingdom Metazoa; phylum Chordata; class Chondrichthyes; order Myliobatiformes; family Myliobatidae; genus Mobula; species Mobula hypostoma. The sequence continues at coordinate 84,809,370 of NC_086107.1, read as the reverse complement.
GCCCTTGCACTTTATTGTCTACCTGGCCTGCACTCTCTCTGTAAATGTAACTCTCTATTCTGCATTCTGGTTTTTGTTTTCCTTCTGTGCAAAGCTTCATGTGTGGACAGTCGTGTAGAAGGTGGCACGGTGGTGTAGTGGTTAGCGTAACGCGTTACAGAGCCAGTGACCTGGTTCAATTTATGCCTCTGCAAGGAGTTTTATATTCCCCTGAGACTGTGTGGGAGTCCTCCGAGTCCTCCAATTTCCACACACATTCCAAAGACGGACGGCTAGGGTTTGTAAATGTTTGGCACCAGAAGCGTGGTGACATTTGCAGCTTGTTCAGCACAAACCTCACTGCTGATTGACACAAACGATGCTTTGCACTGTATGTTTCAACATACATGTGACAAATCATGCTAATCTTTCAGGATACTTCTGAGAATGTTGCAGGACTTGAGGGACCGAATTATTGCGAGAGGTTTTGGTTGGTAAGGGCTTTAGTCCTTGGTGTATAAAATTTTGAGGGGCATAGATAGGGTGAATGCACAGAGTCATTTTTCCCTGGGAAAAAGAACAAGAACAGGAGGGTAATTCAGTTTCTCCTACATTCGGAGGGCGTTTGGGCTGGTGTGAGTGAGTTATGGACATGATACATTGGTACTGGAAGAATGGCAACGCTTGCGGGACGTCCCCAGCACATCATCTGACTGTGTTGGTCACCGACACAAGTGAATCATTTCACAGTACATTTCAATTTCTTGATGTACATGTGACAAATAAAGGTCATCTTTAATTCTAACCTTTGAATGACTGGTCTGGATGGCAGTCACGCAAACACGTTTCACTGTACCCGGCACATGTCAGAATCAGGTTTAATATCACCGAAATTGGTTAACTTTGCAGCAGCAGTACAATGCAAACATGATAAACATAGGAAAAATTAAATATTGTAATCATATGTAAGAATATCAAATAATTGTTAAAATAAGTAGTGCAAAAACAGAAATTTAAAAAAGTAGTGAGGTAGTGTTCACAGGTTCAATGTCCATTCAGAAATCGGATGACAGAGGGAAAGAAGCTGTTCCTGAATCACTGAGTGTGTGTCTTCAGGCTCCTGTACCTCCTTCCTGATGGTAACAATAAGTGGAGGGCATGTCCTGGGTGGTGGGAGTCCTTAATGATGGACACCAGCTTCCTGAGGATTCTTGAAGATAACTTGGATACCGCGGAGGCTGGTACCCATGATGGAGCTGACCAGTTTTACAACTTTCTGCAGCTTACTCCGATCCTGTTCAGTAGTGCTCACATACCGGTCAGTGATGCAACCTGTCAGAATGCTCTCCATGGTACATCAGTAGACGTTTTAGAGTGTTTTAGGTGGCAAACCAAATCTCCTCAAACTCCTAGTGAAATATAGCCGCTGTCTTGCCTTCTTTATAGTTGCATCAATATGTTGGGACCTGGTTAGATCCTCAGAGATACTGACACCCAGGAACTTGAAATTGCTCACTCTCTCCACTTCCGATCCCTCTATGAGGACTGGTTTGTGATCTCTCGTCTTACCCTTTCTGACAATAGTAAATCAATTACCAATTACTCAATTATTTTTTTGTTTTACCTAGAGATAGAACGCGGAAAAGCCCCTGCCGGCCAGTGAGTCACATCCCACCTACTTAACCCCAGCCTAATCACAGGATAATTTATAACAACTAACTAGTATATGTCTTTGGACAGTGGGAGGAAACTGGAGCACCAGAGGAAAACCCATGCAATTCACAGGAAGGAACATGCATACTGGTTATAGAGGACACCAGAATTGAACTCTAAACCTCAATACCCTGAGCTGTAATAGCATTGCGCTGATCTCTATGTTACCATGACACCCTATATGTCACTGGGTTTTCTAGTTAATTGCTTGATGAGTGACTTTGCTGTGAAAGATCCATGTAGTTTAGTCTTCCCTTTGTGATCTCCATTCCTCATATTCCAGCAGAAGATCTAGGTTAGATATACACTCGGTGGCTATATTACTAGGTATATCTACACACCTGCTCAGGACTGCAAATATCTAATCATGTGGCAGCAACTCAGTGCATAAAAGCATGCAGACATGGTCAAGAGGTCCAGTTGTTGTTCAAACCAAACATCAGACTGGGGAATAAATGTGATCAAAGTGACTCTGACCGTGGAATAATTGCTGGTGCCAGACAGGTGGCTTGAGTTTCCCAGAAACTGCTGATTTCCTGGGATTTTCACGCACAATGGTCTCTAGGGTTTACAGAGAATGGTGTGAAAAACAGAAAAACTATCCAGAGAGGGGCAGTTTTGTAGCAGAAGCACCTTGTTAGTAAGTGAGGCTACTACTATTATTTCACTGTTACTGTTCTATAGATTTGCTAAGAATGCCTGGAGGAAAAAGAATCTCCGGGTTGTATGTGGTGACATGTATGTACTTTAGGTCAGAGGAGAATGGTCAGACTGGTTTAAGCTGACTGGAAGGTAACAGTAACTCAGACAACCACATGTTACAATGGTTGTGTGCAGAAGAACATCTCTGAATGCACAACACATCAAACTTTGAAGTGGATGGGCTACAGCAGCAGAAGACCACAAATACACACTCAGTGGCCACTTTATTAGGTAAAGGACGTACCTAATATGTGACCACTGAGTGTAAGTCTCCTTGAACCAGGGAATCATCGTCATACAGCCAGGAAAGAGGACATTCAGCCCAAATGTGTTATGTTGTTTGTGCATTTGCTGTTGTCTACACATACACATTGTTCTCTCTCTCTCTCTCTCTTTCTCGCTGCAATGTGAAAACACCAGTTGAAACTGGGGCCTTTATTTAATAGATATGTAGATTGTGCACAGACACAACAAATTGGCAACGAATATGAACCTGAATGTTAGAAGATATAACGAACTGCACCAACAGTTATGGGACAAATTGGCGAGAGTTAAACAGCAAGAGAAAGCCTTCACGGACACTAATAAAGGAGCGTGTGAGTAACAGTGAAGGACATACTAAACTTAAAGTGAAAATAACATGGCAATGGCTTCAGTCAGAAAATTGATGAATTTGATTGCACTAATGATGACTGGGAGTCATATATTGACAGGGTTGAACTGGTAAAGCAAACAACATGGAGGAACAAAAGAAAGACTACATTTCTTAGCTTAATGGGCCCAAGAACGTACAGCTTCCTACACAATTTAGTAGTCACTGAAAAGCCAGTAAGCAAGACACTCGACAAAATTGTTACAATTTTACAAAATCACTTGAGCCCTAAGTCGCTGGTAGTAGCTGAGTGATTTAGATTTCACAAAAGGAATCTGTCAAAGGATGAAAGTCTTTCTGACTACATTGCAAAATTGTGCAAACTTTCTCAGTACTATGACTTTAGAGATGGACTTTCTGATGCATTAAGGGATAGGCTTGTATGTGGCATAGAGTGTCAAAGCACTCAAAAGAGGCTACTGTCCAAAAAAGATCTATCCTTAGAATGGGCATTGATTATTGTAGTATTATTAGAGACTGCAGCAAAGGGTGCAGCAGAATCACAGAAAAAGAGGTTAGAATGTGACATACACAAAATGTTCCCGAATGGTGCAAGGCACCAAAAATGTTATCGATGTGGCAAAATCTTCCCATGATGCAAATGACTGTTGATTCAAAGAAACAGTCTGCAGAAAATGACACAGACAAGGTCGCATAGAGAGAATGTGCAAGGCAGACAAAAAGCACAACCGAGTAAAAAATCTCAAACACAAAACTAAGCAAATGCATAGAGTGACCAAATGCACAACAGAATCATCTGTCACAGAGTCTGACAAAGGTAAGCTGTCATGCCTGGAACTGCATAGATCGCAAATATAATCTGGATCACAATAGATGTGTCTGATGCAAAACTGAAAATAGAGCTGAATACAGGGCCAGCTTTGTCCATAATTCCAGAGGCTGACTACAACAGACTGTTTTCTAAGATACCATTAGCGATTACCTCAGTGATGTTAAGGACTTACTCCAGCAAAAAAATGTCTCCCAAGGGCAAACTGAAAGTGAATGTGACGTATGGAGGCCAAACACAGCAGTTAGAGCTTTATGCATTGAAAAGTGGAGGGCCAGCACTTTTCAGACATGAATGGTTGAGAAAAATCCAACTAGACTGGTACTCAATCAAAACTCTCAGTGTATCATTCACAGGCAACGGCAGCCCAAATGGTAGCACTAACCAGAGACCCGCACAGTTGCTTAATGCTAATGAGAAGGTGTTTGACAAGGAGATTGGTAAACTCAAAGGCATGAAGGTCAGGATTGAATTGGATGAAACAGCAACACTAGGATTCCATAAAGCATGTTCCGTGCCTTACACACTACATCCTAAGGTGGATGCTGAACTGCTGAGCTTGGAGGCATCTGGAATTCTCTCCAAGGGTGAGTGGAGTGATTGGGCCACACCCATTGGCTCTGTGATCAAGAAAGGGGAAGACTGGAGCCATTTACATATGCGGGGATTTCAATGTGAGTATCAACTCGGTGCTGCGTACTGTACAGTATCCTCTGCCATGAATAGGGGAGAGGTTTTCAAAGATTGATTTGTCACAAGCCGATCTGCAAATGGAGATTGAGGAGTCAAGCAGGAAGTTCCCCACAATCAACACTCACAAGGGACTGTTCTAGTATAATCATCTCATCTTTGGCATCACAGGAGCTCCAGCAATTTGGCAAAGAACAATGGACCAAGTACTCCAAGTGCTCTAAGATACCCCAAGAACACAATGTGACCTTGACAACATCATCATGACTGGGAAAAGTGATGAAGAGCACATCTATAGCCTTGGTAAAGTGAGCGAATATGGTCTGCGTGCAAAGAGAAAGAGAAATTGGAGTCTTTCAAGAATGAAATCGCATATTGCAGACATGACATTGACAAGCATGGTTTACATAAGTCACAAGAAAAGATTGGAGCAGTGCTACTGGAAAATATGTCATAACTCAGGACATACTTGGGCCTTGTAAATGACCACCACGGATTTCTCCCAAACATTGCTACAGTGCTGCACCCATTGAACGCACTGTTACAGACAGGAGCAAAGTGGGAATGGTCAGAAAGGTGTGAAAGAGCATTCAAGGAAACAAAGAGACTAATAACACCTGAAGAACTGCTCACTCATTATGACCAATCTCTGTCCATCAGACTGGTGTGTGATGCATCCCTTTATTACATTGGAGCCATTTTGTCACACATTATGAAAGATAGATCTGAACACACAACACACATAAAAGTCACTCAGGTTGGAGGAACAACACCTTGTATTCCGTCTGGGTAGCCTCCAACCTGATGACATGAACATTGACTTCTCAAACTTCTGCTAATTCCCCACCACCCCCTCGTGCCCCATCCATTATTTATTTATTTATATACGCACATTCTTTTTCTCTCTCTCCTTTTTCTCCCTCTGTCCCTCTCACTATACCCCTTGCCCATCCTCTGGGCTTCCCCCTTCCCACTTTTCTTTCTCCCTAGGCCTCCTGTCCCATGATCCTCTCGTATCCCTTTTGCCAATCACCTGTCCAACTCTTGGCTCCATCCCTTCCCCTCCTGTCTTCTGCTATCATTTCGGATCTCCCCCTCCCCCTCCCACTTTCAAATCTCTTACTAGCTCTTCCTTCAGTTAGTCCTGACGAAGGGTCTCGGCCTGAAACGTCGACTGCACCTCTTCCTAGAGATCCTGCCTGGCCTGCTGCGTTCACCAGCAACTTTTATGTGTGTTGCTTGAAATTCCAGCATCTGCAGATTTCCTCGTATCTGAACACACAATTGCTTTTGCTTCAAGATCATTGATGAGTGCGGAATGAAACTACGCACAGATCAACTGAGAGGCCCTTAGTCTAGTATGGGGAATAAAGAAGTTCCACCACTACATCTACAGACATAAGTTTATGCTAGTGACATAACACCAGCCCCTTGTGTCCGTTTTCAATCCCAGGAAGTGAACTCCAGTAATGACTGCTACCCGGTTACAACGTTGGACACTATTACTAGGAGCCCACAATTATGACGCAGAGATCAAGGACAGTAAACAACACAGCAATGCTGACGGCTTGTCACATCTTCCACTGTTCACAACAGAAGAACAGTCTTCATACAGTGACCCAGCAGAAGTGTTCCACACCACATTGGTGGACCAGTTGCCGGTAACAAATTCCAAAACACAAAGTGCAACAAGGAATGACCTGACATTGTCAAAAGTCATGCAAGGACTTGCATCACCATGCAAGAATGGCCAGCTCTTGGGAACCCTGTTTTTTTCTGGAGTTCTCAGCAAGACAAGACCTACTGTCAGTATGTCAAAGAACACAAATGTGGATCTCATGTTGTGGCTCCTTCTGGACTACAGACCAGAGTGTTCTGAAAATCTGTATGAAGGACACCTGGGTACAGTCAAACTGAAGAGTCACACCCAGAGCTACATGTGGTGACCAGGAATACATAAGCAGATTCAACATTTGACCAAAAGCTGTTCAGGGTGCCAGAAAGTTCAAAATGTACCCCCACAGGCACCATTACACTCGTCATCACCAAGACAAAGAATACATATTGTCTTTGCTGGGCCATTCATGGACTACATGTTTTTGATTGCTGTGAACACTCACTCAAACATTTCTCTACACCACAAGGTGGACAACTTCCTTTTTGTGTATCAGAACTCTATTCATGCGATGACAAATCAAACACCTGCAATGTTGTTCTTGAACAGGAATCCGAGATCTCGCACAGACCTCCTGAAACCAGACCTATGGAGGGAAGTGCAGAATAAACAGTTCAGCCTATTGCCAAGTGAAACAGCAAGGAGCTTTGAGATTGGACAGCAAGCACTAGCATGTAATTACCAAGAAGACAAGTGGACACCCGATAGGATAGCTACAAGAACTGGACCACTGATGTACGTAGCAGATGTTGGAGGTCAAACATGGAGATGTCATGTGGCCCAGATGCTGGATTCTCAACCGAAGAACATACCTGAGTCGACTGCATCCAACAAGACGGACACATTACAGTCACCGAACGTAAATCTTAGTGATGATGTCACTGACAGCAACGTGACACTAAATGCTGAGAATGTTGTCTTACACAAGACACCTACCAGATTCGATGCTACTCCACAGGTCCAGAGGTGCAATGAGAACATTACCATTGACAAGACACCTGCCAAAGCTGACGCCACTCCACAGGACCAGGCGCGATCCTGAAAGAAACAAAGCACTACTCAAAAGACAGAACCTTCAGAACTGTGAAGTTAGTTATGGACTGTTATTGTGAAAGCATGTTTATTGGAATATGGGTTTATGAAAGGAAAATTGAATATTTTCTACATACACAGTTTTATGTTGTATTAATATAAAGGGACAGGAAGTGCAATGCATGGTTCTATTTCTTTTAGAGCAATGACCACTCACCAGCACTATGTATTGATCTGTTGTCTGCACATGTACATTGTTCTCTCTCTCTCTCGTTGCAATGTGAATACACCAGTTAAAGCCATCTCCCGCGTCCATGCTTTTATTTAATATATATGCAGCTGAGCACAGACACAACAGACATTAATATCATCCATCAGACTGTACTGCTGCTGCAAAACAACAAATTTCACAACATATACCAGTGATATTAAACCTGATTCTGATTCATCTGGCCAATGATTTGGTAATAGGCTTCCTCTGACTGTTGGTGAAGAAGTAGCCTGAGAAAGGGTAGGAATAACCACATTAATGACAGCTCAGTAATGGATATGGGTAATGGACAGCAATAGGCCTGTACTCAATTGTACCTCTCTGTGTTCTATCTTCTCATTGCCACCGTGTGGGAGGAGGTACAGGAGCCTGAAGACAAAATCTCAATATTTCAGGAACAACTTCTTCCCTTCCACCATCAGGTTCCTGAATGGACGTTGAACCCATGAACACTAGCTCACTATTTTTCCCTCTCTTTTTTCACTACTTTTTAATTTACAAACGTTTGTAATTTAATTTCATATATACTTATTGTAATTCATAGTTTTATTATTATGTATTGCAATGTACTGCTGATGCACAATAACAAACTTTAGGACATGTGCCAGTGATATTGAATCTGAATGTGACTCTTTGGTTGAAAACGAGTGACAAATTCAGTTCTGTCTTCCCCACAGATATGGGTTTGCCGGGTCACTACGGCGAAAGTGGATGAGGAGCTGATGATTTGGCTGTCATCTTTGACTATGAGCAGTTGCTATCCCACTGTGGCCTGGAAACTATTCAATCACTTATAATCATTACCCAAAACCACTCAACCAAGCTGGAGTCCATTGCTTGCAATCTATGAATGAGAAAGTATGAGACAGATCTTTCCTGTGCTCAGAGAAGTTCATTTAAGCCTTCAAATCATTCAGGATAAATGGAAGTCCTTCAGTCCCTGATCCCTGCCTAGCTTCCTGAAAATTGCCAGATTCTTTGAACAGTACAATGCTGGATCAGCCCTTAGGACTATCAAATTGTTGTGAGCTAATTAAACATGTAATTAAATGTCTGTCTAATCTAGTATCTTCCACCTTCACAAAGTTCAAAGTAAATTTATTTTTAAACAGTCTATGTCACCACATACAGCCCTGAGATTCATTGTCATGCAGGCAGGCACACTCAGATAAATCCATAATAGAATGATAATTATAATAGAATCGATGAAAGATCACACCAACATGGGAGTTCAATCAATGTGCAAAAGACAAGAAACTGTGCAAATTCAAAAAGACAGAAATAATAATAACATATTTTAAAAAACAATAAATATTGAGAACATGAAATGAAAAGTCCTTGAAAGTGAGTCCATAGGTTGTGGGAACAGTTCCGTGATGGGGTAAATGAATTTGAGTGAAGTTAACCCCACTGATCCAAGAGCCTGATAGCTGAGGGGTAATAACTGTTCCTGAATCTGGTTTTGTGGGTCCTGAGGCTCCTTATCTTCTCCCTGATGGCAGCAGCGAGAAGAGAGGTCTATATCCTTCCATTCTCAGCATATTCATCCCACCACAATGCATAGGAGCAGAATTAGGCCACTCGGCCCATCAATTTTGCTCTGCCATTTAATCATGATTGACTTATTTTCCCTCTCAACCCCAGTCTCCTGTCTTCTTCCAGTAACCTTTGACTCCCCTACTAATCAAGAACCGATCAACCTCCACTTTAAATATACCCAATGACTTGGCAATGAATTGTGCAGATTTAGCACCCACTGCTAAAGAAATTGCTCTTCATCTCAGTTCTAAAGGGATGTCCTTCTATTCTGAGGTGCCCCTGGTCCTGGTCTCCCACTGCTGGAAACATCTTCTCCATGTTCACTCTATCTAGGCCTTGAGCCTCAACTGCCCCGTTATGTTTCCTCCACTACCACCTCAGGCAGTGTTTCCAGGCAGCAACCCCCCCTCCCGACTCTCAAAGTAAAAAAACACACTTTCTCTGCACATGTCTTTTGAATTTCCCCCTCACTCCTTAAATGTATGCCCTCCAATATTAAAATCTCAATCCTAGAAAACTATACAAGCCATGCACCTTATCTACACCACCCATAATTTTGTGAACTTCTGTCAGGTCTCCTCTCAGCCTCCATTGCTCCAGAGAAAACATCACAAGTCTGTCCAGCCTCTCCTTGTAGCTCAAGTCGTCTAATCCCGGCAGCATCCTAGTGAACCTCTTCTGCACCCTCTCCAAAGCCTCCACATCCTTTCTGGACTGGGGCAACCAGAACTGAATGCAGTTCCCCAGACGCAGCCGAGGTTTTACAACCAAGAATGTAACGACAGAACAAATAGAAAAGAAAGAAAAGATAGGGTGGATTTATGAGTTAACCTTTCAAGAGGCTTTTGATAAGGAGATTATTCAGCAAGATTGGAGCACATCGTATTAGGAGAAATAAACTGGCATGGATTGAGAAGTGGTTAACAGGCAGCAAGTCGAGAACATGAATAAACAGTCTTCCTTCGGTTGGCACACTGTGAATGGTTTTGTTACCGCAGGGATCAGTACTTAGGCCTCAGCTGTTCAATCTACATCAATGATTTGGCTGAAAGTGCCAAATATTACATTTCTAAATTTACTGATGATACGGAACCAGGTGGGATTGTGAGTCAGGAGGAAGAAGAAAAGAAGATTGAAGTGGATATGGACAAGTGGATGAGAGCAATTGTGAGGGCAGTTGCATGCGGAAAGTGTGAAGCTATCTAACAGAATGGTAGAGTGGAGTAGAAAATGGCAGCAGAGTGGGAAATGTTGATGTTCAAGGGAACCGAATGTCCATGCACACAAGTCACTCTCCTCGTAGAATGTCATAGGTGTCTAGACATCTGAAGGAGAGGCCTTTGAGACAGGAGGAAGGGATTGTTGGAGGAAGACAGTGCAGCAGACAATTAGGAAAATGCAATGTTTGCATTCATTTCGTGAGAAGTGCCTGCTTGTCTTTACCCTATCTGTACCTCTCATCAACTCTCCTACATTCCCCTGGAGACCACCTTTCTCTGGACTAGGGTGTAAAGCACCGTAGTACCCATAACACACATAACATATAATAACTTATGAAAGTAAGAATTAAATCTACAGATGAATCATGCCTCAATAAACAAACTAAAGTGCATAAATTAAATATTGTAAGGTACAGAACAGATTAACCGGTGACGCTTCAAGCGTGATGCAGCAGGGAGTTCTAATGGCCCGAGGGAAGGAACTGTTTCCCATCCTGACCTTTCTTGCCTTTATGCATCAGAGTCCCGGCAAAAAGTCAAAAAGGATGCTAGATGGGTGGGTGGGATCCTTAACAATACTAAGGACCCTGCGCATGCAGCACTCCTGATAAATGTCCCCGATGGGTAGTAGGGAGATCCCTAGGATTCTCCCAGACATTCTTACAGTTCCGGTCTGCTCCCATGACAGATAGTGATGCAACTTGTCAGGACACTGTCAATGGTGCTTCTTTAAAATTCTGTTCATGTGTGGGTGGGGGTGGAATCAAGGAAGCCTTGCTAGCCTCAATCTCCTTGGGAAATGGAGACACTGCTGTGCCTTCTTGTTCAGGAAAATGATATTAAGGGACTAGGTGAAGTCAACTGTCATATGAACTCCCAGAAACTTGGTGCACTTAACTCTCTCTACGGAGAAACCAAGTGTTTGCAGAGGGAGATGGTTCATCTGCACCTTCCTGAAGTCCACAGTGATTTCCTTGGTCTTCTCCATGGTCAGACTTGGGTTGTTCTCTCACACAGTCCACCAGCCGCTCCACTTCCTCTTTGTTCTCTGACTCATCACCATTGTTGACAAGACCAACCATTGTTGTGTCATCTGCAAATTTAATGACATGGTTTGAGGGGAACCCTGCAACACAATCATGCTTCAGCAGTGCGAACAGCAATGGGCTGAGCACACAGCCTTGGGGAGAACCAGTGCTCAGCGTAATGGGGCGAGAGGCGTTGCTGCCCACACGGACTGACTGTGGCCTTACAGTTAAGAAGTCCAGAATCCAATTGCAGAGGGAGATGTTGAGACCCAGCGAGGACAGTTTCCCCACCAGTTTCTGGGGTATGATGGTATTGAACGCTGAAATGAAATCTATAGACAGTAGTCTGTCATATGAGACCCCATTTTCCGGGTGGAACAGGACAGAGTGGAGAGCAGAGGCTACTGCACCATCAATGGATCAATTTGAGCGATAGGCAAACTGGAAAGAATCCAATGTAGCCGGGAGTAAGGCTTTGATGTGTTTCATGACCAGCCACTCAAAACATTTCGTAACGGTTGAAGTTAATGCCACCAGACAATAGAGTACCAGAATAATGGTTGCTGCCTTGAAAACCTTTGGTAGATAGGTTACCAGAACTGTACACAATACTCCAAATTAGCTCTCACCATCATCCCAACTACTGTACTCAGTACTTAAATTCATGAAGGTCAACATGCCAAAAGATCTCTTTATAACCATATCTACCCGTGATGTTACTTTCAAGGAATTATGGATCTGTATTCCCAGGTGCCTCTATTCTATCACACTCTTCAGTGCCCTAATGTTCATCATATAAGCCCCACCCTAGCTGGTCCTCTCAAAATGCAGCACCTCACACTTAACTACATTAAATTCCATCCACCACTTTTTCAATCCATTTTTCCAGCAGCTCCAGATCCTGCTGCAAGCTTTGAAAGTGTTCCTCTGTGTTCACTACATCCCCAATCTTGGGGTCATCCTCTAATTTCTTGACGCAATTAATCATGTTATTATCCAGATCATTGATATAGATGACAAACATGGTGTTTTTGTTAGACCAAATGGCAGATTTCATTGTATATTTGATGCATATGTGATAAATAAATTGATCTGAATCTGAGGACTGGAATATAAAAGCAAGGATGTAATGCTGAGGCTTTATAAGACACTGGTCATTCCACAAGTGGGCTATCATTAGCGGTTTTAGGCCCCTTATTGAAGATAGGATGTGCTGGCTTGGGGAGAGATCAAAGGAGGATTATGGGAATGATCCCATGAATGAATGGTTTAATGCATGAGGAGCACTTATGGCTTTGGGTCTGTACTCGCTGGAGTTTAGCAGAATGAGGCCTAGATAGAGTGGACACGGAGTGAATGCTTCCTATAGTGGGGGAGTCTAGAAGGTAGAGCCTTTGAATGTCTGACTCAATGATTATTGCCAGCTTCGGCAGTTTTGTGATTTTCATTATCTGAATCGGCTCTCTGTTCCCCTTCCACTGTAGACTGTCATCAATGATGCCCCAGATCCACGAATACTATCCCCACCTCCAAACTCTATGTAGAGTTTGAGTAGCATTTATAACTGCACAATCACATTTCTTCAAAGCCATATGACTGACTTGCTTCAGTCTCCCTGGTTGTTCCCTTCCTGTCCTCTCTAACTGGGACTAGGATACGGCACCTGTTCGATCACTGCAAAACATCCAAGGAAGACAATCATCTTCCTGATGCTCCCGCAGATCCTGGGTCCTTATCCAGGCAGATGGTTTGGAGATCAGCTCCCAGGGCCAATCGAAGACTCAAATTCATATCATAAAACATAAAGAACATAGCACAATACGGGTCATTTGGCCCATGATGTTCTGCCGACCTTTTAACCTACTCTAAGATCAATCTGACCCTTCCCTCCCGTGTAGCCCTCCATTTTCCTATCATCAATGTGCCTGTTTAAGAGATTCTTTGGGGTTCTGATGTTCCTATCATTCATTCTTTAGGGGTTTCTTGTTTTGTGGATGTTCCCGTGAAGAGCCAGAATGTCAGGTTTTACTGCATACACGCTCTGATATTAAATTGACCCATTTGAAAAATACAAAGCATTTTAAATGACCCTAATATATCTGCCTCTACCATTATCCCTGACAGTGCATTGCACACACCTGGCACTTGTTGTGTGAAAAAACTTACCTCTGACATCCCTGCTATTATTCAGCCCTGTTACCCTAAAAACATGCCCCATTGTTTTAGCCCTTTCCACCCTGGGGAAAAGTCTCTGCCTGTCCACTCAGTTTATGCCTCTTGTCATTTTGTGCACCTCTCATTCCATTCTCAAGTGATCAAGAGGCCAAAGCCAACAGGAATCAACTGGAATTCAAGTTTCCAGTTACCATAGAGCATACAATACAGTACAGGTCCTTTGGCCCACAAAGTTGTGTTGACTTTTTAAGTGACTCTAAGATCAATCTAACCCTTCCATCCTCCATTTCTCGACATTCCAAGTATCATATCATAAAGTACCTTCTTCCATTTCGGATAGGATTCAGCTACCAGGTTGTCAGCTCACGATCTGTGAATTAATCATAGAATCACAGAATATAATATTTTCATTACCCAAACCCCTTCAGTATCTGGGTACAGTATCGGGATGAGGGCAGGTGACCAAATGTATGGTCACTGAACTGGATTTTTCAGAAGGTCTTAGTGGAGCAGAGAGGTGGAGATGCTGAGGGACGGGTTTCTGAAAACAAAGCTTTCACTGTGCAGAAAGTACTTGGGAGACTTTGAAATCCAGCAAACCGCTGCGGTAATGGATGTTCACCTTGCAGTCATAGATGCTAACCTCCCTCCAAAACCTCTCCTCCTGCCATGTCTCCCATAGTCCACTGATCTCTCCTATCAGGTTCCTTCACCCTTGGACATTTACATCTTCCATCCTCCACCTTCCATCTCCTTACTTCATCCCTCTCCCCCACCCACCCACCATTCCCTAAAACTGGTCTCACCTAACACCTGCCAGCTTGTACTCCTTCTTCCACCAACCCCACCTTCTTATTGTGGCTTCTGCCTCCTTCCTTTCCAGTCCTAATGAAGAGTTTTGGCCCAAAACATTGACTCTTTATTCCCCTCCCTTAGTGCTGCCTGACTTGCTGAGCTCCTCTGTCATTTTGTGTGTGTTACTCTAGATTTCCAGCATCTGAAGAATCTCTTGTGATTAGAGGTTCATGGTCGGATTGTTAAATGGATCATAGATCGTTCCTGATATCTCAGGGACCACCACTTGTTGAGCTGATACAGATATTACTAACTTAAACTCACTGTATCAGCTCTGTTGATGTTTGAATATCAGGATTTCAGATCGAAGGAAAAACTCATTATCTACGGGGTAGTAGTGATCCCTTCCTTGTTATATGTTTATGAGACCTGGAACCATGCAAAGGTATCTGAATCACTTATATAGTACCCTTAGTATAATACATAAATCAATATAGTGCTCAGGCATCTCAAATGACGGGAAATATCCCACCAACACTGTCTCTGAAAATCCTTCAAGACCATTGGCCAGAGAAATGAGCCAAAATCCTCAGTGTTTAGACCTTAGTTGCAGTCAGACATCCATGCCCAACATCAAACTCCCAAAACAGATCATCTATTCCAACATGAGATTTTTACTGGGACAGAGGGGAAGATTCAAGGATGTACTTAGAGCCTTCGTGAAGATATGCAACATTTTCTCTCTTGGTTGTAATGCTCAACATTCAGAAAGAGCAATGGGATAGAGACATTAACTGCTAGAATTATAGGGCATTACAGACCCTTTGGCCCATCTAGTCCCAAGTTTCCCATCTAGGTGAATCACATTTGCCTCCGTTTAACACCATTTATGACATTCATTGGATACAGTTTGGGATTCCGTCTTGGGTCAGAAAATATTTTCATATTGCCCTGGCCTTTTCCTTTGATCTGCATGAACAGTAAGTTTTTAGCTGTACCTCAGTACATGTGCCAATTCCAATTCTCCAATTCTTGTATGTTATTCTAGAGTCAGGGTGAGTGATTTTAGCATGTCTAAAAATCTGAAGGACTTGGAGAATTTTTGTAAAAAGACAAGCCTTGAGGCTAATCTCAGGAAAACTGCTGGACTTTTTTAATGACATAATTTACATTTTAATACCATTGATAATTGGTTTTTTAGTAAGGAATTAATTAATTTTATTAGTCCGGGCGAGCAAGAAAGGTACCGAGACACCAGGACTGATCCTTGGATTGGGGTCTTGGTTGACGGGTAAAGTAGTGAACTGAATGGAAGGGCGTAGACGGTTCCTCTAAACATTGCTATCCATAGTACTTAGAACTTGGAGACCAAGCATCAAAGCCACACAGCGGTCCCTCCCCATTGATCTCCCTCTTGGCACTTATGCCTGAAAGTGGAAGAAGTGGTCCACCAGTTTAATTCCAATCCCCATTCCCATTCTGATATATCAATCCATGGCCTCCTCTGCTGCCACGATGAGACCACTTTCAGGTTGAAGGTACAAGACCTCATATTCCGTCTGGGTAGCCTCCAACTTGATGGAGGAATGAATTCTCTAACTTTTGGCAATTTTTTCCTCTCCTCTTCTCTTTCTTCCATTCCCCACTCTGGCATCCCTCTTACTTCTTTCTCTTCTCCTCACCTGCACCTAGTTCTCCTCCTCCTTCTCTTTCTCCCATGGTCCACTCTCCTCTCCTATCTGATTCCTTCTTCACCCATTTACCTTCCCCACATGTCGCCTCCCAGATTCTCACCACCTCTCCTTCCCCCCCACCCACCTACCTTCCCCCTCACCTGATCTCACCTATCACCTTCTTGCTTGTACTTCTTCCCCTCCCCCTACCTTCTTATTTTGGCTTCTTTCCTCTTCCTTTCAGTCCTGATGAAGGGTCTTGGCCGGAAATGTCGACTATTCATTTCCTTTCATTTTCCCTTCCTGCCTGACCTGCTGAGTTCCTCCAGCATCTTGTGTGTGTTGCTCTGGATTTCCAGCATCTCTTGTGATTAGGGGTTCATGGTAGGATTGTTAAGTGGACCATGGATCGATATCTCAGAGGCCTCCACTTGTTGAGCTGCATTAGCTCTGTTGATGTTTGAGCATTAGGATTTCAGATTGAGGGAAAAACTCATTATCTACCGGGCAGCAGTGATCCCTTCCTTGTTATACGTTTCTGAGGCTTGGAGCCATACAAAGGTATCTAAATATATTTATACAGCACCCTTCGTATAATATATAAAACAATGTAATGCTCAGGCATCTCAGGCTTATAGCGGAAGGAGTGCACCATCTCATAAGAACCCCTCATCAGTCATCTATCAGTGGAATAGTCGATAGTTCCAACTTCTGACTTTATCAGAAGTAAGTTAACCTTAATCCAGAGAGACTCCCTAAAATAAAGATAATGACTGCAATTGAATAAGAAAACAGAATGAAAGTGGGAATGATTAGCGAGGAGAATGCCATAAAAACAATTGCTCTGAACACTCTGCACTGAGAATGCAACTGCTACGTTTCCCAGCCGCCCAATTGTTTGTTCAGAGGATCGGTAAACATTTAACGGTAGGCAAACTGGGCTTCAGTCACTCAGGATTAAGTGAGCCATCCAGTACAATAAACTCATCGGCATGCTCATCACAATGAAAACCCACAACCTGCAATAAACTCCCTGAGCTCACCACCCTAACCTCGAATGAGATTGTAAAACAACCTCGGTTTAAAATGGACCGAGAGGAATCGTAATATCTCTCAGGGGAGATGGGTAATTAGATAAGTAGAGCAAGTGAGCTTAATGGACTGATTCTTCATTTACACACCAATTAAACTTGCGTTTAATTAAGCTTTTAAAGGCTTCGTGTTGTTCAGAGATAGTCGCTTGAAGCAGGAGGCAAACGTTGCCAAACATTGGTGAACAGAAGGGAGTCACAAAGCACATCGTAAGGCAGTCTTAAAGACTTAGAGCTGATGGGGTGGATTATTGACAACATCCAGGCACTGATGTGAAATGGTGGCAGTCTTCTGCCAGATGGTGAGGGGTGGAATTTCATTCCAGAAAATTCTATATGTAGGCAGATGACCATTTCGATCATCTCCCAGGGTTCTGGCTGTTCATCATAGGTGTGGTCAAACACATGGTGAGAGTTGCGCTGACAGATTACTGCTCATTTCAGTGAGGGTAAAAATCCTATGGACTTGATTATGCCAGGTTAAGGTAGGGCTCTGTTCTGGAGAACTGTGCATAAACCTAAGCATTTCTGAAGCTGGAAACCGACTTGAGGGGAAAGCGAGCAGGCGCAGGAAGAGCGGCCGCTAGTCCGCCCTCATGGCACAGTGAGTGAGTGCCCACTGCTCCCACCTCTGCTCGGTTCCACCCAGCCCCTGATTGCTGCAGCCCGAGGGTTGAGTGGGGGAGGAGAGGGAAGACAAGGCACCAGAGCGGTTGTCAATGTTTCAGGATGAACTCAAGGTCTTGACCTGACATATCAACTATCTCTCTGCCTCTACAGATGCTGACTGACTCATTGAGTTCTTCCAGCTGTTTTTCCTTTGCAGCAGATTCCAGCATCTCCAACTTAAAACCAAGGTATTTTATTATAGAGATGTGACGTGGAATAGACCCTTCCAGCTGTTCGTGACGCACCTCCCAGCAACGCCCAATTTAACCCCAGCCTAATCACTGGACAATTAACAATGACCAATTAACCTGCCAATTGGTACGTCTTTGGACTGTGGGAGGAAACTGGAGCACCCGGAGGAAACTCACGCATTTCACGGGGAGGACGCATAGACTCCTTACAGATGACATCGGAATTGAAATCCAAACTCTGATATTATTGACTTAGTTTACAGGGGTCTGCACTCCCCTTGTGTGAATCTCCACACTGATGTCTAGCTGAGTTAAGGTTGTCTTTAATTTTAAGTAGCTCACTGGAGGCTTGACACAACCCCTCCCCACTGGCAATGGTTCCCCTATTGCAGAAGCATCTGAGCAACAATATCTTGACTGTCACTGGTAAATTGGCTTTTTGTCTCATGTTCTGAGATACAGTTGTGCTTTGCTTTGCTTGAGATCCATACAGATCATGCTAATCAGAAGTACACTGATGGAGTAAAAAGGGAAAAATAATAACAGGATGCAGAAAAACCCTCCTCCAAAAGAACCACAACCTAGTCATGGTTTGGAGCCTTGCATGCCTCAATGATTTGGAGAGCTAGTGTATGTTGGCTGGAGTCATGCAGAATCAATGGTTCAGCTCAGCCCTGACTGGTCAAACGAAACTATTATGCAAACAACAATGAAGAATCTTTCTACATCTGAGTGTGACAGTATTCCTGAATCTCCACCCAGAACTTGCATGGGTGAAAGTCATGAGGAAGCTACTGACATGATGAAGGAAGCCCTGAACACCGCCAGAGATGGAGGATCTTCATTGCTGCCCGAAACGCCAGCGGCGCAATGGTCAGTAAGTAAGTAGAAGTCACCTACCGCCCAGGACATGCCCTCTTTTCATCACTACCTACAGGAAAATGGTACAGGAGCCTAGGGACACACACTCAATGTGTTGGGTACAGCTTCTTCCCTTTCCATAATCAGATTTAAATAAAAATCAATAAAATTTAAATAAATTAGAATTAATCATTCATAGATTTTTGAATGGACAATGAATAACTCCGGTACCTAATAACGTGGCCACTGGGAGGATAGTCTTACAGTTGCAGAGAAAGTGCATTGCAGGCAGACAATGAAATGTAAGGGGCCATGGTGAGGTAGGTTGTGCAGTCTTTATTGTATAAGGGGTCTGTTTGTGAGTCTTATAACTGGGGAAAGAAAGTCTCCTTGAGCCTGGTGGTGCATGTTGTATACCCTCCTCTCAAAAGGAGAAGGGAGAAGAAAGAGTGACCGGGGGATGAGGTCCATTATTACGCTGCCTGCTTTACTGAGACAGCAGGAAGTGTAGACAGAGTCTATGGAGAAGTGGCTGGTTTTCATGACAGACTGGGCCGTGCTTACAACTCTTTGTGATTCTGTGTGGTCTTGCAGCTAAGGATTGATAACTGATCCCTCTCCAGGTCCAGATCAGACAAACCAAAAACAGAGAGCTTAACTCTCCAAACTCACTGACTAAAGCTCCAAATATTCTGTATTTGACATGATTATCGTTTGTTAGTAATGCACCCATTAAGCATTTAAAACTTTGTACTGACTAACCTGTATTCTTTTCTAAGCAAAAAAAAAGCAACAGTCAAATGGAATTTTAAAGCTAAAGATTAGCTTTATTTGGCCCATGTACATCGAAACATGCAGTGAAATGTGTTGTTTGTGTCAAATCAAATCAGTGAGGATGTGCTAAAGACAACCTGCAAGTGTCACCATGCGTCCAGCGCGGTCACAACTCACTGACTCGAACCCATATGGAATGGGGAATGCAGGAGCAAACCAATGGGACAAACAGCATGATATGGATCAGTTGGAGACATGGGCTGAGAAATGGCAGGTGGAGTTTAACCTGGATAAGTGTGAGGTGTCGCACTTTGGTAGGGCAAATGCAAGGTGACAGTAAACTGTTAAGGGCAGGATCCTTAATAGAGTTGCTGAGCAGAAAGATCTTGTGAACCAAGTTCATGGTTCTTTGAAAGTGGCTACACAGGTTGATAAGGTGGTTAAGTAGGCTTATGGAATACTTGCTTTTATTAGTCAAGGCACTGAGTTCATAAGTCAGGAGATTATGTTTCACATTTATTAAACTCTGGTGAGGCCACCTCTGGAGTATTGCATACAGTCCTGGTTGCCCCTCTATAGGAAGGATGTTGAGGCTTTGGAGAGGGTGCAGAAGAGGTTTATCAGGAAGCTGCCTGGTTTAGAGGACAGGTGCTATCAGGAGAGGCTGGACAAACTTGGGTTGTTTTCTCTGGAGCGTCGGAGGCTGAGGGGAGATCTGATGGAGGTTTACAAGATTATGAGAGGCAGAGACAGAGTGGACAGACAGTATCTGTTTCCCGGTGTTGAAATGTCCAGAGGGCATGCTTGAAGCTAAGAGGGAGTAGGTTTAAGGGGGATTTGAGGGGTAAGTTTTTTACTCAGAGAGTGGTGGATGCCAAGAATGTGCTGCCTGGTATGGTAGAGGCAAATACATTAGGGGCTTTTAGAGACGTTTGGATAGATACATGGATATAAGGAAGATGGTGAAATTAGTGCTTGGGTGTTTTTAATCTGCTTTTTAGCTGGTTTGGCACAACACGTGGGTTGAGTGGCCTGTCCCTGAGCTGTACTGTTCTATGTTCTATGTTCTATGTTGTATATTCCTTGCAGTTGTTAATGGGAATTGAACCCTGATCTTACAGCTTGTTCTGTAAATCAGAATAAGGTTTGATATCACCAGCAAATGTTGTGGAATTGATGATTTTGAGGCAGCATTAAAATGCAATATATAATAATAAAAACTGTGAATTATAATAAATATATATATAATAATTAAATTCTATAAGTAGTGCAAAAAATGAGGTAGTGCTCATGGGTTCACTGTCCATTCAGAAATGATGGCGGAAGGGAGGAAGCTATTCCTGAATTGTTGACTGTGTGTCTTTAGGCTTCTGTACCTCCTTCACAGTGGTATCAATGAGAAGAGGACACGTCCTGGGTGATGGGGGTCCTTAGTGATGGATGCCGTCTTTCAGAGGAATTGCTCCTTGAAGATGTCCTTGATGCTATGGAGGCTAGTGCTGTTACAAGGAGGTGGCTGGAGCAACTGGAAGTAGACCCAAGTGCAGGGCACAGACTCAGAGGCAGAATTAACAGAGGTGTGTTTATTGATAGTTATTAAGAAGGCCAGGAAGCGAGGATAAAAAGCCAACATGGGCATAAACATTGGATCACAAACCAGTAAAACCTGGACTTGGACTCGGGATTCCGGACTTGGGACTCAGAGCCTTGAAACTCGCAACAACAAAGCAACGACAGTCGTTCGAGTAGCGGCAAACAGCCTGCCGACTCAACTGGATATGAGACAACACAACAACGATAGTCCATTCAAGTAGCAGCAAACGGCCTGCCTACTAAGCTGGATATGAGACAACGAAATCCAAACCATGACAGTCCATTCGAATCTCGGCTCGGGGAAATCTCAGCTGGCCATGGAAATGGCAGAATTCGTACCTTTGGCTCGGAGTGGCGGTAAATGGTTGGCAACTCAGCTGGACACGAAAACGACCAAATCTGTGAAGCAATCCTGGGCACCGGAGCCACTTAAAGTCCACAATGAACGGGGACCTGAATCGGACACAACTGCACTTGCTCACTTGCTCAGGTGACGGTCCAGCACCGAGCAGCTGTAAGCCGGAGCTTTATGCTGCCGGCTCGGGTGAGAAACAGGTGCCTTAATCAAGGACCACGGGGAAAAGGAAATAACTGGAATGAGGAGTCAATGGACCGGACTGTGACAAGTGGAGCTGACTGAGTTCACAACTTTCTGTAGCTTCTTTCAATCTTATGCAATTGCACTCCCTCCCAACTACACCAGATGGTGATTCAGCCAGCTAAAATGCTCTCCATGGTACATCCGTAGAAATCTGTGTGTCTTTGGTAACATACCACATCTCCTCAAACTCCTAATGAAATATAGCTGCATCAATATGTTGGGACCAGGTTAGATCCTCAGAGATCTTGAAACCCAAGAACTTGAAGTTGCTCACTTCTGATCCCTCTAAATGACTGGCGTGTGTTCCCTCATCTTATCCTTTCTGAAGTCCACCGTCATTGCACTAACCACCACGGTTGTTAAGATGATTGCAAGTTGCATAGAAATTCATTCCTAGTTGGTCATAGAACACATATTAAACCATTTCAACTATAGGTTCAAAGTTCAAAATAATTTTTTATTAAAGTACATATATGTCACTATATAAACTCAAGATTAATATTTTTGTGTGCATTCACAGTAAATCCAAGAACCATGATAAAATCAATGTAAGTCCACAGCCAATGTGCAAAAAGACAACAAAATTTGCAAATACAAAAGAGAAAGAATATAACAAATAAATAAATAGATAAATAGATAAATAGATAAATAAATAAGCAATAAATTTTGAGGGCATGCAATGAAGAGTCCTTGAAAGGGAGTACATGGGTTGTGGGAACAGTTCAGTGATGGGGCAAATGAAGTTGAATGAAGTTATCCCTTCTAGTTCAAGAGCCTGATGGTCAAGGAGTAATAACTGTTCCTGAAGCTGGTGGTGTGGATACTGAGGCTGCTGTACCTTCTTCTTGATGACAGCAGTGAGAAGAGAGCATGACCTGTATGGTAGGTGTCCCCGATGATGGATGCTGCTTCTCTGTGTAGATGTACTCAGTGGAAGGGAGGGCTTTACCTGTGATGGACTGGGCCATATCCAACACTTTTTGTAGAATTGTCCATTTAAAGGCCTTGGAGTTTCCATATCAGGCTGTGATGCAATCAGTCACTATACTCTTCACCGCACATCTATAGAAGTTTAGAAGTTTGTCAAAGTATTAAGTGTGATGCCAAATCTTCACACACTTCTCAGGAAGTATACCTACCTTTCTAGTGTTGACCCTAGTTGACCCTTAGGACTTGAGGACCTAAGTTATAGAGAAAGGTTAATTAGGTTAGGACTTTATCCCTGGAATGCAGGTGAATGAGGGGAGATCATGCAGGTGTATACAAAATGATAGGGATATAGATGGGGTGAATGCAAGCAGGCATTTCCCCTCAGATGTGAGACTAAAACTAGACGTCATATTGTAGATGTAGGGTGAAAGGTCAAATATTAAAGGGGTCTCTGAGGGTGCTGCGAGCATGGAACAAGCTGCCAGAAGAAATGGTGGAAGCATATTTGGTTGCAATCTTCAAGAGAAGTTTGGTAAGTACATGAATGAGAGAGGTTTGGAGGATGATGGTTTAAGTCCAGGTGCAGGTAGAAGTGACCAGATGGGGTGAAAGGCCTACTTTTATGCAGTAGTGCTGTATGATGCTGTGAACCTCTGACTCTACGTTGAAGCACAGTTCAACACATTGACATGACTTACAATCTGCTCCTAGTGCTGCTGGCCTGGGATGAATTCCAAGGCAAAACACTTCTTCATCTATCTAGAACAAGGAGACATCATCCGAATATGAGAGAGTTGCCTCATAAACCAACAGCTGGTACAACCTCCTCACCCCTGGGCTATGGGGGTCTGTGTTAAATTGTTCAGATGGAGAGTTTTCGAAGGAAAAGAGAGATTAAAGCAGAGAGTAAGATTGGTATTGGTGTCAGTATGGGTATTGATTTGTTACCAAGATACCACTAAAGACTTGGTTTTGTATACTATCCAGACAGATGGATGGGATGTCCAAACATAAGTATATTGAGGGAGTACAAAGTGCAGAAGAACAAGAGAATGCAGAACGTAGACTCAGTAGCCACTCTTTCAGGTACATCCTTTACCTAATACAGTGGCCACTGTGTGTATGTTCATGGTCTTCTGCTGCTGTAGCCCATCCATTTCAAGGTTCAACATGTTGTGCATTCAGAGATGCTCTTCTGCACACCACTGCTGCAACATGTGGTTATTTGAGTTGCTGTCACCTTCCTCTCAGCTTCAACCAGTCTGGCCATTCTCCTCTGACCTCTCTCATTAACAAGGTGTTTTTGCCCACAGAACTGCCGTTCACTGGATGTTTTCTGTTTTTCTATTGTGCTTGAAAACCCCATGAGATCAGCAGTTTCTGAGATACTCTAACCAACCTCTCTGGCACCAACAATCATTCCATGGTCAAAGCCACTTAGATCACATTTCTTCCTCATTTTGATGTTTGGTCTAAACAACAACCGAGCCTCTTGACCATGTCTGCATGCTTTTGTACATTGAGTTTCTGTCAAATGATTGGCTGATTAGATACTTGCATTGACGAGCAGGTGTACAGGTGTACCTAATGAAGTGGCCACTGAGTGCAGTTACAAGATTGGGGGGCAGTCATTTAATACTGAGGGATCTCTTCTTGCCGACAGGACAGTTCACTAAACTAAAGTTAAGTGAAGCATATTTGAATAATTAGATACGTTTCTGAAAACTCGGGCAATTAACAGCTGTAAAAATTCTAGGACTGACATTGAATCTTTAGGTCGGAATTCTTTCCCTTTGGTTTTAAGCGGGCAGGGCACAACACTGAATCATTGCCATCAGTAACGTCTGCCTCATGATTTACTTATTTACAGTTCTTTATTTAAAGATACTGCACGGAACAGCAACCCCTAATTTAACCCTAGCCTAATCATGGAACTATTTACAATGACTAATTAACCTTCTAACTTTTGGACTGTGAGAGGAAATGGGAGCTGCTGGAGAAACCCCACACATTTCACGAGGAGGACATAGAAACTCCTTACAGAGGACATTGAATTGAAGGCCAAACTCTGCCACTCAAACTGTAATAACATTGTGCTAGAGAAGTGGCTTTGTGGGTAACTTTCATGACTTCATGTGGAATAGTAACACTAGACTGTCCCAGAGGATTAGACAATGGAACAATCAAGATAGACAGCTTTATCAAAGCAGACCTCAAGGGAGGGTTTAGCCGGAGGGGGATCAGTTTGCATCTGTGTTTCTGTTACTGAATACTTAGCAGAATAGAAAATTCATTTTCTGCTTAATCTGAAAAAGGGAAATGATCCAGGTGGGAGACCAACCTGCGCATAAATCTCGCCTTATCTCCAATGTGCTCTTCTGCTTCGCCAAATGAACTGTTGTCAATAATACAAAACATCAGCCCACCAACAAATCCCCCCCCCTTGCATCTCCACTTCTGTTAAAACAGCGCTATCTCCTTGACAAAATAGATTTCTATTTTAAGCAAACAATGTGCTGTGCTGCAGAGGAATTGGTGCCTCGTTCACTCAGTAGTTGGAGGGCTTGTAAATTCATGAGGCTGCATGTTTTGAGCAATGATTACTGGGACGGGGGGGTGCGAAGGGGATCAGTTACAATATATTAAGGGATTGTGGTGGGGGACCTCAGTTTTGGAGAGAATGGTCTGGATAACTTCACTCACCTCAACTCTTAACAGTTATCTATGTATGTGTTTTTATTGCATTATTTATGCTTCTTGTGTTTTTATACTGCATCAGATCTGGAGTAACAATCATTTTCTTCTCCTTTACACCCACATACTGAAGACTGACAACAAATAAATTTGAATCTTGAATATCGATCTTTATTCTACAACCTACATACTCACTTTCAAGGACTCTGTGATTCATCTCAGTACTATTGGGGCAGAAATGTGATCTGAGCGACTTTGACCATGGCATGATTGATGGTGCCAGGTGGGGTGGCTTGTGCATCTCAAAAATGCTGATCTCCAGGTTTTCATGAGGTTCTCTAGGATTGACAGAGAATGGTGTGAAAAACAAAAAACTAACATCGAGTGAGTGGCAGTTCTGTGGGTGAAAGTGCCTTGTTAATGAGAGAGGTCGGACGAGAATGGCCAGACTGCTTCAAGCTGACAGGAAGGTGACAGTAACTCAAATCACCACACGTTACAACAATAATGTGCAGAGGAACATTTCTGAATGCACAACATGTCAAACCTTAAAGTGGATGGGCTAGAGCAGCAGAAAATCACACCCATACATTCTGTGGTCACTCTATTAGGTACAGGAGGAGGCTAGTGAAATGTCCACTGAGTGAAGTCCCTGGAAATATGGCGTCTGGGGAGCATCCAGTCTGGGCAGATAGGAGTTCCTGGACAGCGAAGAGTTTATGAGGAACATAACAGGGGGCCTAGCACTTCAATCAGGGATGGCTTCTGCTAGCTGTGGTCACTTGCAGCTACGTCCACAGTGTACAGTGGGAAACCAGAGAGCATATTTTTTTTTAATTTTATTTGGAGGTTCAGTGCAAATAGACCCTTCAAACAGTGCTGCCGAGCAACCCCACCCCATATAATCCCAGCCTAATCACAGGACAATTTACAATGACTAATTAACCTACCGAGTGGTATGCCTCTGTATTGGAAATCGGCGTGGTCATGGGGAGAACGTACAGACAAAAGTGGGAATTGAACCTGGGTCACTGGTACTGTAAAGCACTGTGCTAAGCCCTGTGTGACCATGCTGCTAGTACAAGCTAATTCAGCCTCTAAAGATTACAGAGGAAACTTTACACCACCACCCCCCCCCCCACCCGCCCCGCCAAAGATACAGATGTCAAGTATTAGAGGACATGCACTCAAGGTGGGAGGGGTAAAGTGTAAAGGAGATGTGTGAGGCAAATTTTTTACAGTGGGTCGTGGGTGCCTGGAACGAGCTGCCAGAGATGGTGGAGACAAGCAAAATTGTGGCCATTAAGAGGATCTTCGATAGACATGTGAAAATGGAGGAAGTGGAGAGAGATGAATCATGGGCCGGCAGACGAGATCTAGTTTAAGTCAGTGATTCCTAACGGGGAGCGGTACCACCCACGAAGGGACAGTTACATGCCCTAAGGGGACGTTAGGAGAAATAGAAGTCGTCAGGGGGCATCAAGATTCCTGGGGGAGAGGGAACAGCACCCTAATTTGAGGCACAAGACCTGACCGACTGTTAGTAGAGCAGGCGTTTCCAAAATAAAAGGATGAGACACTGGAACACAGAAGGAACCATAGCTCTGCAGGCAGTGAGCCCTCATCATTACAATGCATCTGAAACTTGGCAATTTCATCCGACCCTACCAACCAAACAGACATCTCTGGGGATGCATAAATTAGCAGCTGGGAGGCCCAACAGTTCCCCTTGACTCACAGCATGGAACAAGTTCTTGCAATTTAACAGTTAGTAAGTCAAGTACATCCTCTCAAATTTCTCTACAGCTTTACAGAAAACAGGTCACACCATGATACATCGTGAACATGCTAACCCCAAGGATTCCTCTTGAGGTGTTCAAAAAGATTCTCTTTTGTATAAAGTTGAAAACAAATGTCAATGGAGAATCAATCTATGATGAGCTCAAAATGTATATTCAGGTCAAAAGTATTCCAATTAGAGACATCATTCCTTGTGCAACAGATGGAGAACCATATATGACAGGTCTCCATACTAGTTTAGTGGCATTTATGAAAAAATAAATTCCAAATCAGTGTGTAATTCCAAATCTATTGTGGAAATCATCATCAACACCTCACTGCTATAAACCTCAGCCAGCAACTTTTTTTAAGCATGACTCTGGTAATATCTGCTATCAACAAATTTAAAGCTCATGCATTAAATAGGAGAATATTTCACCAATTATGCCACGATAACGATGAAGAGTTTGAACACTTGCTTCTCCATACTGGTCAAAGAACACTGAGGCTGTCTACAGGAAGGGTCAGAGCCGTCTCTATTTCCTGAGGCGACTGAGGTCCTTTAACATCTGCCGGACGATGCTGAGGATGTTCTACGAGTCTGTGGTGGCCAGTGCGATCATGTTTGCTGTTGTGTGCTGGGGCAGCAGGCTGAGGGTAGCAGACACCAACAGAATCAACAAACTCATTCGTAAGGCCAGTGATGTTGTGGGGATGGAACTGGACTCTCTGACGGTGGTGTCTGAAAAGAGGATGCTGTCTAAGTTGCATGCCATCTTGGTCAATGTCTCCCATCCACTACATAATGTACTGGTTGGGCACAGGAGTACATTCAGCCAGAGACTCATTCCACCGAGATGCAGCACAGAGCGTCATAGGAAGTCATTCCTGCCTGTGGCCATCAAACTTTACAACTCCTCTCTTGGAGGGTCAGACACTCTGAGTCAATAGGCTGGTCCTGGACTTGCTTCATAATTTACTGGCATAATTTACATATTACTATTTAACTATTTATGGTTTTATTACTAATTATTATTTATGGTGCAACTGTAACGAAAACCTATTTTCCCCGGAATCAATAAAGTATGACTATGACTATGACTATGACTAAGATTATAAGTGTGTTGGCTGGCAAAAGGCTACCGCTGAAAAGGTTTCTTTGATCTTTTTGACACTGCAATTGAACTTTTGCTTAAAGTTGACAAGAGCTTGGGAAACAAGATTGAACTTCTACATGGAGATGTGGCATACCTAGCCGATCAGTATGACAAAATGAACATGCTAAATATGAAACTGCAGCATGAGAATTTCAATTTAATCCAGCCAAAAAATGCAGTGTCCACTTTAGTCAGAAAATTGGAAATATATAAGCAAAACATTGGGAGAAAAATGTTCTTACAGTTTCCCAGCAGAGAAAGTATGTCACTCTCTTTCACAGACGGTGATTTACAAGAGTACAGCTTACACCTGTAGTCACTAAAAAAGGATTTTTAGAATCGATTCACGATATGAATGATGTGGCAATGGGTACTTAACCCATTTCTTTGCAAGGTGGAAGAACAGGAAGAGAGCTTGCAAGAATAAGTTATTGAAATTCAGAATTATGAAGAAGCAAAAATGCTTTTCAAAAATGTCGGCTTTTGTGGCATATGGCTATGCTGTTATATGAAGTTTCCTGGTCTTGAAGAATTTCATTGCATTTCCATCCTCCTATCTTGTTGAAAGAGACTTCAATGCAGTGAAACACATATTTACAAGAAAAACCAGAAGCTGCTTGGACATTGTTACACGTGGGGACTTAAGGCTTTTGCTGTCACAACTTGAACCAGATATTTGAACTCCTGCTAAAAACCATCAAGCCCAAGGATCACATTGAAATCGAAGCTGCTGTGCAGTGCACAGGTAAGCTCGGTTTAAAGACAAATAAAAATTTAAAGAAGAATCATTTTCTCATGCTAGCGTTTGGTAAACATGTTTTTACACTAAGGGGGCCCCAGAAAGTATATTGTGCCTAAGAGAGGCGTGGACAAGTATGAAGGTGCTTTAGAGGGGGTGTTGCGCTGAAAAAAGTTGGGAAACACTGGTTTAATTCAACATTTTGTTTGGCACAGACACAGAAAGGCTTCTTCTTCCTGGACTCTACATTTCCATGTTGTTATACTAATGGGGTAACACCATATTTCTTTTAGGAGAAGGAAACTTAAGAAGGTAATTGGTTGAGATGGAGCTGAGTCAGCTGGGATATTTTTGCTTGTGGATAGGAAAGGAGAAGGACAGAGGGTCAGAAGGGAACTGGATGGGTAATTGAGGGCAATTATCTCACAGGTTTTTTGGAGAATAAATGGCAGATGAGTCTGAAGGGATAGGAAATGGCAGAGATAATGGACTGACTAGCCTCCTACTGCACGATATACACAAGAGATCCTGCAGATGCTAGAAATCTAGAGTAACACACACACATACACACAAAATGCTGGAGGATCTCAGCAGGTTAGGCAGCATTTTGTCAATATCTTTCTGCACTGTGAGTCACTCTGAAGGAGGACAAACACTAAGTCTACGTCCACACTAGACTGGATAATTTTGAAAATGCCAGTTTCGCGTAAAAACGATAGGCTTCCACACCAAGCGTTTTTGAAAATACCTCCGTCCACATTAAATCAGGTATTTGGGCGAATCTCCTCCTGCTAGGCATGTGCAGGACACATCTACAGAAAACAAGCAACATGTTTGGTGTCGAATCTCACTGTGAAAGTGCGTGTTTGTGCAGTTACAGACTAGAAAAACTTAAAAGGAAATTGCCAAATGAGGGCAACTGTTGGCTCCCATGCAGGAGGACTTAAAACTAAATAAAAATACACTGGAGCGTATGGAGGCAACCGACAGGGAGTTCACGGACAGTATGACCTGGCTGACGACGAACATTGAAAAACTGGCTAACTCTGTTGCATTAATAAAGCACCTTGTGAATGTATAAAACTTGTCTGCATCAGTGTTATCTTGTATTTCCATACAATGTTACATTAGGCTGTTACACATCTATTGTCAGAGAAGTACTTGCATAAATAGGTAAACCACCTTCATACAAGCAAGGACAGAAATCAGGACAAAGTGAGTATACTTATTTATTCAGTAAGTTATGGGTCAAAGTATTTGGTGAGTACATTTCTAACTCTTCTGGCTTCAGTCTCGTTGCCGTCTGTTCTGAAATTGTTGGGTTGTGTGGGGGGTTGCGTTCAAGAAAACAACGAAATGCCGCGCTGTCACCACTATCTGTTCCAGCACGTCATGACAGCGTTTTTAGAAATATCTGTTTACCCCGTCCACACTGCTCTGCATAATCAGCTTTTCAAATTTACACACTCTGGAGGCCATTTTAGAAAAGATCCATTTTCGGGGGAGGAAAACGCCGTTTCAGTGTGGACGGAGGGTCAAAATGAAGAGAAAAAGCTTTGGTTACGGCTTTATCCGGTCTAGTGTGGACGTTGCTTAAAGCACATCTGTTCTGAGGAAACCACCTTTATCCTTCCTTGCAGGCCATCCCAAAGCAGTCTAGGGCAAATGAGGTGCAATCAATATGGTAATTTAACAAGCGAGGCAGCCAATATGCATAGCACACACCAATAAACAGCCGGCTAATCTGGAGTAGCACACACAAACTACTGGAGGAACTCAGCAGGTCAGGCAGCTTTGAGGGAAGGGAATAAACAGTTAATATTTTGGATTGAAGCACATCATCAGGACTGGAAAGGAGGCAGGCAGAAGCTAGAATAAGAAGATGGGAGGAGTACAGTTTGGAAGGTGATAGGTGAGACCAGGTGAAGGGGAACATAGGTGGGCGAGGGAGAAGGGGAGGATAATGTGTTTTTGTTGACAGCAGGAGCTTTGAACTCACAAACACTGGATTCTGAGAGAGAAAACAAACAAGTCATGTTTGCCTTGTGAAATCTGACTGCATTTTTGACCTTAACAATTGGTCAGGCTGGTTTGAGCTGAAGAAACATAAAATATAGCTAACCTTTTTTTAAAAAAACTGTCCTCATGCAAGAGAGAGTCAGAGGTTTGTAAAGCACAAGATGTTAATTGAGTCAGTCTTGCCAGATGGGTGCAACATGATACCCCTGAGCTATCCTTTCTTTGATTTGTAGATGTGTAGGGTTCAGTGAAGTGTAGAAAAGAAAGATTTTCATCAGCTCATTCTGCATAATATTTCTACGGTGGAGCCAAGGTTGACTACTGAAGGGATATATATTACATCTTGTCTTAATTAAATGAACAGATCATTCTCTGAAGAACAGAATGCCTGCATTGATCTCACCTTTAATCTATCCTATTTTATGGCTCATGTTGTGAGATTGATAACATTGGATTGCCAAGGTCCTGATGAATAGTCTCAGCCTGAAACATAGTCTGATCCATAGACGCTGCCCGACTTGCTGAGTACCTCTTTCATTTTGTATGTGTTGCTCAGAGATTTCCAACATAAGACCATAAGAGATAGGAGCAGAACTAGATCACTCAGCTGATCAAGTCCGCTCCGCTATTCCATCATGGCTGATTTATAATCCCTCTCAACCCCATTCTCCCTCTTTCTCCTCATAACCTCTAACACTCTTAGTAATCAAGAACCCATCAACCTCCACTTTAAATATATTCAATAAATAGAGCTCCACAACTGCATGTGGCAATGAATTCCACAGGTTCACCACCCTCAGACAAAATAAATTCCTCCTCATCTCTGTACTGCAGCTGCAAAATCCCTTGTATTTATGATAAAATAATCTCTGACCTTTGCTTTCAGTCTCCATGCCATTTTTTCTGCTGAGTGGTGCCGACTAACAGTGCACGGCTTACCGGAAGGTCAGTGGGGTGAGGACATTGGAGTGGTGACATCTTGGTCTCCTGGTCAGGTTCAGTGAGTCAATGGTCTCTCCAGTTCTGAAGAGGAGAGATTGGAGAGGCTACGTCTGTTTTCCCTTTAACAGAGGAGATTAAACGGTTCATAGACACTCAGCAACCATTTTATTGGGTACACCTGTACACCCATTTGTTAATTCAAATATCTATTCAGCCAATCATGTGGCAGTAACTCAATGCATGAAAGCATGCCGACATGGTCAGGAGGTTCAGTTGTTGTTCAGATCAAACATCAGAATGGAGAGGAAATGTGATTGAAGTGACTTTGACTGTAGAATGATTCTTAGTGCCAGACGGTGTGATTTGAGTACCTCAGCAATTGCTGATTTCCTGGGATTTTCACACACAACAGTCTCTAGAGTTTACAGAGAATGGTGTGAAAAATAAATTCCAGTGAGCAACAGTTCTGTGGGCGAAAATGCCTTGTTAGTGAGAGAGGTCAGAGGAGAATGACCAGACTGGTTCAAGCCAACAGGAAGGTGACAGTAACGTGTTTACAACAGTGGTGTGCCGAAGAGCATCTCTAAATGACAAAACATCGAAGTGGATGGGATGCAGCAGCAGAAGACCATAATATAGTGGTCACTATATTAGGTACAGAAGGTATCTAATTAAGTTACCACGGAGTGTATATCAAATAAGAATGGTTTTATTTATTTATTTAGAGATACTGCGTGGAACAGGCCCTTCGAGCCTACCGAGTCAGGCTGCCCAACAACCCACTGGTTTTAACACTAGCCTAATCACGAGACAATTGACAATGGCCAATTACCCTACTATGTGGTACATCTGTAGAGTTCGGGTGGAAACCAGAGCCCCCCGAAGAAACTCAGACTTTCACGAAAAGGATGTACAAACTCCTTACAGAACACAGTGCCTGAGAGAGCAGTGGAAGCAGAGTTACTGACAGCAAGTAAGAAACGTCTAGACGCACACTTGAATTCCCTAAATACAGATTTCCACTGTGGTTGGGTGAAACTAGAACTAGAAATGATGGGTTACAGGTGAAAGGTGAGTTATTTAAGGGGATCGTGAGGGGGAGCTTCTTCACTCAGAGGGTGGTGAGAGTGTGGAACGAGATGCCAACAGAGATGAGGGATGCAGTTTCGATTTCAACACTTAAGAGAAGCTTGGGCAAGTGCATAGATGGGAAGGGTATGGAGGGCTTGTGATGTAAAGACATTAGGTTTAGTAAGCTAAGGGCATGCTATGTCCCGCGGGTTAAGGGAGAAAGGTGAAATGTTTAAAGGGAACTTCTTCACTCAGAGAGTGTGGTGAGAGCTGCCAGCAGAAGTGGTAGATGTGGATTCTATTGCAATACTTAGTTTCTTTAGTTATTTAGAGATACAGCGCAGAATATGCTTCTCCAGCCCTTCGAGACGCACTGCTCAGCAACCCCGACTAAACCCCAGCCTAACCACGGGACAATTAACAATGACCAATTAACCTACCAACCAGTACCGCATTGGACCATGGGAGGAAACTGAGGCCTCCTGGCAAAAGGCCATACATCCCACATGGAGGGCTCACAGACTCCATACATATGACATCAGAACTGAACTCTGACCCCTGACACCCCAAGCTGTAACCACTAGCTTAAGAGAATTTTTGTTAATTACCATACCTGGACAGGAAGGGTATGGAGGGATATAGTGTAGGTGCAGGTCGATGAGACTAGGCAGAATAACATGCACAGGATAGGCCGAAGAGCCTGTTCTGTGGTGTAGTGCTCCATGACTTTATGACTCTAAGGCGGGGGTTCCCAAGCCTGGGTTCATAGATCCCTTGCTTAATGGTATTGGTCCATGGCATACAAGAAGCTGGGAACCGCTGCTCTAAGACTGCAGTACAAGGGCTGGAAAATGGAATCAATATGGATGGGTGTCAACTGGTAGGCATGGATGGGCCAAATAGCCTGTTTCCACGCTGCATGTCTCTATAGCTCTGTGAGCTTTTTCCAGTCCACCAATGACACGATTTATTTATTTTATTTAAATAACGGCCCCTTCCAGCCCAACGGGCCCATGCCACCCAATTACACCCATGTGACCAATGAATCTACTAGCCCTTTAGTTAGTTTACTGGCTGCCTATTTGCCAGGTTTTGGAGCTTTTTGGCGGTTGGGGGAAGGGATTATTTTTGCTTTAGTTTTTTTCACTTGGGCTGACTTGAAACTACAAAAATGTCTGTATTGTTGTAACTTCCAGTTCCCCTTTAAACTTTTGTTCCTCTTCCTGATTCGTGAGTTTCCTGTGCAAGTTGGTTAACCCTTCACTTATTTAAGGAAAATGGATAATATTATTAACTTTGTTTCATGGAACATGAATGGTTTGAATCATCCAATTAAACGGAAGAAGATTTTTAAAGTTTTTCAGGGATTGAATGCTCAGATTATTTTTGTGCAGGAGACTCATGTGAAGAAGGAGGATAATCAACATTTTTTTTTAGGTTTTGGAAAGAGCAACAATTTAATTCAAACTCATCGACCGAAGTAAAGGTGTTTCCATTTTTATAGGTTCTTCGATCTCATTTGTTCATCATGATATAATCTCAGACACATATGGTAGATTTTTATTAATTACTGGTTTACTTCATAATCAAAAAGTAGTTTTGGTTAATGTTTATGCACCAAATATTGATTATCCTGAATTCTTTAAACATTTATTTGTATCTCTTCCTAATTTAAATGAATATATGTTAATAATGGGTGGTGATTTCAATTGTTGTTTGAATCCTATCATGGATAGGTCTGCGCCCAGTCAGGCATTTCCAAACAAATCTGCTATTCTTATTAATTCCTTTTTAGTTAACTCAGGAATTTTAGACACTTGGAGGTTTTTATATTCTAATGATAAAGACTTTTCTTTCTTTTCTCATGTATATCATAATTACTCTAGAATTGATTACTTTTTTATTGATACTCGATTAGTTTAATTTGTCACTACCTGTGAGTATGATACAATCGCCATTTCTGACCATGCGCCTTTGAAACTATCAATTAAATTTAGGGATGCAAATTTTACTACTAGACAATGGTGGTTTAATTCTATTTTGCTTCAAGATTTAAATTCTGATAATTTTATTAAAGAACAGATTGCATTTTTCTCTTCATCTTACTCAACGGAAGAAATTTCCAGCGGGATATTATGGGATACCTTTAAAGTATATATTCGTGGGCAAATTATTTCATACTCTGCTGGAGTGAAAAAGCGTATTAATAGTGAAATACATAAATTGGTTGGTAAGATTAAAGAAATTGGTTAAAAAAAATTCCATTGCTCCTAATTTGGAGCTTCATAAGACCATAAGACCATAAGACGATAAGACAAAGGAGCAGAAGTAGGCCATTCGGCCCATCGAGTCTGCTCCGCCATTTTATCATGAGCTGATCCATTTTATCCTATTTAGTCCCACTGCTCCGCCTTCTCACCATAACCTTTGATGCCCTGGCTACTCAGATACCTATCAATCTCTGCCTTAAATACACCTAATGACTTGGCCTCCACTGCTGCCCACGGCAACAAATTCCATAGATTCATCACCCTCTGACTAAAAAATTTTTTTCGCATTTCTGTTCTGAAAGGGCGCCCTTCAATCCTGAAGTCATGCCCTCTCGTACTAGACTCCCCCATCATGGGAAACAACTTTGCCACATCCACTCTGTCCATGCCTTTTAACATTCGAAATGTTTCTATGAGGTCTCCCCTCATTCTTCTAAACTTCAAGGAATACAGTCCAAGAGCGGACAAACATTCCTCATATGTTAACCCTCTCATTCCCGGAATCATTCTAGTGAATCTTCTCTGTACCCTCTCCAACGTCAGCACATCCTTTCTTAAATAAGGAGACCAAAACTGCCCACAGTACTCCAAGTGAGGTCTCACCAGCGCCTTATAGAGCCTCAACATCACATCCCTGCTCCTATACTCTATTCCTCTAGAAATGAATGCCAACATTGCATTCGCCTTCTTCACTACCGACTCAACCTGGAGGTTAACTTTAAGGGAATCTTGTACGAGGACTCCCAAGTCCCGTTGCATCTCAGAACTTTGAATTCTTTCCCCATTTAAATAATAGTCTGCCCGTTTATTTTTTCTGCCAAAGTGCATAACCATACACTTTCCAACATTGTACTTCATTTGCCACTTCTCTGCCCATTCTTCCAATCTATCCAAGTCTCTTTGCAGACTCTCCGTTTCCTCAGCACTACCGACCCCTCCACCTATCTTCGTATCGTCAGCAAACTTAGCCACAAAGCCATCTATTCCATAATCCAAATCGTTGATGTACAATGTAAAAAGAAGCGGCCCCAACACTGATCCCTGTGGAACACCACTGGTAACCGGCAGCCAACCAGAATAGGATCCCTTTATTCCCACTCTCTGTTTCCTGCCAATCAGCCAACACTCTATCCACGTATGTAACTTTCCTGTAATTCCATGGGCTCTTATCTTGTTAAGCAGCCTCATGTGTGGCACCTTATCAAAGGCCTTCTGAAAATCCAAATATACAACATCCACTGCATCTCCCTTGTCTAGCCTACTGGAAATTTCCTCAAAAAATTGTAATATCCCTGCAGTAATAATAGGTTTAAAGAGAGAGTTGAACCTCAGATGAAACATAGTTTGTTATTAACAGCCCCGATTGAAAATCAATTACTTAAAACTAAGAGTCAATTTTACATACATGGTGATAAATCGAGTAAATTAATGGCTAATCAATTGAAAGCTGCTTTGGCGAAACGTCAGATTAATAAAGTTCAGAGGCGGGATAGTAACTTGACGGTTGACCATGATGAAATTAATAAATCTTTTCAAGAATTTTATACCAATTTATATCAATCAGAATTTCCTGATGATCCTACCATAATGAATGAATTTTTAAGGAAACTGAACATACTGAAATTACCAGTTGATGAACATTTAACACTAGATGCACCCATTACTGAAGCGGAAATAAGGAAAGCAATTTTTTCGATGAATTTTGGTAAAGCATCTGGCCTGCATGAGTATGCAGTTGAATTTTATAAATCTTTTTCAGATGTGCTTTCTCCCTGGTTATGTAGAATTTTTAAAGATGTCTTATCTGTAGGTAAATTACCTCAATCCTTTTATGAAGCATCTATCTCATTAATTCCTAAAAAAGATAAAGATCCCACTGAATGTGCATCATATAGACCTATATCTTTGTTGAATGTGGATTCTAAAATCTTTTCCAAAATATTAGCAATTAGAATAGAGAAGGTACAACCACAAATTGTCTCCGAAGATCAGACAGGATTTATTAAAAATTGTTACTCACATTTTAATGTTAGGAGGCTAATGAACATTGTATTCACTACTCCAGTTAAAACTCCAGAATGTGTTATTCTGCTTGATGTCGAGAAGGCATTTGACAGACTTGAATGGGAATATTTATTTAATATACTTGAGAAATTTAATTTCAGCTTGAAATTTATATCCTGGATTCAATTGATATATCGTACACCTCTGGCTGCTGTATTTACCAATTATCAGAGATCCCCGTTTTTTAGGCTTTTTTGAGGTATTAGACAGGGCTGTCCTTTAAGCCCTTTACTTTTTGATATTGCCCTGGACTCCTTGGCAATTGCTATTCATGATTCACCTAATATATTTGGCATTATTCGTGGAAATAGGACGCATAAAGTATCACTATATGCAGATGGCCTTTTACTATATATCTCTAACCCAGAGAAACCCATCCCTGCAGTAATAACACTATTTGCTCAGTTTAGTAGTTTTTCTGGTTATAAATTGAATCTTAATAAGAGTGTGCTTTTGCCATTAAATATGCAAGTTCCAATTCATAGACAAGCACCATTTAGATCAGTTACTGATTATTTTACTTATTTGGGTGTTAAAATTACTAAGAAGCACAAGGATCTATTTAAAGTTAATTTTTTACCCTTAATTGATCATGTTAAACAACGGTTTACTAAATGGTCCCCTTTGCCCTTATCTTTGATTGGTTGAATTAATACTATTAAGATGATAATTTTACCTAAATTTTTGTATTTATTTCAGGCAGTATCAATTTTTATCCCTAAATCTTTCTTGATATTATTGATTCTAAAATTTCTTCATATATCTGGCAGAATAGAAATCCCAGGTTAAGTAAGAAATATTTACAGAAATCAAAAAAAGAAGGCGGTTTGGCTTTGCCGAATCTTAGATTTTACTACTGGGCAATTAATATTCGATATTTAATGTTTTGGACACAAGAGTTGAATGAAACTCAATGTCCACGATGGATGAACCTTCAGCAGGAGTCTCTGTACAGGGGTTTTTCGCTGGCTTCTATCTGAGGAGCTGCGCTTCCCTTTGCACTTACTAAATTGAATAAACAAATGATAAATCCAATAATTAAACATACAATACAAATATGGTTTCAATATTGTAAATTATTTGGATTGAAAAAACTTATCCTCTCAAGTTCTAGAAACATAGAAACATAGAAACATAGAAAATAGGTGCAGGAGTAGGCCATTCGGCCCTTCGAGCCTGCACCGCCATTTATTATGATCATGGCTGATCATCCAACTCAGAACCCCGCCCCAGCCTTCCCTCCATACCCCCTGACCCCCGTAGCCACAAGGGCCATATCTAACTCCCTCTTAAACATAGCCAATGAACTGGCCTCAACTGTTTCCTGTGGCAGAGAATTCCACAGATTCACCACTCTCTGTGTGAAGAAGTTTTTCCTAATCTCGGTCCTAAAAGGCTTCCCCTCTATCCTCAAACTGTGACCCCTCGTTCTGGACTTCCCCAACATCGGGAACAATCTTCCTGCATCTTATACGTTTCAATCAGATCCCCCCTCAATCTTCTAAATTCCAACGAGTACAAGCCCAGTTCATCCAGTCTTTCTTCATATGAAAGTCCTGCCATCCCAGGAATCAATCTGGTGAACCTTCTTTGTACTTCCTCTATGGCAAAGATGTCTTTCCTCAGATTAGGGGACCAAAACTGCACACAATACTCCAGGTGTGGTCTCACCAAGGCCTTGTACAACTGCAGTAGTACCTCCCTGCTCCTGTACTCGAATCCTCTCGCTATAAATGCCAGCATACCATTTGCCTTTTTCACCGCCTGCTGTACCTGCATGCCCACTTTCAATGACTGGTGTATAATGACACCCAGGTCTCGTTGCACCTCCCCTTTTCCTAATCGGCCACCATTCAGATAATAATCTGTTTTCCTATTTTTGCCACCAAAGTGGATAACTTCACATTTATCCATATTAAATTGCATCTGCCATGAGTTTGCCCACTCACCCAACCTACCCAAGTCACCCTGCATCCTCTTAGCATCCTCCTCACTGCTAACTCTGCCACCCAGCTTCGTGTCATCCGCAAACTTGGAGATGCTGCATTTAATTCCCTCATCCAAGTCATTAATATATATTGTAAACAACTGGGGTCCCAGCACTGAGCCTTGCGGTACCCCACTAGTCACCGCCTGCCATTCTGAAAAGGTCCCGTTTATTCCCACTCTTTGCTTCCTGTCTGCTAACCAATTCTCCACCCACACCAATACCTTACCCCCAATACCGTGTGCTTTAAGTTTGCACACTAATCTCCTGTGTGGGACCTTGTCAAAAGCCTTTTGAAAATCCAAATATACCACATCCACTAGTTCTCCCCTATCCACTCTACTAGTTACATCCTCAAAAAATTCTATGAGATTCGTCAGACATGATTTTCCTTTCACAAATCCATGCTGACTTTGTCCGATCATTTCACCGCTTTCCAAGTGTGCTGTTATCACATCCTTGATAACTGACTCCAGCAGTTTCCCCACCACCGACGTTAGGCTAACCGGTCTATAATTCCCCGGTTTCTCTCTCCCTCCTTTTTTAAAAAGTGGGGTTACATTAGCCACCCTCTAATCCTCAGGAACTAGTCCAGAATCTAACGAGTTTTGATTTCTATTATATCTAATTTTTTCTTTCAACCATCTAGAATTGATCCAGCCTTTCTTCTATGGAAAACAAAGGGAATAACATGTTTTCGTGATTTATTCATGGATGATTGTCTTATGTCTTTTGAACAGCTGTCTAATAAATATAATTTGCCTAAATCACATTTTTTCAGATATTTACAGATTAGAAACTTTTTGAACACTACTTTATCTACCTTTCCGATATCACATCAAATTGAAGTTACAGAAAAAAACTTAGGTTTAAACCCTTATCAGAAGAGTTCCATAGCAATTATTTATGATCTGATTACGAAAATACATCTAGGTACATCTGATAAAATTAAGTATGAGTGGGAAAGAGAACTTCAAATATCTTTATCTACAGAGAAATGGGAAAAAATTCTTCAATTAGTCAATACTTCCTCAATATGTGCCAGACACACCTTGATACAATTTAAGGTGTTTCACAGGACTCATATGTCCAAGGATAAGTTAGCTTGTTTTTATTGCCATATAAATCCTGTTTGTGATAGATGTAATTCTGAGGTAGCTTCCTTGACACACATGTTCTGGTCTTGTCCTCTTCTAAAAATATTGGGAAGATATTTTTGATATTATCTCAGCAGTTCTGCGTATTGATTTACAACCTCATCCTATTACTGCAATTTTTGGACTACCAGTGATAGACTCTAATCGTTTATCCTCGCCAGCTTGTCATGTAATTGCATTTGTTACATTAATAGCCAGAAAATCTATTTTATTTAAATGGAAAGATTCTAATCCCCCCACTACATTTCAATAGTTTTCCTAAACGATAGCATGCTTAAACTTGGAGAAAATTAGGAGTGGTACTATGGATCCTTCAGTTAAATTTGAAGAAGCTTGGAGGCCATTTATTCAATATTTTCAAATGATGTAAGTTGACCCTTTCTAAATCTTTTGTAGTAATTTTTTGTTCATGTATAGAGGAGCGGAGTTAACGACAAATAATAATTTTAGCTGATGTAATATGACAGCCCAAGCTTTGTTTGTTTATTTTTTAGTTTAGGGGGTTTTCTTTTTCTCTCTTTATAAAATACCTTTTTCATGGTCAGTTACTACGAGATTGGGAGGCTAAGCTATATTTGTTACTTGGAATCTGTGCTTGTACATATTAATTGTTACTATTGTAATCCTGATCTCTATGTATCATCACTGTTATTGTGATGTTTAATTTTGAAACCTAATAAGAAGATTAGAAAAGGAAAAAGAAAGAAAGAATCTACTAGCCCTTATGTCTCTGGCATGTGGGAGGAAACCCATGCGGACGCGGGGAGAACATACAAACTCCTTACAGGCAGCAGCAGGAGTCGAACCCCGATTACTGGCACAGTAAAGCGTTAGGCTAACCTGGAAATATTGTGTTACGATGTGCATGGAAGATTCTATATGGGTACAACTGGAAATGTGAATTCACTTCAGTGAATACGTGACATTATCGTTGTTGCTCCATCTCGTGCCTTGTGGCTCAGTGGGCAGCATTTTTGCTGTTTCCATAGCACTTGACTGTTTTTTATGGGGCCGAGTTGCTAGCTCGATGCTCAACCCAGCACAGATAGAAAGTATGCAAAGAGCCAACTGGAACTGGACTCTGGACTATTTGCCTCAAGTTCCAGTGCTGATGCTGGTGCCACTACACCACTGGCCGGCTAAGTGACGTTATGGCCTGAACATCTACCTCTCCTGTGTTAACATCAACAGCAACGGACAGGTCTGAACTCTTTGCTCCACTGAGCAGTTTGCGGTGTTTAATTAAGAGACAATGGGAGGCCAAGTCCTTATTTGCAATACCGCTCTGGGGGAGCTTACTAAGAACAGCAGCCCGTTCCACAAGTGGATCGAGCTCAAGGTTCACAGCTGACTGTCCAAGCCCCAAGCTGACAGGGAGAGCTTTAGCAATGACTATCTCCATGATACATCGATGTTTATCCCATAATGGAGCTCAGCATGTTT
Organism: Mobula hypostoma; assembly: GCF_963921235.1. Lineage (NCBI taxonomy): Eukaryota > Metazoa > Chordata > Chondrichthyes > Myliobatiformes > Myliobatidae > Mobula > Mobula hypostoma. The sequence continues at coordinate 84,767,404 of NC_086107.1, read as the reverse complement.
GTGTGTGTGTGTGTGGTCTTGCTATAGCTACCAGCACTTACCTTCAGCCAGTGTCGAGGGTGGTCAGTGTGCAGGAACAATAAGCCCAATCAATAAAATGGAGGCAGGAGGTCTGAGGGAGAAATGTGAGATAATTCACATGTTACGAATTAATCAGTTTTACATTAATGAGTCTAATTGTTTGATGTTGTCTTAAATTACTTAATATTCTTATTTAAAAATACTAATTTTAATGTTCATTATGATTTGATTTTTAAATGGTTTTTGAAAATTAGAGCTATTCAGAAACTTCCAAGATCCTTAAAAGTTGCCCGATCCATTGAAGATGCTCAGGCAGTTGGAGAGTTGCTCCAACAAGCCATTCTCTGACTATTTAGAAAACATGACAGGCATCTGACCCATTAGGGTCAGTTCCTGCTCTTCCTCCGATGGACTGACTGATGTTTCCAGTGTCCCTTCAGTTAACCTACAATTTACTTCAAAGTCCAAAGTAAATTTATTATCAAAGTGCACACATGTCACCATATACAGCCACGAAATTCATTTTCTTGCAGGCATACTCAATAAATCCATAATAGAATGATAACTCTATTAGATCAGTGAAAGACTGCACCACCTTGGGCTTTCAACCAGTGTGAAAGACAACAAACTGTGTAAATATGAAAGGAAAGAAATAATAACAACAGTAAATACACAATAAATATCGAGAACATGAGATGAAGAGTCTTTGAAAGTGACTCCACTGATTGTGGAAACATTTCATAATGGAGCAACTGAAGTTATTCCCTTTGGTTCAAGAGCCTGATAGTTGGAGGGTAATAACGGTTCCTGAACTTGGTGCTGTGAGTTCTGAGGCTCCTTTACCTTCCTCCTGATGGCAGCTGTGAGAAGAGAATACGTCCTGAGTGGTGGGGGTCCAGCTGCTTCCCTGCAATAGCACTTCATGTAGATGTTGTCAATGGTGGGAAGGGTTTTACCTGTGATGGACTGGGCAGTAGCCACTAAATTTTGTAGAATTTTATGCTCAAGGGCATTGATGTTTCCAGACCAGGCTGTGATGCAGCCAGTCAATACATACTCCACCACACATCTATAGAAGTTTGTGAAAGTTTTAGATGTCATGCCAAATTTTCGTAAACTCCTAAGTAAGCACTGTCTTGTGCTGCCTTTAAACTTACAGGAAAACTCAATGTAATACAGCATAGTCTTAAAGAAATGAGTAGAAGTATGTAGGGTATTAACAGGAATAAGCTGCCAGTCAACCATCGTCAAAGTGACAAATGTTCTAAATCTTTAAGTCAAGGAACAGTTATTACCCTTTACCCTTGACAAGGCGCCACACGTGAGGATACTCAACAAGTTAACAGCTCATGGTATTACAGGAAAGATACTAGCATAGAGAGAGCATTGGCTGATTAACAGGAGGCAAGGAGTAGGAATAAAGGGAACCTTGTCTGGTTAGCTGATGGTGACTAGTGGTGTCTCCTCAGGGGACCGTGTTGGGACCGATTCTTTTTTTGTTTTTTGTCAATGGTTTGGATGGTGGAAATGATGGTTTTGTGGCCAAATTTGCAATTGATACAGATAGGTGGAAGGGCAGGTAGGTTTGAGAAAGTGGAGAGGCTACAGAAGCACCTGGGCAGATTCGGAAAATGGGTAAAGTGTCAGGAAATGTATGGTCATGCACTTTGGCAGAAAGAATGACAGCATGGACTATCTTCTAAATGGAGAGAAAATTCAAAAATCTGAGGTGCAAAGGGAGTTGGGAGTCCTTGTGCAGGATTCCCTAAAGCAGGGGTTTCCAACCTGTAGTCACAGGACTCTTTTCTTAATGATATTGGTCTGAGGCAGGGGACTCCAACCCTTTTTGCACCGCGGACCGGTTTAATATTGACAATATTCTTGCAGACGGGTCAACGGGGGGGGTGGGGTGGCGGGTGTTAATCACGACTGGAATATAGGTGATAAGTCAACTGCAAGTCACTTATAACTGGCTAATACACTCAATTTTGTTTCTAAAAGGGTTTATCTAACAAATATAATATTAAACACACCACATATTTTCCTCGCATGAATATAGTGATAAGTCAATTATAAGTCACTTATAAATCAATAGCATCATAACATTTTAAGTAACGTTTGGATATTAAACACACAGAGCATATTTTCCTCTTATGAACATATAAAATCATTGCAACACATCAATATCGGTGAATCAGTGGGAGCCCTGGGCTTGTTTCCCTGCAACAAGACGGTCCCATCGAGGGGTGATGGGAGACAGTGATACTCGAAGGGGGTTCCTTATGTCCAGTCTATTCCGCAATTTAGTTTTCATTGCATTCACTGCATCGAAGGAAGCTTTCTTTTTTTTTGCAGTCTCAGCCTCAGCTATCTCTGCATTATCATCATCGTTAGGCCTTTTATGTCCCCTACCACCTTTTCCAAAGAAACTCTCAAGCGACATTTGTTTTTTAACTCATCGAATAGTTGTAGGTTAATGACCGACTGATGATCTCGCGTGGGTAATGACCTTGTGTGCATAATGACCTCACGTGTGTTCAAGTTCAACAGTGCGTGACAGGGAATGAGGAAAGGTGCAGCTGACTCATATCGTTTCATATCGCCAAATCATATTGTTTCCTCGCGGCCTAGTAGCACATGCTTTGCGGCCCGATACCAGTCTGCGGCCTGGTGGTTGGGGACCACTGGTCTGAGGCATAAAAAAGTTTGGGAATCCCTGCCCCAAAGGTTAACTTGCAGGCTGAGTCATTGGTGAGGAAGGCAAATGTGATGTTCGCAATAATTTTGAGAGAACTAGAATGTACAGACAAAGATGTAATGCTGAGGCTTTATAAGGCACTGGTGAGGCCTCATTTGGAGGATTGTGAGAAGTTTTGGGCCTCTTATCTAAGAAAGGATGTGCTGACATTGGAGAGCGTTCGAAGGAGGTCCACTAGATGACTCAGGGAATGAACAGATTATCATATAAGGAGCATTTGATGGCTCTGGGCCTGTGCTCACTGGAGTTTAGAAGAATGACAGGGGATCTCATTGAAACCTATCGAATATTGAAAGGCCTAGATAGAATGGATGTGGAGAGAATGTTTCCTATAGCGGGGGAGCCTAGGACCCGACAGCACAACCTCAGAATATAGGGACATCCATTTAGAACGGAGGTGAGGAGAAATTTCTTTAGGTAGAGGGTGGTGAATCTGTGGAATTTGTTGCCACAGGCAGCTGAGGAGGTCAGGTCACTGGGGGTGTTTAGGGCAGAGGCTGATAGGTTTTTGATTAGTCAGGGTGTGAAAGGTTATGGGGAGAAGACAGGAAAATGGGATTGAGAGGGAAATAGATTAGCCATGATGTAAGAGTAGAACCATCTTGATGGGCTGAATGGCTCAATTCTGCTCCCATGTCATATGGTCTTCAGTCTAACCATCAAGCTCCTGAACCAGTGTGGATGAACTTCACTCACCTCAACACTGAACTGATTCCACAACCAATGGACTCACTTCAAAGGACTCTACAACTCATTTTCTCAGTATTATTTATTTATATATTTATTATTGCTTGTTTTTCTCATATATTTGCAGTTTGCCTTCTTTTGCACATTGGTTGATAGTCAGTCTTTGTGTGTAATTTCTTCATTGATTCTATTGCATTTTTCTGTTCTGCTGTAAAAACTTGCAGGAAAATTATTCTCAGGGTTGTATATGGTGACACATGTGCATTGATAGTAAAGTTACTTTGAACTTTGAACCTTGGAAGCAGTGATTTGAAGAGAGACACAGATACTGCAGAGCCTGGAATCCACTGCTGAACTCGATGGCTCGAGCAGCGTCTGTCGGAGGGCAGGAATTGCACTGCTATGAGTCAAACCCCCGTGTCTCAGTCCTGACGTAGATATACAACCCAAAACGTTGGCTGTACATCTCCTCCCACAGACGCTGCTTGATTGAGTTTGAGGATGGAGTTAGCTGAGATTTTTCTCGGGTTCTGTATTGCTTCTCTGTGCTTTCTATGTGATGAGCTGTGAACGCAAGAGATCCTGCAGATGCTGGGAATCCAGAGCAACACACACAGAATGCTGGACGAACTCAACAGGTCAGGCAGCATCTGTGGAGAGGAACATTTTGGACCGAGACCTTTATCAGGACTGGATAGGAATGGAGAAGAAGGAGGTGAGGGGGGCAGGGAATGCGTGCATGCTTGACTCTAACTGAGCTCATAGTCAAAGAGCCAGAGAACAGCAGAGGACACAGATGGGTGAGGTGCTTCAGCCCAAACCTTCGAGTGCTTATTCCTCTCCACAGACTCTACCTGACCTGCTGAGCTCCTCCAGCATTTTGTGGGTGGGGCTGAAGGCTTCCAGCACCTGCTGAATCTTTTGTGTCTAAGGGAGTTGGAGACTCGGTTCTTTGTAATTTTTTTCTGGAATGCATGGATATCTTTGTTCTTTACTCAACAAAACTTTGCATCCCAGTTATTGCAACGCTAAGTGACAGGCTGAAAAACATTTAACACTCCAGCCTGGCCTGAGCTCGGGAGCTTAACAACAGTAGCCAATTGTTGTGTGTAATAAAGACAGTTACACTGAGAGTACTAGACGGTACAGTCACTGTCTCACGGCTCTGCTGATATGAATTCAATGCTGACCTTCAGTATTGCCTCTGGGGAGATAGTACCTCTGTGGATTTCCGCCGGTGCTCTGAATTCCATCTCAACGCAGTCTGACGATTGTGTTGGCTGCAGCCCACGATAGTCACCTCACCTCTGGCACAAACACGGCATGCCCACAACTCACTAATCCTAACCATATCACTTTGGAATGTGCAAGGAAACTGAAGAACCATGTGGTCACTGGAAAAACATAGAAACTCCTCACACACCGCAACAGGAAATGAACTCTAATCAGTCATCTCTGGTGCTACAATGGCATTGCATTAACCACTAGAATACACTCACTGGCCATTTTATTAAGGACCCTCTGTACCTAGTAAAGCAGCCACTGAGTGTATGTTCACTCTGCTACTGTAGCCCATCTACGTCAAGGTTTGACATGTTGTATGTTTAGAGATGCTCTTCTGCACCCCACTGTTGTAACACATGGTTATTTGAGCTACTGTCACTTTCCTGTCAGCTTGAGCCAGTCTGGCAATTCTCCTCTGATTTCTCGCATTAACAAGGTGCTTTCACTCGCAGAACTGCCATTCACTGGCTGTTTTTTGCTTTTCACACCATTCTCGGTAAACTCTAGAGACTGTTGTGTATGAAAATCCCAGGAGATCAGCAGTTTCTGAGATACTCAAACAACCCTGCCTGCAACTAACAATGATTCCATGGTCAAAGTCACTAATATCACATTTTTGCCCCATTCTGATGTTTGTTCTGAACAACAATTGAACCTCTTGACCATGTCTGCATGCTTTTATGTAGAGTTGAGTTGGGTGATGAGCTTCTTCATTGATGAGTAAGTGTACAGGTGAAACCCCCTGGTTTCCACAGCTACATAAGTCTGGGGAAGACACACTGCCCATGAGATCGAGACTGCTCTCCCACCCCAAACCCCGGTTTGTGTGGTTGCTGGGTAGTTTGCTACCCCGTTACAAATGAGTACCATGAAATAACAGACAGTACAATTCATGCAATTAAAGAAATTATATTTATGAACCAAAACTTAACTGAAGGGCTAATAAAGAAAAACAAAAAGAAAAGGACCCATTTTAATTAAACAGTCAAACGTGCACAAGTTGGAGCTCAAAGCTCCACTGATCCCCAGTCGATCTTGCTCCCGAGCTCCCTCGAATCACGGTCCCACGCTGGGTCAAATCCAACAACCGGTTCTTTCCAGCGTCTTCTCTCTTCAACTCTCCCCGAACAAAAAAAAAAACCAAGACCAACCTTCTTAATTGGACAGCATGCATTCCTCAGTATCCCTTATCTTCAACAATAACCCAAACAGGCTGAAAGCAGAACAAACTGCTCTTACGGAGCTGCTAAATGGAATACTTACAGCAGAGCAGTAAAGATGTGAACCAGGGTGTTACACAGGTGTACCTCATAAAGTGGTGACCGGGTGTATAGAATTATCACCTAGATAGGGTAGATGCCCAGTACCTGCTTCCCGCAGTCTGGGTTGTCTAAGATGAGAGAGAATGGATTTAATTTGAGAAGGTCGACGTTTAAAGCGGATCGAAGGGTAAAGGGCAGTTGTCAGCTGGAAAGAGGAGCAAGAGGAGGTGGAGGAGGCAGGAATGCCAACAACATTTAGGAGGGATTTGGGCAGGTACCTGAAAGAGGAGGACACCGAGGGATGTGGAATTAATGCGGTTGTGGGATTAGTTTAGATAGGTATGGTGGGCTACAGAAAGTGGTGGGCTGAATGGCCTATTTCTATGCTATCAAACACTATGACTCTTTAACCTCACCATTCACCTTGTCATAGAAGAGGTACCTTGCCAATGAAAAATACTTAGATTATTTTATTAAGTGTATAGTGAAGACGGTAAGACATAGGAACAGAACAAGGCCAAATGGCCCATCAAGCCTGATCATGGCTGATTTATTTGCTTTCTCAACTCCATTCTGCGGCCTTTACCCCGTAACCTTCGAGACCTTCCTTGTTATCCTTCCAAGGCTTTCTTGGTAGAGTGTGCGTTTGGCTGTCTGAGGGTGTGGTGAGGGTTAGGCCACAATCTGCGTTGTTGCCTGTTTGCGGCTGCCCGGGGTGGAGGCGTTGGAGTCCGTGTGCTCCACCGGAGTGGTGGAGGTCGTGAGGTGTGGCACCCATGCTGCCGACCTCAGTGCTGCCCCCCAGTGTTGGCTCGGCAGAAGACAAGACGTACTTATTGTGTTTGACTGCAAACCGCCGCAGTATTCATGAACTCAAGAACCTAGACTATATTTTTTCCGTGACTCCATTTTACTGCTGTCATATTAGATACCAAAAGATATAGGGACAGAATTAGGCCATTTAGCCCATCGAGTCTGCTCCGCCATTTCATCATGGCTGAACCAATTTTCCTCTCAGGCCCAATCGCCTGCCTTCTCCTTGTTTCCCTTCATGCTCTGACCAATCAAGAGTCTGTCAACCTCTGCCTGAAATATACATAAAGACTTGGCCTCCACACTAGCCTGTGGCAATGAATTCCACAGATTCACCATTCTCAGGCTGAAGAAATTCCTCCAAATCTCCGTTCTAAAAGGATGCCCCTCTATTCTGAAGCTGTGTCCTCTGGTTGTAGACTCTCCGACCATAGGAAACCTCATCTCCAAATCCATTCTATCAAGGTCTTTCAACATTCGAAAGGTTTCAATGAGGTCATCCCTCATTCTTCTGAATTCTAATGAATACAAGCCTTGAACCATCAAACGCTTTTCATATGACAAGCCAATCAATCCTGGAATCATTTTTGTGAACCTCCTTTGAACACTCCCAAGTTTCAGTGCATTCTTTCTAAGATAAGGGGCCAGAACTGCTCACAATACTCCATGAGGCCTCACCAGTGCTTTATAAAGTCTCAACATTACACACTTGCTTTTATATTCTAGCCCCCTTGAAATGAATACTAACATCACATTTGCCTTTCTCACCACAGACTCAACCTGCAAATTAACCTTTAGGGAATCCTGCACAGGGACTTCCAAGTCCCTTTGAACCTCAGTTTTTTTGTATTTTCTCTCCAATTAGAAAATAGTTAACCCTTTCATTTCCTCTACCAAAGTGCATAGCCATACACTTCCTGACACTGTATTCCATCTGCCACTTCTTTGCCCATTCTCCTAAGCTGTCTGTCCTTCTGTAGCCTCTCTTCTTCCTCAAAACTACCTGCCCCTCCACCTACCTTCATATTGTCTGCAGACTTCTCATCAAAACCATCAATTCACCATCCAACTCATTGACATATGACACAAAAAGAATCGGTCCCAACACAGTCCCCTATGGCTCCCTTTATTCCCACTCTATGCCTCCTGCATATCAGCCACTGCTTTCTCCATGCTAGAATTTTTCCTGTCATACCATGGGCTCACAGCTTGCTAAGCAGTCTCACGCGAGGCTCCTTGTCAAAGGCCTTCTGAAAATTCCAAGTACATAACATCAGTTAATTGCCTTTTGTCTATCTTGCTTGTTATTTCTTCAATGAGTTCCAATAGATTTTCCAGGCAAGATTTTCACTTGAAACCATGCTGACTTTGGCCTATTTTATCATGTGGCTCAGAGTACCCTGAGACCTCATCCTTAATAATAAACTCCAACATATTCCCAACCACTGAGGTCAAACTCACTGGCCTATAGTTTCCTTTCTTCTACCTCTCTCCCTTCTTGAAGAGAAAAGTGACATTTGCAATTTCCCATTCTTCCAGATTCATTCCAGAATCTAGTGATTCTTGAAGATCATTACTAATGCCTCCAAAATCCCTTCAGCCACCTCTTTCAGAACCCTAGTGTGTACCCATCTGGTCCAGGTGACTTATCTATCTTCAGACCTTTCAGTTTCCTAAGAACATTCTCTCTATGCTAACGTCACACACTTCATGACCACTGACATCTGGAACTTCCAGCATACTGCTAGTGTCTTCCATAGTGAAGACTGATGCAAAATACTTACTCAGCTTGTCCGCCATTTCATTGTCCCACATTACTACCACTTTTCTAGCAGTCCAATATCTACTTTCGTCTTTCTTTTACTCTTTATGTATCTGAAGAAACTTTTGGTATCATCTTTAATATTATTGGCTATCTTACTTTTGTATACCATCTTTACCTTATTATTGATTTTTTTAGTTGCCTTTGATGGTTTTTAAAAGCTTCCCAATTCTCTAACTTCCCACTTATTTTTGTTCTATTATATGCCCTCTCTTTGGTTCTATGTTGGCTTTGATTTCTCATGTTAGCCAGTGTTGTGTCATCTTTCCTTTAGGATACTTCTTCCTCTTTGGGATGTATATATCCTGTGCCTTCTGAATTGCTTCCAGAAATTCCAGCCATTGCTGCTCTGCTGTCATCCCTGCCAGTGTTTGTTTCCAATTAATACTGGCCAGCTCCTCTCTCATGCCTCTGTAATTCCCTTTACCCAACTGTAATACTGATGCATTTGACTTTAGCTTCTCCTTCTCAAATTTCAGGGTGACTTTGATCATATTATGTTTACTTTCCCCTAAGGGTCCTTTTACCTTCAACTCTCTCATCAGTTCAGGTTTATTGCACAACACCAAATCCAGAATAGCCGATCCCCTAGTGGGCTCAAATGTGACACAAAATGCTGGAGGAACTCAGCAGGCCAGGCAGCATCTATGGAAAAGAGTATAGTCAATGTCTTGGGCCGAGACCCTTCAGCAGGACTGGAGTAAAAAAGGTGCGGAGTCAGAGTTCGAAGGTGGGGGGAAGGGGACAGAGAAACACAAGCTGGTAGGTGAAATCAGTGCGGGGGGGGAAGTAAAGAGCTGGGAAGTTGATTAGTGAAAGAGATGCAGGGCTGGAAAAGTGGGCATCTAATAGGAGAGGACGGAAGGTCATGGAAGAAAGAAAAGGGGGAGGAGCACCAGAGGGAGGCCGATGGGCGGGCAAGGAGATAAGGTGAGAGAGGGGGAAAAGGGATAGAAAATGTTGAAGAAGTAAGGGTGCATGACTGGAAGTTTGAGAAATAGATGTTCAGCCATCAGGTTGGAAGCTACCCAGATGGAACATAAGGTGTTGTTCCTCCAACCTGAGTGTGGCCCCATTGTGACGGTAGAGGAGGCCATGGACTGACATGTCAGAATGGGAGTGGGAAGTGGAATTAAAATGGGTTGCCACAGGGAGATTCTGCTTTTTCTGGTGGATGGAATGTAGGTGTTTCATGAAGCAGTCTCCCAATCTACGTCGGGTCTCACTGATATATAGGAGGCCACACCGGGAGCATCAGGTACAGTAGGTACAGTTAGGTGAAGTGTTGCCTCACCTGGAAGGACTGTTTGGGGCTCTAAATGGTAGTGAGGGAGGAGATGTAGGTGTGGGTGTAGCATTTGTTGCGCTTGTGAGGATAAGTGCCAGGAGGGAGATCAGTAGGGAGTGACGAATGAACAAGGGAGTCAAGTAGGGAGTGATCCCTGTGGAAAGCAGGAAGTGGAGGGGGGGGTAAGGAAAGATGTGTTTGGTGGTGGGGTGCTGTTGGAAGTGATGGAAGTTTTGGAGATTTATGTGGAGGCTGGTAGGGTGGTAGGTGAGGACAAGAGGAAACCTATCCCTGGTGGGGTGGCATGAGGACGGAGTGAGGGCAAACGTGCGTGAAATGGACGAGATGCGGTTGAGAGCAACCATGATCTGCTCTAAAGAGCCATCTTGTAGGCTCTGTAGAAAATCTCCCCCCTGGAATCCAGCACCGACCCTGTTTTTCCAATCTACCTGCATATAGAAATCCCCCATGACTATTGTACAAAGCACTTTTAGCATCCATTTTCTATCTCCCATTGTAATTTGTAGACCACATCCGTACTATTGTTTGGGGATCTGTATACAACTCCCATTAAATCCTTAGCTCGATCCTCGATAATTCAATACCTTCCAACTCTATGTCATCTCTTTCTAATGATTTTATTTTATTTTTTATCAACAGAGCAATGCTGCCCTGTCTGCCTTCCTGACTGTCCTTTCGATACAATGTTTCTCCTTGGATATTAAGCCCTGAGCTGTAATCTTCTTTCAGCCATGATTCAGTGATCCCTACATGCCAATCTGCAACTGTGCTAAAAGTTCATCTACCTTATTCCGTACACTACACACATTCAAATTTAACACCTTCAGTCCTGTATTCACTCTTTTCAATTTTGTCCACCTTTTATGTTGCAACTCATCCTGTTGACTGCAATTTTGCCCTATCAACAGCCTCTCCTCACTACACATTGCCTCTGTTTTTAAACCAGCTACTTCATCTTCAGTCCTATCATCCACCTTTCCTACCATAGTTCTTGCATTAAAATATACGCAGTTTAGGACACTAGTCGCACCATGTTCAATGCTTTGATTCCTAACTTTGTCTGAGCTCTTACCATAATCTGCCTCCACAACCTCTCCACTAACTGTTCAAAACTCTGATTCTCATTGACCTGCAACTCTAGTTTAAACCCCACCGTGCAGCATTAACAAGCCTTCCCACTGTTATGTGTTATGTGTGCCTTGTGCTGTGTATGACTTTTGGTACTGTGTTTTGTACCTTGGCCCTGGAGGAACAATGTTTTGTTTGGCTGCATTCATGTATGGTTTAAAGACAGTTAATCTGGAACTTGAACTTGGACATTATTAGGAATCAGAATCAGGTTTAATATCACTAACATATTGTAAGTCATGAAATTTGTTGTTTTGCAGCAGCAGTACATTGAAATATCTAAAAAATAGCATAACTTGCAAAAAAACACATTTAAATTAAATAAATATTCCAAAAAGACAGCAAAAATAGTGAGGTAGTGTTCATGGTTTCATTGTCTGTTCAAAGATCTCATAGCTCAAGGGAAGAAACTATTCCTAAATTTTAATTCCTGGGTTTAAGAATTCCCAGGATCCCTCTGAATCTGTCTCTTTTCTCCCAGAGACCAATAATCTTCTATTTAATTCTCAAAACATTTATTCAATATCTATTTCTTATCTTTGAAAGATTTATCTTTTTTAACCTACTGCTGAAAGCCAGTAGCTTTGAAGTGAATTCATTATCTTTATTCATTTGAGATTCTCTTCAGACCAGACTTCACTAATCTCATTGTGTATATGAGTCTGACATCCCAGTGTGGCATTGAAAGAGAAAGTTCCGGAAACACTCAGCAGGCCAGACAGCATATGTGGAGGGAGAAGCAGAAGGTAATGTTTTAGGATCAGCGGTCCTTCAGAGCAGACGTTATTCTGGAGCAACACACGAAGGAGCTGGAGGAACTCAGCAGGTGTAGAGGGAAATGGACAGCTGAGGTTTCAGGTTGAGATATTAATTCCACTTCTCGCTCCACAGAAGACAGGGGAGCTTGTACGTTCTTCTCATAAATGCATGGGTTTCTTCCAGGTGTTCTGGTTTCCTCCTGTATTCCAATATCGGTTTGCAGGTTAATTGGGGGCACAGGTTCGTTGGACCGGAAGGGCTCGTTACTGGGCTGTATCACTAAATAAATGTAAAGATGCTGTCTGACTTGGTGAGTTCCTCCAGCATTGTTTGTGTGCTGCTATCAGGGGTGCATCCAGCCAGGATAAGGATACCTTACGATCTGTTACTGACATCACTGGCATCTTTATACACTGCACTTGGGTCCTTTCAATGCTGGCATTGGAGAGGGTCCAGAGGAGGTTCACAAGAATGATTCCAGGAATGGAAGGGTTAACATATGAGGCCCGTTTGATGGCTCTAGCCAGTACTTGCTGGAGTTTTGAAGAATGAGGGGGGATTTCATTGAAGACTATCAAATATCAGAAGGCCTGGACAGAGTGGATGTGGAAAGGATGTTTCCTGCATTGGGAGAGTCTAGGACCAGAGGGCACAACCTCAGATTAGAAGGATATTCCTTTAGAACAGAGATGAGGAGGAATTTCTTTAGCCAGAGGGTGGTGAATCTGTGCAATTCAATGCCACAGATGACTGTGGAGGCCAAGGAGTGGTTGATCGATTCTTGATTCATCTGGGCATCAAAAATTACAGGAGAAGGCAAGAGAGTAGGATTGAGAGGGATATTAAATCAGCCATGATGGATTGGCAGAGCAGACTTGATGGGCCAGATAGCTTAACAGTGCTCCTATGTTTTATGGTCTGATGTTCTTCACCTTCCTGCCTAAATAGCTTGCCTTCAATTCACCAGGCACTTGTTCAAATGCTGATTCTTCCTGCTAATACGCTTTACTTATTTTGTATACATATGAAAAACAACAGCTTCAAAGTGAGTTCTTTCCCTCTGTTCATTGGCAGATGCCAGCTCAGTATTTTGGGAGTTTCTTGGCAGCCTTTTGTTAACAGATGTCAAACGATGCACTCGACACATGGGGAAACTAAACTAGTCAACATCAGAGGGCCATTTCACAGCAATAGAGCTTGCCAATAATTTCAGTGGATAGAGACTCTGTCTACTGATGGCCATCCTGAGTACTGTTTGCAGCAAAAACTTTATAAAAGGGCATACTCAGCTCATAGGCTTGGTTATGTAATTACTCAAATTGAGTGTTATGTTCTCCTCAGGGGTTGTCTATTGGTGGGCCTTCCGGTGACTGTAGAGGCTGATCTAGGATCCACGTATTCTGGTGCAGTGTGGGCAAGAGTAAGTGGTGGCTGTCGTTAGTGATAAACACAGGAGACTCCATAGGTGCAGGAAATCCAGAGTAACACACTCAAAATCCTGGAGGAACTCGCCAGATCAGAGAGCATTCGTGGAGAAGACTAAATAGTCGAGATTTCAGGCCAAGACTCTTAGTCAGAACTGGTTAGTGGTTGAGTCATTTAGTTGTTCAGTCTCTGATTTCAGAGCTGCTGCTAGTTCTCTGCGGCACAGCAGAGGTCTCTGTCATGTAACGCAGCTCCCTCTTGAACAGATTTCCTCTGGGTGCATCTATTGAGTGCAATGGCTTCCCAGTTTTTAGATGTGATGTAGAATTTCTTTGACCTTTCTGAATCTTTTTTTTTCTAACTTAAATTATATGAATAGAGGAGGGGAGTTGATGACATTACTGAACGTGTCTGATTCAAGATAGTGGTCTAGCCCTGTTTTGTTCTGTTTTTTGGGGTTTTTTTCCCTCTTTTTCTTTTGAGGATTTTTTTTTGTTTATATATATTTTTTTCTTTTTATTTCTTTTTTGATGACTAATTTCATTATGAGTTTGGAAGTCTATTATTCCTATGTTACTTAAAATCCTTTTTCTATATGCTGATTAAGATTATTCCAATCTCTTTGTACCAACTTTGTTATTGACTTAATAATTTTGAAAATTAATGAAAAGATTTAAAAAGAAAAGAAAAGAATTTCTTTAACTGTCGACTGTACCTCTTCCTAGAGATGCTGCCTGGCCTGCTGCCTTCACCAGCAACTTTTATGTGTGTTGCTTGAATTTCTTCAAGTTGAATTTCATGTTATCTTTGAAGCGTTTCCTTTGGTTGACCTTCCTTCAACTGGGAGTAAAAGGATAGATTTGGGGAGATGTGAGTGAGGCGTCCAGATGTCATAACCTCTTTGTCAGACTAGGTGTTGTTTTATCGTGGTGGAGATGGTATTCATGTCAACCTTTTCCACTATGCTGGAATTAGTATGTCTGACCTTCTTTTGGTGGTATTGTTCCAAGGCTCTCCGGTGCCTATTGGAGATGGTGGGCTTGGACTTCAATCTCAACCATCGTTGCAAACAGTCTCTCCCGCAAATTGATAGGGTTGTTAAGAAGGTGTGCGGTGAAGGTCTTCATTAGTCAAGGAATTGAGGTCAAGAGCCACGAGATAATGTGGCAGCTCTATAAAACTAGTTAGACTGCACTTGGAATATTATCTTCAGTTCTGGTTGCCACATTATAAGATGGATGTGGAAGCTTTGGAGATGGTGCAGAGGAGATTTACCAGGATGCTGTCTGGATTAGACAGCATGTCTAATGAGGATAGGATGAGCAAGTGAGAGCTTTTCTCGTTGGAGTGAAGGAGATTGAGAGGCAATTTGATAGCGGTGTACGAGATACAAGGCATAGATCAGGTGGACAGCCAGAATCATTTTCCCAGGATGAAAATGGCTTAAAGAAAAGGTGATTGGGGGAGAGTATAAGGGGAATGCTAGGAATGTGTTTTTAACATGGAACACTGCCCAGAGTGGTGGTAGAGGCAGATACATTGGGGGCACTTAAAAAAACTCTTAGATAGGCACACGGATGATAGAAAAATGGAGGTAAGAAAAGGTTAGATTGATCTTGGATTAGGTTAAAAGGTTGGTACAACATCATGGGATGAAGGGCCTGTACCATACTGTAATGTTCTATGTTCTATCTTCTCTCTGTCTGTGGGGTGCTGGAGGAACTCGGAAACAGAAGAAGGGTCTCGATCCGAAACACCAACTCTCCTTTTCCCTTCCATGGGTGCTGCTTGACCCCCTGAGTTCTTCCTGCACCTTTGTGTGTTCTTCTCACTCAGACGATTGCTTTGTTGCAACGGTGGGCAAGGCCGCTACCTTGGGGAAAAATGCCTGTGGGGAAACAATGGGTTGGTTCGATTAAGACGGTAGAGATGCTTCTTCCGAGTTTCGACGGCCCGGGTTCGATCTCAACCTCTAGTGCTGTCTGTGTGGAGTTTTCATGGTTTCCTTGTGCCTGCATTGGCTTCCCCTGGATGCCCCATCTTCCTTCTGCATCCCAGACAAACCCAAAGGTTGGTGGGTCAGCCGGCCAGTGTTAATTGCCCTCAGTGTGTAGGGGTGGGATAGAATCTGAGGGAGACAGGGGTGTGAGAGTTGATGGGAATGTGGGGGTGAGCGGGCAATAAAATAGGATTTTTGTAGGATTAGACCATAAGGCCATAAGACATAGGATCAGAATTAGACCGGTCAACTCTCTGAGTCTGCTCCACTATTCCATCATGGCTGATTTATTATACCTCTCAACCCCATTCTCCTGCCTTCTACCTGTAACCTTTAACACTCTGACTAATCTCTGACCTGCACTTGTAGTTGTGAGAGTTATGTGGCTGGTCCTGTTGACTTTCTATTCAATGGTGACTCCCTGAAAGGTTGTTGAGGAAAAATATTACATAGCTGAAGTGAAACTCACTTCTCGGTCTTGTTGAGTTAAAAGTCCAATGTTCCAGGGAAAATATGCATGGGCAAACACAAACTTCCGATAATAGATCCCCACCTAAGCTGGAGACATAGGTGGGGGGACCATAGGTTCATAAGACCATAAGACATTGGTACAGAATGAAGCCATTCAGTCCATCGAGTCTGCTGCACTATTCCATCATGCCTGATTTATTATCCTTCTCAAACCCATGCTCCTGCCTTCCCTGCCTTTTTCCCATAACTTTTGATGCCTTGACTAAACAAGAATCTATCAACCTCTGCTTTAAATATACCCCATGACTTGGCCTCCACAGCCGTCTGTGGCAAAGAATTCCCGAGATTCACCACCCTCAGGCTAAAGAAATCCTGTGTTCTAAATGAACGTCTTTCGATTCTGAGGCTGTGCCCTTTGGTCCTAGACTCACTAACTTTAGGAAACATCCTCTCCATGTCCACTCTATCTAGAGCTTCCAATATAGGATACGGGGTACTTTGTAGTCAATGCAGACTCAGTAAGCCCAAGTTTCCCCATGCTATAGAACTCAGTGAATGTAAGGAAATTACAGGGAACATATATAACATACTGGTTTAGATACATCTACATCAGGGGTTCCCAACCATTTCTATGCCATACTATTAACCAAGGGTTCCGTGGACCTCAGGTTAGGAACCCCTGCTCTAGATGATTATGTCCATGTCTGGCTGATACAGTTTTCAAATATGTTCAGTACAGCAACAGGCTCTTCAGCAGCCATCAGACTCCTGAACCAGTGTGGGTAACTTCACTCACCTCAACACTGAACCGGTTCCATGACCTATGGACTCTCTTTCAAGGATTCTACAACCTATGTTCTCAGTATTATTTATTCATTCACACAATTGTTTTCTCCAACAAAGAACAGTACAGCTCAGGGACAAGCCACTCAGCCCACAATGTTGTGCCAAACCAGCGAAAAAGCAAATTAAAAACACTCAAACACCATGTCCATATCCCTCCATCTTCCTAATATTAATGTGCCTATCCAAATATCTCTTAAAAACCTCCAATGTATTTGCCTCTACAACCATACCAGGCAGTGCAATCCAGGCATCCTCCACTCTCTGAGTAAAAAACTTACCCCTCACATCCCCCTTGAACCTAACCCCTCTCACCTTCAATGCATGCTCTCTGGTATTAGATATTTCAACTCTGGGAAAAAATATTCCCTGTCTACTGTATCTATGCCTCTCATAATTTTATAAACCTCTGTCAGATCTCCCCTCAGCCTCTCGCGATAGCACATGCTCTCTAAACCAGGCAGCGTCCTGGTGAAGCTCTTCTGCACCATCTCCAAAGCCTCAACAGGGGCGCAACCAGAACTGTATGCAATACTCCAGATGTAGCCTAACCAGAATTTTATAAAGTTGCAACATAACCTCATGAGTTTTGAACTCAATGCCTCAAATAATAAAAACAAGCATTTTGTAAACTGGTTAACCACCTTATCAAACTGTCTAGCCACTTTCAAGGAGCTATGAATTTGGATGACAAGGTCTTTCTGCTCAGCAACACTGTTAAGGATCTTGCCCTTAACAGTGCACTGTCTCCTTGCATTTGCCCTACCAAGGTGCAACACCTCATTTATCTGGGTTGAACTCCATCTGCCATTTCCCAGCTTATATCTGCGCACTGTCCATTCTCTGCACCGTTATGGGCCTATCTAACAGCCTCTTCAAGGCCTTTACCGTTTCTGCCTCCATTGCCACCCCTGGCCACGCATTCCAGGAACCTACCACTCTCTGTACAAATATTTACTACCAATATAACCAACGTAACAATAACAGCCCGGAAACAGGCCATCTCAGCCCTTCTAGTCCGTGCTGAGCTCTTACTCTCACCTAGTCCCACCGACCTGCACTCAGCCCAGAACCCTCCATTCCTTTCCTGTCCTTTAGCTATCCAATTTAACTTTAAATGACAACATCGAACCTGCCTCAACCACTTCTGCTGGAAGCTCATTCCACACAGCTACCACTCTCTGAGTAAAGAAGTTCCCCCTCATGTTACCCCTAAACTTTTGCCCTTTAACTCTCAACTCATGTCCTCTTGTTTAAATGTCCCCCACTCTCAATGGAAAAAGCCTATCCACATCAACTCTATCTATACCCCTCATAATTTTAAATACCTCTATCAAGTCCCCCCTCAACCTTCTACGCTCCAAAGAATAAAGACCCAACTTGTTCAACATTTCTCTGTAACTTAAGAGATGAAACCCAGGTAACATTCTAGTAAATCTTTTCTGTACTCTCTCAATTTTGTTGACATCTTTCCTATAATTCAGTGACCAGGACTGTACACAATACTCCAAATTTGGCCTTATCAATGCCTTATACAATTTCAACATTACATCCCAACTCCTATACTCAATGCTCGGACTTATAAAGGCCAGCATAGCAAAAGCTTTCTTCACCACCCTATCCACATGAGATTCCACTTTCAGGGAACTATGCACCATTATTCCTAGATCCCTCTGTTCTACTGCATTATTCAATGCCCTACCATTTACCATGTATGTCCTATTTTGATTAGTCCTACCAAAATGTAGCACCTCACATTTATCAGCATTAAACTCCATCTGCCATCTTTCAGCCCACTCTTCTAACTGGCCTAAATCTCTCTGCAAGCTTTGAAAACCTATTTCATTATCCACAACTCCACCTATTTTAGTATCATCTGCATACTTACTAATCCAATTTACCATCCCATCATCCAGATCATTAATATATATGACAAACAAAATTGGACCCAGTACAGATCCCTGAGGCACACCACCAGACAATGGCCTCCAATCTGACAAACAGTTATCCTCCACTACTCTCTGGCATCTCCCATCCAGCCACTGCTGAATCCATTTTACTACTTCAATATTAATGCCTAACGATTGAACCTTCCTATCTAACCTTCTGTGTAGAACCTTCCGTGTGGAACCAAGGACTAAGCTTCGACAACTTTTTAGATTATTTAGATTATGAGGACACGCAGTCCTCTTTTATTGTCATTTAGTAATGCATGCATTAAGAAATGATACAATGTTCCTCCAGAATGATATCACAGAAACACAAGACAAACCAAGACTAAAAAACTGACAAAAACCACATAACTATAACATATAGTTACAACAGTGCAAAGCAATACCGTAATTTGATAAAGAACAGACCATGGGCACAGTAAAAAAAGTCTCAAAGTCTCTCAAAAGTCCCATCATCTCATGCAGACGGTAGAAGGAAGAAAAACTCTCCCTGCCATGAGCTTCCAGCATTGCAAACTTGCCAATGCAGCATCCTGGAAGCACCCGACCACAACCGACTCTTGAGTCCATCCGAAAACTTTGAGCCTCCGACCAGCCCTCCGACACTGAGCACAGAGCACCATCTCTGCTGAGCGCTTTGACCCCAGCCCCGGCAACAGGCAATAAGCAAAGCTGAGGATTTAGGCCCTTCTCCTCCGGAGATTCTCGATTGCACAGTAGCAGCGGCAGCGAAGCAGGCATTTCAGAAGCTTCTCCAGATGTTCCTCCGTGCTTCTCACGTCTGTCTCCGTCAAATCAGGATTGTGCACTGTACCTACTTACAAATACGATATTATTTCGGAGCGACTGCGCGCGTTGCGTTGCGCTGCCATCTTCTCCTCCCCTCCTAACTAACTAACTGAATATTTAAAATTGGCTTACAAAGTTTATCTTTGAGGAGAGACCCCTGTCACTATAGCACTTCCCAGCCCTGGAAAATCAAAATAAAAACGTTAGATTCTGGAATCTGAAGCAAGAAATAATCTGCCGGAGGAAATGAATGATTCAAGCAGTATCTGTGAGGGGAAAGTGATTGACGAAATGAGCTACAGTCTCTTGTGTCTCCATTAGGCAGATGAAATAAGAGGGGAGTAGGGAATAGAGAGGGAAAGGGAGAAAGAATAATTACCATCAGTTAGAGAAGGTGAAGCCAGTTGGGGGAGGGAGGTGGGATGAAGTAAGAAGCTGGGAGGTGATTGGTATAAAATGTAAAGGGCTGAAGAAGAAGGAATCTGATAGGTGAGGGCAGACGGTGATGGGAGAAAGTGAAGGAGGAGGGGAACCAGAGGGAGTAAATGGGCAGCTGAGGAGAAGAGGAGGAGTAAGAGGGGAGACAGAATGGTGAATTGAAACAGAGAAAGGGGAGGGGTAAGAAATTACTGGAAAGAACTTAGCAAGTCGGGCAGCATCTATGGAAGGCAATAAACAGTTTGAGTTTCAGGCTGAGAATCTCCATCAGGACTTCATATTGACTATTTCTCTTTCCACAGATGCTGCCTTGTCTACTGAATTATTTCAGCATTCTCTAGTTTTAACTCGCATTGGTAGCATAAGTATTTTGCTTTGATCTTCACTAAGAGCTCAAAGGACTGCAAATGATAATTGCATGTCCTTAATACCATAAGACTTGGGAGCCATCTGGACTCCAAATAGTTATAATAAGCATAATGAATAGATCTGCAGAGAGCAGCCCTCAAAGGGTTTCTAGGCTACTGTGCTAACTTGGCTAGATTGCTATCAGGAGGCTATGGACTAAGTGCTGGTAAATGGGGTGAAGCAGCTCTGAAGATCTGTTTCTGTGTGGTGTGAGTCTATTTCTCAATCTGAGCTCCTGGTGGGCAAAGGAAACACTTCAAGGACAACATCAAAATCAGCCTGAAGAAATCCAACATTACGTCTAAAAACTGGGAAGACATTGCACTCAGTGGATGCACCTGGAGGAAATCTGTCCAACAGAGAGCTGAATTAAGGCTGATTAATACTTGTGCGTCAAATCTACGCCATAGGTACAGCGTAGCCACGTACCCTACGCTGTATCTATGCTGAACCCTACGCTGTATCTATGCTGAACCCTACATTGTATCTACGCTGAACCCTACGCTGTATCTACGCTGAACCCTACGCTGTATCTATGCTGAACCCTACATTGTATCTACGCTGAACCCTACGCTGTATCTACGCTGAACCCTACGCTGTATCTACGCTGAACCCTACATTGTATCTACGCTGAACCCTACGCTGTATCTACGCTGAACCCTACGCTGTATCTATGCTGAACCCTACATTGTATCTACGCTGAACCCTACGCTGTATCTACGCTGAACCCTACGCTGTATCTACGCTGAACCCTACATTGTATCTACGCTGAACCCTACGCTGTATCTACGCTGAACCCTACGCTGTATCTACGCTGAACCCTACATTGTATCTACGCTGAACCCTACGCTGTATCTACGCTGAACCCTACAGTGTATCTACGCTGAACCCTACGCTGTATCTACGCTGAACCCTACGCTGTATCTACGCTGAACCCTACGCTGTATCTACGCTGAACCCTACATTGTATCTACGCTGAACCCTACGCTGTATCTACGCTGAACCCTACGCTGTATCTACGCTGAACCCTACATTGTATCTATGCTGAACCCTACATTGTATCTACGCTGAACCCTACGCTGTATCTACGCTGAACCCTACATTGTATCTACGCTGAACCCTACATTGTATCTACGCTGAACCCTACGCTGTATCTATGCTGAACCCTACGCTGTATCTACGCTGAACCCTACGCTGTAGCCTAACGTGCACCTCCCCCAAAATGTAACTACGCGTCGTGGCGATGCAGACCACAACAACTGTGATTGATCCGCTTGGTAGCATCGCATTTCCTCCTACACTGCAATAGCTTGCCATTGGGCGATTGAAGGGCAGGGAAGGAACTCTGGCTGCAATGCTTTCCATAAAGCTTTATAGACCTCCAAAATTATGGAGGACTCTGTTCTTGACGCCAGTTTGTAGCTACCTGTTGACTTCCACCTGAAGCTAAAACTGGAATGGTGATTGCCAGTCTCTGAGTGTACTGTTCGTACACTGATGCGAAACAAATGGTTGGAGACGATGAACCAAATCGTCAAATCTACCTGCCAACATCCGAAAATATTTGAAATGCATTTCCTTGTCCGTGTCTCTCAGTGGAAAATTCACCCTCCTTCAGTTTCAGTTGCCATTGTTTGAAGTTTGAGTTTCTTCGTGTTGGAACACAGTGGCATAGAAACCCCACCGCCAACTAGCGTTTTGGCGGTGAATTGCAGAGCGACGCAGACACATCAATGCACAAGTATAACTGCTCACAATGGCGTAGACCACTTGCGTAGGCTGTGGCGTAAGCTGGTACGCACAAGTATAAATCAGTCTTTACCTGAGAGTGACGTCTGCTGTGCCACAGAGAGCAAGTGGCAGCTGTGACAGGAGAGACTGAGCAACCAAAAGAGCCCCTGCCACTAACCACAGCCTCCACTCACTCGTGTCCACACTGCACATGTGGATCCCAGATCGGCCTCTGCAGCCACCTGCGGACCCCGTATTCTTGTCTTCTTCTTAAGCCCATCACCCCTCCTGGGGCGTAGGCGGCTGGCACTAACTCGCCAGAGTTTTCTGTCCTGGGCCGGTATTTCGCGTTGTCCCCAGGTTTAGCCCTTCTTCCAAGATCCTTCCTCTCCCAGGGATGTCTTTGGAGATTCTTGTTGCTGTTTCTGTAGTTCTGTGTTTTTATGGGATGGTTGCTAGCCCCATGCCTAACCCCAAATACAAGAAAATCTGCAGACGTTGGAAATCCAAGCAACACCCACCAAATGCTGGTGGAACTCAGCAGGCCAGGCAGCATCTATGGAAGAGAGTGAACATTCGACGTTTCAGGCCGAGACCCTTCATCGGGAACCCCTCTGGCATCCCTCGTCGAAGCTGTTGAAGGGTCTCGGCCCAAAACGTCGACTGTTTATTCCCCTCCACACCTGGTGACCTGCCTGACCTGGTGAGTTCCTCCAGCATTTGGTGTGTGTCCAGTGTCTCACCCTCTTCCCTTGACAGCCGGGCTAGGGGTTGTCCATGACGGAATTAGACAACCCTCCTCAGGTGATAATCATACTCGACTCCATTATTACCACTCTCAATGACGGTGCGAAGTGAAGGTCGATGAATGGAGCTGTAACGTAGATCACTGTGAGGATATAGCTTGTCTATTCCCGTTCCACTTTCTTCACAGGGGTCCTCAACCCACAGTCACCCGACTCAAAAGCCACTGAGTCACTGCGAGTCCATTAATCATTTCCTTATTTACTTAGCGATACAGCTCGGAGTGGGCCTTTCCAGCCCTTCGGGTTTCGCCACTCTGGCAAGCCCTGACAAGCCTGATTAACTCTCTAATCATGGGACAATTAGCAATGAACAATTAGCTTATCCGGTACACCTTTGGATTGTGGGGGGAAACCGGAGGACCCAGAGAAAGTCCACGTATTCCACAAGGAGGGTGTACAGAGACTCCTTACAGAATGGTGCCAGATTTGCGCTCTGAACTCTGGAACGCCCTGAGCTGTAATAGCACCACGCTCAGTGCTACGGTACTATGATGCCCACAGTACATTCCAGAGATTTTAATCGAAGGTTGCTCAGACTAAAGGGATTTGGAAGGAAAGAGAAACAGACACCATTTCTGGCTTCTTCCATCTTCCTTTCCAGTCCTGATTGAAGGATCTCGGCCCAAAGCATCGACTGTTTATTCCTCTCCACAGATGCTGCCTGACCTGCTGAGTTCTTCTAGCATTTAGTGCGTGTTGCTCTGGATTTCCAGCATCTGCGGAATCTTTCATGTTTGTGAGTTGCCATTTCTGCTCAAACACCCTGGAAGGGTGTCGCACATGGAGAGCACGTGGGTGCCAATGTAGTGCAGTGGTGAGTACATCGCTATCGCGGGTTGGGACATTCCGCAGTTTGGAGTTCAATTCCAATGTCCTCTGTACGGTGTTTGTTGGTTTGCTCCGGGCCCTCTGCTTTCCTCCCACTGTCCAAAGATGTACCGGGTAAATTAATTGGTCATTGTAAAATTGTCCTGTGATTAGGTAAGGGCTGAACTGAGTTTGTTGGGGACTGCTGGGTGGTAATGCTCAAAGGCCTGGCAGGGCCTACTCTGGTAGGGCCTACTCCATGCTATATCTGCACTCTGGATGCAGGGCACAATGCACTCACAGACAGGGCAGTACTTCTCCCCTTAACCTTTGACACCCTGACTAATCAAATACCTTTCAACCTCTGCCCTAAATATACCCAATGACTTAGCCTCCACAGCTGTCTATGGCAATGAATTCTACAGACTTACCACCACCTGGCTAAAGAAATTCCTCCTCAACTCTGTTTGAAAAGGAAGTTCTTGTACTCTGAGGCTGGGATCTCTGGTTCAAGAACACCCCCCCCCCCCCCCAGGAAACATCCTTTCCACATCCACTCTATCTAGGCCTTTCAATGTTCGACAGGTTTCAATAAGATTCTCCCTTTATTCTTATAAATTCTAGCAAGTACAGGCCCAGAGCCATCAAACACTCATCAACATTAACCCTTTCATTCCCGAAATCATTCTCATAAACCTCCTCTGGACAGTCTCCACCACCAGTACATCTTTTCTCAGATAAGGAGCCCAAAATTTCTCACAATGCTCCATATGTGTTCTGACCAATGCCTTATAAATTCTTGCCAATTGTCCACAGAAATTACACACCATCTGCAAACTAGATCCAACTTACAACAGCCAATTAACCTTCAAACTCTTTACGGTGTGGGAGGAAACTGAAACACCCAGGAGAAACCCACAAAGTCACAGGGAAAATGTGAAAACTCCACATAGGCAGCATCCAAGGTCTGGATCGAACCTGGGTCTCTTGTCAGTGTGAGGCAGAGACTCCATTGTGCTACTTGGATCATTTAACCCTTAGATACTGTTTGGGTCAAATTTGACCCGTT
Source organism: Mobula hypostoma (assembly GCF_963921235.1). Classification (NCBI taxonomy): domain Eukaryota; kingdom Metazoa; phylum Chordata; class Chondrichthyes; order Myliobatiformes; family Myliobatidae; genus Mobula; species Mobula hypostoma. Next base: position 84,742,823 of record NC_086107.1, on the reverse strand, counting down.
TTGACATTCGACAGCAGTAAAATTACCATAAATGCCTTTTTTTAGCCAAAATTTGATGACTTTTCCTAAAGTGACCCAAAATGTGCAAAAATGAAAATATTTAAAAATGTTATACTTTTGTACAGGTGCTACAAATTTTTGTACATTGAGGCTGTTCTGGGTCAAATTTGACCCGTATCTATTGAAATGGATTTTCGATCTCTGAAACATTAATTAAGGATTAATCACCCATTTATTAATGTCAGACAGGCTATTTATACATTCTAAATAGATCTGTAGTTCAAAATTTGGTATAGGCACTTGGTATGAGGGGATTCTTGGGCCTGGTCAAAATTGACCCGGATCATACAGTGAAGGTATAGAATATGAACAGGTTGCCTGGGTTAAACTGGGGTTGTTTCCTCTGGAACATCGGAGGCTGATAGGAGGTCTGGTAGAAGCCTATAAAGTTATGAGGCACAGATAGATTTAGAAAGTTAGTCTTTTTCCCAGGGTTGTAATGTCAAATACAGTGAATTCTGGTTAATTACTCCATCAGTTAATCAGTATTGCATCTTATTTGGGACAAGTCTTAAAGTATAAAAAAATTGTGAAAGTAGCTGGGGGTCCCTTCATTTAGTTGGGACACTGTGCTGCTTAATTGGGACAGGAAACTATGCCGAACAGTATCTAACTAACGTCCACCTGCACCTGTGTGGCCGTTGAACACTACATTGTGCTGCGAGCAAAAATTTTTCAATAGCGTCAGTTCTTGCGTGTGTTTATGGCCAAAAAGCACTGATAGTTGGCAAGAAACAAGCAGTAGGACAATTCAGAACTGTTTTGCTCGCTGTGATTTCAGGCTTTCAAGCTTGGAGGTGCCAGACACAGCTGGGAGAGAAAATGAAATGATTTCACTACTTCAATAAGTTAAGAACTACGAAGATTTTGAAGGTATTTACAATCATCTTGAATGTTACAATGAAAATGAAGATTAGGAGGATGCAATCACTGAAAGCATTGTATGAAGGCAATTCATTATCTGCACTAGATGTCTGCACTGATTTTGTTTGTTTGCAGTCATTCAAAAGTACACTACAATGTACACAGGATGAATTCCTCCATCGGCAAATATTAGGAACTAATTCACAGTTTTATAGTACTGTAGTAGTATTGTTAGTGTTTGAATTTGTTCTGTATTTCATTTAAATAAATATTTTGTGACTCAGTAGTTTGTCATTTTCAACGATTTCTATGAAACTTCAGCTAATTGGGGCAGCTGCTTAATTGGCCCAAAGTGTACTGGTCCTGATGTGGCCCAATTAACCAGAATCCACTTTACTCAAGGTCGTAGCTTGGAGATGAGAGGGGTAAAATTTAACAGAGATTTTTGAGGCAGGAATTTTTAGATAAAGAGAGCTAACTGCAGGGATAAATGATGGAAACAGGTCAATAGGAATGTCTGAGAGGTTTTTGGATACGCATAAATATACAGGGGATTTGGATCCCATGTAGGCAGGTGGGATTAGTTTATAGTGGGCCTGTTTCTGTGCTGTATCATTCAATATTAATAGTTGGATAATGTGCGAAGAGAGGGAAATAGAAGGAGGAATTCAGAAACCAGCATGCACTTCCAAATCCAAAGAAAGAACTAAATCTTGGATGCCAGTACAATGCAGCACTGAAGCGATCCTACCCTATCAGGAGGCACAATATCTACCCTGTAGGAAGACCTCCACTATCTTATTCTGGATTCTTCCCCCTTCCTTTCCATTCCTGATGAAGGGTCTTAGACTGAAACTTTGATTATATTCCTCTCCACAGTTGCTGCCTGCCCTGCTGAGTTCCTCCAGCATTTTGTGTGTGTTGCCTGGATTTCCAACATCGGCAGAATCTTGTGTGTTTAGAGGATGCAATCTCCCACATGAACTATTAAACTGAAGCCCTACCAGCTCTCTTAAATGTATATAAAAGGTCAGCAGCTAGGCTTCATTCGGAGGTTGAGGAGCTTTGCTCCATCATGGGCATAACCCTCGCCATGGAGGGGAGGGCACAAAAGGCAGTGCCTCAAGACGCCAGCGTTCATCATTAAAGACCCTCACCATCTGGGACATTCCTTCTTCTCGTTGCTACCATCAAGGAAGAGATACAGGAGCCTGAAGACCCACATTCAATACTTTAGGAACAGTTTCTTCACCCACTCCCTGTGATCAGATTTCTGAACACGCAAATACCAGCAAACACACACATTTACACACACACACACACGTGAAAATTAGATGCGCACATCTGTCTATACATGCACACCTGCATACGCAGAGATGTACATCTACAAACACACAGCACGCACATCCACACATGCAAACTTGCAAACACACACAAATGCACAGACATATCCGTACAGTCATATTAACACACACACAGACACACTCATACACACACAACGCACAAAAGCATACATATACGCACTCAGATATGTGCACTGATTTGAATTATAGCAATGAAAGATGGAATGTGAAAGAGTTGGTTTGTGTGGGTGTGTGTGTCTCTCTGAGTAGGCTTGCAACATGGTTTATCTGTGCTTGTTAAGAAGGAGAATAAAAGTTCAGTCCAGTCCTTACTCACTGACAGTAGGTGCTTTGCAAGGGGCACAGTCACCATAAGTCAGAAAATTCATGAGTAGTAAAGGTTAACGTGCAGGTTGAGTCAGTGTTAAGAAAGGCAAATACAATATTAACATTAATTTAGAGAGGGTTATGGTGCAGAGGTGTAGTGGTGGCCGGTGGTGTAGTGGCATCAGCACTGGACTTTGAGGCAGATGGTCCTGAGTTCGAATCCTGTCAAGTCCAACCTGGGCAGCAGCAGTATTTGCACAAAGAAAGGCCTGACAGTCTACTTCCGCAGCTCGCCACAAAAATGCTATGGATAACTACAGTGTCCATAGGATCACCATGTTGATAGCACTCAACAACAACAGAATATAAAGCCAAGGATGTAATGCTGCAATTTATAAGGCACCAGTCGAACTTGGCCCCTTATCTAAGAAAAGATTTGCTGGCATTGGAGAGGGTCCAGAGGATGTTCTAGGAATGAAAGGGTTAATGTATGAGGAGTGTTTGATGGCTCTGGGCCTGCACTCACTGGAATTTAGAAGAGTAAGGGGGGAATCTTATTGAAACCTATCGAATATTGAAAGGCCAGGGCAGTGGATGTGAAGAGGGGGATCCTCGGACCAGAATACTTAACACATACTTATATCCCAATGCAATGGTTAAAAAGTCTCGATTTTCTGGAGATATCATTTCTGAGATGGAGGCCTGATGTCTGAGAGACTGTGGCCAAGGACTGGAGGCCTGGAAGTGGCCTGTCCTGGGCTAGGAGGCTTCATTGTGTGTGGGTTTGGGAGGGTAAGAAAGGGACGCTTTGCTATTGCTGTCTTGTTTTCCTGCTTGTTCTGTTGTTGCTGTTGCTTGTGCGGCTCTGCCGAGCATTGTGGGAATGCTATGCTGGCACCGGAATGTGTGGCAACACTTGCGGGCGGCCCCCAGCACATCCTTGGGTGGGTTAGCTGTTAAGGCAAATGGCATATTTCACTATACACTTCCATGTAGATGTGATAAATAAATCAGGAAATATTAATCCGAGGTCCCATGCACTTTCACAGATGGTTAGAAAAGAAAGTCACAACTTATTTCTGGAAATAAATAAAGTGAATTCCAATCAGTGTCTGGCCAATATTCTTCTCAAAGAAGATTGTTTGATGTTTACCTCATTGTGGCAACTTGCTATACACAATATGGCTGCTTGAATTTATTAGCTACATTTGAACGGTGACTACAACTCAGAAGTACATAATCAGCAGTAAGGTGAAGCTATTAAATGTGCTCTATAAATGCAAGATTTTTCAATGTGGCAATTATTGATTGAGCTGAATTATAATTAATGCAGGAGTTGCCCATCCCACTTTGAAATGCAGTGTGGAGAGACCTAGTGCCATCTAGTGAGAGGAAGAAGCATTACAGCCTCATTGCAGAAGACAGCAGCACCATAGGCAATGCAACACACACACACACACACACACAATGCTGGAGGAACTCGGCAGGTCAGGGAGCGTCTATGGAAAAGAATAAATTGTTGATTCTTTGGGATGATACTCTTCATCAAGATTGGACTTTGGCCTGCCTGCGAGATTCCAGGCCATCCAACACAGCAAAGCCGCCAAGCAAAACACCAGAGTTTTCAATATACCCAAAATCACCAATGCATTGCGAATGATCCCTAAGGCTTCCATTGTGGACAGGTATTAGGCTCACAGCCACAGGAAATTGTTTAAGGTTTAATATTAGATTCCTCCTTCTGCAGCCATTTACCCCTCCCAGCTTCTCATTTCATCCATCCTCCCCCACCCACCGACCTTCCCCTCACCTGGTTTCACCTATCACCTGCTTGCTTCACCCACCTTCGTACTTTGGCTTTTCCCCTCCCTTCCCAGCCCTGATGAAGTGTGTCGGGTCAAAACATTGACCCTTTATTACTTTCCATAGCTGTTGCCCGAGCTGGTGAGTTCCTCCGGCGTTTATTAAGGATCAGATTTCTCTGTCACATGTACATCGAAAAATAAAGCGTCCTTTGCGTCAACAACCAGCAAGGTCCGAGGATGTGCTGGGGGCAGACTACAAGTATTACTGTGCTTCTGGCACCCATAAAGATTCATAGAGACGTAGAGCACAGTAGTACAGAAACAGGCCCTTCATCTCGTCTAGTCTGTGCCGAAACATTAACCTGCCTACTCGCACCGACCTGCACCCCTCCCATCCATGTGCCCATCCAAGTTTCGCTTAAATGTTGAAATCAAACCTGCATCTACCACGACAACTCATTCCACACTCGCACCACCTTCTGAGTGAAGAAGCTCCCCCCCAGGCTCTCCTTAAATATTTCACCTTTCTCCCTTGACCCATGGGACATAGTAAGCCTTTAACTTATGAACCCTAACCCGTACATCTTTGGAAAGTGGGAGGAAACTGGAGCACCTGCAGGAAGCCCACATAGACTCAGGAAGAATATGCAAACTCCTTACAGAGTGGAAAGAGAACCATAACTGAAAAGCACAAATTTCTCAGTCACTATTATTCAGAGCACATTTATTATCAAGGTGCATTTATGTTACCGTGCTGGTTCAGGAACCTGTGGGTGGTGCGGGTCCTTTCCAATGGCAGTCAGGAGAAGAGAGTATGGCCTAGATGATGGGGTTCGTTGATGATGAATGTAATAGTGCTCCTTGGAGATGCTTTCAATGGTGGGGTGGGCTTTACCTGTGGTAGTCTGGGCCATATCCACTATATTCATGTACATGGATACCCACTGGGGTCCAAAGGAATTTAGCCTTCAGAAAGCTCGGTGCAGGGCTGGATGGGATTGGTTTATTATTCTCAGGTGTACTGAGATGCAGTTGAAAACGTCTGATTGTGTGTATCCAGGACGATCATGTTGTGCATAAGATCATCACGATAGTGAAATGAAAGCAGACTGTAGAGATCAGCCTACAACATTCTTACCTCTCTCGTAAAGTATTTAACTTGTGTGCTGAAGCTCAAAGTTCAAGGTAAATTTATTATCAAGGAACATATTCACCATGAATTTTCACCATGAATGTTCAGACCCTATACACTCTGTCCCCATCCAGAAGGTGTCAAAGCTCTCTGTTTCTTTCTTAATAGAAGAAACAGCCATTTCCCCTCCAACATCATCCTCCTCCATCTGGCAGAATTGGTCCTCACCCTCAACAATTTCTCCTTCAGCTTCTTCCACTCTCTCTGGACTCGAGGGCCCCGTGGGAAGCCTTTAGGGCTCCAGCTGTGCCTATCTCTTCTCGGGCTACTTAGAACAGTCTATGTTCCAAGCCTTCCCTGGTTACACTCCCCAACACTTCTTCCACTACGTTAATGACTGCATTGGTGCTGCTTCATGCATCCATGCTGAGCTTGTCAATTTCATCACTCTGCCTCTAACTTCCACCCTGACCTTAAGTTCACTTGGTGCATTTCTCACATCTCCCTTCTCTTTCTCGATCTCTCTGTCTCCACCTCTGGAGACAAACTGTCAACCGACATCTTTTATAAACCTACTGATTCTCATGGTTATCTTGACTATACCTCCGATGTCTCTTCCTACCCTATATCCTGTAAAAATGCTATTCCCTTTTCTCAGTTTCCTCACCTCCACCTCATCTGTTTCCACTAGGCAGCTTGACTTTCCAAGATATCAGAGAAGTCCTCCTTCTTCAAAAAATGTGGTTCCCCTTTCTCCACTATTCATGCTGCCCTCTCCCGCATCTCCTCCATTTCCCAAACATCCACTCTCACCCCATCTTCCTGCTGCCTTTATAATGATAGTTCCTCTTGTCCTTACCTACCACCCCATCAGCCTCCACATCCACAACTTCCACCATCTCCAAAGGGATCCTACCACTAAACACATCTTTAGATCCACATGCCCTGCTTTCCACAGAGACTGTTCGCTCCATAATTCCCTTGTCCATTCATCCTTCCCCACTCTTGTTCCAACATGTTGGTCCATGGTCAAGATGAGGCCACCCTCAAGGTGGAGGAGAAACGTCTTATATTCCGTCTGGGTAGCCTCCAACCTGATGGCATAGATATCAACTTCTCCTTCCGGTAAAATATTTTTTTTCCTTCCACCTCCTCCTTTTTTCTATTTCCCACTATAGCCTTTCATCTCTTCTTACTTGCCCATCACATCCCCCTGGGTCCCCTCCTCCTTCTCTTTCTCCTGTGGTCCACTTTACTCTCCTATTAAATCCTTTCTTCTCAGCCCTTTACCTTTCCCACCCACCTGGCTTCACTTTTCACCTGCTAGCTATCCTCCTTCCCCTCCCCCTAACTTTTTATTCTGGCGTCTTCCCCCTTACTTTCCAGTCCTGATGAAAGTCCTCAGCCCAAAACATTGACTATTTGCTTAGACGTTGCCTGACTTGCTGAGTTCCTCCTGCATTTTGTGTGCGTTGCTGTACTACCTCGAGATTAATTTTCTTGCAGTCATTTACACGAAGAAAAGAAATACAGCAGAATTAATTTGGTGTGTTGTTCAGCAGAGCAACATAAGCAACAAGAACAACAACAAAACAATAACAGCAAAACAACAACAAGATACGCCCCTTTCCCTCCCTGTCCTCGAAAGTGAGTCTGTAGGTCACAGAATCGGGTCAGAGTAGCGTTGAGTGAAGCCATCCACACTGGCTCAGGTGGATGGTTGTAGGGTAATAGGGTGGGTCGGCATGGTAGTGTAGTGGTTGGCAGACATCTTTACAGTACCAGCGACCTGGGTTCAATTCCCGCCGTTCCCTGTACATTCTCCCTCTGACTGCATGGGTTTCCTCCAGGTGCTCTGGTTTCCACCCACAGTCCAAAGACGTACAGGTTGGTAGGTCATAAATTGTCCTGTGATTTGGGCTGGGGTTAAATCAGGAGTTGCTGGATGGCATGGTCCAATCCGTATCTCAATTAATACATAAATAAATCCCTGTTCCTGAACCTGGCGATGCGGGACCTAAGGCTCCTGTACCTCCTTCCCGACAGGAGCAGCGACAAGAGAGCAAGGCCTAGATGGTCTTTGATGATGGATGCTGCCTTCCTGTGGCAGTGCTCCAAGTAAATCTTTTGCAAATCTGATTATTTTTCAAAGTGACAATTACTGAATGAGCTGGATTTAATTTTTCATTTCTGCTAACCTGTGCAATCAAGATTGTGAAAAAATGGAGTCAGTTTCTATTAACGGCCGCTATTATGCTACAGTGCGCACTAAAAGGTTGTTTATATTTTCAGCCCAGGAGGGCAATATGTTACTTGCATATTAATGGATTTCTTCATAATGCCACAGATGACAGGTCTGAATGTGTTGGAACCTTGTGGTCCTGTGAAAAGCACTTACTACAATGAATTTCACCCCCCCCTCTACTGCTCATTAAACTAATTACAAAACAGTAGGGCTAGGAGTCTGGCCAGAAATAGCGGCCAATGCCCTGCTGCAGGGAAAATGCTCAGACACTTGATTTCACTGAGATGTGGGCGGTAATGACTTTGCATTTCGAGAGTGCGGTGCGATGTGGTTATGAGCACGCACAGTACTTCATTGCAGCTACACCACTGATAACCTGGTCAACTTGTAACACACAGACTTCCACTCGGTGGCCACTTTATTAGGAACCTCCTGTACCTAATAAAGTGGCCATGAGGGCATGTCTGTCGTCTTCTGCTGCTGTAGCCCACTCACTTCAATGTTTGATGTGCTCTTCTGCACAACACTGTTGTAACACATGGTTATTTGAGTTACTGTCACCTGTCTGTCAGCTTGAACCAGTCTGGCCATTTTCCTCTGACCTCTCTCAATATCAAGACATTTTCACCCACAGAACTGACCCTCAGTGGATTTTTTTTTTTTTTTTGCTTTTTGCACCATTCTCTGTAAGCTCTAGAAACTGTTGTGGGTGAAAATCCCAGGAGATCAGCAGTTTCTGAGATACTCAAATCACCCTGCCTGGCACCAACAATCATTCCACAGTCAAAGTCACTTCGATCACATTTCTTCCCCATCCTGATGTTTGGTCTGAACAACAACTGCACCTCTTGGCTATGTCTGCGTACTTCTATGCATTGAGTTGCTGCCACATGATTGGCTGATTAGATATTTGCATTAATGAGCAGGTGTACAGGTGTCACTGAGCGTATTTTGTACTGGTATTAAAATGCGACTCTGAGGGTGGCATAGCAGCATCAGCGCCGGACTTCGGGACGAAAGGTCCAGAGTTTGAATCCAGCCAGCTGGCTCCCCTGCACACTTTCCATCTGTGCTGGGTTACAAGCTGGTGATCTCTTTGGAAACTCACCCGGCAGAAGGCAATGGCAAACCACTGCTGTAACTTGCCTCTACATCAGAGAGTCATGGAGATAAATCGTCCACTAACCAGAGAAACTCCGGATGCGACGTATCTTTCCTTTTATTAAAATGCAGGATGGAAAGAAGAGGTGAGTTTATTTGTAGCAAAGTTCTGATTTAGACCTTGCGATGATAGGGGCTAGTGACATATCTGCAAGTCAGGAGACTGAGTGATCAGAATTAGGTTTATTCTCATTGATTTCAATGACATGAACATTGGCCTGTGGCAGCAGTGCAGTGGAAACTCATACAACTATTGTTCACTCGTTCATCCTGTGCCGTGTCATATAATGTTGGCTTTTCCGTGACCATGATTGTTCTTGGCAAATTTTTCTACAGAAGTGGGTTGCCATTGCCTTCTTCTGGGCAGTGTCTTTACAAGATGGGTGATCAATACTCTTCAGAGATTGTCGGCCTGACCTCAGTGGTTGCATAACCAGGACTTGTGATATGCATTGGCTGCTCATACCACCTGCTTCCATGGCTTCACATGACCCTGATCGGTGGGTGGGGGGGCGAAGCAAGTGCTACACCTTGCCCTACGGTGACCTGCAGGTTAGTGGAGGGAATGAGCACCTTGCAGCTCCTTTGGTAGAGATGTTTCTCCACCTGTCACCCAAAAATTATTGTGAGTCGCAAAAATAGATAATAGTGCAAAAGAATGGTGAGGTAGTGTCCATGTGTTTTACAAATCTGTTGGGGAGCCTGGTGTTCTCATTCATTTCCTGCTCTCGTCCTTGATGGTAGAGGTGTTGGTCTGGGTAGTGTATTCTGGAGTGAACATTACATACCAGCAATTGAAGGTATGAATACTGAAGGGCGGCAGATGTCTGCTTTGTCCAGTATGGTGTCAAGCTTTCTGACAGCCATTCAAGCTAACAGCAGCAAGACAGATGGAGCTTGTTCCATCACAATCCTGACATACCCTGTAGACCTGTTGGGCTTAATTACCTTTTTTTCTTAGTGACTGTATGTTTTTCTGAAATCATAACCATATGTTCAATGTGATTTGTGCTGTGTGCTGGTGATAATGTGTTCCGTGCCTTGGCCCTGGAGGAATACTGCTTTGTTCGGCTGTATTCAAGTATGATTGAGTGATAATTAAACTTGAACTTGAGATGTTGGATAGACTCGCTGTAGGAGAGCTAAATTGTAGTCGTGAGAGTTATGTGACTGGTCCTGTTGACTTTCTGTTCAATGGTGATTCCCAGAAAGGTTGTTGAGGAAAAAAATTACATAGCTGAAGTGAAACTCACTTCTCAGTCATATTGAGTTAAAAGTTTGCTGTTCCAGGGAAAATATGCATGGGGAAATACAAACTTCAGATAATAGATCCCCACCTAAGCTGGTGACATATGCAGAGGACCATAAGTTCATAAGGCCATAAGATATAGGAACAGAACTAGGCCATTCAGCCCAGCAAGTCTGCTCTGCTATTCTATCATGTCTGATTTATTATCCCTCTCAAATCCATTCCCTTGCCTTCCTTGGTTTCTCTCCATTCCTTCGACAGCCTGACTGATTAAGAACCTTTCAATATTTGCTTTAAAAATACCGAACGACTTGGACTCTACAGGAGGCTGTGGCAATGAATTCCACAGATTCACTACCTTCTGGCGAGCAAAATTCCTTCTCACCTCGGTTCTAAAGGGATGCCCCTCTATTCTGAGGCAGTGCCCTTTGGTCCTAGACTCCCCCACTAGCGGAAACATTCTCTTCACATCTACTCTATCAATGCCTTTCAATATTCGATAGATTTCAATGAGTTCCTCCCTCATTCTTCTAAACTTCAGCAAGTACAGACACAGAGTCTTCAAATGACTCTCATATATTAACCCTTTCATTTCCAGGCCTTTTCTGCTTGACTGCCAGTGACTATTGGCATTCTGTAGGAGTTGGTTTTGCAACTGCCTCTTTTCACAGTCTTCTATTCCTTGTTCAGTTGGTAATTACTGAGTCTGTTCATATATTCACATTCATTAAAGTTGACTGTTGTTGTTTGTGCATGTGACCGTTCTGCTAATTGTTCATTGCTTATGGATGTCTAAACTATTCTCCCGTAAGTTGGTGGTTGTTGCTGTGCTGTGTCTTAATGGTATTGTCCTGCGTTTTATGCTTGGCACTGAACTGCAATCAATTCTGGTATGTTTCACATATTGGCAATAATGAGATTCTGATGTGAATAATTTGGATGACGGCATTGGTGGTTTGTGGCCAAGCTTGTAGACAATATGAAGATAGGTGGAGGGGCAGATAATGTTGAGGAAGCAAGAAAGACTTAAATCCATTAGGAGAATGGGTAAAGAAGTGGCAGATGAAATATAGTATCAGGAATTGAATGATCATGCACTTTGGTAGAAGGAATAGAGGTGTAGGCTATTTTCTAAAAGGGAGAAAATTCAAAAATCAGAGGTGCAAAGGACTTGAGAGTCCTCGTGCAGAATTCCTTAAAGGTTAACTTGCAGGTTGAGTCAGTGGTAAAGAAGGCAAATGCAATCTAGCATTCAATTTTGAGAGGACTAGAGTATAAAAGCATAGATATAAAGCTGAGGCTTTATAAGGCATTGGTCAGACTACAGTTGGAGTACTGTGAGCAGCATTGGGCCCCTTGTCTTAGAAAGGATTTGCTGGCATTGGAGAGGGTCCAGAGGATGTTCACAAGAATGATCGTGGGAATGAAAGGGTTAACATGTCAGGATTGCTTGAAGCCTCTGGGCCTGTACTCGCTTGAGTTTTGAGGAATGAGGGAGGAATCTCATTGTAACCTATCAACTACTGAAAGGCCTAGACAGAGTGGATGTGGAAAGGTGGATCTGATGGCGGGAGAGTCTAGGACCAAATGGCATGGCCTTAAGATAAAGTGGTGTTCATTTGGAACAGAGATAAGGAGGGATTTCTTTAGCCAGAGGGTGGTGAATCTGTGGAATTTATTACCAATCATAGCTCTGGGGGCCAAGTTATTAAGTATATTTAAAGTGCAGTTTGATAGTTTCTTGATTAGTCAGAGCATCAAAGGTTATGGGGAGAAGGCAGAAAAAGGGTGTTGAAAGGAATAATAAATTAGCTCTGGTGGAGTGGCAAAGCAGACTCAATAGACTATATGGCCCAATCCTGCTCCTGTATCTTCTGATCTTATGGTCTCACTGATTTGATTTGATGCAAAAGACGCGTTTCAATATACATGTGACAAATAAAGACAGTCTTTCAAAAGCCTTTTTCTTTTCTCCGCACAACACCCCCTGAGCAACAGTTGGTGTTCAATCTGTCAAACCTGGCACAAGATCAGAGGCCATGTCGACTTCAGTGGGCTCAGGGCCTGAGGATTATGAGACAAAAGGGAAGCTGACTAATTTTGTCATAATTATTTCACTTTGGTTTAATATTTTTAATTACTTCTGTGGTTTTATGCATTTTAATTCACTTTATTTTGCTTAATTTTTAAACTTAATTATTTCAATTTTCTTAGTTTATCCCGTGCCAGGTACATTTAAACTTGTCAAATCGTTCCCTTTTGTTCACTGAATATCTGACCCCGTTAGTAGTTCTGCCTGCTTGTGAACTTGGGTCAGATGTGTTAGGGGTTTGGGACCCTGGACAACTGCAGGGACCAGTAGCCCTCAGTGGTAGTGGGCCGGAAACTTCCCAATCCATGGGTCCCCAATGGGGCTTCCTCTACATTAGAAACGTAGAAAACCTACAGCACAATAAAGGCCTTTCAGCCCACAATGCTGTGTTGAACATGTACTTATTTTAGAAATTACCTAGGGTTACCCATAGCCCTCTATTTTTCTAAGCTCCATGTACCTATCCAGAAGTCCCTTAAAAGACCCTATCGTATCTGCCTCCATCACCGTTGCCGGCACTGACATCACTCATCACTCTCTGTGTAAAAAACTTACCCCTGACACCCCTCCTGTACCTGTTTCCAAGCACCTTAAAACTGTGCCCTCTCATGTTAGCCTCTTCAGCCCTGGGAAAAAAGCTTCTGACTTTCCACACAATCAATGCCTCTCATCATCTTACATACCTCTATCAGGTCACTTCTCATCCTCCTCCGCTCCAAGGAGAAAAGGCCAAGTTCACTCAACCTATTCTCATAACGCATGCTCCCCAATCCAGGCAATATCCTTGTAAATCTCCTCTGCACCCTTTCTATAGTTTCTATATCCTTCCTGTAGTGAGGTAACCAGAACTGAGCACAGTAGTCCAAGTGGGGTCTGACCAGGGTCCTATACAGCTGCAATATTACCTCTCGGCTCTTAAACTCAACCCCATGATTGATGAAGGTCAATGCACCATATGCCTTCTTAACCACATGGTCAACCTGCATAGCAGCTTTGAGTGTCCTATGGACTCGGACCCCAAGATCCTTCTGATCCTCCACACTGCCAAGAGTCTTACCATTAATTCTGCCATCATATTTGACCTACCAAAATGAACCACCTCACACTTATCTGGGTTGAACTCCATCTGCCACTTCTCAGCCCGGTTTTGCATCCTATTGATGTCCCATTATAAACTCTGACAACCCTCCACACTATCCACAACACCCCCAACCTTTGTGTCATCATCAGATTTACTAACCCATCCCTCCACTTCCTCATCCAGGTCACGAAGAGTAGGGGTCCCAGAACAGATCCCTGAGGCACACCACTGGCCACCAAACTCCATACAGAACATGGCCCGTCTACATCCACTCTTTGCCTTCTGTGGGCAAGCCAAATCTGGATCCACAAAGCAATGTTCCCTTGGATCCCATGCCTCCTTACTTTCTCAATAAGCCTTGCATGGGGTACCTTATCAAATGCCTTGCTGCAATCCATATACACTACATCTACTGCTCTACCTTCATCAATGTGGTTAGTTACTTCCTCAGAAAATTCACTCAGTCTCGTAAGGCATAACCTGCCTTTGACAAAGCCATGCTGACTATTCCTAATCCTATTATGCCTCTCCAAATGTTCATAGATCCTGCCTTTCAGGATCTTCTCCATGAGATTCTGATGTAAACTGGGAAGCAGCTTTCTTGCTCCATCTGCCACAAGTAGTATTTCCCAGTGGCAAATCATTTTAATTCCTATCCCCATTCCTGCTCTAACATATCATTCTGGCCTCCTCTTTTGCCATGATGAGGTCACACTCAGAGTGGAGGAGCAACATCTCATATGCCATCTGGGTAGCCTCCAACCTGATGGCATGAATATCAATTTCTCCTTCCAGTCATCTTTCCCTCCCCTTCCTTCTTCTTCTATTCCCCACTCTGGCCTTTTATTTCTTCTCCTCACCTCCCTATCACCTCCCCCTGGTGCCCCTTTTTCTTCCCTAACACCTGTGCTCCACTCTCCTCTCCTATCATGTTCCTTCTTCTCCAGCCTTTAGCTTTCCACCCGCCTGACTTCATCTATTATCTTCCAGATTGTCCTCCTTTCCCTCCCCCCACCTCTTTATTTTGGAGTCTTTCCCTGTCCTTTCCAGTCGTGAAGAACATTCTCAGCCTGATATTCATTAGGGTGCCTGCCCTGCTGAGTTCCACCAGCATTTTTTGTGTGTTGCTCTGGATTTTCAGCATCTGCTGAACCTCTTGTGTTTCCAGTAAGTTGAGTCATTTAGTTTTAGTCTCTCCTGCACTGGTAAAAGGACTGTTCATTAATCTGAGATTATTAGGTTTTAATTTAATTTTATTTAGAGATATGCACCGTAACAGGACCTTCTGGCTCAATGAGGTTGCGTTGCCCAATTACACACGTGACCGTCTAACCCAGGTCCAATCCATTCGCTGTGTGCAAGAGTTACAGTCAGACAGTCGCAGGGAGAACGTAGAAACTCCTTACAGACAGTGATGGAATTGAACCAGTGTCGCTGCCACTGTAAAAGTGCTACACTAACCTCTATGCTATCCTGCCAGCACCCACTGCTTCTGTTTCCCTTCATCGCTTAAGCACTTCTTGTTTTTGTTAATTTCTCCCAGATGTTGATTACCAAGTAGTTGGGGGAAGTGGAGTTATGTTTTTTGCATTTATTTATGATACTCTTGCCATACATCACCATCATCATTGTGTGCCGTGTCATATGACGTTGGTGATCATGGTCTTTCCATGACCATGACTGCTCTTGGCAAATTTTTCTTCAGAAGGGTTTACCATTGCCTTCTTCTGGGCAGTGTCTTTACAAGACAGGTGACCCCAGCCATCATCAATATTCTTCCGAGATTGTCTGCCTGGCGTCAGTGGTCGCATAACCAGGACTTGTGATATGCACCAGCTGCTCATATGACCATCCATCACCTAGTCCCATGGCTTCACGTGACCCTGACCTGGATGGGGTGGGGGAGGCTAAGCAGGTGCAACACTGCCCAAGGGTGACCTGCAGACTAGCAGAGGGAAGGACCCCGCTTTACAGATCTTTTGGTAGAGGCGTATCTCTACCCTGCCGCCCATCGAGCAGCTGTAAAACGCCTCCGATGCAATGAAACATCTCAAAAATTCAAAATCTGAGACATTGACATCAGTGGAGGTAGATAAATATACAAGAAAATAGGAACAGAATTATACTATAAGATTATAAGACCATAAGGCATGGACTTGTTGGCACAAGTCTGTTCTGCCATTCCATCTTGGCTGAGTTATTCTCCCTCTCAACACCATTTTTCAATCTTCCCGTAACCATTGACCCACTTACTAATCAAGAAACTATCAACCTCTGCTTTCAATATACTTTATCACTTGGTATCCACAATTGTCTGTGGCAATGAATTCCACAGATTCACCACCCTCTGGCTAAAGAAATTCCTCTTTTTCTCTGTTCTAAAGGTACGTTCTTGTATTCTGTGTCTGTGTCCTCTGGACTACCTAGACTACCGCACTATAGGAAGCATCCTCTCCACATCCACTCTATCTAGGCCTTCAGGAACAGTTATTACAGTTATAAAACACTGGATCTCTTGTATGCAAATGTTAAAGACGCTTACAGCTCCACAGCTCTTCTCCCACTTGGAAGGTCATATCACAGCCTGGTTCACCTCATGCCCCCATGTAAGTCCAAAGTACAGCAACAGCTAGCTACCAACAAGGTAGTAAAGAAATGGTCTCCAGAAGCCATCGAGGCCTTGAAGGGCTGATTTGAGGTTACTGACTGGAATGTGCTTTGTGAACCATATGGGGAGGACATTAACTGGCTTACTGATTGCATCACTGGCTACATCAACTTCTGTGAGAACACTGTAATACCATCAAGGACTGTTCACTGCTTCCCTAACAACAAACCATGGGTCATCTAAAGGCTCTTCTCAACCACAGAAAGAGAGTCTTTAGATCAGGAGACAGGGAGGAATTGAAACACGTGCAGATGGATTTAAATGAGATGCTCAAGGTCTCTAAAGAAGAATACAGGAGAGAGTTGGGCAGGGTAGCACACGGGAGGTGTGGAGAACATCACTGGCTTCGATCAGCCTAGCTGTAGAGCCTCGGGATGGAGCCGTGAATGGGCTAACGAGTTAAACCAATTCTTCAATAGGTTTGACAATTGCCCTCCTGTTCACCGCCCCCCCAGCACACTGGTCTAGCTGCTGAGGCACCCAATACTCCCTCAGCAACAATGCCTCCCCTCCTCCTTCCTACCTCCTCCAATTCAACACAAGCTACCACTGTCTACATTCCCTTCCTTGCCCTGCACCTACCATCCACACCTCCACATACCAACTGCTATCGTCCTGATCTTCACCACCCAAAGCCCCCACCTTCCACAAACTCCACAGCCGTCATAGACTCACCTTCACGACTGAGCAGGTGAGAAGAGTTCTGGGAAACTCAGACATGGCACAGAAAAGCGGTGGTGTGAACACCAGAGTCCCGAAGGAGTATGCTGAGCAGTTGTGTAGAGTTCTCCAGAACATTTTCAGTCTGAGTCTCAGCCTGGAAGGGGTCTCGACTGCGTGGGAAACATCATGTGGGGTTCCAATACCCAAGGAAGGTCAACTGAAAGACTTGAATGACTGCCATCCAGTGGCCCTGACCTCAGACATCATGAAGATCCTAGAGAAGCTGGTTCTGGCTCATCTCCAACACCAGGCCAGAACAGCCCTCGATCCCCTGCATTTTCCAGGAGTTGACAGTGCTGTCATTTACCTGCTGAACAGAGCTTTCTCCCGTTTGGATAAGTAGGGCAGCACTGTGATGATCATCCATCAAAGTTGCTGGTGAACGCAGCAGGCTAGGCAGCATCTCTAGGAAGAGGTACAGTCGACGTTTCAGGCCGAGACCCTTCGTCAGGACTAACTGAAGGAAGAGTTAGTAAGAGATTTGAAAGTGAAAGGGGGAGGGGGAGATCCAAAATGATAGGAGAAGACAAGAGGGGGAGGGATAGAGCCGAGAGCTGGACAGGTGATAGGCAAAAGGGGATATGAGAGGATCATGGGACAGGAGGCCCAGGGAGAAAGACAAGGTGGGGAGAAAACCCAACGGATGGGCAAGGGGTATAGTCAGAGGGACAGAGGGAGAAAAAGGGGAGTGAGAGAAAGAATGTGTGTATATAAATAAATAACGGATGGGGTACGAGGAGGAGGTGGGGCATTAGCGGAAGTTAGAGAAGTCAATGTTCATGCCATCAGGTTGGAGGCTACCGAGACGGAATATAAGGTGTTGTTCCTCCAACCTGAGAGTGGCTTCATCTTTACAGTAGAGGAGGCCGTGGATAGACATGTCAGAATGGGAATGGGATGTGGAATTAAAATGTGTGGCCACTGGGAGATCCTGCTTTCTCTGGCAGACAGAGCGTAGGTGTTCAGCAAAGCGGTCTCCCAGTCTGCGTCGGGTCCAACATATTATTCTCCGTAACTTCCACCACCTCCAATGGGATCCCACCACTAAGCACATCTTTCCCTCCCTCCTTCTCTCTGCTTTCCGCAGGGATTGCTCCCTACGCGACTCCTTTGTCCATTAGTCCCCCCCATCCCTCCCCACTGATCTCCCTCCTGGCACTTATCCTTGTAAGCGGAGCAAGTGCTACACATGCCCTTACACTTCCTCCCTTACCACCATTCAGGGCCCCAGACAGTCCTTCCAGGTGAGGCAACACTTCACCTGTGAGTCAGCTGGGGTGATATGCTGCATCCAGTGCTCCCGATGTGGCCTTCTATATATTGGCGAGACCCGACGCAGACTGGGAGACCGCTTTGCTGAACACCTACGCTCTGTCTGCCAGAGAAAGCAGGATCTCCCAGTGGCCGCACATTTTAATTCCACATCCCATTCCCATTCTGACATGTCTATCCACGGCCTCCTCTACTGTAAAGATGAAGCCACTCTCAGGTTGGAGGAACAACACCTTATATTCCGTCTCGGTAGCCTCCAACCTGATGGCATGAACATTGACTTCTCTAACTTCCGCTAATGCCCCACCTCCTCCTCGTACCCCATCCGTTATTTATTTATATACACACATTCTTTCTCTCACTCCCCTTTTTCTCCCTCTGTCCCTCTGACTATACCCCTTGCCCATCCGTTGGGTTTTCTCCCCACCTTGTCTTTCTCCCTGGGCCTCCTGTCCCATGATCCTCTCATATCCCCTTTGCCAATCACCTGTCCAGCTCTTGGCTCCATCCCTCCCCCTCCTGTCTTCTCCTATCATTTTGGATCTCCCCCTCCCACTTTCAAATCTCTTAGTAACTCTTCCTTCAGTTAGTCCTGACGAAGGGTCTCGGCCTGAAACGTCGATTGTACCTCTTCCTAGAGATGCTGCCTGGCCTGCTGCGTTCACCAGCAACTTTCATGTGTGTTGCTAGATAAAGGGGATGTAGTGGATGTGATATATCTGGACTTTCAGAAGGTCTTTGACAAGGTGCCACACATGAGGCTGGTTACCGAGTTAAGAGCCCATGGTATTACAGGAAATTTACTAACATGGTTAGAGCATTGGCTGATTGGTAGGAGGCAGCGAGTGGGAATAAAAGGAACATTTTCTGGTTGGTTGCCAGTGACGAGTGGTGTTCTGCAGGGGTCAGTGGTGGGACCACTTCTTTTAATGCTGTATATAAATGATTTAGATGCTAGAATAGGTGGCTTTGTTGTTAAGTTTGCAGATGATATGAAGACTGGTGGAGGAGCAAGTAGTGTTGAGGAAATAGGTAGGATGTAGAAGGAATTGGACAGATTAGGAGAATGGCCAAGAAAGTGGTAAATGAAATACAATGTTAGAAAATGCATGGTCATGTACTTCGGTCTTAGGGATAAATGTGTGGACTATTTCCTAAACGGGGAGAAAATCCAGGAATCTGAGATACAGAAGGACTTGGGAGTACTTGTGCAGAACACCCTGAAGATTAACTTGCAGGTTGAGCCAGTGGCGAGGAAGCCAAATGCGATGTTAGCATTCATTTCAAGAGGTCTAGAATACAAGAGCAGGGATGTGATGTCGAGGCTTTATAAGGAACTGGTGAGGCCTCACCTTGAGTATTGTGAACAGTTTTGGATCCCTCATCTTAGAAAAGATGTGCTGGCATTGAAGAGGGTCTAGAGGAGATTCACAAGGATGATTCCAGGAATGAAAGAGTTATCATACGAGGAATGTTTGATAGCTCTGGGTCTGTTGTATCTTTCTCTGTCTCTATGTTCACCCCCTTCCTTACCACTCTGGTGATCACTCTAACAAAAAATTTCCAGTAGCTGTCCAGTAGTCCCAAGATTCAGGGGAGTTGATTTAGGATGGAGATGAGGAGGAACTGCTTTCCTCAGAGAGTGCTGAATCTGTGGAATTCTCTGCCCAATGAAGCAGTGGAGGCTACTTCAGTAAATATATTTAAGATAAAGTTGGATAGATTTTTGCATAGAAAGGGGATTAAGGGTTATGGAGAAAAGGCAGGTAGATGGAGATGAGTCCATGGCTAGATCAGCCATGATCTTATTGAATGACAGAGCAGGCTCAATTGGGCCAAATGGCCTACTCATGCTCCTGTTTCTTATGTTCTTATGTCAACTTGTGTACAGCAAGATCCCATGAGCAGCAATAGCAAAGTAACTTGTTCATAGTGCTGAGGTCTCGGGCGTTAAACTTTTTGGTTTTTTCAGGGCAGTAGCAGGGGACCGTTTGAAGGTAGAATCACAGAACAGACAGTTCACCTGCAAATTAACTTCTGTGCCCCTCTGTTATTGATATCGGCATTTTATTCCAGATTTTTATTTAATTAAGTGAATCTAAATTCCCCAGAAACATCAATGGAAGAGTTATCTCTGTGGATCAGTAATCTAAGTCTGTGACAAGCCACATTACCCCAGAAAACATGAGCAGTTTTCGTGTCTGCAAATAACAAAAATCTTTTCTTGGGACAAAGTGTTTGTCTAATGAAATGTGAAGGAGGAAAAGTGGCTGCATATAACTCTTGGGGATCAGGAGAGGTGATTGCATTGAGACATCTAAGAATCGTGAGAGTGATTGATAGGATAGATACAAAGAAACTGTTTGCCCTGGAATGCAGGAAACACAGTCTATGATAAAAGCTTGATTGTTCAGGACAAGGATGAAGAGAACTTTCTTCCCACAGAATTGTAAAGTCTGGGAATTGTCTGCTCAGAGACCTAAAGGATTCCCTGTTGTTGGAAACATTCAAGGCAGAGACATGGTCTCACCCATCACCTATCTGAAGGTACTCCTCCCTTCCTCCTGCCATCCCGCTTTCCTTTTCTGGCATCTGTCCCTTCTTTCTCGGTCCTGAAGAAGGGTCTCGGACCAAAACATTTACTGTTCAAAGTCAAAGTCAAAGTCAATTTATTTATGAGTCCCCATACATTTTCTTGCTGGCATTCCCCTCCATAGATGCTGCCTGACCTGCTAAGTTCCTCCAGTGTTTTGTCTGTGATGCTCATGGAGTCTATAATTTATGTTTCAGTGTTATTTGTTTATTATTGTTAGTAATTCAATGCCAAGATGGTGCTAGTGAACCATGGCAATGTGTTGCAGACAGCTTACAAATCTTCTAAATATATTTCTTTTGAATTACTCTCACTGTAGTCTGTAGTCTGTAATTTCCCTTTAAGCAATGTATTTTTGAATAGTCTCAATGAACTAGTGATGTCACAATCTTCTGAAGGACTCAGTGGACTTAACTCTCAAGCATGCAGGTACGGTACCTTTAATTGAATCACCATAGCTGAAATAGAGGGAGGAGGGGAGGGTTCTGAGCCAGGCAGAAATGCCAAGTAATGAAGGTTCCTCTGTCCAGTATCTTGTTAGCAAATCTACAGTTACTGGAGAACAAGATTGAGGACCTACGGGCAAGTTTGCTGTATTGGAGGGAAATGAGGATTTGCTGTATTCTGTGTTTCAAGGAGACATGGCTCACTCAAGACATGACAGACAGATTGGTAAGAGCTGGGGGCTTCTCGATACACAGGATGGGCCAGACTGCGAATTTGGAGAAGGCAAAAAGTGATGAGTCTGTGTTCCAAGATTTGTGGTGCTCTTGTCACTCTCTTGTTCCCTAATCTGGAATGTCTGATGATTAAGTGCTGACTGTTCTACTTACCAAGAGAGTTCTCCTCTGTTATCCTGACCAAAGTTTACATACCACTAAAAGCAGACATAAATCAGGCACTTGAGATATTTAACATTGCAATCACCAAACAAGATACTGCCCAACCCGATGCATTTCAAATCATAGTCAGGGAATTCAATCAGAATTGCATGAAGAGATCTCTGCACAATTATCATCAGCATATAACCGGTAGCACCAGGGGTCCCAACACACTTTATACTAAGATAAGGAAGGCCTATCGTTTCATGCCTAGACCATATTTCGGGAAATCTGATCACTTGGCTGTCCTTTCCCCACCTGCATACTGGCAGAGGCTAAAGAACAAGGACAGAAATAAGAACAATGAGGAGGTGGTCGTGTGAGGTAGAGGAGTGCCTAACGGAATTGCTTTGATCCATGTTCAAGGACTCATCAGAAGATCTGTTGTCATGGACTTTCTTAAAACAGTCATGGACAATTGTGTCCCCTACATAATCATTGCCTAAACAGAAGCCCTAGATGAACCACAAGATCCTCTATCAGCTGAGGGCCAGATCAGTGGCATTCAGGTCTGGCAACCAAGTAAAGTACAAGAGATCCAGGTACAATCTCCAGAGAGCCATGTCACAGGCGAAATGGCTATTCTGGACCTGACTTGAAACACTGGGGGACGCTCGACAGCTGTGGCAGGGCTTGAATGTTATTAACCCTCACAAAGTGAAAGCAGGTGACATAGGTGACAACAAGACTTCAATCCCAGATGAGCTCAATGTCTTCTAAGCTTGCTTTGACTGTCAAAACATGGAAAAACCTTCACAAGCTCCCACAGCTCCCAATGACCCTGTGATTTCAGTCTCCGAGGCTGACGTGAGAGCATCCTTCAGGAGGGTGAACCTACAGAAAGCATCCAGCCCAGATGGGGTACCTGGCCGAGTACTAAAGACCTGTGCTGATCAACTGGCTGATATATTCACTGATATTTTTAACCTCTCGCTTCAGCAGTCTGAGGTACCCACTTACTTCAAGCAGGCTTAGTTGAACAATTGTGTTCCCTACATAAGGAGAATGTGGCAACTTGTCTCAATGACCATAGCTCAGTGGTACTAACATCCACCATGATGAAGTGTTTTGAGAGCTTGGTGATGAAACGTATCAACTCCTGCCTGAGAAGAGACTTATTTCCACTCCAGTTTGCCTACCAGCACAACAGGTCGACAGGAGATACCACTTTATTGGCTCCTCACTCAACCCTGGAACATCTGGACAGCAGAGGTGCATACATCGGGATGCTCTTTGTCGACTACAGCTCGGCATTCAATACTATCATCCCCTCAAAAGTAATCAATAAGCTTTCGCACACTGGCCTCATTACCTCCTTGTGCAATTGAATCCTCAATTTCCTCTCTTGCAGTTCAGATTGCCAACAACATCTCCTCCACGATCTCCATCAGCACAGATGCACCACAAGGCTGTGTGCTTAGTCCCCTGCTCTACTTGCTTTGCACTTATGACTGTGTGACTAAGCATATCTCCAATGCCATATTCAAGTTTGCTGATGACATCATGTCACTGGCAGAATCAAATGTGGTGATGAATCAGTCTATAAGAGGGAGATTGAAAGCTGGTTGAATGATGCCACAACAGCAACCTTTTTCTCAATGTCAGCAAGGGCAAGGAGCTGATCATTGACCACAGGGGGAGGAAACTGGAGGGCCATGACCCAGTCCTCATCAGAGGTGGACAGGGTCAGCAACTTTAAATTCCTTGCTGTTAGCATTTCAGAAGAGCTGTCGTGGGTCTAGTACATAGGTTCCATTATGAAGAAAGCACAGTAGCACCTTTACTTCCCTCAAAGTTTGCGAAGATTCGTCATGACATCTAAACTTTGACGGATTTCTATAGCTGTGTGGTGGAAAGCATATGGACTGATTACATCACTACCTAGTATGGAAGCACCAACACTTTGAAAATCTTACAAAAAGTAGTGGATACAGTTCAGTCCCTCACGGGTAAAGCCCTCCCCACCATTGAGCACACCTGCAGGAAAGTAGCATCCATCATCACAGACTCTCACCATCCAGACCATGCTCTCTTCTCACTGCTGCTATCAGGAAGAAGGTACAGGAGCCTCAGAACCCGTGTGAATAAGGGTCAGGAACATTTATTACCCCTCAACCATCAGGTTCTTGAACAATAGGGGATAACTTCACTTAGCCCATCACTGAGCTGTTCCCATAACCTATGGACTCATTTTCAGAGACTCTTCATGTCATGTTCTGAATATTTATTGCTTATTTATTATTATTATTATTATTCTTTTTCTCTCTATTTTGTATTTGCACAGTTTGTAGTCTTAGTACCTTGGTTGTTATCTGTTCTGTTGGATATGGTCTTTCATTGATTCTATTATGATTTTTGGATTTACTGTGTAAGCTCACAAGAAAATGAATCTCAGGGCTGTATATGGTGACATATATGTTTTTGATAATAAATTTACTTTGACTTTAAGTATCTGTTTTTCTGTATTTGCACAATTTGTCTTTTTTTGCATATTGGGTGTTTATCAGTCTTTGTTGTTTTTCATGGATTCTACTGTATTTCTTTATTCTACTGTCAATTCCTTCAAGAAAATGAATCCCAATGTTGTATATGGTGACATATATGTTTTTGATAATAAATTTACTTTGAACTTTGAGCAGCAAATAAGACGCATGATTTGCAGCAATCCTATTGAGTGGTGGAGGAGATTCCAGACTCATTTCTATACTGCTTCTATACTTTTGACTCCTGTCTATGATTATTAGATCTATGATTACTATTGCTTTATTTTTGTACACTGGATGAAAGCCCAAGTTGGTGTGGTCTTTCATTGATTTTGTTATGGTTATTATTCTATTATGGATTTATTGAGTGTGCCTGCGAGAAAATAAATCTCAGGGGTTTATATGCACTTTGATAATAAATTGACTTCACACTTTGATAATCTGGAGCTATGGCAGGAGATGGAGGAAACAACCTCTGTAATTCAGGTGTTACACATCTGTGGGCAGGTTTACCAGAGCTTTTGAGAGTGGTTTAAATCAATATGGCAGGGGTGTGGGAACCAGTATGATAGAGCTGAGGATGAGGTAGCAGGTTTACAAGTAGATGATGTAAAATGTAAGGAGAGACAAGCTAATGACTGGGTACAAATGCAGACAGAGCAAAGAGTTAAGTTGTACCACAGAGGCAAAATTCATAAGGGTGAAGAATGCAGGACTGATGGTGCTGTAGTTAAATGCACATAGTATTCAGAATAAGGTGGACGAACTGGTGACGCAATTGGAGATTGGTCAGTATGACATTGGGGGCATCATTGAGTCATGGCAAAAAGGTCATAGGTGGGAGCTTAACATCAGAGGACAGACAAGAAGACTTAAGCGGTGGCATGGCTGTATTGGTAAGAGATGGAATTACGTCTTTAGAAAGAGGTGACATAAAGTCAGAGAATGTTGAATCTTTGTGGATGGAGTTAAGCAACTGCAAGGGTGAAAAAAAAGCATTCTGCTAATCATATCTAGGCCTCCAAATAGTAGCCAAGATGTGGGGTTGAGATTGCAAAGGGAGCTGGAAAGAGCATGTAATAAGGGTAATGACACAATTGTAATGGAGGACTTCAATATGCAAGGGGTTTAGGAAAACCAGAAATCAGGATGGTGTCGGATCACAAGAGAGGGAATTTGTTGAATGCCTATAAGATGGCTTTTCAGAGCAGCTTGTGTTCAGCCTACTAGGGGAAAGGTTATCTTAGATCAGGTGTTGTGTAATAACCCAGATCTTATTAGTCAGCTTAATATAAAGGAACCCTTAGGAGGCAGTGATCATAATATGATAAAATTCATACTGCAATTTGAGCAGGAGAAGCATAAGTCACATGAATCAGTATCACAATGGAATAAAGGGAATTACAGAGGCATGAGAGAGCAGCTTGCCCAGGTGGACTGGAGAAGGATACTTTTGGGAATGATGGCAGAACAGTGGTGGCTGAAGTTTCTGGGAATAGTTCACAAGACGCAAGTTAGACATGTCCCACAGAAGAAGAAGTGGCAGGGGTAGGCAACCGTGGCTGACAAGGGAAGTTAAGGACTGCACAAAAGCCAAAGAAAGGGCAAATAAGGTAGCAAAAGTGAGTGGGAAGTTGGATGACTGGAAAACTTTTAAAATCCAACAAAAGGCAACTAAAAAAGCCATAAGAGGGGAAAAGTTGAAATATGAGGGCAAACTAGCTAATAGTATAAAGCAGGATACCAAAAGATTTTCAGTTAAGTAAAGAATAAAAGGGAGGTGAGAGTTGATACTGGACCACTGGAAAATGGGGGACAAAGAAATGACAGATGAATTAGTAAGTAATTTGCTTCAGGCTTTACTGTGGAAGACACTAACTGCATGTCAGAGGTCCGTGAGCAGGAGTGAATGCCATTGCTATTACAAAGGGAAAAGTGCAAGGCAAACTCAAAGGTATTAAGGTGGGTAAGTCACCTGGACCAGATGGACTACATCCCAGAGTCCTGAGAGAGGTTGCTGAAGACATAACAGATGCATTGGTCATGATCTTTCTAGAATCACTTGACCTTGGCATGATCCTGGAGGACTGGAAAATTGCAAATGTCACTCCATCCTTAAAAAGGGAGGAAGACAAAAGGGAGGAAATTATAGACCAGTTAGCCTAACCTCAATGGTTGGGAAAGTGTTGAACTCCATTATTAAGGATGAGATTTCAGGATACTTAGAGACTCATGAAAAAGTAAGTAACAGTAAGCATGGTTTCTGGAAATCTTACCCAACAAATCTGTTAGAAGTCTTCAAGGGAGTAATAAGAAGAGTGGGCAAAGTCATTTACTTGGATTTTCAGAAGACATTTGATCAGATACCTCACATGAGGCTGCTTAACAAGATAAAGTCCTATGGTGTTACAGGAAATATACCAATGTGGATAGAAGAATGGCTGACAGCCTGGAGACATTGAGTGGGAATAAAGGAGCCCTTTTCTGGTTGGCTGCCAGTGACTAGTGGTGTTCCTCAGAGATCAGTAATAGCACCGCTATTTTTCACATTGTTTGTCAGTGATTTAGATAATGGAATTGATGGCTTTGTGGCAAGGTTTGTGAATGATACAAAGATAGGTGGAAGGGTAGGTAGTGCTGAGGAAGCAATGTGATTGCAGCAGGACTTAGACAAATTGAAGAATGGTCAAAAAACTGGCAGATGGAATACAGTGCTGGGAAATGTATGAAAATATATTCTCGTAAAAGGAATAACAGTGCAGACTATTATCTAAATATTATCCTCCAGCAGAAGTGGTTGAGGCAGGTTTGAGATTGTCGTTTAAAGTTAAATTGGGTAGCTATATGGACAGGAAAGGAATGGAGGGTTATGGGCTGAGTGCAGGTCGGTTGGACTAGGTGAGAGTAAGAGTTCGGCACGGACTAGAAAGGCCGAGATAGCCTGCTTCCATGCTGTAATTGTTATATGGTTATATGGTTAAATGAGGAGAGAATTCAAACATCAGAGGTGCAGAGGGACTTAAGGTGTCCTCGTGCAAGACTGCCAGAGGGTTAATTCACAGATTGAGTCTGTGGTAAAGAAGACAAATGTGATGTTGGCACTTATTTCAAAGGGAATAGAATATAAAAACAAGTAAATAATGCTGAGGCTTTATAAGACACTAGTCAGTCCGCACTTGGTGTATTGTCAACAGTTTTGGGCCCCTTATCTCAAAAGGATGGATTGTCATTGGAGAGAGTCCAGAGAAGGTTCATGAAGATGATTTGTCTGCTTTGGGCCTGTACTCACTGGAATTTCGAAGACTGTGTGGGGATCTCATTGAAACCTATGGAATGTGAAAGGACTAGATAAGATGGACGTGGAGAGAATGTTTCCTCTGGTGAGGGTATCCAGAACTAGAGGGCACAGCCTCATAATTGAGAGGTGACCTTTTAGAATAGAAGTCAGGAGGGATTTTTTTAGCTAATGAGTGGAGAGTCTGTGGAATGCTCTGCCACAGACTGTGGTGGAGTCCAAGTCTGTGCGTATATTTGAAGTGGAAGTTGATAGATTCCTGATAGGCCAAGGCATCAATGGACATGGTGAAAAGGCAGGTATATGGGTTTGGATGGAATCTAGGATCAGCCATGATGAAATGGTGGAATGGACTCGATGGGCTGCATGGCCTAATTCTACTCCTATATCTTATGCTCTTATGCTTTCAATTCCAATTCCTCCTCTCCAAATGCGTAATTGAACTTGGTAAGCATGATTGTAATATACAGTCGCTCTGCACTGTGTTTATAGTATTTCTGCAGCACTCTGTGTCAATCAATAGCTAGCAATACCTTTGAGCCAATGAGCACTGAGAATTTAAACAAGCTCTGTTGGATTACAGCTTATCCTTCTTGCTTATTTCAAATCCATATCTCCTTAAAAATATCTATAAGTGAGCTCCACCCCCCGTAAATCCCATTAATGCTTCTGTCAGCAGTCTAATCCACACCAATCTGTCTTCTCTCTTCCACTGTTGTTCCCTGTCAGTGACCTTTCAGCATCTCAAAGTAGGACAATTAATTCAGAAGATGCAGGCCAAAGTTATTAATGAACATTTCTCCCTGCTCCTTGATAATTAAATGTCATTCATTTTATAAAACTTTCTTTCAGAAACAGCTCTTGCACCTTTGCAAAAGAACAAACAGCCATTGAGGCTCCAGTCAAAGGAGAAATCTCACCACAATACATTACAAAAGAGCTCTGACAATGAACTCAGTTTCAATGTTTTACCATCATGGAATTTCTTAAAGTTATACCGTAAGAAAAGACTCTCTCAACAAAGTTTCCCCATTATATCCCTTGGAAAGAAAGTTTTAGCTTCAATACCCTGAAAGTCTATCCTCACTGAGGATTCAGGAGAATCAGTGACAAATTCTTTTCATGAGACAATGCTGGATCAACTCAGTAGATCATGCAGCTTCTATGGAGTGAAATAAAGAGTTTAGGGCCAAGACTCTTCATCAAGATTGGAATGCAGGGGGAAAGAAGCCAGTGTAATAAATTGGAGGAGGAATGAGGGGATTGGAAGGAGTATAAGCTGGTGAAAGGTGAAGCCAGGTGAGGGGGAAGGTAAGTGGGTGGGGGGCGTGGGGGATGAAGTGAGAAGCAGGGAGGTGATAGGTGGAAAAGGTAAAGGGCTGAAGAAGAAGGAATCTGATAGGAGAGGAGAGAGGACCATGGGAGAAAGGGAAGGAAGGGGATCAGAGGGAGATGAAATGCAGGTGAAGAGAAGAGAGGGGGGACAAGTAGAGCCAGAATGGGTAATGGAAAAAAGAGAGGAAGGAGACAGAAATTACCAGAAGTTAGAGAAATTGATATCCATTGGAGGCCGAATATGAGGTGTTGTTCCTTCAACCTCAGAATGGCCTCATTGTGGCAGTAGAGGAGATCATAGACCCTTTTCTTTTTAGAGCGACAGAGGATGAGAGGTGACCTGATAGAGGTGTATAATATAATTAGAGGCATTGATCGTGTGGATAGTCAGAGGCTTTTTTCCCAGGGATAAAATGGCTAGCATGAGAGGTCACAGTTTTAAGGTGCTTGGAAGGAGGTACAGAGGAGATGTCAGGGGTAAGGTTTTTACGCAGAGAGTGGTGAGTGCGTGGAATGGGCTGCTGGTGACGGTGGTGGAGGTGGAAGCGATAGGGTCTTTTAAGAGGCTCCTGGATAGGTACATGTTTGGCAGAGCTTTGTGGGCCGAAGGACCTGTATTGTGCTGTAGGTGCCCTATGTTTCTATGTTTCTGTGACATGTTGGAATGAGAATGAGGAGTGGAATTAAAATCTTTGACCACTAGGAACTCCTGCTTGTTGCAGATGGACCAGATCATTAAATCATTTTGTCAAACTGAACAGCAAGAACCAGACATTTGATATAATAATTCATCAGGCATGAAGCACCAGTAGTGTTATACTGTTCACTTTTTAATGTGTCATAAATGCACCTTATTATTTGTTCATTTATTTGTGGTACTATTACTTTATGTGTTGTGTGTGTGAGTTATATGTGGTTCTGCGTAGCTTGGTCCAGAGGAACACTGTTTTGTTTGGTGCTATAGATTGTATGGCTGAATGACAATAAATTGAACTTGAAACACAAAACTCCAGTCTATTTCCATCCATTAGATGAGTCATACCATACTGTGTAGAAGTCTTAGACACATACTGTATATATAGCTAGGGTGCCTAAGACTTTTGCACAGTACTCTATTTGCCAGCGTGGAGCAGAGAGCAGGTTTGTAAATCTGGAAGGAGCAAAGCATGTTGGGAATGAGAAAGGTGGCATGGGGGGCTGTGGGACAGGTGGCAGAGAAGGGGCGCCAAGGGTGGGGGGTGGCTCAGGTGCAGTTATACACAGTCCCGGGACACCAGGATAGGTCACTCGATTCCAAACAGTTAGTTTATTGATTATTACAGGATATTTCTCTGGTGCTTTCCTCTCCCTTCTCCTTTCAGCAACCATGATTCCCCTCTCCCTGCCCCCTTCCCACTCTCAGTCCACAGTCGAGTCCTACACAGAATCAGGCCTAGCATCACTCACATATGGGGTACCGCAAGGCTCAGTGCTGGGACCCCAGTTGTTTACAATATATATTAATGACTTGGATGAGAGAATTAAATGCAGCATCTCCAAGTTTGCGGATGACACGAAGCTGGGTGGCAGTGTTAGCAGTGAGGAGGATGCTAAGAGGATGCAGGGTGACTTGGATAGGTTGGGTGAGTGGGCAAATTCATGGCAGATGCAATTTAATGTGGATTAATGTGAAGTTATCCACTTTGGTGGCAAAAATAGGAAAACAGATTATTATCTGAATGGTGGCCGATTAGGAAAAGGGGAGGTGCAACGAGACCTGGGTGTCATTATACACCAGTCATTGAAAGTGGGCATGCAGGTACAGCAGGCGGTGAAAAAGGCGAATGGTATGCTGGCATTTATAGCGAGAGGATTCGAGTACAGGAGCAGGGAGGTACTACTGCAGTTGTACAAGGCCTTGGTGAGACCACACCTGGAGTATTGTGTGCAGTTTTGGTCCCCTAATCTGAGGAAAGACATCTTTGCCATAGAGGGAGTACAAAGAAGGTTCACCAGATTGATTCCTGGGATGGCAGGACTTTCATATGAAGAAAGACTGGATGAACTGGGCTTGTACTCGTTGGAATTTAGAAGATTGAGGGGGGATCTGATTGAAACGTATAAGATCCTAAAGGGATTGGACAGGCTAGATGCAGGAAGATTGTTCCCGATGTTGGGGAAGTCCAGAACGAGGGGCCACAGTTTGAGGATAGAGGAGAAGCCTTTTAGGACCGAGATTAGGAAAAACTTCTTCACACAGAGAGTGGTGAATCTGTGGAATTCTCTGCCACAGGAAACTGTTGAGGCCAGTTCATTGGCTATATTTAAGAGGGAGTTAGATATGGCCCTTGTGGCTACGGGGGTCAGGGGGTATGGAGGGAAGGCTGGGGCGGGGTTCTGAGTTGGATGATCAGCCATGATCATAATAAATGGCGGTGCAGGCTCGAAGGGCCGAATGGCCTACTCCTGCACCTATTTTCTATGTTTCTATATGCCATAAAACCTGTTTTTTTGTGGCAGCAGTGCAGTACAATACATAAAATTACTGCAGCACTGTGCAGAGGTCTCAGGCGCCCTAGCTACATACATATATATGTGCCTGAGCCTTCTGTACAGGACTGTATATTGCTGTCATGGCCAGTTAGTGATAGCATTTTCCTTCAAGGTTCAAAGTTCAAAGTAAACTTATTATCAAAGTCCGTATATGTCACCTATACCACCTGAGATTCATTTTCTTGCAGGCATTCACAGTAGAACAGAGAAGTACAATAGAATCGATGAGAAAACACACAACAGAGGTAATGAGTAACCATTGCGTAAAAGAAGACAAAATGTACAAATACAAATAATAATGATTATAAATTAAGTAAATAATACTGAGAACATGCATTGTAGGGCCCTTGAAAGTGAGTCCATAGGCTGCGGAATCAGTTCAGAGTTGAGGTGAGTGAAGTTATTCACATCAGTTCAGGAGCCTGATGGCTGAATGCTAATTTACAAATTACTCACATTTGGAAAAGATAGACTTCCTACATCACTCTGTCACATGTAGTACATTTGTCACTGAAAATAAGCATCTGCTTGTAGCTAATGCTGTGGAATTCACTACAGAGCCACAGGTCATTCAGCCCCTCTCTCACCCATCTATATCTCATCATTATAGAGTCATAGAGAACTACGACCCAGAAACAGGCCCTTTGGCCCATCTAGTCCATGCCAAACTGTCATTCTGTGTTGGTGGAGATCTCAGGAATTCATTGCCAACATGAGCACACAACCCCATCCTTTGATTGGTGAGAGGTAGTTGACATTTCAATATCTATTACAGTGGAAAGTCATTGCTTGCTGAAGGCTGAGTATTTTTTGAGACTATAAATGTTTCTTCGAAAATTTAGAGCATTAAGTTGTATTATTTTAGTAGCACAGCAGTGTAGCGGTTAGCATAATGTTTTACAGTGCCAGCAATTGGAAGATTGCGTTTTAATTCCCGCCACTGTTTGTAGTAATCCTTCCGGTCATGCTGGCACCTGTGTACAATGCTCCTTCAGTCAACATGTTCTGGATAGATTACTTATTCACTGCCTGACCTGTTGAGTTCCTCCAGCACTTCTTGTGTGTTGCCTTGGATTTCCAGCACCTGCAGATTTTCTCTTGTTTGTGATTGGATTTCACTTATTTTATGTCTTTTACGAATGTTTTTTTTGTCTTGGATGTGATTCTGGAACTGTTGGAGCCTATGATTTGCTGTTTGCAGGTTGTTTGGGCATTTCAGCACTCTGTAGTATCCGGGAGGATTCTGGGAGGTAGAGACAGCATGCGCGAACCTCATGGTGGGCAGGTTTCGGGACGGGGCACGCCAATGTTTGACTCCATTTCTCCGATTAAAGCTTCCATTGTGCACCGATTAAAGTGACAAGGGAGAGTGAAACATTGAGGCAAGTGTGGGAGGTGAGGGCTGGCTGCGAGTTTTGGAACACTCTGTTACCAGAAAGGAGAGAGTTTGCTGCTGTGCCTGGAGAGTGTTGCCCAGGTTTTTGGTGTTTTGGATGTGGACTTGGACTATAGATTTATTTTTCAGTCTTATAGATTTTTATATTCTGTGATTTTGCCCAAACTTTCTCATTTTTTGTGTGCAGGGAGGGGGATTTGGGAGTCGATATGTCTATTCTATTTTTGCTTTTTTTTGCACGGGAGGAGGGATTTGGGGATTGCTGCGTCTATTCCGTTTTTGTTTATTGTTTCGTGCAGGAGGAGGGATTTTGGGTTGATGATCGTGCTGCCGTTCTTTTCTTTCTTAGTTTCTTGGCTACCCGGAGAAGAAGGATTTCGGAGGTGTATACTTTGATAATAAATGAACCTCTGAACCTTTGAATTTGTACGTTCTCCCTGTGAACTCATAGGTCTCAAATTCAAAGATTCAAAGTACATTTATCATTAAGGTACAAATGCAGTATTCAACCCTGAGATTCGTACTCCCACAGACAGCCACAATGCAAAGAAAACCATGGAACCTGTTCAAAGAAAAACATCAGATCCCCAATGCACAAATAAAAAGATAAATCATGCAAACAGCAAAAACAAAAGCCTGTAGAATAAAAAACATCAAACCACAAAGTCAACTAAACAGTCCAGGAATGTTCAGCTCCAGCTCAGTTCAGTTCTATCTGGCACTGTGTTGCTGATCGACTGCAGGCCGCAGGGCTAATCTGCCCCAATCAAAATTGCAGAAAATAACACCAAAAAAAGGAGCAACCAAAAGCAGAAACATATTATAACACGAACTACAGAGTCCAGTTCACAAACTGGGTCCAAGACCCAAGATCCTCGGGGTGCTTCAGATTTCACCCCCCCATTCCAAAGATGTAGAGGTTAGGGTTACTGACTGGTGGACATGGTATGTGAAACACCCTCTGGTTTCCTTGGCTGTGTAAGTCCAGGGAAGACACACTCTAATCCTGCAAACCAGTGAGATTAAGACAGCACTCCCACCCCAAACCTCGGTTTGTGTGGATGTTGTGTAATTTGCTACCCCGTTACCACTCAGTGCCAAGAAATAACAGGCAGCACACTGCATACAATTAAAGGAAATATATTTATGAATCTTAACTAAAGGGTTAGTAAAGAAAGGAAAGAAAAAACCAAAAAAGGTCCATTATAATTCAACAGCTCCGAGGATGAGGTTTTCCATTCCAGGACATCTCAACTGTCCTCTTTCTTTAAGGATTGTGGTTTCCCTTCTGCTGTCATCAATGATGCACCCGCAGCTCCTCCATTTCCCGCACTTCAGCCCTCACCCCATCCTCCCGCCACCACAACAGGGACAGAGTTCCCCTTGTCCTCACCTACCACCCCACCAGCCTCCGGATCCAGCACATTATCCTCCGCAACTTCAACAGGACCCCACCACTAAGCACATCTTTCCCTCTCCACCCCTCTCCGCTTTCCGCAAGGATCGGTCCCTCCCCATGGATCTCCCACCTGGCACTTATCCTTGTAAGCACAAGTGTTACACCTGTCCCTACACCTCATCTCTTGCCACTATTTAGGGCCCCAAACAGTACTTCCAAGTGAGGCAACACTTCACTTGTGAGTCTGTTGGGGTCATCTATTGCATCCGGTGCTCCCGGTGCGGCCTCCTCTACATCGGTGAAACCCGACGCAGATTGGGGGACCGCTTCGTCGAGCACCTCCGCTCCGTCCGCCACAATAGACAGGATCTCCCAGTAGCCACCTACTTCAACTCTGCTTCCCATTCCCATTCAGATATGTCCGTACATGGCCTCCTCTACTGCCATGATGAGGTTAAGCTCAGGTTGGAGGAGCAACACCTCATATACCGTCAAGGTAGTCTCCAGCCCCTTGGTATAAACATAGAATTCTCCAACTTCCGGTAATTCCCTCCCCTTCCCTTCCCCTATCTCTATTTCACTCTGCCCCTCCCCCAGCTGCCAATCACCTCCCTCATGGTTCCGTCTCCTACTATCCATTGTGATTTCCCCTATTCCTTCCTGCTTCCCCTCCCCCACCCCTTTATCTTTCCCTTTACTGGTTTTTCACCTGGAACCTACCACCCTCCCCCCACCTTCTTTATAGGGCCTCTGCCCCTTCCCTCTACAGTCCTGATGAAGGGTTCCGGCCCGAAACATCAACCGACCTTTTCCACGGATGCTGCCCGATCTGCTGA
Source organism: Mobula hypostoma (assembly GCF_963921235.1). Classification (NCBI taxonomy): domain Eukaryota; kingdom Metazoa; phylum Chordata; class Chondrichthyes; order Myliobatiformes; family Myliobatidae; genus Mobula; species Mobula hypostoma. Next base: position 84,708,051 of record NC_086107.1, on the reverse strand, counting down.
GTTCCTCCAGCGTGTTGTGAGTGTTGCTTTGACCCCAGCATCTGCAGATTATTTTGTGTAAACAGTCAAATGTGCATCAGTTGGAGCTCAATTCAATGATCCTCAGTCGATCTTGCTGCCCAGCTCCATCGAATCACAATCTCCCCACCGGGTCATACCCTATGACCGTTTCTCTCCAGCGTCTTCTCTCTCAACCCCTTTTCTGTCTCAACCCCATGCAGATCTGCTGACACGAACTGTTTTCTGAAATTCAACTAAACTGTCTATGGTGGAAACATGAAAGAAAGCAGAGCATTCTGGAAGCATTCCACAGGTCGGGCAGTGTCTGTGGAAAGTAAAGCAGTTACCATTTCTGGTGCAGCCCTTAAGATTTTCAACCATCCTTGTCATAGAGTCACAGACACTACACCACAGAAATAGGCCTTTCAGCCCATCTAGTCTGTGCCAAGTCATTTAAACGGCCTAGTCCCATTGACCTGCACCCGGACCATAGGTCTCCACACTCCTCCCTCCACCCCCACGCCTATCCAAATTTCTCTTAAATGTTGAAACTAAACCCGCACCCAACCACTTCCACTAGCAGCTTGTTCCATGGTCTGAGTGAAGAAGTTTCTCCTCATGTTCCCCTTAAATATTTCACCTTTCACCTTAAACCTATGACCTCTAGTTCTGGTCCCACCAGACAGTATCTCAGGGGGTAAAAGCCTGAATGTATTTAGCCCCTCCCTAAACCATTGCCAATGTTGTGTACCTCATTCTCTTATGCTCCAGGGAATAAAGTCTAACCTATCCAACCTTTCCCTGTATATAACTCAGCCCTTTAAGTCTCAACAATAACCTTGTTAATTTTCTCTGCACTCTCTCAATCTTATTGACATTTTTCCTGTAAGTAGGTGACCAGAACTATTCACAATACTCCAAATTTGCCTCACCAACATCTTGTAGAACATCAACACAGCACCGCAACTTCTGCACTCAATACTCTGATTTCTGAAGGCCAATGATCAAAAGCTCTCTTTACAACCCTATCTAACTGTGACAACACTTCCAAGGAATTATGAATCTATATTCCCAGATCCCTTTGTTTTGCCACAAAGACTTTTGAGTGGTCAAGGACTGAATGGGGAAACACGAGTAACCTCAGCCACTTGTAATCTTCAAGGTTAATTAAGGCTCCTGGCCGTTACTTGGAAGAGTGATCTACTTTTCTGTTTGTGGACAGCAGCTAGTGTTTATGCAGTTTCAGTGGCCTGATGCTGGACTCATTAATGATGTGGTTGACAGATGACTGCATAATTAAAAACTTGCGGAAGACCTATGAACAAACACTGAGAGTCGTTCATTGATCCAGACAGTAGATCTGGAGGATTTTGTAGGTTCTGACATCCTCCCCCTGTATTTCCGGCCCTGAAGAAGGGTCTCGGCCTGAAATGTCGACTGCTATATCATTTTTATAGACACCGTCTGACCTGCTGAGTTCCTCCAGCATTTTGTGTGTGTTACCTTCTTTGGAAATGAAGGAGATTCAGCTTTTAACCAGACAATCGAACAAGCTTCTACAGATACACTGTTGAAAGTGCCCTGCCTATTTGCACCATGGTCTGGTATTAAATTTAAATGTTTAGCAACATGACAAGTTGTAGGGAGTAGTCCATTCATTCAATATACTGTATCACATGCACATCCTTCCCCACCATCAGTAATATCGGCAGGCAGTGCTACCTCTAGAAGACAACGTACATTATCGAAGATTTATTTATTTATTTCATTGAGAGATACAGCATGGTAATAGGCCTTTCTGTCCCAATGAGCCCGTGTGATTCATCTACACCCAAGTAACCAAATACTCTACTAACCCATATGTCATTGGAATGTGGAGGAAACCCCAGCTGTCACGTGGAAAACATCAGGTTTCCTTACAGACAGCGGTGAATATCATTATGTTAGAAGTCATAGAAAACTACAGCACAGAAACAGGCCCTTCAGCCCATCTAGTCTGTGCTGAACTATTTAAACTACCTAGTCCCATTCACCTACACCCAGACCATAGTCCTCCACATTTCTCCCATCCATCTGCCTATCAAAACTTCACTTAAATGTTAAAATCAAAATTGCATCCACCACTTCCACTGGCGGCTCATTCCACACTCTCATGACCCCCGGAGTGAAGATATCCCCCTCATGTTCCCCTTAAACATTTCACCTTTCACCCTTAACCCATAACCTCCAGTTTTAGTCCTACCCAACCTCAGTGGAAAAAGCCTGCTTGCATTTACCCTATCTATACCTCTCAAAATTTTGTATACCTTTATCAAATCTCCTCTCAATCTTCTACATTTTAGGGAATGAAGTCCAAACCTATTCAATCTTTCCTTGTAACTCACCACCTCCAGTCCCGGCAACATCCTTGTAAATTTTCTTTACTCGTTCAATCTTACTTACATCTGTCCTGTAGGTAAGGGACCAAAACTGCACACAATATGCCAAATTACGCCACATCAACATGTTTTACAACTTTAACATAACATCCCAACTCCTGTACTCAATAGTTTGATCTGTGAAGGCTAATGTGCCAAAAGATTTAAGACACTATCTACATGTGATGTAAATTTTCAATTAATTATGGACCTGTATCCCCAGATCCCTTTGTTCTATCACACCTCAGTACCTTACCATTCACTGTGTAAAACCTACCCTGATTTGTCCCCCCAAAGTACAACTCCTCACATTTGTCTGCATTAAATTCCATCTGCCATCTCCCAGCCCATTTTCCAGCTGGTCCAGATCCTGATGCAAGTTTTCTTGCTATCTACTCACCTCTAATCTTGGTGTTATCTGCAAATTTGCAGATCCAGTTGTAAATACAAAATACTCTGCAGATGCTGGGGTCAAAGCAACATGCACAACACGCTGGAGGAACTCAGCAGGTCGGGCAGCATCCGTGGAAACGAACAGTCAACGTTTCAGGCCGAGACCTGACGAAGGGTCTTGGCCTAAAATGTTGACTGTTCATTTCCACAGATGCTGCCCGACGTGCTGAGTTCCTCCAGTGTGTTTTGCGTGTTGCAGATCCAGTTAACCAATGTCATCCAGGTCATTGATATAGATGACAAACAAAAAAGGACCCGTCACCAATACCTAAGTCACATCACTAGTCACAGGCTTCCATTCAGAGAGGCAACCATGTACTACCACTCATTGGCTTCTCCCACAAAGACAATGCCTAATTCAATTTACTACCTCATCTAGAATATTGAGTGATGAACCTTCTGAACCAACCTCCCATGTGGGACCTTCTCAAATGTCTTACTGAAGTCCATGTAAGTGTAGGTAACATCCACTGCCTTGCCTTCATCAACTTTGCTGGTAACTTCCTCAAAAAAACTTTATAAGATGGGCTAGACATGACCTACCATGCACACAGCCTGCTAACTATCCCTAATCAGTCCTGTATATCATACATATGATCCCTTAGAATACCTTCCAATAACTTTCCCACTACTGATACCAGGCTCACTGGTCTATAATTTCCTGGTTTATTCTTAGAGCCTTTCTTAAACAACTGAACTCGAAATGAAAGGGAAAGTGCCAGAATAAACAGGTGGGGAGAGGGGAAGGAGAACAAGCTAGAAAGTGATAGGTGAAACCAGGCGGGTGGGAAAAGTAAAGGGCAGAAGAAAGAATCTGGTACGAGAGGAGAGTGGACCATAAGAGAAAGGGAAGAAGGAGGGGCACCAGAGGGAGGGAAAAGAAAAAAAGGAGAGAAAAAAATTCCCAGAAGGAGAAATTGATGTTCATTCCACCAGGTTGGAGGCTACTGAGACAGAATATGAGGTGTTGCTCCTCCACCCTGAGATGGGCCTCATCCTGGCACAAGAAGAGGCAATAAACTACAATTTGGAACAAGACTGGGGATAGAAATTAAAATGTTTGACCACTGGGAAATTCTGCTTTTGCCATATGAAGGTGCTCAACTATAATTCAACAGTGGTTTTCAATTGACGTGTAGGTATAGTGGAGAGGACTCCCAGGACATCGAAAGCATTTTCCAGGGTCTCACTGACTTTGCTTACTTGAAAAGAATACACAAGTTCTCGGGAAGCAAAGGGAAATTCTGCTTTGCTCTTTAAGCAACTGAAATCCAAAGCAAATGCTTTTAGTGGAACAGGGACACATTTTAGATTTCTGATGAGGTACTTAAAAGCTTCAAGAGCAAGTGGAGGTGGATTAATTAAGAAGATTAGTTTTATTTATCGCATACATTGAAACATGAAGACATGCAGCGAAATGATTCAACAACCAATGGAGTTCGAGGTCTGTGCTGTGGAAGTCCACAACAGAGCATGCCGACATCTCACTAACCCATATGCATTTGGAATGTGGGAGGAAACCAGAGCACCTGGAAGAAATCCATACGGTCATGGGGAGAACGTACAAACTCCTTACAGACAATGACAGGAATCGAACATACGACCAACAATTGTGCTGACTGCTATGCTACCGTGCTACCCCATGAACAGTCCAAGAACCGATGAACACCACCACACTGCTTTGGTCTCCTTTCACACTACAGTATTTAGTTATGTTTTATATATTATTGTCACTGAAAGTAATAGTTTATGCCTTGCACTGTGTTGCTGCAAAACAACAAATTTCACAACATATACTCTGTGGCCACTTTAGTAGGTACACCTGTATACCTGCTCATTAATGCAAATGTATAATCAGCCAATCATGTGGCAGCAACTCCATGCATAAAAGCATGCAGACATGGTCAAGAGGTTCGGCTGTTGTTCTGACCAAACATCAGACTGGGGAAGAAATGTGACCTAAGTGACTTTGACTGTGGAGTGGTCATTGGTTCCAGACGGGGTAGTTTGAGTATCTCAGAAACTGCTGATTTCCTGGGATTGTCATGCACAACCATCTCTATAAAGTTTACAGAGTGTGGTGCAAAAAAAACAAAAACATTCAGTTCTGTGGGCAAATTGCCTAGTTAATGAGAGAGGTCAGAGGAGAATGGCCAGACTGGTTCAAGCTGATCGGAAGCTGACAGTAACTCAAATAACCATGCATTACAACTGTGGTGTGCAGAAGAGCATCTCTGTATGCACAACACACCGAACTCTGAAGTGGATGGGTTAAGGTTAGGGTCAGGGTTAGCAGCTGAAGACCACGAATATACAAATACTTAAGAGACTACTAGACAGGTATATGGAGGAATTTAACGTGGGGGGTTATATGGGAGGCAGGGATTGAGGGTCGACACAACAATGTGGGCCGAAGGGCCTGTACTGTGTTGTACTATTCTATGCTTCTATACGCTTAGTGGTCACTATATTAGGTACAGGAGGTAGCTAATAAAGTGGCAACTGAATGTATCTCAGTGATAATTAACCTGATTCTGATACTGCATGCTGAATATTTTCATCCAACAGTTCACCAGTTCAGTACTAGAAATAAATGGGCTGTCTACAGTGTTGAAATAACAAACAGTTCCTGAATAACATCACAGAGTCTCTGACTGGCAGAATGAACTTTAACTAGGCCAATGCAGGAAGAGAGCCCAGAGGACTGCTAAATAACCTTCATGCAAAACTAGTTTCTTTTACCTACCTGCAGAGAGAGAGTGAAAGCAAAATTAAATGTCCCTGTCACTTACTGCCCTCTCGCCTCTCTTTGACTCTCCAGGCACCTTGTTCCAATTTCGTACATCTGAGCTGTCTGCCAGCCTACTGTCTTCCCCACAGAAATGCGTCAGAAAGAACACGGCTGTAACAGGACAGAAAATTAGCTACGGGTTAAAAGTCAGCCTTCAAGTAAAGTTAACTGGAACATGCAAGATCTTCTCATTTATATCAAATGTAAATGATACACATCCTGAGAAAGGAGTACCTCCCGTACCCAATATAGTGGCTCATGGTCTTCTGCTGCTGTAACCCAACCTCTTCAAGGTTCGATATATTGTCCATTCAGAGATGTTCTTCTCATGGTTGTAATGCATGGTTATTTGAGTTACTGTCGCTTTCCTGTCAGCTTGAAACAATCTGGCCATTCTCCTCCAACCTCTCTCATTCACAAGGAATTTTCACCCACAGAATTGTTACTCACTGTTTTGTTTGTCTTTTGCACCATTCTCTGTAAACTCTAGACACTGTTGCACATGAAAATCCCAGGAGATCAGCAGTTTCTGAGATACTCAAACTATCCTGTTTGACACCAACAATCATTCCACAGTCAAAGTCACTTAGATCACATTTCTTCCCCAGTCTGATGTTTGGTCAGAACAACAACTGAACTTCTTGACCATGCCTGCATGTTTTTATGCATTGAGTTGCTGTCTTATGATTGGCTGATTATATATTTGCATTAACGAGTAGGTGTATCTAACAAAGTGGCCATTGAGTTAGTACAATTATTACAGTTAGCACAATTAACTGAGACGGAATTTCCAGGACAGTGAGCACAGAAAGAGTCAACTCACCCATCTCCAGAGCAACGCACAAAATGCTGGAGGAACACAGCAGGTCAAGCAGTATTTATGGAGGAGAATAAACAGTTGACTTTTCAGGCTGAGACTCTTCATCAGTACTGGAAAAGAAAGGGGAAGAAGCCAGAATAAATGGTGGTGGGAGGGAAAGGAGTACAAGCTGGCAGGTGACAGGTGAGACCAGGTGAGGAGCAAGCGTTGTGAAAATGAAGTAAGAAGCAGGGAAGCGAGAGGTGGGAAAAATAAAGGGATGAAGAAGGTGAAACGTGATAGGAGAGGAGAGTGGGCCATGGCAGAAAGAAAGGGGGAGGGGCACCAGAGGGAGGTGATAAGCAGGTGAGGAGAAGAGGGGACCAAGAACGTGGAATTGAAAAAGAGATTATCAGAAGTTAGAGAAGTTGATATTCATGCCATCACGTTGAAGGCTACCCAGACGGAATATGAAGTGTTCCTCCTCCAACTTGAGAGTGGCCTCATTGTGTTAGGACATGGACCAACATGTCAGAGTGGGAAAGGGAAGTGGAATTAGAATGGCTCCATTTCCTCCTCTCTCCTGGTTGATGTATCCAGGAACTGTGCAAGTTGATAGGGTGGTTAAGAAGCCATATGTTGTGTCGGCCTTCATTATCGGGGGACTAAGTTCATGAACTGGGAAGTTATGTTGCAGTTTTACAAAACTCTTGAGCAGACCTCTAACACAATGAAGATGAACTTTGATCTCTCAGACCATCTCAAAGCATTGATCCTGTTTACAGTTACTATTCTATAGATTTGCTAAGTATGACCACAGAAAAAGAATTTCAGCGTTGGATATTGTGACATGTATGTACTCTGATAATAAATTTTACTTTGACTGTGGAACCCCCTCCCCCCCTCTCCTTCTCCCTCTCTTCTTCATCCCTTTCCATCTCTCTCTCCTTCCCCCTCCCTCTCCCTCACCCTCCCTCTCACCCTCTCCTTCTCTTCCTCTCCCCCTCTCCCTCTCTCCCCATCTCCTCTTCTCCCCTCTCTCCTTCTCCCCCTTTCCCTCTTCCCTTTCCCTTTCCTTCTCTCTCTCTGTCCTCCTTCCCTCTCCCTCCTTTCCTCCCCCTCCCTCCCCCCTCCCTCTCTCTCTCCCCCTTCAGACAGGAGAGTAAGGCATTCTACCACTCAGACTGAGGGCAAGCCAGGATGTAGAACTGAGGTTTTTTAAGATGTTAATCTGATCACATTTGGAATATTATGAGGAATTTTGAAGCAATATTGAAAGAAAGATGTCATGGCCCTGAAGAGGTTCCAGAGGATGTTCACAAGAATAATCTTGGGAATGGAAGGCTTAATGTATTAGGAATGTCTGCTGTCTCTGGAGCTGTGCTCAATGGAGTTCAGATGGATGATGAGGAAGACCTATTGCAGACTGAAGGACTGGATAAAGTGGATGTACAGAGGATGGCATACCTCAGAATAAAGGAATGTTCTTTAGAACTGAGGTGAGGAGTAATTTCTTCCACCAGATGGTGGTGATTCTGTGGAATTCATTGCTACGGGTGGCTGTGGAGATCATCATTGGGTATATTTAGTCAGAAATTGATCGGTTCTTGATTGATGAGAGGATAAAAGGCAGGGGAATGGGGCTGAAAAATGTCATCTAAGATTGAGTGGCAGAGTGGACACGTATGGCGACATGGCCTAATTCTACCCACGGTAGTGAGAGGTTAGCGCAGCGCTATTGCAGCTCGGGTATCAGAGTTCAGAGTTCAATACTGACATCACCTGTAAGGAGCCTGTACATCCTCCCCATGGAATGCATGGGTTTCCTCCAAGAGCTCTGGTTTCCTCCCACAGTCCAAAGAATACCAGTTAGTAGATGAATTGGTCATTGTAAGTTGTGGTGTGAGTAGGTTAAGGTTGTATCAGAGGTGGCTAAGTGTCGCGGCTCGAAGGGCCAGAAAGGCCAATTCCGCGTGGTTTCTCGAAATGAGTAAATAAATCTTATGGCATTAAGTGAAGCGTTCTGTGCTAGCAGTGTAAATACCGTGACTGGTGTAATCTCAAAACTGCACTTCTGAGTAAATAAGTTGATAAATTACACAGTGAGACCACACACACGGAACAATGACACTGTGACAATGTATAAAAACGTTTGGGAACCCTACTCTACACAAAATGGCTGCTCTTTCTCTTTTTGGCACTTGTCTCCAAGTTCTGATGTGGACTCAGTTAAGCCACTTGCATTTCTATACTCATTCAACCATTATGTGCCGTGTCGTGTAACGTGGGTGGTCACAGCCTTTACATGACCATGGTTGCTCTTGGCAAATTTTTCTACAGAAGTAGTTTGCCATTGTCTTCTTCTGGGCAGTGTCTTTGCAGGACAGGTGGCCCCAGCCATCATCGATACTCCTCAGAGACTGTCTGCCTGGCATCAGTAGTCGCAGATCCAGGATACACCAGCTGCTCATATGACCATCCACCACCTGGGCCCATGGTTCACATGACCCTGACTGAGGGGCTAAGCAGGTGTTACACCTTGCCCAAGGATGACCTGCAGGCTAGCGGAGGGAATGAGTGCCTTACACCTCCTTTGGTAAAGACTTATATCTATACTACCTTAGAGAATGAAATGAAGACGATGCTATGATGCTGAAGGTAAGATTTTTAGACAAGTTCTTCTGAATATATGAAAAGCTTGCTTGCCACAGTAATGTAGCAGTTAACGCAACACTATTACAGCTTCGGGTGGCAGGATTCGGAATTCAATTCCAGTGTCCTCTGTAAGGAGCCCCTGTGCATCCTCCCCATGGAATGCACGGGTATTCTCCAGGTGCTCCAGTTTCCTCCCACACTCCAAAGATGCACTGGTTAGTAAGTTAATTGTCCTGTGATTAGGCGAGGGCAAGGGTTAAGTCAGGGGTCGCAAGGTGGTGCTACTCGAAAGGCCTGATCCACACTGTATTTCTAAATAAAATAAATAAATTAATTAATATAACAATAAACTTGACTTTGATATGAGTGTGATAAACCCTTTCTAGCTTGCTTCCAAGTCGTTGACGTTCTTCCTAAAATAAGGAAGGCAATACTGTGCACAGCACCCCAGATGACATCTCAGAAGTACTCTATGTAACTGAAGCATAGTTTTTGTAGGAGCACTGAAAGATCACGCAGACTTGGTGCTCGAAATCCTAGGTGATTTATTAAAAACTGATGCACACCAGGAGACCAGCCAAACATGGTCTACCTGAGCGTGAACTCAGTACAACTTTTACACATGCTGTTGATGAGATTTCCAGTAAAACTACATTTTGATAACAGAATGTTGACTACAGGAAGACTTAATAAAGTAACAGACTAGGTCCTGACTACAGAGTAAAATGATTATCCTCAGGTCTAACAGTAAATCCAGTTTTCTATTACAACAGTAGGCACACACTATAACATCATTAACAAAAATCCTGAACCTCGGACATCATCACTGCTGCATTCCTGGTCTCCACTTCTCTGCGGTTCCCTGTTACCATGCTAGCACAATCCATATTAGATTAGATTAGATTATGAGGACGCGCAGTCCTCTTTTATTGTCATTATATTGTCATCCATAGTTACTAGTAATGAGCCCTCACTATTCTTTCTCCAATAACAATCTTCCTACATTTGTACATGGGCTATGAATGGCCATCCTTACCCAAACCACCTCACACATTTTGAATAACAAACAAGAGAAAGTCTGCAGATACTGGAAAACATTTTGGAAGCATTTTTCAAGATGATGATAATAATAATAATATTAAATTCCTTCATGGTTTTCATTAATGATTGGAGACAGTATATGTTCCAGTAGTGTAATTATGTATAGTTTTAGGGAGCGTATGCAATGAAGTAGAAGAACTATAACAAGTTCAGAGCGATACAGTATGGGTGGCAATAGAAAATGGATGGTCTCCACTAACAGAGAAAACATCTTATAGATTGTTCTGAAGAACAGAACCCTTGTGAAAACTGAGGACTGCCTGTAGTTCAAGAGATGGTAGATAATTTTTTGTAGATGAGGGGGTTAAGATATGTAGGTATTGGAACAGAACAGAAGGCAAACTATGGGGCAGATTCAGATTATGATTCAGATTTGTCAAATGTACATTACTGTGTAAAAGTCTGAAGCACACACTGTATACATAGCTAGGGTGCCTAAGACTTTTCCACAGTACTGTTGTAATTTTATGTATTGTACTGCACTCCAAAAGAAACAGATTTCATGACATATGTGAGTGACGATAAACCTGATTCTGATATGGGTCTCTATTGTAGACTGAGAGTGGGAAGGGGGCAGGGAGAGGGGAATCATGGTTGGGAAAATGGAAAAGGAAAGGCTAGGGAGCAGAAAGCATCAAAGAGGCATTCTGTAATGATCAATTAATTAATTGTTTGGAATCAAATGGCTTTACCTGGGTGTCTCAGGGCTGGGTGTATCTGCACCCGCCCCAGCACTTCTTCTCTGTGGTGTTCCACACCCCTCCCATGGCACCCCATCCTCACCATTCCCAACATCCTTTGCTCCTGCCAGATTTACAAACTCGCACTCCACTCCACATTGACAAATACAGTACTGTGTAAAAGTCCTCGGTACCTGAGCTAAGTACATACGGCATGTGCCTAAGACACAGTAGCGTACATCAAAACATACAGCGAATGCATCATTGGCTAAACAACCAAAATACCTAAGGGTGTGCTGGGGGCAGCCTGCAAATGTTGTCACACATTCCGCTGCCAACATAGCATGCCCACGATGCTTTACAGCACAAAATCGGGTTTAATATCCCCAGCATTTGTTGTGAAATTTGTTGTTTTGTGGCAGCAGTACAATGTAATACTTAACAATAAAACTATAAATTACAGGAAGATAGAAAAAAGAGAATTAAATTAATTAAGTAGTGCAAAAAACGATCAGAAAATACTGAGGTCGTGTTCATGGGTTCACTGTCGATTTAGACATCTGATGACGGAGGAGAAAAAGCTGTTCCTGAAATGCTGAAGGTGTGTCTTCAGGGTCCTGTACCACTTCCTTGGTTGTAGCAATGAGAAATTAGCAGTCCCGGGTGATGGCGATCCTTAGTGATGATGCTGCCTTTTTGAGGTCTCACCTTTTGAAGATATTGTGATGCTAGGAAGTCTCATGATGGAGCTACCAAAGTTTACAACTTTCTGCAGCTTTTTATGATCCAGTGCAGTGGAGCCTCTAAACCAGACAGTCATGTAACTAGTCAGAACTTTACAGAATACAATAAAAGAATCAGAAAGGAAGATGAATTCAGGGCATGGATCAACACATGGAATTATAATATCATGGCCATTAGTGAGACTTGGTTACAGGAGGGGCAGAACCAGCAGCTCAATACAGAACAGGAGGGATTAAAGGGGGAGGGGTGGCGTTTCTACTCAGGGAAAAATCACAGCAGTGCTCAGTCAGGACAGATTGGGGAACCTGACTGGGTGGAACTGAGGAATAGGAAACATATGACCATGGGTTGAGATTCTAAATGGAAGAAAGGCCAATTTTGACGGTATCAGAAAGGATCAGGCAAGTGTGGACTGGGACAGGATGTTTTCTGGCAAAAGTGCATTTGGTAAATGGGAGGCCTTTAAAAGTGAAGAGTTGAAAGTAAAAAGTTGTATATGCCTGTCAGAATAAAAAGATAATGATAGCAGGTTTAGGGAAACATGGTTTTCAAGAGATATTGAGGTCCTGGTTAAGAAACAAAAGGAGGTGCATAGCAGGGAAAGGCAGGTAGAACAAGCAAGGTTCTACAGATGTATAAAGAGCAAAAGGATAGCAAGAGACAAAATTGGTCCTCTGGAAGATCAGAATAGTAATCTGTGTGTAGAATAAAAAGAAATGGGGGAGATTTTAAATGGATTTTTTGCATCTGTATTTACTCAGGAGATGGACGTAGAGTGTATAGAAGTGAGGCAAAGCAGCAGCAAGGTCATGAACACTATATACATTACAGGAGGAGGTGTTTGCTGCCTTGAGGCAAATTAGGGTGGATAAATCCCCAGGGCCTGACAAGGTGTTTCCTTGGACCCTGTGGGAGGTTTGTGCAGAAATTGCAGGGGCCCTAGCAGAGATATTTATATCATCCTTCGTGACGTGAGGTACTGGAGGAATGGAAGATAGCTGATGTTTCACTGTTTAAGAAAGGCACTATGAATAAATCAAGAAATTATTTGCCAGTGAGCCTGACATCAGTGTGAGAAAAAATGAGGTACGAAGGCAAACTAGCCAAGAATATAAAGGAGGATAGTAAAAGCTTCTTTAGGTATGTGAAAAGGAAAAAAATAGTTAAGACCAAAATTGGGCCCTTGAAGACAGAAGCGGGTGAATTTATTATGGGGAACAAGGAAATGGCAGACGAGTTGAACAGGTACTTTGGATCTGTCTTCACTAGGGAAGACTCAAACAATCTCCCAGATATAATAGTGGCCAAAGGACCTAGGATAATGGATGAATTGAAGGAAATTTATATTAGGCAGGAAATGCTGTTGGGTCTAAAGGATGATAAGTCCCCGGGACCTGATGGTCTGCATCCCGGGGTACTTAAGGAGGTGGCTTTAGGAATCGTGGGCGCATTGGTAATCATTTTCCAATGTTCTATAGATTCAGGATCAGTTCCTGTGGATTGGAGGGTGGCTAATGTTGTGCCTCTCTTCAAGAAGGGAGGAAGAGAGAAACTAGGGAATTATAGACTGGTTAGCCTGACTTTGGTGATGGGAAAGATGCTGGAGTCAATTATAAAAGATGAAATTACCACACATCAGGATAGTAGTAACAGGATTGGTCCGAGTCAGCATGGACTTACGAAGGGAAAATCGTGCTTGACTAATCTTCTGGAATTTTTTGAGGATGTAACTATAAAAATGGACAAGGGAGAGTCAGTGGATGTAGTGTACCTGGACTTTCAGAAAGCCTTTGATAAAGTCCCACATAGGAGATTAGTGGGCAAAATTAGGGCACATGGTATTGGGGGCAGAATACTGACATGGATTGAAAATTGGCTGGCTGACAGAAAACAAAGAGTAGCGATTAACGGGTCCCTTTCGGAATGGCAGGCGCTGACCAGTGGGGTACTGCAGGATTCAGTGCTGGGACCGCAGCTGTTTACAATATTTATTAATGATTTAGATGAGGGAATTAAAAGTAACATTAGGAAATTTGTCGATGACACAAAGCCGGGTGCAGTGTGAAACGTGAGGAGGACGTTATGAGAATGAAGGGTGACTTGGACAGGCTGGGTGAGTGGGCAGATACATGGCAGATGCAGTTTAAAGTGGATAAATGTGAGGTTATCCACTTTGGTGGTAAGAATGGGAAGGCAGATTATTATCTAAATGGAGTCAAGTTAGGAAAAGGGGAAGCACAATGAGATCTAGGTGTTCTTGTACATCAGTCACTGAAAGCAAGCATGCAAGTACAGTAGGCAGTGAAGAAAGCTAATGGCATGCTGGCCTTCATGACAAGGGGAATTGAGTATAAGAGCAAAGAGGTCCTTCTGCAGCTGTACAGGGCCCTGGTGAGACCACACCTGGGGTACTGCGTGCAGTTTTGGTCTCCAAATTTGAGGAAGGACATTCTTGCTATTGAGGGAGTGCAGCGTAGGTTCACAAGGTTAATTCCTGGGATGGTGGGACTGTCATATGTCAAAAGATTGGAGCAACTGGGCTTGTATACTCTGGAACTTAGAAGGCTGAGAGGGGATCTTATTGAAACATATAAGATTATTAAGGGATTGGACACGCTACAGGCAGGATAGAGCTCTTAAAGATAGTGGAATCAAAGGTTATGGGGATAAGGCAGGAATTGGATACTGATAGTGGATGATCAGCCATGATCACAGTGAATGGTGGTGCTGGCTCGAAGGGTCGAATGGCCTACTCCTGCATCTTTTGTCTATTGTCTATTGTCTATTGTATTCTAAGGGATCCGGTACATGAGTATTTGGATTGACATAGACTGATTAAGGACAGTCAGCATGGCTTTGTGCATGGCAGGTCATGTTTAAGCAATCTTATAGAGTTCTTGAGGAAGTTACCAGGAAAATTGATGACGGGAAGGCAGTGGATGTTGTCTATATGCATTTTAGCAAGGCAGTTAACAGGGTCCTGCATGGGAAGTTGGTCAGAAAGGTTCAGTTACTTGGCATTCAAGATGAGGTTGAATTAGACATTGGCCTTTTGGGAGAAGCCAGGGAGGAGCAGTCAATGGCTGCCTGTCTGTCTGGAGGAGAGCGAGGAAGACTATCAGAGCCTGCAGCGGGATCTGGACCAGCTGGACAAATGGACTGAAAAATGGCAGGTGGAATTCAATACAGATAAGTGTGAGGTGTTGCAGTTTGATAGGACTAGTTAGGGTAGGTCTTTCACAGTGAACAGTAGGACACTAAGGAGTGTGGTACAACAAAGGGATCTGGGAATACAGGTCCATAATTCATTGAAAATAGCGTCACAAGTAGATAGGGTCGTAAAGAAAGCTTTTGCCACATTGGCCTTCATAAACCTAAGTACTGAGTACAGGAGATGGGACGTTACATTGAAGTCATATAAGACATTGGTGAGGGCTAATTTGGAGTATTGTATGCAGTTTTGGGTCACCTACCTACAGGAAATATGTAAATAATGTTGAAAGAGTACAAAGAAAATTTACAATGATATTAGTGAGATTGGAAGACCTGAGTTATAAGGAAAGATTGAATAGGTTAGGACTTTATTCCGTGGAATGTAGAAGATTGAGGGGAAATTTGATAGTGGTATACAAAATTACAAGGGGTGTAGATAGGGTTAATACAAGCAGCCTTTTTCCACTGAGGTTGAGTAGGAATACAACTAGAGGTCATGGGTTAAGGGTGAAAGGTGTAATGTTTAAAGGAAACATGAGGGGAAACTTTTTCATTCAGAGAGTGGTGAGGATGTGGAATGAGCTGCCAGTGCAAGTGGTGCACGCGTGCTCAGTTTCAAAGGTTAAGAGAAGTTTGGATAGGTATATAGATGGCAGGGGTGTGGAGGGCTATGGTTTGGGTGCAGGTCGATGGGAGTAGGGAGTTTAAATGGTTCAGAGCAGACTAGATGGGCCGAATGGCCTGTTTCTGTGCTGTACCTTTCTATGACTCTGTGACTCTAAAATAGCACATGCCATGCAACAAGCAACAAAAAAAACACAGCTCTCTAACTCCAAGACAGGCCGCCTTCTTCTCCTGTGACTTCCCCAGTGGACTCACAGAGATTTTGTCTGTCCACTGAGCCTCGATGTCTCGACTTCTGATTGACTTTTGGGCTTTGATCTGAAATTCTAGTCGACCTTCGGTACCAACCCAGGACTTGCCAATGCTGATGAATGAGGACTCGAAATCTAGGTCCCAATGACGGGGACTCTGAACACTAGGCCTTGAACCCCAGCCTCACTATTCATGTACCTAGGGGGTTAATAGCAGGGTAGGTGATTAACTCCTGCTCCTTGTGTTTCACGTTGATGACTTTACATGGGATCTAAGTTTAGAGTGAATGCTTTAATAAGGAGGAGTGTGAGGGAGGAATAGATAGGACAAAGGGAATATTCATGATAGGGTGACCTCGGGGAAGCCTATGGGATAACTGTTGATGAACTAATCGAAATGATAGATTATTGAGAGCAGTAAGGGAGAAATGAACAAAGAAATTTAAAGAAGTGTGATACCAGACTGTAAGTACTAGAAACCTAGAGTAGCACACGTACAAAATGTCCCCAAATGCTCTGATTCCCTGAACCCACTAATATATATACATCATGTTACCATCCACCCAGATGTAGCTTAGGACTAGAAGACACCAAGTGAACTTGACTCACAGGTTAGCCCCCATTCCTTACCTTAAATAGTTGCTCCTTCAATTTGCAGAATTTCATTATCCATCAAGGGGCCTTGACCTATGGGTTAGGCCTCACCTGCACCCCCACCCCACCTCTGCCTTTTACCTTAAACAATTGCTCCTTCAGTCTGCAGAATTTTATTACCCTTCACAACGCACTCAGCAGGAAGGTCAGTGTGAGGACAAAGCACTGGGCTGAGTACTTTCTTACTGTCAAGCCAATTCCTTATTTATCACTCAAGCTAATTGTCAGGCTAATCGGTATGGTAGTAGGCTGCCTCGCAGATAGGGCCAGTTTATCAGTAAGCCATATCACCTTGACAGGGATAAATAAAACTAAATTGTTTCAATTTGCAACAATGGAAAACCAAAAATAATAATCAGAGTAACCTTGCAGGGGAAAAGTCATCCTGCCAGCTTCTCTGTCTTACTCGCAGTCAGCCAATTGTATTCCTTGAGGAGTTTAGCTTTATTTAAGGAACACGAACAGGTATGCACGGCAGATTCCCTGGTGACTGGTGCCGATGTCGTCTCATCGTTCTTTCCTGCACGATAACCTTGCCTTGAGCCTTAAACGACGATCTTCCATCAGCTTCTGTTCAATCGCTACCTCAGGGAGCATCTCGAGTATAAAGGCAGCGTGCCTCGCGCAGGCTGTTCAACGCACGCCCGAGCCACGGCCTCATGCTGCCGAGTCCATTCTGGTTTGGGGGTTGTCCCCTCCTGTCAGTGCTGCACTCTAGTGTTCGCTCAGTGGAATGACAAGCTGGATTGCACGAGCGCACGTGTGCGTACTTTCATCTGTTTCACTGCTGGGAACTGCTCTTCTAGCTGACAACACCCAAGCACCATAAATTTACAGTCACTCGGGGACTTGGGCTACATAATTTATTTTTGTGTTTACTGTTATTTTAATTATATGTGCTATATGTGCATTGTGCTGTGTATGACTGTTGGTATTATGTTTTGTACCTTGGTCCCGGAGTAACACTGTTTCATTTGGCTGTATTCATGGGTATTCATGTATGGTTGAATGACAATTAAAATTGAAATTGAACTTGAGTGTTCACTGCATGTGTTCCCACAGAGCTAATATACACACTAGGTTCAATTCACAGATGGACCAGAGTTACCCCAAGCACAAACTGTTTCAGCTGCTATCATCCAGGAAACAGTACCACAGCATTAAAGCCAGGACCAACAGGCTCTGGGACAGCTTCTTCCACCAGGCCATCAGACTGATTAGCTCACACTGACACAATTGTATTTCAAAGCTATATTGACTGTTCTGTTGTATATCTTACTGTACATACTATTTATACAAATGACTATAGTTTGCACATTGCACATTCAGACAGAGATGTAACATAAAGATTTTTACTCCTCACGTATGTGAAGGATGTAAGAAATAAAGTCAATTCAATTTCCAGATGGATTATGGTGATAAATACCACCCCATGACCATTCAGAGTCAAATGGATGAAACAGGCACTATCTTTCCTGTGTTTAACTCAAGTTCTTGAATCCTGGTTTGCACTGGTCTCCACAGCTGTATGCTCAGTGCCTACTTTAGCAGGTAGCTCCTGTATTTCAGATGCCTTATGGTCTGGTACTGCAATGCAGTGTGAAGAGAGTAGTGAACTCAGCCCAAAGCATAGCAGACACAGGCGTTCCCATGATCAGCATGAACATATATCATCAGAGACCCCACAATCCAGGCCACTCCATCTTCTCAAAGCTCCCATCAGGCAGGAGTTACAGAAGCCTGATATCCATTAACACCGGGTTCAAGACAGCTACTTCTCTTCTTGAACCAGCCAGCACTACCTCATTATAACAACACTATGAACACTCTGCACTACAATGGACATTTTTTTGTTCTAATTGTGTTGTCTGTGGGATGATTTTGCATAACTTATGTTTAATTCATATTTTGCTTGTGAATGTTGTTGTTCTGATGCCGCATGCCTGCGATGCTGCTACAAGTAAGTTTTTCACTATATATGTGAATCAATGTAACTGTGCATATGACAATGAACTTGACCTTCTTCCTGAGATGGAGTTGAGCCAATGCTCAATGAGTTGGTGGCCAATTGGACCCAAGTGTAGGTGAGTGGTCACAGGAAAGCAGCATTGGCCATCTAAGACTCCCACCATCCAGGCCATTCGCTCTTTGGGAAGGAGATACAGGAGCCTCAGGACCCACCAACAGGTTCAGGAGCAGTTATTACCCCTCAACCATCAGGCTCTTGAAGCAAAGAGGATAACTTCACTCACCCCATCACTGAACTGTGCCCACAAACTATGGACTCACTTTCAAAGAATCTACACCTCATTTTCTCAATATTTATTGCTTATTTAGTTTTGTTGATTGTTTCTCATTTTGTATTTGCACAGTTTGTTGTCTTCTGTACACTGGTTGCCTGTCTGTCCTGTAGGATACCATCTTTCACTGATTCTATTGTGTTTTTTTATATTTACTGTAAATGCCTGCAAGAAAACAAATCTCAGGTGACATAAATGTACTTTGATAATAAATTTGCTTTGAACTTTGATAGATCTGGGCAGGGGAGACAGATCACAGAATAATGGGATTGCTCTGTATGCCAGCAGGAATCGATGGGCCAAATGGCCTCCCTCTGTATTCAAAGTACGTTTAGAAGATGCTACTTCCATTAAGTTCAATAGAGATGCTTGGGTTGAATTAACACCTCACCGCATATCATCAGGAGAGAGGCAAGGCATGTTGCCAAGACTTGTGGCCCTGAGTTGTAGGGAAGGATTCAAGATCCAAGATTGTTTAATGTGTTTTTAGTGTAGAAGTGTAAAGGAGAAAGAAATAATTGTTACTCTGGATCTAGTACAGCACAGAAAAACACAATAAGATAAAGAACACAATAATTAAAAACACAATAAATACATAAGATGGCTATATACATAGATTGATTAATGTCAAGAGGGTGATAGGTACAGGAGTGTCTACATAAGGTGACTGACAGGAAATGATAAAGTAGTGGTGGCTGGGGGTGTGGAGGGGTGGATTAGTGGGTGGAGGTGTTGAACAGCCTTACTGCTCGGGGAAAGTAACTGATTTTGAGTCTGATGGTTCTGGCATGGATCTTACCGTCATCTCCCCACAGATTAGAGTAGGGTTGAACAGGTTAGGGCGCTATTTCCTGAAGCGTAGAATGAGGAGAGATTTGATAGAGGTTTACAACATTATGGCGGGTATAAGCAGGGAAAATGCAAGCAGGCTTTCCCGCTGAGGTTGGGTGAGACTACAACCAGAGGTCATGGGTTAAGGGTGAAATGTTTAAGGGAAACATGAAGGGAAACTTCTTCAATCAGAGGGTGAGAGTGTGGAATGAGCTGACAGAGGAAGTGGTGAATGTGAGTTCAATTCAACATTTAAGAGAAATGTGGATTGGTATATGGATGGGAGGCTATGGTCCAGGTGCAGGTAGATGGAACTAGACAGATTAATAGTTTAGCACAGACTAGATGGGTTGAAGGGCTTGTTTCTGTGCTGTAATGTTCTATGACTCTGTGACTCTGTGAAAGATGCAAAGATCCAGTTGGAGCCTTTTAGAGGGGTTAAGAATGCAAAGATGTGACTGAACATGAAATTGCAAAATAGTTTTCATGTTTCTCATGCAAAAAAACTGCAGAATTTAACTGTAAGTGTGAGCTATTTCTGCATCTGCAAGTCTCACCAATCCCTTCTGACTTTATTGGCAAATCTAGGCGTTATGGACAAGGCCAACAGTAATGGCCCATCCTTGATCACCCTTGAGAAGGTGGGGGTGAGGGGTGAGTCTCCTTCCTCAACTAGACTCTTTATTTTCTTTCCTATTTAGTGATACTTGATGGAACTGGCCTTTCAGGTCCTTCAAGCCTCGCCTCACAGCAATCCCCGACAAGGTCCGATAATTGTCACAGGAGAATTTACAATGAGCAATTAACCTTCTAACTGGTACATTTTTGGTCTGTGTAGGAAGCTGGAGCATCCGTAGAAAACTCACACATTCCACGAGAAGCACTTACGGACTCCTTACAGAGGACAGCGGGATTGAGCTCCGAATTCTGATGCCCCGAGCTGTAATAGCATCGAGCTATCCACTTTGCCACTGTCGTGCCCTTCTGGTGAAGGTGCTCCCACAATGCTGTTTGGGAGGGGGAGGGGGGGGGGTTCTCAGATGCAATAAAGGACTATGGGTAACCAAGGGTAATTTCTAAAGTAAGTTCATGTTCGGCACAGTATTGTGGGCCAAAGGGCCTGTATTGTGTTGGAGGTTTTTCTGTGTTTTATGTGTTTCTATGACTAGCAAGCACACATAAAATGCTGGAGGAACTCAGCAGCTCAAGCAGGATCTGTGAAAAGGAATAAAAGAGTCGACATTTCAGGCCAAGACCCTTTCAAAGGACCAGCGACTACCTTCAACTCCAGATCATGAGTGACTTGACTTGAGATTGCAAGTCCAGTGGATGTTTTCAATAGTGGTGGTGTCTAGGCAGAGAGCACAGCCTCAGAATAGAATGACATCTCTTTAGAACAGAGATGAGAACGAATTTCTTTGGCCAGAGGGTGGTGAATCTGTGGAATTCATTGCCATAGACAGCTGTGGAGGTCAAGTCATTGGGTGTAGTTAAAGCAGTGGCTGAAAGTCCTGAAGAAGGATTTCACACCAAAATGTCCACTGTTTATTCATTTCCTCAGGAAGTTCACGAGAATGATCCCAGGAAAAGAAGGGTTAATGTATGAGGAGCATTTCATGGCTCTGGGTTTGCATTCACTGGACTTCAGAAGTATGAGGGAAGATTTCACTGAAACCTATCAAATATTGAAAGGCATAGATAGAGTGGATGTTTCCTACAGTGGGGGAGTCTAGAACCAGAGGGCACGGCCTCATAATAAAAGGATCTCCCTTTAGAACAGAGATAAGAGGAATTTCTTCAGCCAGAGGGTGATGAATCCGTGGAACTTATGCCACAACCGGCTGTGGGGGCCAAGCCATTGGGTATAGTATATTTAAAATGGAAGTTGATAGGTTCTTGATTAGTCAGGGTGTGAAAGGTTACAGGAGAAGACAGGAGAATGGGGTTGAGAGGAATAATAAATCAGCCATGATTAATGGAGCAGACTGCATGGGCCGGCTGGCTTAATTCTGCTCATATAATGGAACCTGCTCCTTGTACTATTCGTTGGTAGAGGCTTTGTTTTTTGGGATGTGCTGTTGGTGCAGCCGGGATGAGTAACCCAGTTAGTAACTTTGTCAGTGCATGGCAAAGGGAGTGCGTATTTAAGGCTGTGGACCTGATGTTGAACATGTGGTGTGTGTTGTTTGAGATTGCGCTGACCTTCTGTGTATTACTGATCTGCAGTCACCCAGAGAAATAGTCATACAATTATACAGCATGAAAGCAGGCCCTTTGGCCCATCTGCTCCATGCTAGCCAAGATGTCCATCCAAATTTGTCCCTTATTAGGCTCATAATCTTCTAAACCATTCCTATCCAAGTACTTGTCCAACTGTCCTTTAACGGCTGCCAATCAACCTCATTCCACACAGATACCACACTTTATCCAAAATAAGTTGCTCCTCAAGTTCTGGTTAAATCTTTCCCCTCTCACTTTAGCCTGTACCCTCCATTTCTGCTCCGACCCTGGGAAAAAGATTGAGTCAGAAACACACACAGAATGCAGGAGGCAATCAGCAAGTTGGGCAGCATCTATGGAGAGAAATCAACAGTTGATGTTTCAGGCTGAGACCCTCCTTCAGAAATGGAGGGAATTCCTTCATACTCCTGATTTGCGTGCAAAAGCTTTTGTATGTCAAGAGATGAATCAATTACTCCAGAATATGTGAGCTCTAAACTGGTCTTGTAGCCACATTATATATAAAGACCAGCTTTATTTATGATACAGACATCAAAACATCAACACATACAGTGAAATGTGTCGTTTGCATCGATGACCTGCGCAGTCCGAGGATTTGCCGGGGGCAGCCCATGTGGGCTGCCATGCTTCCAGTGCCAGCATAGTGTGCCCACGGCTTACTACCACTAATCAGTACTTCATTGGAATATGGGAGGAAACCAGAGCACCCGGAGGAAACCACAGGGAGAATGTACAAAAACATTACAGACAGCGGCGGGAATTGAAGCCTAACCTTCCAACCACTGGCACTGTAAATTGTTACTCTACCCGCTATCCTGCCTATGTACGTGCCTAGTCCGGTTAATTTCTTTTGGTGTTTGGTGACCTTTAGAAACATAGAAACATAGAAACCTACAGCACAATACAGGCCCTTCAGCCCACAAAGTTGTGCTGAACATGTCCCTACCTTAGAAATTACTAGGCATAGCCCTCTATTTTACTAAGCTCCATGTACCTATCCAAAAGTCTCTTAAAAAACCCTATTGTACCTTTAGGATGGTCACTGTGAGGTACAGGTCACCTGAATACAAGGGGTAAATGGGGACCAGGACCTGCCAGGAATGGCTACTCCCTGGCACTTGTATGAAGCCAGTGCTACTTACCAGACCCTGCCCATAAACTCTTGCATGAAGGTACGAATGGCTTCAACTTTTTATTTGCCTAATTTGTGCCACTTTCACCAAACAAGCCATACCCTCATTTCAAGGAACAATACCCAGACAATGCGCCTTTCTCAATGCTTCCATCAGGAAAAAGTTACAGGAGCCTCAGGACTCACACCACCAGGATCAGGAACAGTTATTGCCCCTCAACCATCAGGCTCTTGAACCAGAGGTGATAACTTCACTCAACTTCACTTGCTCCATCATTGAAATGTTCCCACAACCTATGGACTCACTTTCAAGGACTCTTCGTCTCATGTTCTTGATACTTAAGTCAAGTCAAGTCAAGTCACTTTTTATTGCCATTTCAACCCTAACTGCTGGTACAATACACAGTAAAAATGAGACAACGTTTTTCAGGACCATGGTGCTACATGAAACTATACAAAAACTACACTGAACCATGTAAAACAACGCAAAACTACACTAGACTACAGACCTACCCAGGACTGCATAAAGTGCACAAAACAGTGCAGGCATTACAATAAATAATAAACAGGACAATAGGCACAGTAGCGGTCTGTAGGTTGGTGTCAGTCCAGGCTCTGGGTATTGAGGAATTGAGGAGCCTGATGGCTTGGGGGAAGAAACTGTTACATAGTCTGGTCATGAGAGCCCGAATACTTCGGTGTCTTTTGCCAGATGGCAGGAGGGAGAAGAGTTTGTATGAGGGGTGTGTGGGGTCCTTCATAATGCTGTTTGCTTTACGGATGCAGCGTGTGGTGTAAATGTCTGTAATGGCGGGAAGAGAGACCCCGATGATCTTCTCAGCTGACCTCACTATCCGCTGCAGGGTCCTGCGATCCGAGATGGTGCAATTTCTGAACCAGGCAGTGATGCAGCTGCTCAGGATGCTCTCAGTACAACCTCTGTAGAATGTGGTGAGGATGGGGGGGGTGGGAGATGGACTTTTCTCAGTCTTCACAGAAAGTAGAGATGCTGCTGGGCCTTCTTTGCTATGGAGCTGGTGTGAGATTCTTCGCCAGGTGAAAATTTGTTTCTTTTGCACACTGGTTGGTGCAGTCTTTCATTCATTCTATTATGGTTATTAATCTAATATGGATTTATTGAGTATGCCCACAAGAAAATGAATCTCAGGGTTGTATATGGTGACGTATATGTACTTTGATAATAAAATTACTTCGAACTTTGCGCTTTGAAGAACCGCGACCCCACCATGTCCTCAGATTGCACTAATTTACTTGGGCATCGAGCCAGTTCGCCATATACTTTAAAAAGCTTTGCATGTCATAAATATCCAACTTGCTAAAACCTGTTCACCATGTGAGACTATTAAATGGTTCACAGTTTCATTTTAACCTTCATTTTAGTGGTTGAAAATCCAATTGGATGTAGGTAAAGAACTGAAAATATTAATTTGGGTGTTAACTTCATTTTCAGCCACATTAGTCAAAATAGCTCGAGGTAACCACCATTATGAAGATCAAAGAAATACATTTTAACAGAAATGCAATGAGACAATTATGCATGAGTACTTAACTCAATTACACTGCTCAATGGAAATATGCAGGCATATACAGAAGCAATACAGCAACGTAGCGCTATTACAGCGCAGCGGCCAGGTTCAGTTCCCACTGCTGTCTGTAAGGAGTTTGTACGTTCTCCCCGTGACCACTCCAGTTTCCTCCCACTTTCTCAAAGGGTTCAAAGGTACATTTAATGTCAGAGAAATGTATACAATATACACCCTGAAATGCTTTTTCATCACAACCATCCACAAAAACAGAGGGGTGCCCCAAAGAATGAACAACAGTTAAATGTTTGAACCCCAAAGTCCCCCCCAGCTTCCTTCCCTCCTGCGCATAAGCGGCAGTGAGCAACAATCCCCCCTCCCCAATCGGCACCCGCCACCGAGCACTCTAGTGTGAGGAAAGCAATAGCAAAGACACAGACTTGCAGTTACCCCATAGACTTCGCCCGTCACCTGGAATTCAACATACCATACTTTCTAAAGATGTTAGTAGGTTAATTAGTCACATGGATATATGTAATTGGTCAGCATGGGTTTGTTGGGCCAGAAGGGCCTGTTATCACACTGTATATTTAAGAAAAATAAAATAAAATGTTATTTTCCACATAAAATGGAGGAATAGTTTTTAAATACAACATCCTGATTCGTAGTTTATTCAAGTATTTAATCTTATTCCATTTCTCAGGATTCGCTTAGACGGTCAGAAGAGCCCTGGCAATGTGTGACAGACACCTTTAGACGAGCAAAAATACTGCCACAGAACCATGGCCAATAGTCTTCTCGTGACCATTAGACCATAAAATCAGAATTAGGCCATTCAACCCATCGATCTGCTGTGGATATTTTTCAGCCCCATTCTCCCACCTTCTTCCCTTTACTGATCAAGAGCCTATCAATCTCTGCCTTAAACACAGTCTCCACAGCCTTTTGTGCCAACAAATCCGACAGACTCACCACACCCTTGTTGAGGAAATTCCACCTTATCTCAGTTTTACAGGGATGTCCCTTTATCCTGAGGCTATGCCCTCAGATCCTTGAATCTCATACCAATGGGAAGATCACCTCCACATCCACTCTATCCAGGCCTATCAGTATCCTGTAGGTTTCAATGAGATATCCCCACCTCCTAACCTTCTGAACTCCATCGAGTACAGGCCCAGAGATATGAAACGCTCATTTGCTTACATACTTACTTAAGTCTTAGTTTTGGGTGGTCAGATGCAAGGAAGTTCC
The DNA here is from genome assembly GCF_963921235.1 of Mobula hypostoma. Taxonomy (NCBI): domain Eukaryota; kingdom Metazoa; phylum Chordata; class Chondrichthyes; order Myliobatiformes; family Myliobatidae; genus Mobula; species Mobula hypostoma. Next base: position 84,682,370 of record NC_086107.1, on the reverse strand, counting down.
CAAAGGATGGTAGATTAGTGTTGGTGAGATTCTCATGTGGCAAGACTTCAATCTCAAGGAGGTGAAAAGAAATTCAGGAAAGGTGGTGGATTTTCCCAGCAATTTTTGATTTTATTTCACATTTCCAGCATCTGCAGTTATTTACCTTATTCACTTACGCTACAAGCAGTCAGATCTTCTGTTGTACACTCTCCATAATGAAGCCATTATATAAGACATTAGATAAGATGCTGGTGAGGCCTCACTCAAAGTATAGTGTACAGTTCTAGTCACCCTGTTGTAAGAAAGATGTTTTTAAACTAGAAAGTGTGCAGAAAAGATTTACCATGGTGTTGCATGGACTTGGGTCCTGAGTTACAAGAAGATGTACCATACACTAGGACTTCATTCACTGGAACATAGGAGATAGAGGGGGTGATCTTACAGAGGCATATAAGTGTGTTGACAGGGTGAAAGTCATTGTCTTTTTCCCATGGAAGAGTTACTAAAAATAAGAGGCATAATTATAAGATCAGAGGTGGAAGATTCAAAAGGGACATCGGGGGAGCTTCTTCACACAAAGCATGGTATGTATTTGGAACTGCTAGAAGTAGTGGTTGAGGTGGGAACATGAGTAATATTTAAAAGCTGTCCAGGTAAATACATAGTTTGGAGAGGCTTTGTGGTCTGTGAGCCAAGTGCAGGTGGATAGGATTAGCTCACTGGGCAATGCAGTCGGCATCTACAACATGAGCTGAGGGCTGGCTTCAATGCTGTAAGACTTGATGACTCCATGTCATCCCTGGCGCGAGGGCTCCATCCAGTCACAATCTCAGCCTCGGGGAAAAGCCTGAGTTAATTCAGCACGAGTTTGCTGACTTCCACTGACAAAACCCCAAGTTAACTCAGCCCAGAGTGAAGAATCAACAGCAGCCTAATGGTGAGGAAATGCTTGCAACACAGCTGGAGTTACTGATCTTCATGGAACAGGGCTTTTAATGATCTATATTACATAGTTATAGCATATCATATATGCCTTCTGAAACATCATTACTAGAATGGCATCTCCTTCTGCGGTCTCTCCATTATTTCCACACTTTACAGGACACCTTTTTATGAAGGCCTCCGGTTACCATAGCAACACCAGCTTTTCATCGCATGGGGTCATGAAATGGGGTTTGGATGCAAGATATTAAAACCGAATTGCTTTGATGTGGTGTCAGAGCATCATCACCATACGTGGTTTGTGAAGGAAAAGGTATTTTGAATTTACCAAGATTAAAAGGAAAAAGTGAATTATGAGAAAGAGAAATTCAGCCAGGTTAAAACCTTGAATGAAGCCCTTCCAAATGAAGGATCACACCACTCTCATCAATCGGTTTTATTTTCAGATGCAGATTGACCTACTTTTGCTGCGGCGTTTGACATTTTCTGAAATCTCACTGCAGATCACTTCTTCTGTTTGTTAACTTCAGAGAACAGCACAGAACAATAACCCACCTTATTTATCTTTTTCCACATTGTGTACATGGTTCAAAACACAGTGCCGTTGCTCAAGGAGGCTCTCTCCAGCCCTGTCACCTGATCAGAGCAGAGGGAACTCGGGGTTCAGGTATGGTTCCCTGAAAGAGGAGTCACGGGTAGGCAGAGTAATGAAGAAAACTTTTAACATGCCAACCTCCATCAGTTAGGGTACTGAATATCAAAGTTGGGATGTTATGCTACAATTGTGTAAGATGTTGGAGAGGCTGTATTTGGAGTGTTGATGTTGCCAGAACTTGAGGGATTGAGTTATAGGGAGAGATTGGACAAGTTAGAACATTATTCTTCAGAGCGTAGGAGACTGAGAAGTGATCTTATAGATGGTATAACATCATGGGTAGCAAAGAAGGTGAATGCAGTTTCTTTTTCCAAGGGTTGGGGGAGATCAGGAACTAGATGGCATAGGTACAAGGAGAAAAGGAAGAGATTTTGCAAGAACTTGAGGGGGAACTCTCTTACACAGAGGGTGACGTTTATGTGGAATAAACTACCACATGAAGTGTTTGAGGCACGTACAGGAACAACTTTCAAAAGGTAGTTGAGCAGGTACATGGATAATAATAATTTAGAAGGTTAATAAAACACAGTGGAATCTGTAGATGCGGAAATCCAGAAAAACACACACACAAGAAGTTGAAGGATCTCAGCAGGTCAGACAGTATCTCTGGAGGGGAGTCAATGTTTTGGGCTGAAAATCTTCATCAGGGCTCCCAAAACGTCAACTGTATATTCCCCTCCATAGATGATGCCTGATTTTCAGAATTCCTCCAGCGTTTTGTGTGCTGTTGCAGAAGATTATCAAAGTCAAGTTTATTATCATCTGTACAAGTACATATTCCAAGTTCAAAGTTCAAAATAAATTACAAAGTTTAATGTAAAATTCATTATCAGAGTACATACGTGTCACCACATACAACCCTGAGATCCTGTGGGAATACTTAGCAAATCTATAGAACAGTAACTGTAAACAGGATCAATAGACAACAGACTGTGCAAATGCAGATATAAGTAAATAACAATAAATAACAGGCATGAAATAACAAGATGAACAAGTGAGATTATCGGTTGTGGGAACAGCAGCAATAGAATGAGTGTAGTTATCCCCTTTTGTTCAAGAGCCTGATGGTTGAGGGGTAGTAACTGTTGAACCTGGTGGTATCAGTCCTGAGGCCCCTGTACCTTCCACCTGATGGCAACAGCGAGTAAGGAACATGGCCTGGATGGTGTGGATGATTTTCTATGTTAATTTTTCATGCAGATGTGCTCAATGGTTGGGAGTGCTTTACTCATGATAACCTGGGCCGATTCCACCACATTTTGTAGGATTTTCCACTCAAAAGCATTGGTGTTCCCATACCAGGCTATAATGCAGCCAGTCTGCACACTTTCCACCACACATCTATAGAAGATTGCCAAGGTGTTTGATGATATGGGTGCATGAAAAACTTACTTATGACAGCATAGTATCATATATGGAACATTCACAAGAAAAATATTAATTAAACTTAATTTTTTTACAAGAGGGAATATAGTCAGAACAAAAACAAAATGAACAAGCAGAAAGCTGGCAAATGGGACTAACCTGGATGCATCTTGGTTGGCTGGGCCTATTGGGCTGAAAGGCATGTTTCCATGCTGTATAACTGTGTGACCTCTGATATCAAGAAGGTCAAAGGTAGTAACAATGTGGGGACATCATCATCTCCAAGTGCAACAACTATACTCCACCATCTTCCCAAGGACAGTTTGAAGATGGGCCATAAATTTGCCTGTAACTCCTGGATGTTCCACCAATCACGTGATCTGAGTGATGGCATGGTCAAATCTACAAGCTGGTTCTTCCTTACCTCTTCCAACTCATCTTACTCACACATGCTCGATCTTCATCAGTCCTCCTGAAGGGCCCCATTTTCCTTTCACTGATCTGTCCTCTTTCAAGACCTCTTGTCCTCATGAACTTCAAGCCAACACCTTGCCTTCCTCAAGTCCCCCAGCCTCATACTTCACATCAAACACTTGTCACTGGATGAGTTGTCCCATTACTATGAGGCAGTGTTCTCTGTTCATTTCCACCAATTCAGACCCTGGGGGAAAAAAAAACTGTCATATACACAGTGGCCACTTTATTAGGTACAGCCTGTACCCATTGGGTGCATTTATAATGTCCTAAAGGAGGACTTTCGGCCCATATTGTTCATGCTGGCTCCCCAAGCAGTACTCTCCAAGTTCAATTCGCCAACTTCCTGTTTGTTGCTCCTTAATCCAGCAAGTTCACTCTCCTGTCTCCACAGGCACTGCCCTCTGTATAGAATTTGCACATTTTTCCTCCCTCTCCCACCCCACCCACTTCCATCAACAGAAGGTACAAAAGCCTAAAAACTCTTGCCACCAGGCTCAAGGGCAGCTTTTATTCCATTAAGTGATTCCCTCGTAAAATAAAATGGATTCTCGTCCTCATAACCTACCTCGTTATGATCTCGCACCTTATTGTTTTCCTGCACTGCAGTTTCTCTTTTGCTGCTACACTTTATTCTGCATTCTGTTATTGTTTTACAGTTCTGTGCAATTAATGCCATGAGTATTGTAAACAAAGCGGTGAGCTTAGAACGTAGATCAGTACTTGGAGCTATGATGTGGTGGCGATTACAGAGACTTGGATGGCTCAGGGCCAGGAATGATTACCTCAAGTGCCGGGTTTTAGATGTTTCAGAAAGGACAGGGAGGGAGGCAAAAGAGGTGGAGGCGTGGTAATGTTGATCAGAGATAGTGTCACGGCTGCAGAGAAGGTGGACGTCATGGAAGGATTGTCTACGGAGTCTCTGTGGGTGGAGGTTAGGAACAGGAAGAGGTCAATAACTTTACTGGGTGTTATTATAGGCCACCCTATAGTAACAGGGATATCGAGGAGCAGGCAGGGAGACAGATTCTGGAAAGGAGTAATAATAACAGGGTTGTTGTGGTTGGAGATTTTAATTTCCCAAATATCAATTGGCATCTCCCTAGAGCAAGGGGCCTTTATTGTGCTGTAGGTTTTCTATGTTTCTATGTAATTCATCTATATGAACAAGTCACAAGACAAGCTTTTCACTGTAGCTTGGTATACGTGACAATAATAAACCAATTCCAATTCTAATTGTCATAATATCACCAGACCTTGACTCAGGATCAGAATTAGGCCATTTGGCTCATTGAGTATGCTTTGCCGTTTGAACATGGCTGATCTCTTGTCCCTCTCAACCCCATTCTCTTGCCTTCTCCCCATAGACTTTGAGGTCCTTACTCATTAACCTATCAACCTACAGTTTCAATACAGAATTCCAAAAACAGATAGTTCTGCTGCCTCACAGTTCCAGTGACACGAGTTTGATCTTGACTTTGGGGACTGAGAGTGTGGAGTCTGCATGCTTTCCCTGAACATGTGGGTTCCCACCAGATGTTCTAGTTTCCCACCATATCTTAAAGACATGTTGGTGGCAAAGTTAATAGTTTAATGTAAGTAGCCTCCAGGATGTAGGTGAGTGTGGGAGGGGAGGAAATTCAAATTAAATTGTCATTCAATTATACGTGAATACCTATGAATAGAGCCAAAAAAAATCGATATTTTGAACTTCTGGTAATTACTCACCCCTCCTTGCCTTCATCATTGCCCATTCTTGTTTCCGCCTCACACCTTCTCTTCTCACCTGCCCATCACTTCCCTCTGGTGCTCTTCCCCCTTCCCTTTCTTCTATGGTCTTCTGTCCTCTCCTATCAAATACCAGCTTTTATCACTTCCACCAATCAACTTTCCAGTTCTTAGATTACCCCTCCCCCTCTCCGGGTTTCACCTATCACCTGTCACCTTATACTTCTTCCTCTCCTCCGCGCCACCCCCCCCACCTTCTTATACTAACTTCTTCCCTCTTCCTTTCTAGGCCTGATAAAGGGTCTCAGCCTAAAACATTAATTGTTTATTCCATCAATTGATGCTGCCTGACCTGCTGAGCCCCTCCAGTACACTGTGTGTATTGCTCTAGATTTCCAGCAGTACCTCTTGTGTCAAACAAAACTGTGTTATTCTGAGGCCAAGATACAAAACACAGTCCCAACAGTCATGCACAGCATAAGGCACACATAAGATATCAGTAAAATACAGTCACACAAAAAGAAATCCCAAGTCCCTGTGTCCATGAATGTTGCAGCAGTCTGTAGTTGAGTACAATATAGCTTATCTTTCACCAAGCGAACACTGGAGGGCAGCACTGACACCAACATGGATGTTGCACCTCACCACCTCCAACATGTCTCTCCTGGGTGGCTGCCGATAGGCAACTCTGCGGCTTGAGGCCTGGAGAAGATCTGGGCAGAATAAATGGGGATCAGTCAGATTAGTTTCAATGGTAGATCGATCGTCAATGCAGACCAATGTGCCTGTTTCCCTAGTGAATGGCACAATGACTCCACGACTATGGTCGTTACACCCAGCGGCCACTTTATTAGCTACATCTGTACACCTGCACAATCAGCCAATCCTGTGACAGCAACTCCATGCATAAAGGTCAAGAGGTTCAGTTGTTGTTCAGGCCAAACATCAGAATGGGAAAGAAATGTGATCTAAGTGACTCTGACCATGGAATAATTGTTTGTTCCAGATGCGGTGGTTTGAGTATCTCTGAAACTGTTGAACTCCTGGAATTTCCATGCACAGTAGTCTCTAGAGTTTCAGAGAATGGTATGAAAATGAAAGACATCAAGTAAGTGGTGGTTCTGTGGGTGAAAATGTATTGTTAATCAGAGAGGTCAGAGGAGAATGATCAGACTGGTTCAAGCTGGCAGGAGGGTGACAGTAACTCAAGTAACCATGCGTTACAGCAGTAGCATGTAGAAGAGCATCTCCGAATGCACAGCACGTTGAACCTTGAAGTGATGGACTACAGCAGCAGATACCACACTAGATTCCACTCCTGTACCTAATAAGGTGGCCACTAAGTGTATAAGTCCGTGGTTGGTCAACTTAAAGTTCAAATCCCTCTTCAGAGACTCAAGCCCGGAGTTCTATCGGACCCTCTTCAAATCAAAGGGAGGGCTACACTGCCGGGATGCTGTCCTCCAGATGAGATACAGTATTTTGTTGCACATTCTGATGTAGGCTAATGATGGTATTGGTAAAGATTGTACCAATTCTTAAGTCACAACCAACATGTGAAAGTTTTGAAAGAATGTGAAAGAGCAAGACCATCTAGGCCATGCTGTCTTCCTGCTGCTGTCTGCAGGAAGAAAGTCCCTCACAATCAGGTTCAGGAACAGTTATAACCCTTCAGCCATCAGGCTCCTGAGCCAGTGTGGATAATTTCACTCACCTCAACACTGAGTAGCTTTCACAACTTATAGTCTCACTTTCAGGGACTCTGCAACTCGTGTTCTCAGTATTATTTATTTATGAACAGTACTCTACAAAAGTGATAGACACAGAATTATACCTGTAAGTCATTTGCACAGTACTGCATTTGTCAACGTGGAGTGGAGAGCGAGTTTGTAAATCTGGCAGGAGCAAAGGATGTTGGGAATGGTGAGGGCGGAGTGCTGCGGGAGGGGTGGGGACAGGTGGCAGAGAAGGAATACCAAAGGCAGGGACTGAAGCAGGTACAGGCACACCCAGTCCTGAGACACCAGACAAGGCTAATTGGTGCCAAACAACTGGTTTATTGATCATTACAGAATGTCTGTCTGGTGTTTCCCACTCCCCTCCCCTTTTCCCACCCACGATTTCCCACTCCCTGCCCACTTCCCACACCCAGTCCACAATGGAGACCCATGTCAGAATCAGGTTCATCATCACTGACATATGGCACGAAATTTGGGGCAGTGCAATACATAAAATTACTACAGTACTGCATAAAACCCTCAAGCACCTAACTATATACACATACCTAAGACTTCTGCACAGTTCTTCATATATGTATATGTATTTATTTACCTAATTATTTACTTATTTGCACTGGTTTTCTCTTCTATGCATTGCTTATTTGTCAGCCCTTGTGTTTAGCTTTTCACTTCTTTGTTCTGCTCTGAATGCCTGCAAGAAAATGAATCTCAGGGTTGTATATGGTGACATGTCTGTACTTTGTTAATAAACATACTATGAAGTTTGAAGTTGAAAGAAGCAGAAAGTGCGGGAGATATTTGGGGAGCATCTGTGAAGAGAAAGCGCTAAAGGTTCGGGCTGATAATGTAGCTAGTGTCATTTTTTTTTACTTTCTGAAGTTTGGTTGCTTCTGAAATGAAGGAAGCACCGAACATTTGATACGCACACAGCAAGGACTTTCATTTAGACTCCTTCTGCCTCATGGAGTTCAGCGGCCTCAAATGGAAGCACCGAATTTTGAAAAGTCTTTTTACAGATATAAAAAAAATACTTGCTCTCCTACACAAACAGGGAAAGCAAGATTGAAGGCAAAAAGAAGTTTAAGATGAGCTAACAAACGTCGTCTTTTTTTGAATTCTGTCGAAACGTGGGCTGCCTGCTGTGCATAGATTTCTAATGTAGTCTGGCATAACTTTCAGCTGCACTGAACAGGAATACAATCAAAGAACTATTAAGAGAATGGCTTTAAAATACTAACCACTTTAGTGACAACCTTTGCCTAGAAAGAAGAGAGGAAGAGGACTCAGCAATTGGCTTCCCTCTCTCTGAGAAAGCACATGAAGGCCCTGTCTCACGCCACTTTTTGCATCTGCCTGTTGGAGATTTTATTGCGGTAAACAATTAGGAATGCACTCAGGGTGTTTTGTATCAATTCTACTTTGCGTTATCTTTAAAAATAACTATTGCAGCAGTTCCTTTCTATAAATAGCACACTCAAAGGCAGGAATACACATATAATTGTTCAATGTTCGCTCATTAGCAGAGGGATCACCTAAAATGTCCTTTCTGTGAGACTACTTTGATTCAATACTCTTTGATATTCTATCTCTTCCAGCTGGATAGACACTGCTATTAGCACGATTAATAATAGATGAAAGGTGTAAAATAGTCTCCCTAATACCGCTAGTCTCTTTTGATATCTTCAAAGACCTGTGAACTACGGTAAAGCCGGCCCTGATTGTAATATATTCTTCATAGTTGGAAGGAATGTTTACGGAGACGATGAGGTCATTGGATGGTTCAGATTCAGATTCATTTATTTATCACAGGTACATCAAAACACGGTGAAATGAGTCGTTTGTATTAACAACCAACACAACCTAAGGATGTGCTGGGACAGCCTGCTAGTGTCAGCACACATTCCTTCAACAACACTGCATGTCCATCATGTTCACAGAACAGCACAAACAACAAGCAACAAACAATAACAGTAAAACAAGTTCTGATCCTCCCTCACACATATACACACTCACACACAGATGCACACACTCACCTACACACACACACACTCACACCGATACAGATGCTCACACACACACACACACACACACACAGATACACACACTCACCTACACACACATGGATACAGATGTGCACCTATACACACACACACACACACACACACACACACACTCTCACGCACAGATACAGAGGCTCATCTACACAGACAGACAGACAGACACACACACACACACACACACACACACACACACACACTCTCTCACACACAGATACAGAGGCTCATCTACACAGACAGACAGACAGACACACACACACACACACACACACACACACACACACACACACACACACACACTCCATGCCCATGAATCACTAATCCTAAAACACTAAAACATATGTCTTTGGAATGTGGGTAGAAACCGAATATCATGGAGAAACTGTATAAACTCCTTATAGACAATGGTGGGAATTGAACATCAATCTCACAGCTAGTGTTGTAAAGTGTTGCATTAATTGTTACACTACTGTACTGCCCATAGGCTACCGTGCTTCTCTTAATGCATAATCATCTGAAAACCTCCCTACTTCTGATTTTAAGGAAGCAAAGTCATTGATGGAGAATCTGAAGGTAACTGGGCTGACGTTCTTCTGAGGTCTGAGGGTTAAATGAGCTAGGGCTTTTCTATTTGGCGTGAAAGAAGATGAGAGGTGACTTGATAGAGGTGTACATGAGTGTAGGTTTATCTTATAAAGTGACCACTGAGTGTATGTCTTTCGTAATTTTATAAACTTCTACTGGGTCTCCCCTCAGCCTCTCTCTCAAGAGAAACAACCCATGTTTGTCCAAGCTCTCCTTCTCGCTCATGCGCTCTAATGCAGGCAGCATCCTGGTGAGCTTTGGAACAGCATGGAAGGCGTCCACATCCTTTCTGTGAGGGGATGGCCAGAACTGTATGCAATATTGCCAGTGAAATCTCACCAAAGTTTTATATAACTGCAAAACAAACTTCTGACTCTTTACCCTATGCCCCTGGTGATGAAGGCAAGCATGCCATATAGCTTCTTTAACACTGTAGTTGCTTGTGTGGCCACCTGCATGGAGGTACAGACCGAGACCTTCAGAACCCTCTGTACTTTACCAGGATCCCTTGATGTCACACCAGGTCCAGTCCTGCCTAAATGTGAAGGTGTTAGTAGGGAAACTATTGTTATTAGAAGAAAGACATAGTGTGACAAAAGACCAAGTTATCAGAAGATTGATGCTGATAAGAGAGATAAGAGAGACAATGGGGAAAACATTCAAAATGCTAATAAGAGAGGGGAGAGAGATTAACGAAAAGAGACACAGTTTCGAGTATTGTCAGACCGGTTGCTTTGAACCAGAACCATTTGAAGTTTGATGGACAGGCGATACCCCAGCAGGGGGATAAAAGGAACAGGTTCGCTAAGGCAAGACACACCACGAGATCACGAGGTAACGAGACCCTGGAAGTGCGGTGTGCCCCCCCCCCCACAAGTTGGTGGGAGTTTTTGGAGGTCCGGTCGTGGGACCGACCATAGACGCACAGGGTGAGAAGGTACGATCGGAGGGAACCTGGTGTGTTTGTCCACCCTTGCCTAAGTGCTGGGTTCACCGCAGAAGAACGATCGCATCCGGAACGGAGAGGTCACAGTTGGTGACCTCAGAAGACATTACAAAGGGCTTGCCCAAAAGCTAACTGCGAGGAAGATCAAAGGTCTGTTTGAATCCGATTTGAATATCATCATTCGCTCTCTCTCTCTCTCTCTCTCTCTCCAACGGCACCACGACGATTACTGCGAACTGTATTCAGCTGAACTGACCTCTGTGTCACTTGAGACTGATCATTCACCTCTAGACTACGATAGAACTTGATTGATTCCTATTATCCTAGTTCTGTGTACATGCGTGTTTTATCATTGCTAACCTGTTGCATTTATATCCTTACTATTAGAATACTGTGTTACTTATTTCTTTAATAAAAACTTTCTTAGTTCCAGTAATCCAGACTCCAACTAAGTAGTCCATTTCTGCTGGTTTGGCAACCCAGTTACGGGGTACATAACAATAGTCTTTGACTATGTTCAAAATAGAACTTATTGATGTTTTAGAGACTGGATAAAAATGTGGAGATCTTTACATGATTTATCTTTTATTAGTAGTGTAGTGCCAGCAATCAGGGCTCAATTACCCCCACTGTCTGTAAAGAGTTTTTATGTTCTCCACATGGCCAAGTGGGTTTCTTCTGGGTGCTACGGTTTTCTCCCACATTCCAAAGACGTACAGGTTAATAAGGGTGAATAAGTTGTCGGCATGCTATGTTGGCACTGGAAACATGGCGACACTTGCGAGCTGCCACCAGCATATCTTCGGACTTTGTTTGTCACTGACATAAGTGACACATCTCATTCCACATTTCAATGTTTCGTTATACAGTGTACATATGTATATGAAAGCACCGCAGTAATGTGGCCATTAGTGTGACACTGCTACAGCTCAGAGTGCCGGAGTTCGGAGTTTGTTTCCAGCGTCATCGGTAAGGAGTCTATGCATCCTCCCTGTGGAATATGTGGGTTTCCCCCGGGTGCTCCAAATTCCTTTCACAGTCCAAAGATGTACCAGTTTGTAGGATAATTGGTCATTGTAAATCTTTCTGTAATTAGGTCCCAGTTAAATCAGGAATTGCTGGGCAGTGAGCCTCAAAGGGTTGGAAGGGCCTATTCCACGCTGTATCTCAATGAATAAATGGGACAAATAAAACTAATCTATAAACCTTTAGTGCTCATAGCAGTGCATGTCAGACTGGAGGAGATGACATATTAACGTGTGTCTCACAGAGTGGACACTTTACAATGTTCCTCTGTTAATGAGCATGCACTGAATAAATCCAATATCTACTTTTTGACCAAGGGTGTGTTAAGATCTAAAGCTGATGGGCCCTTTTAAAGCCATCAGGTTCAGGAGCTGTTATTATCCCTCACCCCCAGATGCTTGAACCAGAGGGGATAGCTTTACTTAACTTCACTTGCCCCATCACTGAACTACTCTCTCAACCTATGGACTCACTTTCAAGGTCCCTTCATCTCATGTTCTCGATACTTATTGTTTTATTTTCTTTTTGAATCTGCACAGTTAGTTACCTTTTGCACACTGGCTGCTTGTCCATCCCGTTGAGTGCAGTCTTTCATTGATTCTATTATAATTCTTATATTTACTGTAAATGCCCACAAGAAAATGAATCTCTGGGTTGTATACGGTGACGTATATGTACTTTGATAACAAATTTACTCTGAACTTTGATGAGATTATTGAGGCACCGATGCTACTTTTTATCACAGTTTATTGTTGTGGAGAAAGTAACCTGACTAGGATCAGATTGTCCACAATTAGGTCAGTTTTGGCTTGAACTTGATAACCAAGAAAACTTGCGAAATGGGATTTCTGTACAAATATAATACAGTGGATTCCAGTTAATTGAACCATCATTTAACTGGTGCAGCTGCATGCTTAGAGCAACTCTTAAAGAGCAAAAACTGATTGAGAAGATGACCTGGATTCCTTTCGTTTATTTGGGACACTACACTACTTAACTGGGAGAGGAAACTGTGCCAAACAGTTTTTAACATGTGTCAGTCAAGTGCATGTGTGTAACCATTAGATATTACACTGATTAGAGCAAACAGTTTTTAAATTTCACAAGTTGTGGTGCATTTATGTTTAAAAAGCAGTGATTTTTGTCACTGAGAGTGAGTGAGAAATGAGCAGTCAGACAAATCAGAGCTGTTTTGCACTGTTGTTTCAAGCATTCAGGCTTGGAGATGCCAGAAAGAGCTGGGACTGAAAATGAAACAATTTCACTACTTCAACAAGTTAGGAAATATGAAGAATTTGAAGGTATCGACAATCATCTTGAATGTTACAATGACAATGAAGATTTGGAGAATGCAATTGTCTAAAGCACTGTATGAAGGTAGTCCATTATTTGCACTCAGTGTCTGCGCTGGTTTTGTTCATTTACTGTCAATAAAAAGAACATGGCAGCATACACAAGAAATTTCTTTGTTGATAGCTATGAGGAACTAACACAGTTTTATCATACTGTAGTAGTATTGTTAGTGTTCTAATCTCTCCTGTATTTTATTTAAACTGTAGTTTGCCTTTTTTATACCTTGTGAATATTTCCATGAAACTTCGGCTAACCGTTGCAGCCGTTTAATTTGACCTAAATGTACTGGCCCTGGTGTGTCCCAATTAACCAAAATCCACTGTATATTTAATATATTAACTATATGGAATCTATTTTTCATTACCTGTTTAGTCTCTATTTTTTCTCTATCCGAAGTTTTCTATGTCCCAGAATTTAATTGTTCCCTAATTAGCAGTGCATCCTTATAGTGGTCACATCCCCAAGCAATGGAATTAATCACCTCAAATCTCTCCACATCTCTCTCCTCCACCTTTCTCATTCTCTCTCTCCCTGTTTTTTCTCTCTGTTCTCTCTCTATATATGCTATCTCTCTCTCTTTCTTTGTATCTGTCTCATTCTCTCTTTCTCCCTCCACTTGTCATTGCATCTCTCAGTCACTCTCTCCCGTCCTTCAAGATCTTCCTTAAAATCTATGCCAGCATTTGTGTCTTTGCTTTCCCAGTGTAACATGGTGTCAAAGATAGTTTAGAAAATCTTATGTAAAATGCCTTGGAACATGTTATTATGTAGGGCCTTATACATCTAGGTTGTTGATGTCTGAAACAATACAAGCACAATTTTTAGAATGGATGCCGAGTTAATATCTGTGTGCCTGGTCTAACAATCTAATCTTGCTTTATCCCCAAGGTCATTTCATGTACGAAAGACTAATAGAGTGTCCAGCAATGCATTGAAAATACACCGGAGTGGCATGGTAACGTAGTGGTTAGTGCATTTGCTTTACAGCACCAGCAACTGAAAGATCGGGGTTCAATGCCTGCCACTGTCTGTACAGAGTTTATACATTTTCCCCAGTAACCACATGAGTTCCTTCCAGTTTCCTCCGACATTCCAAAGACGTTGAGTTAGGGTTAGTGAATGGAAGTCAAGCTATGTTGGCGTTGGAAATGTGGCAACACTTGCAGGCTGCCTCCACAACATAGTACATCTTGGACCGTGCTGGTCATTGATACATTTCACTGTGTGTTATAATGTAGATGTGACAAATAAAGCTTATCTTTTATCTTTTTTGAAAACCTCATTTCTTGGGTGAAAGGTGCATTAGGACAAGAAGCCACCAAGCTCCACTCCCCGCACTCACGGTGAGCTGAGAGCCTTGGCTTTGTATCCCACAACACCTCTGAACTCTCTCCAAATCCACCATATCCTGATTTAAAACTAACAATGCAGCTAATATCAATTATCATTTGTAGAAGAGAAAACTGTGGAACAAAACAAAAACTATTCTTATTATCTTTCACTGCAGGAATAATAAGCAAGATCTTAACTCTACATTTTAGCAACAGCTTCTTCCCCTCCATCATTAGATATCTGAACACTACCTCATTATTCCCCTTTTCAGCTTTTTCCTGTCACTTGTACTCATTTTTCTGTCTTGCACTGTACTATCAGAAAACAACAAATTTCATAAATACACTCATTGACCACGTTATGAGGTCCCTAATGAAGTACATGAGTGAATACCACCTGTACCTCATAATGTGGCCACTGAGTGTATGCTCGTGGTCTTGAGCTGGTGTAGCCCATCTGCTTCAAGGTTGAATGTGTTGAGCGTTTAGTGATACTCGTTGGCACATCCCTGTGGTTATTAGAGTTACTGTCACCTTCTTGTTGGCTTAAACCATTGTGGCCATTCTCCTATAACCACTCATTAACAAGGTGTTTTCACCCACAGAATTGCTGTTGACAGGATTATTTTTATCGCACCATTCTCTGTAAACTCTAGAGACCGCTGTGCATGAAAATCCCAGATCAGCAGTATCTCAGATACTCAAACCACCCCATCTGGCACCGGCAATCATTCCACGGCCAAAGTCATAGTCATAGTCATAGTCATAGTCTTACTTTATTGATCCCGAGAGAAATTGGTTTTCATTACAGTTGCACCATAAATAATTAAATAGTAATATGTAAATTATGCCAGGAAATAAGTCCAGGACCATCCTATTGGCTCAGGGTGTCTAACCCTCCAAGGGAGGAGTTGTAAAGTTTAACGGCCACAGGCAGGAATGACTTCCTATGACGGTCAGTGTTGCATCTTGGTGGAATGAGTCTCTGGCTGAATGTACTCCTGTGCCCAACCAATACATTATGTAGTGGATGGGAGACATTGACCAAGATGGCATGCAACTTAGACAGCATCCTCTTTTCAGACACCACCGTCAGAGAGTCCAGTTCCATCCCCACAACATCACTGGCCTTACGAATGAGTTTGTTGATTCTGTTGGTGTCTGCTACCCTCAGCCTGCTGCCCCAGCACACAACAGCAAACATGATCGCACTGGCCACCACAGACTCGTAGAACATCCTCAGCATCGTCCGGCAGATGTTAAAGGACCTCAGTCTCCTCAGGAAATAGAGACGGCTCTGACCCTTCTTGTAGACAGCCTCAGTGTTCTTTGACCAGTCCAGTTTATTGTCAATTCCTACTGTAGCCCTGTACTCAGCCTCATCTCCCTTGCTGATGCATCCAACTATGGCAGAGTCAACAGAAAACTTCTGAAGTTGGCAAGTCACTAGTATCACACTTCTTCCCCATTCTGGTATTTGAACAATGCCTGAGTTGCCAGCTGGTGGTGTAGTGGCATCTGCACCAGACTTTGAGGCAAGTTGTCCCGGGTTCGAACCGGTTGGCTCCTTGCGCACTTTCCATCCTCGCTGGGTTGAGCATCGAGCTAGCATCCGAGCCTCATAAAAATAACCAGACAAGATGCTAATGAAACGGCAAGATTGCCGCCCGACACAGGCGCGGAAGGGGACAACTACAACAACAACCGAACCTCTTGACTGTGCTTTAATTCACTGAGTTGCTGCCACATGATTGGCAGCCGTGCAGCTGTACCTAATAAAGTGGCCACTGAGTGTATGGCAGTGGTAATAAAAATGATTCTGATTTCAGTTCAGACATAAGGACACTCAGGTCCGTCAGAACACAGAACCGTTCAAAAATACTCTGCTTTTCTATTTTATTTTACCAAAGAACTCACATTTTTTCTACCTGTATCTGTATTTACCCATGCACTGAGACTCTTCATGTTCCCTTGAAGTCTCTGCGCAAACCTCTCACATTCAGTGTTCACCATATCTGCTCCATATCATCAGAAAACCTGGGCCTTTCTATCCTCCATATCATATTGTGACAGCTAGGAGAGGGGGGTAGCAAACTCTTCTTGAGAGCGAGCACCCAGACCAGTGATAGTC
Source organism: Mobula hypostoma (assembly GCF_963921235.1). Classification (NCBI taxonomy): domain Eukaryota; kingdom Metazoa; phylum Chordata; class Chondrichthyes; order Myliobatiformes; family Myliobatidae; genus Mobula; species Mobula hypostoma. Next base: position 84,666,056 of record NC_086107.1, on the reverse strand, counting down.
TTCGCTAGCAAGCCATGGTAATTTTGAGCAAGATTATCATTGCTTAATTAATTAGTAAGCAATAATTATAGACTTTTCAAAGGGAAAAGGTAGAGTCCTATTGCTTGTTTATGTGCATTCAGTGTTTTATATATTAATAGATACAGATTTAAGTGAAACATTTTAGGAAAACCTGTCAAAAACTATTAATAATTTAATAAAGTCAATTGAAGAATATATATTCATGGAGGTGTTAAATTATTTACCATAATTATCACTGAATATCTAATTTTCACTCAAGACCAACAGAAGGGAAAAAAACATGAGCAGAGCAAAGCCAATGCCCACTGGCCCAGCCACTTACCATCCAGATACCAATGAGTATGTTGACATCTTCCATGAGGAATCTGAAAGTTCTCCCTGTGGCCGTGTGGGTTTCCTCCTGGCGCTCTGGCTTCCTCCCACATTCCAAAGACACACTGGTTGATTGGTCATTGTAAATTGTCCTGTGATTAGGCTCGGGTTAAATCAGGGGTTGCTGGATGGCACAGTTCGTTGTGCAAGTAGTGCCTATTCTGCACTGTATCTCAATAAATAAATGACCGAACCACCTTGCTGGAGCCAAGCCGCTATGAGGCGTCTCACTGCTCTCAGACTGTAAAAAATCATTTGCTGCTTCATTCGGCGGTCAAGATAATCATTATCTGTCTTTTTAGCATGGACAAGGTTTAATGAATTGAGGGCTGGCACTGCATGTCACATGCCAATGAAATCTTTACACGTGCCATCTTGGACACACGTGCCATAGGATCATCACACCGAGTCAGGATGGCAGCACTAATCTCCGAGGCATCCATAAGTCACAGCCTCTGAACCCAACTTCTTAGGGAAGAAGAACACAATGTAACACACCAGAATGTAACACACCTATGCTCTGTCCGCCAGAGAAAGCAGGATCTCCCAGTGGCCACACATTTTAATTCCACATCCCATTCCCATTCTGACATGTCTATCCATGGGCTCCTCTACTGTAAAGATGAAGCCACACTCAGGTTGGAGGAACAGCTCCTTATATTCTGTCTGGGTAGCCTCCAACCTGATGGCATGAACATTGACTTCTCAAACTTCTGCTAATGCCCCACTTCCCCCTTGTACCCCATCCATTATTTATTTATATACACACATTCTTTTTCTCTCTCTCCTTTTTCTTCTCTGTCCCTCTGACTATACCCCTTGCCCATCCTCTGGGCTTTTCCCCCCTCCCCCTTTCTTTCTCTCTGGGCCTCCTGTCCCATGATCCTCTCATATCCCTTTTGCCAATCAACTGTCCAGCTGTTGGCTCCATCCCTCCCCCTCCTGTCTTCTCCTATCATTTCGAATCTCCCCCTCCTCCTCCCATTTTCAAATCACTTACTAGCTCTTCTTTCAGTTAGTCCTGATGAAGGGTCTCGGTCCGAAACGTCAACTGTACCTCTTCCTGGAGATGCCGCCTGGCCTGCTGCATCAACCAGCAACTTTTATGTGTGTTGCTTGAATTCCAGCATCTGCAGATTTCCTCGTATTTGTGTAACACATCACAGCATTGCAGAGGAGTTCTGTGTCATCAGACCTATGCAGTGTTCCTGGCATTGTAAGATAGGGTAAACATGTCACAGCAAGTAGAGACACTGCCTCATAGTTCCAGTGACCCAGGTTCAACTCTGACCTTGGATGCTGCCTTTGTGGAGTTTGTTCATTCTGCCTGTAGAATGTTGCCTCAGTTTGTCACATCCCAAGGACACACAGCTTAGCCTTTCACCCTACTGGGGAATAGGTTACCAACATCAGCTCACTGGAGTTCGCTGGTCTGGGCCATTCTTTGAAGTTGTCCCAAGTATAGCCCATCTTCTCCTTCCCCTTCTGGGATGAGCACTTTGGAGTTTTTGTTGGCGTTTTGCTTGCTCTGGGTTTTTAACGGGGTGGGGTAGCTAGCCCCATGTCAAAACATTTGGATAAGGCCAAGAGAGAGACACTGAAGCGGGCTGACAGTTCACAGCCTTTAATGAGAACTGCTGCAGAATTTAAAGGAAGAGGAAACCAACAAACACTAGGCAAACATAGCTGCTAACTAAAACTCTCAAACTGAAAGTTAACACCAAAACCACATTGGAAGCAACAACTAAATACTAAATAAATACCGCTCCTTGACAGTATCAGTCTAAGTGGTAGTCTTCTTACCTAGACAAGGATGAGGGTAAGCAGGGAGAATAAATGTTGCTGTGCTTTTGGTCAAGTGTCAGCAAGACTACAATGAAAGGAAGGGAGCTAAATGCCACTGTAGTGGCGCACTAATTTGCTGGAATATGTAAAACCACGCGTGCGATTACTGAAACTGTTCTGCAGCCTACCTGTAAGGGCGCGTAGACCCTGCAGCAGAGTCCATGGTTGTGACGCCCCATGTCTAGCCCTTCTCCTTTTGCAAACAGGCTTGGGACCTTCCATAGCAGAGTTCAAGAATACATGTGTTGGTAGATTAACTGGCCACTGTACCATAGCCCTCATCTGTCAGAGTGGTAGAATTTCAGATGTGGAGGAAGAGTTGATGGAGAAGCTGGGTTAGGTTTGGATTAATATAAATGGGTGGGAGATTGCTGGTGTGGAGAGGAATGAACGACCAGTTTCTGTGTCTCTCAAAGTCAAAGTCAAAGTCACAGATTATTGTCATATGCATAAGTTTACATGTGCACAGGTGCAATGAAAAACATATTTGTAGCAATATCACAGGCACATAGCTTCAGATATACAACACCCACAAGAAACACATAAATTATACATTAATCATATACAGTTTCTACATGAAAAAACACAATGAGATCAAAACTTGATGTTTGATTACAGACTCTCTATGATTCTCTGATCAAAATCTCCTTTAGCATCCTTTCTGAACTTTAAATTGTCTTCATACTTTGTACATTACCTCAACTTTATTCAAAGAACTATATCGCTCAAAGCTCAAAGTTCAAAGTAAATTTATTATCAAAGTATATCTATGTCACTATATACAACCTTGAGATTCATTTTCTTATGGGCATTCTCAGTAAATCCAATAGCCATAATAGAATCAATGAAAGACTGCACCCAACAGGACAGCCAAGCAGTGTGCCTCTAGCCAAATACGTACAATGATTTCCAGTTAATTGGGCCATCGTTTTATCAAGGCAGCCAGGATTCCCAGCGTTTATTTGGGACACTGCGCTGCTTAATTAAGGCAGGAAACTGTTACCGAGTAGTTTCTAACCAGAATAGGAAATGTGCACTTGTGTGGCTATTAGACACTGCACGGTGCTTAGAGCAAATGGTTTTAAATGGCATCAGTTGTATGCGCTTGTGTACAAACACCAGAGATTTCTGTCACTAAAAGCTGGTGAAAAATAAGCAGTAAGACAACTTGGAACTGTTTTCCTCATTTGCAGTTTCAAGCATTCAAACCTGGAGATGCCAGAAATGGCCTAGAGCGAAAATGAAATGATTCCACCACTTCAACAAGTTAGGAACTACGAAGAATCATCGTGAATAGTGCAATGAAAGTGAAGCTTTGGAGGATACAATTGTCAATAGCATGAAGGCAATCCATTATATACGTGAGCTGATTATGTTAATCAACAGAACGTGGCAGTGAGTGCCAAAATCTTCTGTTGATAACTATAATGAACTGATATCATGTAGTAGTATTGATCTGCTCTACATTTCACTTAAGTACATAATTTTTTACTCAGTTGAATGGCAGTTTGTATTTTATACTCTTTTCGCTATTTCCATGAAACTTCAGCTAATTGGGGGAGCCAATTAACTGAGCCAAAATGTAATGGTCCCGATATGTCCCAATGAAGCAGAATCCACTGTATTAATGTTCAAAAATGCAAACCAAAAATGAATTTTCAACATCTCCATTGGTAGGAGATGTTAATCACAGCCCCACCATTTTTCGTAATCAGAATCAAAATCAGGCTTAGTATCACTGACATGAAATTTGTTGTTTTGCAGTTGCAGTACAATGCAAACATGTAATTTACAAAACTAAATAAATTGTGAGAATATAAAGGAAAAATTGGGTGGTGTTCATTGGTTCATATCTCTGCCATGGACTGTGAAAGGAGAAGAATTGAACATGGGGCTAGCAACCCCAACCCATAAAAACCCAGAACTACAGACACACTAACAGGAGATCCAACCTCATTCCTGGGAGAGAAAGGATCTTTGAAGATGGGCAACGCCTGGACACAACTTGAAGGACTGGCCCAAGACAGAGGTCCTGTTGGCAGTCTACACCCTAGTAGGAGTGATGGGCTTAAGAAGAAGTTGTCCATCATTTCATGGATCATTCAGAAATCTGATGGCAGAGAGGAAGAAGCTGTTCTTAAAACATTAAGTGTGTGTTTTCAGTCTCCTGTACATCCTTCCTGATGGCAATAATGAGAAGAGGACGTGTCCAGGATGGTGAGGGTCCTTTATGATTGAACCTGCCTTCTTGAGATATTACCTCTTGAAGATGTCCTTGATGGTGGGGAGGATTGTGCCTGAGTCTACAATCCTTGGCAGTCTCTTGCTACCTTGTGCATTGGGGCCACCATACCAGTCTGTGATGCAACCAGTCATAATGCAGAATAAAGAGGTCGGTCCCTGTTTCAAGTCATGCAGTTGAATTCATGATATGTGAAAAGCTTACAAAATCCTGCAGCATATTTAAAGAACAGAGAGTTCCTGCTGATACTCTGGCCACAGTTTATCTCTCAGTCTACTCAAGGAAAACAGATTAATTGGCCATTTATCTCTTGTTTGTTTTGGCACTTCGCTGTGAACTGGTTGCCTTCTGTCACCCCTCAGTTCAAAGTCCTTCTTTGACTTTGGGATTGTAGGATGTTCTGAGGACATGATAAATGCTTTAAAAATGTCGGGTTTCTGGAATAAATGCTCTTCATTTTACCTTCTTAATTGACACCATGGTGCTGGTGTTAACGAGCTGGCTACAACAGAGATCCACACTATCTTTGAACAATCCCATTGATCTCAACATCAGACTGTGGTCATTTTACACTCTGCTGCTCTGATATTGTTAAACCCCACAATACTTAAATTTCTTAGAAGTCAACCTCGAAAATGGGAGAAGGAAGGAAGGATAATAATATCTGAGGAAGACTGGACAATAATATGGAGGTATCAATGGAAGGGTACCAGTTCACAGAAATGGAGGGAGTTTGGGTGGAAAAACTTGATAAGATATTTTATTACATCCTCTCAGATTGCCCATTATGATAACAACCCCCTGTTTGCTGGAGAAATTGTGGAAATCAAAACGCAAACCATTATCATATTTTCTGGGAATGCCCCATTATCAAAGACTATTGGAGTGGGATACATAATGCCCTACAAGACATCTTTAAATGTGAAATACCCTTAGAGAGTAAGACTATATATTTTGGGTATATACCTCAAGAATGGTTGAAAAGAGATAAATATTTAATGAATATACTGCTGGTGGCTGGTAAAAAGACCTTAGCAGGAAATGGTTATCACAGGAGAGCCCAACTTTAAATGTATGGATGGAGATTACAATGGACATTTACAAAATGGAGAAGATAACAGCATCTGTTAATCATAAGTTGGAACAATTTTATTCATAGTGGAAAAAATGGCTTAACTACATAACACCTCATAGGCCTGATTTTATTCTCACAAGTCAGTGACTATGTTGTAAAAAAAAATCACTCCCTACTCTGTACATAGTTTTCTTCTTTCGATTGTTCTTTCTTTCCTCTCCTTTTCTGTAAGTGTATACCTCAGAAAAATATTATGTGGAGATTTGTGACAAATATGATTATATGATATATATGTACAGTATCTGAAATACATCTTATGGAAATGTTTGTTTGATGATGAAATTCAATAAAAAAATTACAAAAAAAAAATCAACCTCTGAAGTTGTTTCAGGATACCGTAACTTTTTTTCCACGAAGTTACAGTCCAGGAGCACTCCTATGGGACCTGCTTCTGGACATCATTTCTTCTTTCTTGATCCGTATGAAATTCCACTGTGATCTATATTCACTTTCCAGGGCCAAAGAGGTACATTGCTAATCTTAGCTCTCTAGTACAGCAGCATGACCTTTCCAAAGGGTCAGAGTTGTTTGTGACAAAGTTAAACTTCCAGCCAATATTACTTGTTCTATTTCTTGTTGTAAATAAGTAAACAGTGAAGTCTTGTAGACCCATGTCTAAGTAACGTAAGACAATGGGCTATGTTAACTAGCCTGCATCAAATCAGACGACACAGGCTATTTTATTTGCACCATTGTGACTGAGATTCAGGAAGCTTGCAGACAACGTTAATTTTTTGCCTTTACACATCAAACATAATCACAGGTATAGTTGATCAATCAATAGTTGAGATATTTGTGTGTAAAGGGAGTTAGCACTCACAGCATTAAGCTTTAGAGTCTAGGATGTCTGTCCCTAGAAGCTTTTGGACGATTGGTGTGAATTGTTTTGTCCCACCAAAAGAATCTGAAACAATCATTGCATGCAGATCACACACATCAAAGTTGCTGGTGAACACAGCAGGCCAGGCAGCATCTCTAGGAAGAGGTACAGTCGACGTTTCGGGCCGAGACCCTTCGTCAGGACTAACTGAAAGAAGAGCTAGTAAGAGATTTGAAAGTGGCAGGAGGAGGGGGAGATCCAAAATGAAAGGAGAAGACAGGAGGGGGAGGGATGGAGCCAAGAGCTGGACAGGTGATTGGCAAAAGGGATATGAGAGGATCATGGGAAAGGAGGCCTAGGGAGAAAGAAAAGGGGGAGGGGGGAAAACCCAGAGGATGGGCAAGGGGTATAGTGAGAGGGACGGAGGGAGAAAAAGAGGAGTGAGAGAAAAAATGTGTGTATATAAATAAATAACGGATGGGGTACGAGGGGGAGGAGGGGCATTAGTGGAAGTTTGAGAAGTCAATGTTCATGCCATCAGGTTGGAGGCTATCCAGACGGAATATAAGGTGTTGTTGTACAGGAGCTTGAAGACCCAGACCCAACGTTTTAGGAACAGCTTCTTCCCCTCTGCCATCAGATTTCTGAAAGGTCTATGAACCCATAACCCACAACTTTACTCTTTCCTCTATTACACCATTTATTTATGTATTTAATTTTAAAACTTATAGTAATTTTTGTCTAGCACTGAACTATTGCCACAAAATAAACAAATTTTAAGATAATTTTAATAAAGTTGACAGCAAGAGGTTCAGCAGATTGTGGAAATCCAGAGTAACACACACACAAAATGCTGGAGGAACTCAGCAGGTCAGGCATCACCTAAAGAGAGGAATAAAGAGTTGATGTTTTGAGCTAAGGCCCCTCATCAGGACTGGGTCAGAATAAACCTGATTCTGATTCTGCCCAGTCTTGCTCCCGACATCCCCATCTTACTGAAAAAGTTAATCTGCAACTGGAGACACCTTCTCGCTGTCTGCATTATTTAAATGTGCTTGCATCTATCCACCTCTGTCACAGGAGGTACAGGAGCCTTGGGTCCCACACAATCAGTTATTACCCCCCAATCATCAGGCTCCTGAACTGCGGATAACTTCATTCACCCCATCTCAATACAGATTCCACAACCTAGAGACACTTTCAAGACTTGACAACTCATGGTCTCAGTATTATTTATTTATTTATTCATTGCACAGTGTGTCTTCTTTGCAAAATTTGTTGTTCATCAGTTTTTACTTATATGTAGATTTTTGTAAATTCTATTGCATTTTTTATTTTCCTTCTAATGCCTGCAAGAAAATGAATCTCAAGGTCGTATATTGTGACATACATGTACTTTGATAATAACAGATTGACAGGACTGATTAGGGGTAGTAAACATGGTTTTGTGCATAGTAGGTTGTGTCTAACCAATCTTATAGAGTATTTTGTGGAAATTACTAGGGAAGTTGAGGAAGTCAATGCTGTGGATTTTGTCTACAATGAAGGGATCAGTGCTGGGTCCATTGTTGTCTGTCATCTATATCAATGATCTGGATGATAATGTGGTCAACTGAACAAGTTTGCAAATGACAACAAGATTGAGGGTCTCGAGGACAGTGCGGAAGACTATCAAAGCTGGCAACGGGATCAGATCAGCTGAAAAAATGAGCTATAAAGTGGCTGGTGGAATTTAATGCAAACAAATGTGATAAAGAAAGCTTTAGGCACATCGGCCTTGATAAATCAAGGTACTGAATGCAGGACATGGGATGTGATGTTGAATTTGTAGAAGACATTGGTGAGGCCGAATTTGGAGCATTGTGTGCAGTTTTGGTCACCTGTCTACAGGAAAGATGTAAAGAAGATTAAAAGAGTGCAGTAGAAGGAAATGAGTTATACAGTTCTCGTTACATGCACGTGCAGTTCAACTCTTTGAGTGAAAATGCAGAAAGTTTGAAGTTAATAAGTCATCTCCTCCTACCTTAGGCTACAAACTTATCAATCACTCCTGCCGTGGACCACTTCTGGAGGTCCAAGACGCTGATCTCTACAAAGAAGGGATCCGTATGCTCCACGACCGCTGGACTAAGCGTGTAAATGTAGGAAAAATAGATGTGCTAGGTTTTCTAAAATTAACTCCTTCTACCTTAGGCCACAAACTTATCAATCACCCCATATAGGTTAAGGGTGAAAGGTGAAATGTTTAAGGGAAACATGAGAGGGATGTTCTTCATTCAGGGGTGGTAAGAGTGTGGAAAGAGCTTCCAGCTGAAGTGGTGGATGGGGGTTTGATTTCAACATTTAAGAGAAATTTGGATGAGTACATGGAAGGGAGAGGTATAGAAGGCTATGGTCGACGTACAGGTTGATGGGTATGGTTGGGCTGAAAGATCTGTTTCTATTACTCGATAACTTTATGACTACGAGTACACTACCAATGCAATACTATAAAACTATGTGTTAGTTCCTAAAAGTTATCAACGGAGGAATTCATCCAGTGTAGGCTGCCATGTTCTTTTGATTGACTAAATGAACAAAATCAGTGCAGACACCTAGTGCAAATAATGGTCCACCTTCATACAATACTTTCGATGATAGCATCCTCCAAATCTTCATTTTCATCTGTAACACTCAAGATGATTGCCAATACCCTCAAAGTACTTGTAGTTTCTAACTTGTTGAAGGAGATTAACGAGGGCTACTGAGGTGACTTTAAACTAGAATGGTTGGGGGGTGGGAATCAAATTAAAGAGGCTAGGCGTGAGGAGGTTAGTTCACAACAGGGGTATGGGAACCAGTGCAGAGAGACAGAGGGGTGTAAAGTGAGGGTAGAAGCTAAAAGTACTAAGGAGAAAAGTAAAAGTGGCAGGCCGACAAATCCAGGGCAAGCATTAAAAAGGGCCACTTTTCAACATAATTGTATAAGGGCTAAGAGAGTTGTAAAAGAGCACCTGAAGGCTTTGTGTGTCAATGCAAGGAGCATTCGTAATAAGGTGGATGAATTGAAAGTGCAGATTGTTATTAATGATTATGATATAGTTGGGATCACAGAGACATGGCTCCAGGGTGACCAAGGATGGGAGCTCAACGTTCAGGGATATTCAATATTTAGGAGGGATAGACATGAAGGAAGGGGAGGTGGGGTGGCGTTGCTGGTTAAAGAAGAGATTAACGCAATAGTAAGGAAGGACATAAGCCGGGAAGATGTGGAATCGATATGGGTAGAGCTGTGTAACATTAAGGGGCAGAAGACGCTGGTGGGAGTTGTGTACAGGCCACCAAACAGTAGTAGTGAGGTCAGAGATGGTATTAAACAGGAAATTAGAAATGTGTGCAATAAAGGAACAGTAGTTATAATGGGTGACTTCAATCTACATGTAGATTGGGTGAACCAAATTGGTAAAGGTGCTGAGGAAGAGGATTTCTTGGAATGTATGCGGGATGGTTTTTTGAACCAACATGTCGAGGAACCAACTAGAGAGCAGGCTATTCTAGACTAGGTTTTGAGCAATGAGGAAGGGTTAATTAGCAATCTTGTCGTGAGAGGCCCCTTGGGTAAGAGTGACCATAATATGGTGGAATTCTTCATTAAGATGGAGAGTGACATAGTTAATTCAGAAACAAAGGTTCTGAATTTAAAGAGGGGTAACTTTGAAGGTATGAGACGTGAATTAGCTAAGATAGACTGGCAACGGTGGATATCCAATGGCAAGCATTTAAAGGTTGCATGGATGAACTACAACAATTGTTCATCCCAGTTTGGCAAAAGAATAAATCAAGGAAGGTAGTGCACCCGTGGCTGACAAGAGAAATTAAGGATAGTATCAATTCCAAAGAAGAAGCATACAAATTAGCCAGAGAAAGTGGCTCACCTGAGGACTGGGAGAAATTCAGAGTTCAGCAGAGGAGGACAAAGGGCTTAATTAGGAAGGGGAAAAAAGATTATGAGAGAAAACTGGCAGATGACTGTAAAAGCTTTTATAGATATGTAAAAAGGAAAAGACTGGTAAAGACAAATGTAGGTCCCCTACAGACAGAAACAGGTGAATTGATTATGGGGAACAAGGACATGGCAGACCAACTGAATAATTACTTTGGTTCTGTCTTCACTAAGGAGGACATAAATAATCTTCCAGAAATAGTAGGGGACAGAGGGTCCAGTGAGATGGAGGAACTGAGCAAAATACATGTTAGTAGGGAAGTGGTGTTAGGTAAATTGAAGGGATTGAAGGCAGATAAATCCCCAGGGCCAGATGGTCTGCATCCTAGAGTGCTTAAGGAAGTAGCCCAAGAAATAATGGATGCATTAGTGATAATTTTTCAAAACTCATTAGATTCTGGACTAGTTCCTGAGGATTGGAGGGTGGCTAATGTAACCCCACTTTTTAAAAAAGGAGGGAGAGAGAAACCGGGGAATTATAGACCAGTTAGCCTAACGTCGGTGATGGGGAAACTGCTGGAGTCAGTTATCAAAGATGTGATAACAGCACATTTGGAAAGTGGTGAAATCATCGGACAAAGTCAGCATGGATTTGTGAAAGGAAAATCATGTCTGACGAATCTCATAGAATTTTTTGAGGATGTAACTAGTAGAGTGGATAGGGGAGAACCAGTGGATGTGGTATATTTGGATTTTCAAAAGGCTTTTGACAAGGTCCCACACAGGAGATTAGTGTGCAAACTTAAAGCACACGATATTGGGGGTAAGGTATTGATGTGGATGGAGAATTGGTTAGCAGACAGGAAGCAAAGAGTGGGAATAAACGGGACCTTTTCAGAATGGCAGGCGGTGACTAGTGGGGTACCGCAAGGCTCAGTGCTGGGACCCCAGTTGTTTACAATATATATTAATGACTTGGATGAGGGAATTAAATGCAGCATCTCCAAGTTTGCGGATGACACGAAGCTGGGTGGCAGTGTTAGCTGTGAGGAGGATGCTAAGAGGATGCAGAGTGACTTGGATAGGTTGGGTGAGTGGGCAAATTCATGGCAGATGCAATTTAATGTGGATAAATGTGAAGTTATCCACTTTGGTGGCAAAAATAGGAAAACAGATTATTATCTGAATGGTGGCCGATTAGAAAAAGGGGAGGTGCAACGAGACCTGGGTGTCATTATACACCAGTCATTGAAAGTGGGCATGCAGGTACAGCAGGCGGTGAAAAAGGCGAATGGTATGCTGGTATTTATAGCGAGAGGATTCGAGTACAGGAGCAGGGAGGTACCACTGCAGTTGTACAAGGCCTTGGTGAGACCACACCTGGAGTATTGTGTGCAGTTTTGGTCCCCTAATCTGAGGAAAGACATCCTTGCCATAGAGGAAGTACAAAGAAGGTTCACCAGATTGATTCCTGGGATGGCAGGACTTTCATATGAAGAAAGACTGGATGAACTGGGCTTGTACTCGTTGGAATTTAGAAGATTGAGGGGGGATCTGATTGAAACGTATAAAATCCTAAAGGGATTGGACAGGCTAGATGCAGGAAGATTGTTCCCGATGTTGGGGAAGTCCAGAACAAGGGGTCACAGTTTGAGGATAAAGGGGAAGCCTTTTAGGACCGAGATTAGGAAAAACTTTTTCACACAGAGAGTGGTGAATCTGTGGAATTCTCTGCCCCAGGAAAAAGTTGAGGCCAGTTCATTGGCTATATTTAAGAGAGAGTTAGATATGGCCCTTGTGGCTACGGGGATCAGGGGGTATGGAGGGAAGGCTGGGGCGGAGTTCTGAGTTGGATGATCAGCCATGATCATAATAAATGGCGGTGCAGGCTCGAAGGGCCGAAAGGCCTACTCCTGCACCTATTTTCTATGTTTCTATGTTTCTATGTGAAATCGTTCCGCTTTCACTCTCAGTTCTGGCATCACTAAGCCTGAATGCTTAGAGAGAGCAAAACAGCTCTGAATTATTTTTACTGCCATCAGTATCAAAAATCTCTGATTTTTGAACACAAACACATGTATTTGATGTTATTTGAAAACTGTTCGCACTAAGCACAGTGTAATATCTAACAGCCATGCAAGAGCACATGTCTGATGCTAATTAGAAACTGTTAGGCAACAGTCTCCTGCTCATTTTAAGTGGCACAATGTCCCAAATAAATGAAGGGAATCCTGGCTATTTTTTTTTTTATTTGTTTTTGTTCTTTAAAAGCTGTTCCAAGTAAGTGGCTAGCCCGATTAACCAAAGGCCCAGTTGACTAGAATCCACTATGTAGCATTTCCCACATTACAATGGTGTTTATACTGTTCTTCACAGTGTAATACATTGGACAACAAAGCATCACATAGGCTGAGTCAGTAAGAAAAAGGGCAAATGGAAAAGTTGCCATTGAATTCTAGAACATAACTGAAGGAGAGTGTTGAGGCTTTATAAAACAATGTCCAGACCGCAATTTGTTCTATTTTATTTAGAGATACAGGGTGGAACAGGCCCCTCCAGCCCAGCGAGCCTTGTTGCCCAGCAACCCACCTATTTAACCCTAGTCCAATCACAGGACAATTTACAATGACCAATTAACCTACCAGCCAGTACCTGTTTGGATTGTGGGAGAAAACCCACTTATTCCACAGAGAGGACGTACAGACTCCTTACAGGTGATATCAGAATTGAACTCTGAACTCTGACACCCCGAGCTGTATTAGCGTCACATTAAAGACTACGTTACGGTGGCACCCAAAATTGTTCACCGTATTTGGAGCACTGTGAGCAGTTTTGGGCCCACTCCCTAAGGAAGGATGTGCTAGCACTGGAGAGGGTTCAGAGGAAATTCTCAAGAATATTCCTGGGATTGAAAGACTTTAAGCAAGAGGAGCATTTGATGATTCTTGGCCTGTACTTGATGGAGTTCAGAAAGGTGAAGGAGGATGTCATTAAAACCTTCCAAACACTGAAAGGGCTGGATAGAGTGTACGTGGAGAGAATGTTTCCAATAGTGGGGGAATCTAGGATATAAAGGCACAACCTCAGAATAAACAGAAACCCTCCAGAACTGAGATTAGGAGGAAGTTCTTCAGCTAGAAGGTGGTAAATCTTGAAATGGATGCTACTCAGGGTGTGACGACCACATCATTAGGCTTACTTAAAGCAGAGATTGGTATGTTGTTGATTGCTAAGGTGATTAAGGGTTATGAGTAGAGGGCAGGAGAACAGGTTTTTCAAAAAATCAGTCACGATTAAATGGTAGAGAAGATTTGATAGGCTGAATGGCCTAATTCTTGTGCTATATCTTACAGTCTTATGTTCTTATGGGGGAGCAGTGAGAGAGGGTCTCACAAAACTCCCATGGAAAGTATCTTCAAAATCGGAATGTCTTGAATAGAATTCACAGCAGAATAATAAAGTGGAGAGACAAGGGACAGCAAACAGTGAAGAAAATGTGTCTTAGCAATGCTAATTGTGCTATACAGAACAGACAGGAGATCCAGTAAAACTCCCATCATCCTAAACAGGATAATACTATACAATCTATATTTTCATCTGTTGGGAACATAGAACCAAAGAAAGTATACTGTGTCCACTTTATTTGGTAACTCTTCAACCTAATAAAAAGGCCACTGAGTGTACGTTCATGGTCTTCTGCTGCTGTAGCCCACCCACTTCAAGGTTTGACATGTGTGTTCAGAGATGCTCTTCTGCGCACCACTGTTATAATGTGTGGTTATTTGAGTTCCTGTCACCTTCCTGTCAGCTTGAAACAGTCTGGCCATTCTCCTCTGACTTCTCTCATTAACAAGGTAACCACTTGATTTTTTTTTGTTTCTTGCACCATTCTCTGTAAACTCTAGAGACTGTTGTGCATGAAAATCCCAGAAGATGATCAGTTTTTAAGATATTCAAACCTCTCTGTCTGGCATCACAGGGTCAAGGTCACCTAGCTCACATTTCTTCCCAATTCTGATGTTTGGTCTGAACAATAACTGAACCTCTTGACCATGTCTGCATGCTTTTATGCATTGAGTTGCTGCCACATGATTGGCTGATTAATTATCAGAATCAGAATCAGGTTTATCATCATTGGCATGTATCATGAAGTCTGTTAACTTAGCAGCTGCAGTACAATGCAATACACAATAATATAGAAAAATAAAGAAGTAAATCAATTCTAGTAAGTATATATATATATTAAATAGATTAAAGTAGTGCAAAAACAAAAATAATATATATTTTTTAAAAAGTGAGATAGTGTTCATGGTTTCAATGTCCATTTAGGAATCAGGTGGCAGAGGGGAAAAACTGTTCCTGAATCAATGAATGTGTGTCTTCAGGCTTCTGTACCTCCTAACTGACAATAACAATGAAAAGAGGGCATGCCCTGGGTAATGGGCTTCTTAATAATGGATGTCGCCTTCCTGTGGCACCGCTCCTTGAAGATGGGGACACTATGGAGGCTAGTACCCAAGATGGAGCTGACTAATTTTACAACTTTCTGTAGCTTCTTTCAGTCTTGTGCAGTAACAACACCCCCCCCCCCAACCCCAACCAACAAATACCAGACAGTGATGCAGTCTGTCAGAATGCTGTATGTGGTACATCTATAAAAGTTTTTGAGAGTTTAGGTGACAAACTAAATCTCTTCAAACTCCTAATGAAATATAGCTGCTGTTTTGCCTTCTTTATAGCTGAATCAATATTTTGGGACCAGGTTAGATCCTCAGAGATCTTGATATCCAAGAACTTGAAATTGCTCACTCTCTCCACTTCTGATCCCTCTATGAGGATTAAATCATGTTCCTACATCCTACCCTTCCTGAAGTCCACAATCAGTTCTGTTGTCTTACTGACATTGAGTGCAAGGTTGTTGCAGCAACATCACTCAACTAGCTGGTATATCTCACGTACACCCCTCATCTCCATCTGAGATTCTACTAACAAAGATTGTATCTTCAGCAAACTTATGATCACATTTGATCTGTACGAGGGGTGATTGATAAGCTTGTGGCCTAAGGTAGAAGGAGTCAATTTTAGAAAACCTAGAACATTTATTTTTCCTACATGTACACATTTAGTCCAGCGGTCATGGAGCACGCGGATCCCTTCTTTGTAGAAGTCGGCGTCTTGGACCTCCAGAAAGTGGTCAACAGCATGGGGTGATTGATAAGTTCATGGCCTAAGGTAGAAGGAGATGAGTTATTAACTTCAAATTTTCTGCATTTTCACTCAAAGAGTTGAACTGCACATGCATGTAACAAGAGTGGTATAACTCATCTCCTTCTACCTTAGGCCACGAACTTATCAATCACCCCTGCTATGGACCACCTGGAGGTCCAAGATGCTCTCGTTACATGCAAGTGAGCTCACGTTCCATTTCACAGCAAGAGGGGAGACATAACAAACAACTCGCTGGTTTATGATGTTAAAAGTCCTTTGCATCACTTTGCTGAGCTCTGTGCCCAAAGATCTGAGGTCTCTGGGCACACAGCCAAACATCTTCTGGTTCCCATGACATACCAGTCTGTTGGGACACTGACCTTCGATCCACCCTTCTCCAGAGCCCCGAGATCCTCGGCCCCCAGAGGCAAGCTGAACTCTTCAGCTGAGCCCTTGGCGTGCCAAACAATGGCCAATCGTGAAACCCCGAAAGCAGGTCCCATTCCCGCAAAGAACCATAGTCAACGTGTAACTCCAGGTCAAGGTCTTCAAAAGAACCCCAAAAGATTAATATTAAAGATTGAAATAGAGATGTTTCCGAAGACGCAAGCCGTTTAGTTCCATCTAGACTAAGCTCTACCCTCCGATATTATCACCAATCCCCACAGATTGTGGACTTCCAGTTAGGAGGTTGAAGATTCAATTGCAGAGGGAGGTACAGAGGCCCATGTTCTGTAGCTTAACAATCAGGACTGTGGGGATGATGGTATTAAATTCGAAGCTATAGTCCACAAACAGCTTCCTGACATAGATGTCTGTATTTTCAAGCAGGTGTGTACAGGTGTACCTAATAAAGTGGCCACTAAGAGTACCTTCATGGTAGACAGTGATCTAAGGTGGTGAGGAAGACGTCCTTAATTTGGATGTCTTTGAACATTTCAAATCATTAGGAATATTCAAAGCTGAGATCAAACTATTTTTGGGTTTCAAGACAATTATAGTCAGCAAGTACAGCTGAGGTCACTGATCTTATCAGCAGTCTACAGTAAAGAAGGCTCGAGGGGGCATATGAAAGAAATGGAACCTTGAACCCTTGTCTTATTCTCTCCAATAAATGTAGAAAGAATCATGAGGCAAAAAGACGCAACTTGACCAGAAAACCACTTCTGCAATTAGTGAACGAAAAGCCAATGTGTAACAGCTGAGGGCACGGAAGTTCACCATTATTCTTCAGCTACAAAATATAACCCTTTCTAAGATTTATGTTTTTTTTTTGCTCTCAGGATCAGAAAAATATTCTGAAATATCAGGTGATCAAAACCATCCAAGTTTTCCGGGTCTCTATTCAACAGTAGGAGAAAGAACTCTCCAAGTATTATGCATTACGGCCCAGCGATCAGCATTTCACTTAAAGCCTGACATTGGAGAAAGAATCATCTTAGTACTATGCATCATACATCAAAGTTGCTGGTGAACGCAGCAGGCCAGGCAGCATCTCTAGGAAGAGGCGCAGTCGACGTTTCAGGCCGAGACCCTTCGTCAGGACTAACTGAAGGAAGAGTGAGTAAGGGATTTGAAAGCTGGAGGGGGAGGGGGAGATGCAAAATGATAGGAGAAGACAGGAGGGGGAGGGATAGAGCCGAGAGCTGGACAGGTGATAGGCAGAAGGGGATACGAGAGGATCATGGGACAGGAGGTCCGGGAAGAAAGACGGGGGGGGGGTGACCCAGAGGATGGGCAAGAGGTATATTCAGAGGGACAGAGGGAGAAAAAGGAGAGTGAGAGAAAGAATGTGTGCATTAAAAAGAGTAACAGCTGGGGTACGAGGGGGAGGTGGGGCCTAGCGGAAGTTAGAGAAGTCAATGTTCATGCCATCAGGTTGGAGGCTACCCAGACGGAATATAAGGTGTTGTTCCTCCAACCTGAGTGTGGCTTCATCTTTACAGTAGAGGAGGCCGTGGATAGACATGTCAGAATGGGAATGGGATGTGGAATTAAGATGTGTGGCCACTGGGAGATCCTGCTTTCTCTGGCGGACAGAGCGTAGATGTTCAGCAAAGCGGTCTCCCAGTCTGCGTCGGGTCTCACCAATATATAAAAGGCCACATCGGGAGCACCGGACGCAGTATATCACCCCAGTCGACTCACAGGTGAAGTGATGCCTCACCTGGAAGGACTGTTTGGGGCCCTGAATGGTGGTAAGGGAGGAAGTGTAAGGGCATGTGTAGCACTTGTTCCGCTTACACGGATAAGTGCCAGGAGGGAGATCAGTGGGGAGGGATGGGGGGGACGAATGGACAAGGGAGTTGTGTAGGGAGCGATCCCTGCGGAATGCAGAGAGAGGCGGGGAGGGAAAGATATGCTTAGTGGTGGGATCCCGTTGGAGGTGACGGAAGTTACGGAGAACTCAGGTTGGAGGAACAACACCTTATATTCCGTCTGGGTAGCCTCCAACCTGATGGCATGAACATTAACTTCCGCTAGGCCCCACCTCCCCCTCGTACCCCAGCTGTTACTCTTTTTAATGCACACATTCTTTCTCTCACTCTCCTTTTTCTCCCTCTGTCCCTCTGAATATACCTCTTGCCCATCCTCTGGGTCACCCCCCCCCGTCTTTCTTCCCGGACCTCCTGTCCCATGATCCTCTCGTATCCCCTTCTGCCTATCACCTGTCCAGCTCTCGGCTCCATCCCTCCCCCTCCTGTCTTCTCCTATCATTTTGCATCTCCCCCTCCCCCTCCAGCTTTCAAATCCCTTACTCACTCTTCCTTCAGTTAGTCCTGACGAAGAGTCTCGGCCTGAAACGTCGACTGCGCCTCTTCCTAGAGATGCTGCCTGGCCTGCTGCGTTCACCAGCAACTTTGATGTATGTTGCTTGAATTTCCAGCATCTGCAGAATTCCTGTTGTTTTAGTACTATGCATTACGGCCCAGTGATGAGCATTTAACTTAAAACTGTTGGCTAATTCAACATCATTTTCTCTGAGGACAAAATATCGTCCATTTGCGGCCTGTAATTAAGATCAGTCCAGCAAACAGCATGAATGCCCTGTCCGATGGGTGTTTTATAATCGAGAATGCAAATATCCTCTCCAATTAGATTCCCCCTTCTCCAGCCCTGTATCTTTCCACCAATCAACTTCCCAGCTCTTTACTTCATCTCCCCCCTTCCAGGTTTCACCAATCACACTGTGTTTCTCTCTCCCCTCCCTCCACCTTTTAACTCTACTCCTCATCTTTTTTTCTCCAGTCCTGCCGAAGGGTTTCGGCCCAAAACACTGACTCTGCTCTTTTCCATAGATGCTGCCTGGCCTGCTGAGTTCCTCCAGTATTTTGTGTGTGTTGCTCAGATTTCCAGCATCTGCAGATTTTCTCTTGTTTGAAAATGATATTAGAGTCAGATTTATTTGATTTTCACTGACTTAAATGACATGACATTTGTTACTTTGCATTAGCAGTACAGTACAAGGCATAAAATAAGTTAAGAAAATAAATAAGTAATGCATAAAACAGGGAATATTGACATGGTTCAGAAATCTGGTTGGAGAGGTGAGTGTGAATCTTCTGATTTCTGTAACCCCTCCCCAGATGGTGGCATTAAAAGGGCATTTCCCAAATGGTGAAGTTCCTGAGTGATGGGTGCTGCCTTCGTGGGCCACCATATTCTACGTACATTCACCCTATGCTCTGCATTATTTCCCCTTTGTAATACCTGATGTACAGACGTTTGGACTGATCTGTCTGGATGGCATGCAAATCAAACTCTTGGTACAGGTGATAATAATAAAGTTGATCAGTTTCCCCAAAGTGCTGCAAATTCACGCCATTATCCAGCCCTCTTTTGAGCTCTACCTGTGAGCCAACAACTCAATGGACATTGCCGCTCACCACCACCTTTGTCTTTCATCAATTATATTGAATGCAACTCAGGCAAAGCAGCGCAGCCATGGGGGACAGGGTTGTCTCTGACAGAGTGGCGGCCATGGGGGACTGGGGTGTCTCTGACAGAGACAGTGATGGCCACGGGGGATCTTGGTGTCCCTGACAGAGACAGTGATGGCCATAGGGGACTGGGGTGTTTCTGACACAGACAGAGAGGGCCATGGAGGACTGCGGTGTCCCTGACAGAGACAGTGATAGTCATGGGAGACTGGGTTGTCCCTGACAGACAGTGACGACCATGAGGCACTGTGTGTCTCTGACAGAGACAGTGGCAGCCATGGATGACTGTGTTGTCTCTGGCAGAGATAGAGCAGCCATGGAGGAATGGGTTCTCATTGGTATTCTCAACCAGAACAGGGAATTTCATTTTCTTATACCAGTATTGCAATATGTTGTCACCTCTTGTGAATATGTGGCTGATATATAAACCTGTGAATTTATGAGGCTTAATGCAACTATTTATAAAAGGTGCCCATTGTTGTCCCAGATTGTTTATTGGTCTGCAGTTGTGCTGTACACTAGTGCCCATTTGTTTCTTGTAACTTTTAAAGTCTTCTTCATAGCCCAAGCCAATTTATGGGGCTCCTCACTACCTTGCTATATTTCTAGTCTCTAATAACTCATGTCCTGAGCAAATGAGTGAAGCTCACATTAAGCATTTGATTCAGTTCACTGTACATCCACATTTGCCCAGAGAACTCATTTCTTCACAAGCCACTGCTAGAAGTTCATTGTCCAGAAACAAAATCTAGAGTCAGAGGGGAACTCAGCAGGTCAGGCAGCAACTATGAAGAGGAATAAAGTGCCGATGTTTTGGGCTGAAACCCTTCATCGGGACCTGACTCAGCCAGCTCCATCATGGGCACCAGACTTCCTACCATCAAGTTAATTTTCAGAAGGTGATGATTCAAGAAGGTCTCATTACGATGGGGAACAGGTACAGGAGCCTGAAGACACACACTCAATGTTTCAGGAACAGCTTCTTCCTCTCTGCCATCGGATTTCTGAATGGACATTGGATCCGTGAACATTTCCTTGCTATTCCTCTTTTGCAATGTATTTTTTAATGATTATAATTTATTTGTTATGCCTGCACTGTGCTGTTACCACAAAGCAACAAATTTCATGACTAACGTCAGTGACGTTAAACTTGTAATATCCTGGCTAGAAAGAAACACTTACACCAAACAAAAACATAACATCTCTAGCTCAGGAAAAGTAAAGTCAGCCACTAGTGACTGATAAGCCACCTTGTAATGCCTTTGAGTCTGTACAAATCTTTTGCATTGAGAACTCGAGCGCAGTTGACGCGATGTAAATCCCTCTTAAGCCTATTGTTGTCCATTCGGGACTGGAGCCCAGAGCAGCAGCACCATCGAATACAACTCAGAAGTAAATATGAGACAGGTTGACAGAGGGCTGGCTGCAAACATGAACTGTGGCAATGTGAGGTGAAGGTAAAATACTGAAGGTACAGCCAACATCAGGACCATAGATGAGACAAAGAAAAATAGGCCAGGGGTCTTAGTCAGTGCTTCGTAGCTCATGAAGACTCTTTGCTAAGCTTGTAAACATGCCTTTTCTGATAAAGGCAAATTTATTTTTGGAGATACAGCACAGTACCAGGCCTTTCCAGACCAATGAACCCACACTTCCCAATTACACCCACCTGATCAATTAACCTATTAACCTGTACGTCTTTGGAATGTGAGAGGAAACCAGAGCACCTGGAGGAAACCTACCCGGTCACAGGGAGGACATGCAAACCCCTCACAGACAGTGGGAAATTAACCCTAATCACTGGCGCCGTAAAGCGTTAGGTGTTAAGGTCTGTTGAGGTGTTCATGGGAGATTCTATATGGATGCAACTGGAAATGTGAATTCACTTCAGTGAATAAGTGACATTATTGTCGTTGTTCCTTCTCGTGCCCCGTGGCACAAATGCTTTCCGTAGCATTTGACTGATTTTTCAAGTTGCTAGCTTGAAATTCAGCCCAGCACAGACAGAAAGCATGCAAGGAGCTGTCTGGATTCGAAGTCCGGTGCTGATACCATTACACCACCATCCAGTTAAGTGATGCTATGGCAAGTGCAAAATGCCTGCCTTTCCTGTGTTCACATCAGCACCAACTGGCAGCTCTGAACTTGTTGCTCCACTGAGCAGTTTGAGGTGTTTCATTAAGAAATGGGGAGAACGTACAACCTCCTTACAGACAGTGGTAGGAATCAAACCCGGGTTGCTGGCACTGTAATCGGTCCACGCTAACCACTGCGCCACACGTCATACCAATCAGCTGGCTACTTCAAATTCTTTAATTTCACATTTCCATGTTTTTTTTTCTGGTTTGTGTTCGTATTTTAGGGATGAGCAGAATTTCTCAGAAATGTCCAGTTAATTCACAGGATTGTAGGTGACACTGATAGAGAGTGTAAATTTCCGGCCTATTACACCGCTGCTGTTTAGGGCAGCAATGAAGGTCCTTCATCTCTGTCTGTATGGAAGGATTCTTCATTGCTGTTTCCAGAACAATTGTTGTTTGACCAGTCAGGGTTGTTAGCCCTGAGCTGAACCCCAAAACCCGGAGGACCGGTTCACCATTGTTAGTCTGGCCTCTACCCTTTGAACTGTTTGGCATAGGTGACTCTACCAAGAGCCAAAGCACAAGGCCCTAGACTCCATATAGAGCACATGGGAATTAAAAATGGCAGAGAAACTATAACCGCAACACAGTTCAATTTAATCAGTTACTTCGTTACAAGAAATGATCCAGGGATGAAGCACACTCTGCAAAGTCCATAGTTTTACCTTTCAGTTCCTCCAAGTGTCTGGAGTGAAGCTCATGGTCGTGGCCTGTGGCTC
This sequence comes from Mobula hypostoma, assembly GCF_963921235.1. NCBI lineage: Eukaryota > Metazoa > Chordata > Chondrichthyes > Myliobatiformes > Myliobatidae > Mobula > Mobula hypostoma. Next base: position 84,643,690 of record NC_086107.1, on the reverse strand, counting down.
CAATAAAGTAGTAAATTGGTTTATTATTGTTATTGTACCAAGGTACGTACATTGAGAAAAAAAATGTTTAATGTGCCATTCATACGGAAAATTTCTTTACAACCGTGCAAAGGAAAACTATAACAGAATGCAGAATAAAGTGTTGCAGTTACAGAGAGGTCATCTCCAACCTGACAACATTAACATCGATTTCTCCTTCCAGTAAAACTTTTCCCTCCCCCTTCACCCTACTTCTATTCTGCCCTCTTACATGTTCTCCTCACCTGCTTATCCCCTCCCCCAGTGCCCCTCCTTCTTCCTTTTCTCCGATGGTCCACTCTTGTCTCCTAACAGATTCCTTCCTCTCCAGCCCCATACCTTCCCCACCCACCTGGCTTCATCTATCACCTTCCAGCTTGTCCTCTGCCCACCTCCCCCCGCAACTTTTTCATCCTTGCATCTTCCCCCTTCCTTTTCAGTCCTGAAGAGGGATCTCGGCCTGAAATTTTGACTTTTTATTCATTTCCATAGATACTGCCTGCCTTGGGTAGTTCCTCCAGCATTTTGCGAGTGTTCGTTTCTACGTTGTGTACAAAAAGGACGGATTGCACTTGAATCCCAGGGGGACCAATATCCTGGCGGGGAGGTTTGCTAAGACTACTGGGGAGAGTTTAAACTAGAATTGCTGGGGGGTGGTAACCAAACTGAGAGACTGGGAAAGAGGCAGTTGGCTCACAAATAGAAAAAGCTTGTAGACAGTGCGAGAGGGAGGATAGGCAGGTGATAGAGAAGGGACACACTCAGACATAAGGATTGAGATGTGTCTATTTTAACGCAAGAAGTATTGTGAACAAAGTGGATGGACTTACAGCGTGGATCAGTACTTGGAGCTATGATGTTGTGGCCATTACAGAGACTTGGATGGCTCAGGGACAGGAATGGTTACTTCAAGTGCCGGGTTTTAGATGTTTCAGAAAGGACAGGGAGGGAGGCAAAAGAAGTGGGGGCGTGGCACTGTTGATCAGAGATAGTGTCACAGCTGCAGAAAAGGAGGAAGTCATGGAGGGATTGTCTGCCGAGTCACTGTGGGTGGAGGTTAGGAACAGGAAGGGTGTTTTTATAGGCCGCCCAATATTAACAGGGATATTGAGGGAAACAGATCCTGGAAAGGTGTAATAATAATAACAAAGATGTCGTGATGGGAGATTTTAATTTCCCAAATACCGATTAGCATCTCCCTAGAGCAAGGGGTTTAGATGGGGTGGAGTTTGTTAGGTGTGTTCAGGAAGGTTTCTTGAGACAATATGTAGATAAGCCTACAAGAGGAGAGGCTGTACTTGATTTGGTATTGGGAAATGAACCTGGTCAGGTGTCAGATCTCTCAGTGGGAGAGCGTTTTGGAGATAGTGATCATAATTCTATCTCCCTTACAATAGCATTGGAGAGAGATCGGAACAGACAAGTTAGAAAAGCATTTAATTGGAGTAAGGGGAATTATGAGGCTATCAGGCAGGAAATTGGAAGCTTAAATTGGAAACAGATGTTCTCAGGGAAAAGTACGGAAGAAATGTGGCAAATGTTCAGGAGATATTTGTGTGGAGTTCTGCATTGGTACGTTCCAATGAAACAGGGAAGTTATGGTAGGGTACAGGAACCATGGTGTACAAAGGCAGTAATAAATCTAGTCAAGAAGAAAAGGAAAGCTTACAAAAGGTTCAGAGAGCTAGGTAATGTTAGAGATCTAGAAGATTATAAGGCTAACATAAAGAAGCTTAAAAAAGGAATTAGGAGAGCCAGAAGGGGCCATGAGAAGGCCTCGGTGGGCAGGACTAAGGAAAACCCCAAGACATTCTACAAGTATGTGAACAGCAAAAGGATAAGACATGAAAGAATAGGACCTATCAAGTGTGACAGTAGGATGAAATAGCAGAGGTACCCGATGAATCTTCAGTATTCACTATGGAAAAGGATCTTGGTGATTGTAGTGATGACTTGTAGCAGACTGAAAAGCTTGAACATGTAGATATTAAGAAAGAGGATGTGCTGGAGCTTTTGGAAAGCATCATGTTGGATAAGTCACCGGGACTGGATGAGGTGTACCCCAGGCTACTCTAGGAGGCGAGGGAGGAGATTGCTGAGCCTCTGGTGATGATCTTTGCATCATCAATGGGGATAGGAGAGGTTCCAGAGGATTGGAGGTTTGCAAATGTTGTTCCTTTATTCAAGAAAAGGAGTAGAGATAGCCCAGGAAATTATAGACCAGTGAGTCTTACTTCAGTGGTTGGTAAGTTGATGGAGAAGATCCTGAAAGACAGGATTTACGAACATTTGGGGAGGCATAATATGATTAGGAATAGTCAGCATAGCTTTGTCAAAGGCAGGTCGTGCCTTACGAGCCTGACTGAATTTTTTGAGGATGTGACTAAACACATTGATGAAGGAAGATCAGTAGATGTAGTGTATATGGAGTTCAGCAAGGCATTTGATAAGGTACCCCATGCAAGGCTTAGTGAGAAAGTAAGGGGGCATGGGATCCAAGGAGAAATTGCTTTGTGGATCCAGAACTGGCTTGCCCACAGAAGGCAAAAAGTGGTTGTAGATAGGTCATTTTCTGCATAGAGTTCAGTGACCAGAGGTGTGCCTCAAGGATCTGTTCTGGTACCCCTACTGTTCGTGATTTTTATAAATGATCTGAATGAGGAAGTGTAGGGATGGGCTAGTAAGTTTACTGATGACACAAAGGTTGGGGGTGTTGTGGATAGTGTGGAGGGCTGCCAGAGGTTGACATTGATAGGAAGCAAAACTGGGCTGAGAAGTGGCAGATGGAGTTCAACCCAGATAAGTGTGAAGTGGTTCATTTTGGTAGGTCAAATACGATGGCAGAATATAGTATTAATGGTAAGACTCTTGGCAGTGTGGAGGATCAGAGGGATCTTGGGGTCCGAGTACACAGGACGCTCAATACAGCTGTGCAGGTTGACTCTGTGGTTAAGAAGGTGTACGGTGTATTGACCTTCATCAATCATGGAATTGAATTTAAGAGCCGAGAGATAATGTTGCAGCTATGTAGGACCTTGGTCAGACCCCATTTGGAGTAATGTGCTCATTTATGGTTACCTCACTACAGGAAGAATGTGGAAGCCATAGAAAGGGTGCAGAGGAGATTTGCAAGGATGTTGCCTGGATTGGGGAGCATACCTAATGAAAACAGGTTGAGTGAACTTGGCCTTTTCTCCTGGGAGTGATGAAGGATGAGAGGTGACCTGATAGAGGTGTATAAGATGATGAGAGGCATTGATTGTGTGGATAGTCAGAGGCTTTTTCCCAGGACTGAAATGGTTGCCACAAGAGGACACAGGTTTAAGGTGCTGCAGAGCAGGTACAGAGGAGATGTCGGGGGTAAGTTTTTTACTCAGAGAGTGGTGAGTGCATGGAATGGGCTGCCGGCAATGGTGGTGGAGGCGGATATGATAGGGTCTTTTAAGAGACTTTTAGATAGGTACATGGAGCCTAGAAAAATAGAGGGCTATGGGTAACCCTAGTAATTTTGAAGGTAGGGACATGTTCGGCACAGCTTTGTGGGCCAAAGGGCCTGTATTGTGCTGTAGGTGTTCTATGTTTCTATGTTTTTATGTTGTTACATTGAACATTGTGGGCACACTTCGTCGTTGCCAGAATGTGTGGTGAACATGGCTTCTTTTATTCTTATTGTCTTGTTGCTGTTAGATCATAAGACGTAGAAGCAGAGCTAGGCCACTCGGCCCATCAATTCTGCTCCGCTATTTCATCATGGCTGATTTATTATCCCTCTCATCCCCATTCTCCTGCCTTCTCCCCATAAGCTTTCACGCCCTGACGGATCAAGAACCTGTCAACCTCCACCTTAAATATATCCAATGACTTGGCCTCCTCAGCCCCCTAAGACAACGAATTCCACAGACTCCCCCACCCTCAGGCTAAAGAAATTCCTCCTCATCTCTGTTCTAAATGCATGTCCCTCTATTTTGCCGTTGTCCTGTTGTTGTTTAGGTTGTCCTGTGAACCTGGCAGGCATGATGCTCTGTTGGCAGTGGAATGTGTGGGAACACTGGAGAGCTGTCCAGCACATTGTTAGTTTGTGTCGGTGGTCAACGCAAATGAAGCATTTCACTATGTGTTTCGATGTGAATCTCATCTGGAAATGCTGTGCAGGCAGACAAGGTGCAAGGACATGGCGACATAGATTCTGAGGTCAGGAGTCCGTCTTATCATACTTGGGGACAATTTAATGGTCTTATAACAGTGGAGTAGAAGCTGTCCTTGGACCTGGTATTACAGTACTTTCAGGCTTTTGCATCTTCTGTCCGACAGGAGGGGTGAGAAGAGGAGGGTGTTATCCTCAATTATTAGAGCTGCTTTACTGAAGCAGCAAGCCACATAGACAATATTGTGAAACAGCATAGCAGCAATGCCAATTAAGTCCTTTCCCCTCTGTAACCACGATAATAAGACCCACTCCACTCTTCAAAAGACAAGTCAAGTCCAAGTTTATTGTCATGTGCACAAGTTCGGTGAGCTACAGGTACAATGAAAAGCTCTCGTGCAAGTCAAAGATACATAGGTTCAGACAATACACAGAATATAAAAAACATAAGAACTAGGAGCAAGAGTAGGCCATCTGACCCGTCAAACCTGCTCCACCATTCAATAAGATCATGGTTGATCTGGCCATGGTCTCGACTCCACCAACCTGCCTTTTCCCCATAACTCTTAATTCCCCGGCTATTCAAAAAGCTATCTAACTGTGTCTCAAGTACATTCAAACAGTCAGCCTCTACTGCTTCCCTGGGCAGAGAATTCCACCGATTCACTACTCTCTGGGAAAAGCAATTTCCCCTCATCTGCATCCGAAATCTACTTCCCTAATTTTAGAGGCTTTGTCTCTGAGTTCTCGTCACAACTATCGGTGGAAACAACATCCAAAAGACCATTAGACCATAAGACATTGGGGTAGACTTTGTTCATATGGCGCATCGAGTCTACTCCAACATCCCATCATGGCTGATTTATTATCCCTCTCAACCCAGTTCTCCTGTCTTCTCCCCATAACCTTTAATGCCCTTACTAATCAAGAACTTATCAACTTCTGCTTTTAATATACCCAATGACCTGGCCTCCACAGCTACCTGTAGCAATGAATTCCACAGATTCACCACCCTCTGGCTGAAGAAATTTCTCTTCATGTCCGTCCTAGAGAGATGTCCTTGCATTCTGAGGCAGTGCCCTCCAGTCCAAGACTCACCCACAATAGGAAATATCCTCTCCACGTCCACTCTATCTCGGCCTTTTAATATTCAAAAGATTTCAGTGAGATCCTCCCTCATTCTTCTAAATTCCAGTGAGCACAGGCCCAGATCCTTCAAATGCTCATCATATGTTAACCTTTTTATACCCGGAATCATTCTCCTCTGGACCCCGTCCAATGCCAGCACATCCTTTCTTAGATAAGGAGCCCAAAACTGCTCACAATATTTCATGTGCATTCTGACCAATCCTTTATAAAGCCTCAATAGTGCATTCTAGTCCTCTAGAAATGAAGGCTAACCTTGCACTCACCAGTAACTCAATCTGCTCGGTAGCCACACAAGTCCTCCCAAGTCCCTTTGCACCTCGGATTTCTGAATTTTCTCTCCATTCAGAAACTTCCTCACCTCTACCTTGTCCATCCCTTTCACCAAACTCAACTGATTGATGTGTCAATGTAAAAGGCTTTACTGCCTGCAAAATATGCTTTTTTTACTGAGTGCTGTGGGCAGACAGAGCTAACTAGCTCATTTTAAACTGTCTTATTTGTGCTCATTAACTGAAATGAAGAAGACGTAGTGAATGTCATGAAGTAACAACACTGGCAGCTTATTAGACACGGTTAAGAGGCGTCCCAGCATGAGCAGAAACGCGAGGATGCTGTTCCACCAAACACACATTGAGGGCGAGGTTGGGGACGGGGAGGGAGGCAGGGGTGGATGTGTAAGATCACTGACCCTGCCCTCTCTGGGGCTTAAGGCCAGCACAGAGGGAGGGGTTTTTGTGCATCCAGAATGTGAGGGCTTACCCATCTCCGTCCTGCAGAGATATAGAACACTACAGTACAGAATCAGGCCCTTCAGCCCATCTGGTATGTGCTGAACCATTAACCCATCGACTTGCACTAGACCAGAGCCCTCCATACCCATCTCATCCTTGTACCTAATCAAATTTCCCTTCAATGTTGAAATCGAACCAGCTTCCGCCACTTGTGTGACAGCTCATTCCACGCTCTCAGTGGCTCTCTGAGTGAAGAGGCTCTCCCTCATGTTCCCCTGAAACATTTCACCTTTCCCCTCGAGTACAACACGGGCATGGTGTACAGACTGGGCCAGTGAACGTAGAGCATTACAGCACAGTACTATCCCTTTGGCTCACAATGATGTGCCGACACGTTAACCTCCTCTAAGATCAATCTAACCCTTCCCTTGTACATAGCTCAAACACGAGGAAATCTGCAGATGCTGGAATTTCAAGCAACACACACAAAAAATGCTGGTGAACACAGCAGGCCAGGCAGCATATATAAAAAGAGGTACAGTTGACGTTTCGGTCCGAGACCCTTCATCAGGACTAACTGAAAGAAGAGATAGTAAGAGATTTGAAAGTGGGAGAGGGAGGGAGAGATCCGATATTCCTTTTGCCAATCAAATTTCCAGCTCTTAGCTCCATCCCTCCCCATCCTGTCTTCTCCTACCATTTCAGATCTCCCCCTCCCCCTCCTATTTTCATATCTCTTCTTTCTGTTAGTCCTGACGAAGAGTCTCGGCCAGAACATCGACTGTACCTCTTCCTATAGATGCTGCCTGGCCTGCTGCGTTCACCAGCATTTTTTGCGTGTGTTCCTTGTACATAGCTCTCCATTATCTGTCATTCATATGTCTACCTAAGAGTTCTACAAATGCCCCAAATGTATCTGTCTCCACCACCGTCTTTGGCAGAACATTCCACACAGTCACCCCTCTCAGTGTAAGAGACCCATCTTTGACAATCCCCCCCCCCCACACCCACCAAACACTTTCAAATTATATCTCTGTGTATTAGCCATTTCTGCCTTAGAAAAATGTTTCATTTTGCCTCCCTGAAGAGTCAAAATGAGATCAGTACCAACCCAGATTCTGGAGATTATAGTCTTTATATTTAGAGGATAAAGGAAGATTTGATTGGGATTGGAAAAAAAGGTCCACATTCCCTTCACTGAAAAATCAATGATTGAATGGCTTATAGTCCAAGACATAGGTAATTGTACGAGTGACTGTTCACGTTGTAGACACAGAGACGTAATTGGTATAGATGCAGGAAATTTGTAGGGGTTGTTGAGGATGTTATAGATGTAGGAAATTTGTAGGGGGAAGGTGCTGAGGATGTTATAGATGTAGGGAGGTCATTGGGACAGTTGTAGGTACAATTTTCAGTAACTGTAATATACCTGATTTTGTATTGTTCTATAAGTTACTCTGCAGCCTGTGTCCCACAATAAATCTGATCTCTGCAAAGTGCTTTATCCATCTGGTGAGCTTGTTTTTAATATAAGCCAGCCTCAACTTTGTGTATATTCTTTTCTTGCTTCTCCTCCTTCACACCCTCTCTCCCTGACAGTAGAGTGAGATGGTTACCATTATTTGTAATTGTTGTGAACACCTAATAAAATGGCTGTAATTAGATTTACATCTGGAAGAACCTCTGAATCTACACCACCGAAACCAACTGGAACAGTAACACACCGGCCTTTAGCAATGTTAATTGAGAGATATGTACATCGAAACCTTGAAACATTCTATAAAAGGCATTGTTTGTGTCCGAGGATGTGCTGAGGGCAGTCCCCAAGTGGCGACATGGCCGATAGTAACGCAGCATGTCCACAGCTCACTAGCCCTAACCCATACACCTATGGAATGTGGGAAGAAACCAGAGCACCAGGAGGAAATCCATGCAGTCAAAGGGAAAATGTACAAACTCCTTACAGTCAGCGAGGGGCATGTAACCCACTGTAAAGGGTTAGGATGCGATTATATGGGCAGTGGGAAAATCTTCCCTCCTGTGCTCCTTGATGTCATCACTTGAAATTCAGTGTCACACAACTGGTTAGGTTTAGCCCTAACCATAATGCGCTGTAAAGCATTACATTAACCACTAAAATACCATGCTGTAAAGTGGGCCTTCACTTCATCATTTCATTCAAAGAGTTACATATCTGCCGGTGCAGCACCTGACTGGGTACAGCCTGGAGCGTCAGCTCAGATGTTTAATCTTGTCCCAGGAGAAGGATTTGAACCCAAAATCTTCTGACTCAGAGAAAGCGAGCTGCCAACTAAGCTGTATTTAATTCCTCTCTACAATAGCTCTCAAAGTAATTTTAAGAGGATATGAAAAGTGACGATTGGATTAACAGTGGTGCTCAGCAATGTGCACTCAGTGGCCACTTTATTAGGACACCAGCGCGTTAATGCAAATATCTAATCAACCAATCATATAGCGGCAACTCAATGCATAAAAGCATGCTGACATGGTCAAGAGGTTCAGTTGTTGCTCAGACCAAACATCAAGAATGGGGAAGAAATGTGATCCAAGTGATTTTGACTGTGGGATGATTGTGGTGCCAGATGGGAGCAGCAGTTCTGTGGGTGAAAGCACCTTGTTAATGAGAGAAATCAGAGGAGAATGGCCAGACTGGTTCAAGCTGACAGTGACTTAGATAACCTCACATTACAACAGTAGTGTGCAGAAGAACATCTCTGAATTACGACACATCGAACCTTGAAGTGGATGGGCTACAGCAGCAGAAGACCATGAATATACATTGAGTGGCCACTTTATTAAGTGTAGGAGGTGGGTAATGAAGTGGCCACTGAATGTATTAAGCTACACTGTAAGGCATTTTAGTGGAGACCACACCACTATGTGACATTGGGAGTAAACTCCATGTTACCACTTCAACCATTGGGAAAAGAGCCAGGCGAGGACCATCTTCCCAGCCACCAACTCATCCACAAACACTTCCACCAACAAGATCAGGTCTTGTCTTGCTCTATCATTGAAGTGAAAACATGCTAGATATTCACTCTCCATACATGCATATGGGCTACATGAGACCATTCTCCACCTTATCTCTGTGCAACTATTCAATGGCTGTTTAATCAAATTGGACTTGGCAGCAGTGCGGGTAAATCCTGATGAATGGAGGGACTGCAGGACTGGCAGTTGTATCACAGTTTTACTGAAAATGAAATACAATGAAGACGTTGAGTCCAAGAGCAAAACCACACAGAAACAGGCCCTTCAGCCTAACTCATCTATGCTGTCTACACCAACTACTCTCATTTGCCCAGACTTATGGAGAAGAGTGCACCACAATACAGGCCTTTGGCCCGTGATGTTGTGCCACCTTCTTGATCTACTTCCAGATCAACCTAACACTTCCCTCCACACATAGCCCTCCATTTTCAAAGTTCAAAGTACATTTATTATTGAAGTATGTGTACTTAACCCTCAGGTTTGCCAGCTCATGTACGTCTAGGGAAAACGGGCTTCGGCTTCGCCAAACTGGGTAATCGTGTTTGTGTGGGTACTGTGTAATGCACTCCCAGTTACAAACCCACAACGCAAAATATCAGACAGTACACCATAGGCAATTAAATGATTGAACTTTATGAATCTTAATCTGAATATAGGGTTAGTAATGAAAATTTAAAAAGGGGCCCAAGTCAAGTCAAAGTCATGTAGGAGCTCACTCAGTAGTCATTCTTCCACCATTGATCTCCTCCGAGCATCGCCGACCTTCGGCCCGTCAGATCCCAGTCCACTCCCTCCGGTGGTCTACCAGCTCTCTCCACGCGCGTCTTCCCTCTTCATCTCTCCTCGACCGAAGACCGTGAAGAAACATCTTTCCAGATTCACATGACACAGCAACAATCTCTTATTGGCTAACATGCATCCTGTTATCTCCAGCCATAACCTCTGTGCTGCCACAGAGAAACCGTTACCTCAGCAGTGAACATTACAAAGAAGCCATTACATTAGCAGTGAAACCTTACAGCGCGTTACACTCTCCCACCCCCACCCCCAAATGTAGTCATGTCCTCATGACGTTGAGATAATTCGCCAACCCTTCCTGCAAAACACAAAGCCCAATCCAGGTGCAAAAGGCAGTGCCATAGCTCCCCAGAACAGTAGAGATCACACCCTGTTCTCCTGGCGCCACATAGGCTAACCTATCTGGGAGGTTCCTAATTCTCTGAGACCTCCGTACCTCTTCACCTAACTCTTCAGGCTCAGACGCTACTGGGGATACTGGCGAGTCCTCCCTCGATCTATCACTCATGCCCCCCTGCAACTCAGAGCCCTCTGTCCCATGTCCAGGGCCCGCTTCCTCTCCTTCAGGGTCCTGCTGTAACCCAGGCTGCCCACAGATAGCCCACCCCCACCCCCCAGCTTCACCTGACTCGGTCCTCAATCAACGAGGAGTTAGTAAAAGGCAGCATGTACCACACATCCAGATCATCATCCTTCGAATCAGTATCTGTTTCATGGGTGGGGCCCGGCCCAGCTGCTCCTGCTGTGGGCCCTGCAGTCACCCGTATTTTCGCAGAGTCCTCTTAGTAGGTGCAGGCCCCAAGTCGGGCTTTGGGTCTACCTGTACCTCTTGTCCAAGGGGCAACAGTTGGTTCTGATGGAGAATCTCGAAAGGCCCATTCCCCTCCTCTGGTTTTATCCGGAAAACTGGTAGGTTTGGCATCTGACTCTCCACCACATAGGGTGTGGCTGCCCAGCCGTCAGCCAACTTGTGCTTTCCAGGTAGCCCCAAATTCCTAATGAGGACTCAGTCTCCCAGCAGGAGTTGGGAGAACCTCACTTTCTGATCATACCTCCTTTTATTACCTCGATTCTGTTTGGCGGCCACGACCCCAGCCAATTCATAAGCCCTTTTCAGCTCTCTCCTTATATCAGACACATACTTCAGATAAGGCCTCAGTGGTAAGTCACCCTCATCAGTCCCAAAACAAAGGTCAATGGGCAACCTCGCCTCGCGCCCAAACATCAGATAATATGGCGAGTACTCAGTAGCTTCATTCCGTGCACAGTTGTTACACTGAACCAGATGCCCAATATGTTGACTCCACCTGGTTGTCTTGCTGATATCCAGGGTCCTGAGCATGTCTAGCAAGGTCCGATTAAACCCCTTAGGCTGGGGATCGCCCTGCAGGTGATAGGACATGGTCCTCGACTTCTCAACTCCAAGCATGCCCAGAGATGAGTCTGCTCTCAAAATCCCGTCCCTGGTCACTATGTATCCGCCTGGGAAGGCCAAAATGAACGAAATACTTCTTCCATAACACTTTTGCCACCGTAGTCGCCCTCTGGTCCTTGATGGGAAAAGCCTGAGCATATCTGGTGTAGTGGTCCGATATGACAAAGACTTTCGCTGTGTTGCTGGCATCGGGTTCTATGGACAGGAAATCCATACGCAGTAGGTCCAGGGCCCTGCACTCTGCAAGTGGGAGAAAGGAGCTGCCTGCGTAGGCAGTGTCTTCTGCCGTATGCAGCGAATGCACGACTTGCAGTATTCTTCAACCTCTGACTTCATTCGGGGCCAGTAAAACCGGCCTCTGAGCAATCCATAGGTCTTTTCCACCCCCAAAAGTCCAGAATCATCATGAAGCGCACACGGCTGTTCAAAATTGATATCGTATCTGTGAAGTAGGATGCCGTGCACAATACTGATTTGATAGAAACAGATGTGCAGAAGCGCGGAGGAACATCTGGAATAACTTCTGAAATGCCTGCTTCGCTGCCGCTGCTACTGTGCGATCGAGAATCTCCGGAGGGAAGGCCCCAAATCCTCAGTCTTGCCTGTTGCCTGTTGCTGGGGCCAGGGTCGAAGCGCTCGGTGGAGATGGTGCTCGGTGCATCGGTGTCGGGGAGCTGGTCAGAGGCTCGGAGTTTTCGGACGGACTCGGAGTCGGACTGTGGTCGGACGCTTCCAGGATGCTGCATCGGCAAGTTTGCGGGGATGAAGGTTTACTGTCTGCGTGAGATGATGGGACTTTTGAGAGACTTGAGACTGTACCGTGCCCATGGTCTGTTCTTATCAAATTATGGTACTGCTTTGCACTGTTGTAACTATATGTTATAATTATGTGGTTTTTCTCAGTTTTTCAGTCTTGGTTTGTCATGTGTTTCTGTGATATCATTCTGGAAAAACATTGTATCATTTCTTAATGCATGCATTACTAAATGACAATAAAAGAGGACTGCATGTCCTCATAATCTAATAATCTAATCTAAAAGTGACTTCAACGCAATCCTCCGATAGTTCTTGGGCAGAACCAGCTGGCAACACAGATCGGTCCGGGGGTGACGTGACCTGGTATAAGATCTGGTTCTTCAACTCTAACCGAGGCCATTCTTTCAGTACTGGAGGCACTGAAGCGGGTTTCATGTTCTCCGCCTGAACTGTGTCTCCCTTTTCAACCGCGGACCGAATAGTGCCAATGCCCGGATCATCTCGCTGAGCAGCTGCCACTTCCCCAGAACTCAATTCCGGCAGTTGATTTGTCTTCAGAGCAGTCAGGTTACAGTAAACTGGGGGTAGGGCGTCATCAGAAGCCCCCAATTGATCCACTGCTCGATCCGGCCTCCCCTTTTCCTTGGCCTTCATGGTGATAACAAACTGACACATGGCCTTCACTCCAGGGGCAGGAACGCTCTCCCACTCTTCGTCCATGTCCAGTCCCTCATGCACCCATCGGGACAGAGCATCTGTATCAATGTTCCGGCTCCCCAGCCAGTACTTCAGGCTGAAATCATAACCGGACAACGCTGCCAGCCACTGATGGCCTGTGGCATCCAGTTTTGCTGAAGTCAGGACATAAGTTAGGGGGTTGCTGTCTGTCCTCACTTCAAACTTGGCCCCATAGAGATAAACACTCAGCTTATCCACTACTGCCCATTTCAATGACAGGAACTCCAACTTGTGCGTGGGATAGTTTCTCTCAGAGGGCAACAAACTCTGGCTGACAAACGCCACAGGTCTCAACCCGGTGCCCTGCCCCCTAAACCCTCTCGGCTAGCATCTGTGTGTAGTACATACGGCAATCGGGGGTCCGCAAAAGCCAGCATTGGCGCCTGGGTCAGCAATACCTTCAACGACTGAAAAGCCTTCTCACATATTACATCCCACCTCTGTACAAAGGGCTCTGATGGATTTAGATATTCTCTACCCTCCTGTCCTTTTTCCCCCTCTCTTTCTTCCCCAAGGGAGGGTAACCACACAGAAGTTGATTCAAGGGGTGACTCACTTTGGCATAGCCCTTCACGAATCTCTGATAATAACCACAGAACCCAAGGAGCAAGCACAGAGCGCTCACAGTCTGGGGGCTTGACCAAGTGGTCACCGCTTCTATCTTAGCCGGGTCTGTAACTACACCACTCCGTGAGATTATGTGTCCGACATAGCTAACAGACTTTTTGCAGAACTTGCAGTTGTCCAGGGAAAGTTTTAACACTTCTGCTTTCAGGTGGCCTAGCACCATCAGTAGCCTCGCTTCATGTTCTTCCAAGGTGAATCCAAATACTATGAGGTCATCCAAATACACCAACAGCTCAAGCAAGTTCATATCCCCCACTGTCTTCTCCATGACCTGCTGGAAGTTTGCAGGGACTTCCGATATGCCCTGGGGCATCCTTTCGAACTGGAAGAATCCCAGGGAACATTTAATGCCGTCTTCTCTTTGTCAGCCTCACTCATCGGGATCTGGTAATATCCACTCCTCAAATCCAGCACATTAAAACACCTCGCACCACTCAGACAGGTCAGCACATCTTCGACCCTCGGGACCGTATACTGGTTAGGGACGGTGCATCTGTTCAGAGTCCTATAGTCCACACACATGCATACCTTCCTGTTCTTCTTCCGGGTCACTACTATTAGGGATGCATAGGGGCTTCGGGACTCAGTGATGATCCCAGCTTTCTTCAACTTACACAAATGCTGCTGCACCTCTTCCACATGTGCAGGGGCCAGTCGCTGAGACCTGTCTCTAAACGGGGTGTCCTTGGTGTGACTAGTGCTCGTGGAACAACCCACATCAAACTCACCAATGGAAAAGACACCTTCCAACTTCTACATCTTCTCTACCAGCCTCCTTTTCCAGCCCGGCGGCACTGGGGAGTCCCTGAATTTGAATGACTCAGCGGGCAACTTTTCCCCCTTTTCTAATAGTTCCTCCCTCTGTGCCTCACGGGGACACTAGACATTACCGTCACCGGGAACAAATGTGCCAGGGGCATCTCCCGCTTGAAGGAGACCTCCCTCTTCGTAGTGCTGCTGACGATCACTGCCATCCTGCTCGCCTGTATAACTGAGGGCTTCTGCAATTCAGGCCTCAGCACTACCCCAGCAGGAAATCCCGACTCCCCCTCATGGTCTTCCGGAGAGTCCACTAAGAAGGCTTCACCCTCAGGCACTCCAGGAAATTTGGGGGTCCTCAACACTCTCGTTACTTCCCCGGGCCATACCACCATTGGCTTCAACTGGGTGAACCACACAGTCCCTTGTTTAAATTCGGTATCCGGCCCAAAGCTGCCATGCACTTCCTCAAAAGCAGCTCAAAACACTGGGTGCACAGACAATGTCCCCAAAAAGCTCTCACCAGCTTCCTCCTTGCAAGCTGCCATGAGCCTCCTCACAAGAGAGGTGTTGGTCCTCACCAGAACTGAAACGCCACCCTTCACAACAGGGTCTGGACAAACCAATACCAATGTATCAAGACCCTCAGACGCTCCCACATCGGCCTCCAAGAACTCGAGTTTCACTGACAAATAACCGTCGTATGGATAATCACCAATACTGATACCCCAAATCTCCAGTGCACTGAATGGTGTCAAAGGTAAATGCTTCGGATACTGGTTGTAAAACGAACGGTACAGTAACGTGACCTACGACCCTGTGTCGAATATGGCCTTAGCATATATTCCCTCTATCCGTGGTGACACACTGGAGCCTTCAAGAACAGGGTCTTTTGCTTTTGGGAGTTCCTTGGTACATTGCTGGGAACGTGTTCCCCTAGAGACACCAGGCCGTTCTCTCACTGGGTCTCCTCTAAGCTTCCTGACACTTCTCCCTGCTTAGATGCCCTGGGGCTCCCTCTCCGAGGGACTTCCTGCCACTCACATTCCCGCCGGAAGTGCCCCTCTTCCCCACAGTTATATCACACGCTACCGGCCGCCGCTCTTCTCGCGGAACCCCGGCCACCGGCAGCCCTCTGCGTAGTCTACTCCCTTGGGGGGGGGGTGGGATTCTCTACCAGTTCTATCATACGGAGGGTTCACACCCGCTGTTAACACCTGGGACATCTCAGTTCTCAGCTCTGCCACCATCTCCTTTACCAAATTTAGCTGTCTCTCTAGCCGAGAAAGGTATGTGGAAAGCTAACCCCCTTCTCCTGATGTATGTTTTGAAACCCCCCCCCCCCCAGGAGCTCCAATGGGCTCCCTGTCATACCAAAAGCGCTCTCTAATGCGTCTAGCTACTCAGCAAGCGGAGTAGAGGATTGGTTAACTGTCACACCTCTTACTACATCAGCCGCCGACTCCTTCAAACTTTCAACCAATCTCTGTCGTTTTTCATCATCAGAGCGCTGCCACTCATCCAACAGCTGAGAGGTCTGCTCCATCCAAGTCTCATACTTCTCTTCTCCCTTGGGGGTGGGCATTATTCCAGAGAAAATTCTTAGCTTCCGGTGGGGACCCACTGCCACTTATTCGCCAGGGAGGTAAGGGCTGATGCCAACTCAGAACCCTCACTGTTCACTGGGGGATGGGGACTAATTAAACTTTCCAAATCTGACCACTCTTTCCCCTCACTCCTCAGAAACGATAGAACCTTGTCTCTGAAATCTCCGTCCCCAACTACAGGCAACTCAGCTGGTGACCCAGCCTGCTGGGCTCCCTTCTCCTCCTCCCTGACAGTATGGACAGGCCATGACCCTGCCTCACCTGGGGCACCGATAGTTGCTGGCAGTCCCACTGCCGTTATGTCAGCGCTAGTCTGAACTAAAACAAGGTCTAAGCCTGCCAATTTATCAAACATTCACACTATGATTTCAACTTTTCCAACAGCTTTAACCATACTCAAAAATCAAATTAACAATTCATCCAGGGTATGAACATCCACCCCACTCAACATGCACACATTAATGACCGGCAATCCCAAGGAGGCACGCCACTGTTCTAACCCAGCAGCATCCATACCAGCACAGATTTAAACAGGGCAATTACACAGCATCCAACGGAATCAATCCCAGACGAGCCCCCACAATTGTAACCCTCAGGCTCGCCCAGTTCGTGTTCGTCTAGGGGAAGCAGCCTTCGACCCCGTCAAACTGGGTAATTACATTTGTGTGGATGCTGTGTAATGTATCCCCAGTTACAAACCCACAACACAAAATATCAGACAGTACACCACATGTGATTAAATGATTGAACTTTATGAATCGTAATCTGAATATAGGGTTAGTAATGAAAATTTTAAAAATGGCCCAAATCAAGTCAAAGTCATGTACGAGCTCACTCAGTCATCATTCTTCCACCATCGATCTCCTCTGAGTGTCACCGACCTTCGGACCCTCAGCTCCCAGCCCACTCCGTCCGGTGGTCTACCAGCTCTCTCCACACACGTCTTCCCTCTTCATCTCTGCTTGACAAAAGACTGCGAGAAAACATCTTTCCAGATTCACAAGACACAGCAACAATCTCTTATTGGCTAACATGCATCCTGTTATCTCCAGCCATAACCCAAACATTGCTGCCACAGAGAAACTGTTACCTCAGCAGTGAACATTACAAAGAAGCCATTGCATTAGCAGCAAAGTGTTACATGTACATTATACAACCTTGAGATTTGTCTCCTTATAGGCAGTCACAAAACAAGAAACCCAAAAGGACCCCTTAAAAAAAATCAAGAACTAACGGGGGTACAATTAGCAATGGACCCCGCTATACATCTTCTAAATGATGACTCCCACCTTACCCTTATGGAAAAAACACTCAAAGTCTGACTGGCAGGCCTGACTGCAGCTAAGAAGATTGTAGTCCAGCGTTGGAAACCTCCCCAAGATATTTCAAATACTCACTGGCTTCAGAGCTTTTTGGACATTTCTTACCTGGAACTTTCATCAGCAACAGTAAATGATGCACGACCAAACACAATCTTAATGTTGACAAATTTGATATCTAACTTAAAAGATCTTTTGTTAAAATAGGAATGCTTTGTCTGTGTATGCACTACCATTCAGTTGGTTGGTGGAGGGGAGAGGGATGGGGGGCAGAGAGGGGTGGAGGGGGGATGGTGATGAAGGTTGGGGGTGGCTGGGTTAAACAGTCAAAATGTATTTGGCAACTGGTTGTATTGAATGTAATTTGTTGGTGTTGAAATAAAAAATCAGTAATAAAAAAAATCAAGAAACACCCAATGTGCAGAGAGAGAGAGAGAGAGAAAACAGATCATGCAATCAATAAAAGCAAGCAAACAGCACCTATAGACACACAGCCCTCAGAAGCCAGAGCAGGCCCATACAACAGCATTCAGAATATAGGTGAGTCCATAGACACTTGGCCCAGAGCAGTCGGAGCAGGCCCGTACAACAGCATTCAGAACGTAGGTGAGTCCGTAGACACACGGCCCAGAGCAGCTGGACCAGGCCTGTACAACAGCATTCAGAACATAGGTGGGTCCGTACATACACGGCCCAGAGCAGCTGGACCAGGCCTGTACAACAGCATTCAGAACATAAGTCAGTCCATAGACACATGGCCCAGAGCAGCCAGAGCAGGTCCGTAGCCTCAGCCTCAGTGCAGCGAAGAGTGGAGTGAACGTCACAGAGCAGCGAGCAGAAGGGCCTGTCTCTTGCCTCCGGTCCTGACACCCTGTCTTATCAATCCATCCAGCCTTACCAATAACACTCTCAAAGGGCTTTATTACCGTGACAGGTTTATTTTGGAGTAGCATCTGCACCTGCATCTGGCAGAATGCCATGGACCAGAAGCTGTAAGGCTGACTAGGCACTCGGTGTTATCTGGATGACATCATTATCACTGGCAAGGATGACAAGGACCATTGCCAAAATCTGAAGACAATGTTAAAACAATTAGAAGATTATAGGCTCAGAACACGGCGTGACAAGTGTGAATTCCTTAAATCAAGCACAGTTTACTGTTGTCACAAGGATTACACAAGTGTGCTGAGAAAATTCAAGCAGTGGCGGATGCCCCGGGGTCAAAGGACGTGACACAGTTGTCATCCTTTTCAGAACTTTTCAATTACTATTAACAGGCTCCTGCTGAACCTGGCGACTGAGCTCCACCACCTTGAACTCATCACGACAGATCGGGAAGAAATGGCAATGCACAAAGCTGTGTGACAGGCCTTCTCAAAGGTAAAGGAAATAGTGACGTCAGACACGGTACTCACTCATTATCCTCCACATCGTCTAGTGAAGCTTGCCATGCACTGTTTGGGATGCCAACACCTCCAGAAGAAAGGTTTCCAGAGGCAACTCTAGAGCTGTCAGACCACTTCCTACAGTCCCAGAGTTAACTCCAGAACCACCATGGAGGAGGCCCCAGAACCTGAGATTGTTTCACAGCCACAAGTCTCACCTGCCAAGCAGAGTGCCCCCCCCTTGTCAGAAAAGACATCATCCCACAAGAGTAAGAAACCTTTAGGCCTGAATGGGACAATTTAAAATTTACAAAGTTGTGGGTGTCTATATAGTAGTTGTATTATACAGTATACTGTGTACTGTATATAATTGAGATACATTCTATACTGAGTTGGAGTTAATAGCTAAACATGGAGGATTATTGTGTATTTAATATTTCAATAATATTGAGTAATATCATAAATATATTTTTGATTAAGCATTCTTTGTTGTTTCCATAATGCATGGCAGGTTATATGTAAAAGTACGTAAATGGTATGTGTTATTACGCCGCCACGACATACCAACATCTCATTTAAAGTAAAGATGACATTAGATTTGCATGCCAGTCTCCCTTGTTCTTCCAATTAGTTTTGTGTTTTGGAGTTACAAACCGTAGCCTTCTTTGTGATGGCATTTGCATGTGGGTGCATCTGTGTGCAGCCATAGACACTTCTACAAATTCCTCACCTAATACTGACCACCTCCTGGATGGAAACATTTCTCCTCAACCCAACTTAGAAGTTAGAGGAACGTTATTACAGCTTGGGGCATCAGCGTTCAGATTTCAATTCCGGCTTCCTCTGTAAGGAGTTTTACATCCTCTTGTGAGCGGTGTGAATTTCTTCTGGGTGCTCAGATTTCCTCTCATAGTCCAAAGGCATATCAGTTAGTAGGTTAATTGGTCATTGTAAATTGTCACGTGTTCAGAGGGAGGGAACGTCGACTCAGACCGTGAGAGGCCTGCGTCGGGCATTTTCATGCCTTTCAAGGCTCAGATTGGAAGTCTGTGTGGGGCGCCACTCCTCGCACAGACTAGAGCAATGTGTGATTAAGTGCCCTGCTCAAGGGCACAAACACACAGCCACAGCTGAGGCTCGAACTAGCGACCCTGAGATAACTAGATGAATGCCTTAACCACTTGGCCACGTGCCTCACGTGATCAGGCTAGTGTTAAATCAGGGGTTGCTGGTGGTGCTGCTCAAAGTGCTGGAAGGGCCTACCATAAGACCATAAGACAAAGGAGCAGAACTAGGCCATTCAGCCCATCAAGTCTGCTCTGCCATTTCATCATGGCTGAACCCAGATTCCACTCAACTCCATACAGCTGCATTCTTACCATATCCTTTGATGCCCTAACCGATCAGGAAATGATCAATTTCCGCCATGGACTTGGCCTTCACTGCAGACTGTGGCAGAGCATTCCACAGGTTCACTACTCCCTGGCTAGAAAAAAATTCCTCCTTACCTCTGCTCTATCCTGCACTGAATCTCTAAATAATATAAAGCAGAGTAAATATTGGCTTGTGAAGGTAGTGATGCAGAGGGGCGGGGGCAGAGTTTGTGTCAGGACGTCTGAGGATGAAATGTTTTGTGTGAACACCCAGAGAAAGGAACAGTTCTAATGAATTACTGGCACAGTAGCTGTTTAAATGCCACATTTATCCGGTTAATACGTGAAGCCTCAGTCATATAATTGTGAGTGAAAGCAGGAAGGAAACATAATTAAATTGACGTCCTACAGTGTGATTGTGCATCAGAGTGGTTCTGCAGAGTTAGCTCAGCCCAGCATGTAATAGGACAGCACGTTGCCTAAATTATTTTGTTTTAAAAAAATAATCAATATGTCATTTTGCACTTCAGTTTCCTGGAGGTCACTTTTGGTTGCTGATACCATGCAAGGGAGATAATTTATGCATTGTGAAAAGGAATATTAAGAGAAAATGACTTAATTAGGCGCAGTAGACGATGGAGGCGTGGGCGTAAGGAATCGTTCACTCTCCTCTGTGATAACTGTGCCAAATGCAACTGAGTGTGCTTAGTTCCCTACTCAGAGGTTTGGCTACAGGGCTGCAATTGTCCAGAAAGAAAGCCAATTTTCACCTTCTCAGGGTCTCACATCTCACGGTACATCCCTCCCCACCATGGGTAGTATCTACAGGAGGCACTGCCTCAGGAAGGCAACATCCATCACCATAGATCTCCACCATCTGTGCCATGCCATCTTCTCACAGCTCCCATTAGTCAGGAGGTAGTAGGCAGCTGTCGATCCCAGGGTATCATGGGTTTGTGCCTCTGGTGGACTGTGTCCTCTCCAGGGTGCAAGCCTGGGTGGGAAGGTTTGAAGAACCGGTTGTTACCCAGGCAGTGGGTTCTCCCTCTCCACGTCACTGATGTTGTCCAAGAGAAGGGCAAGTGCCGATACAGCTTGGCACCAGTGTTGTCGCAGAGGTTGCCAGAGTGAAGTTGTAAACAACATCAAACTGCCTTAAGGATCCCAGCTCTGGATTTCTTCCTCAGTGTTTACTTCCGAAGCCTTTCCCATGGGTGGATATAGCCACAAGGTAGCGGAGGTTTAAAATCCAAGTTTTCCTTCTCCTAGGCAGGCTGCCGTCCAAGGCTGATGAGCCCCAAATGCCCAAGTTACAGGAGGTACAGAAGCCTGAAGTCCCACACCACCAGGGTCAGGAACAGCAACTTCCTTTCAATCATTAGTTTCTTGAATCGAGTAACAAATACCAAATCACTACAGTTTAGCAACACTATGATCATTTTGTATGAAAGTGGACTTTTATCTCCTAACTGTGTTCATTCTTGTGAAAAATATGTATAATTTTGTGTTTTTTTCTACCACATTGAATCCAGAGTAATAATAATTTCATTCTCCTACTCTTTGGTACAATCTTGAGAAGGGGAAGTTCAGCTGCTTTCTTAACCTGTTGCTGTCCATGTTCCTGATCGCATCCACGATATCTTGAAGTGGGAAGGAGAACAGCTAGGGGTCGTGGTACATATTGGTACCAACAACATAGGTAGGAAAAGGGAGGAGGTCCTGAAAGCAGACTACAGGGAGTTAGGAAGGAAGTTGAGAAGCAGGACCTCAAAGGTAGTAATCCCAGGATTACTGCCTGTGCCACGTGACAGTGAGTACAGGAATAGAAAGAGGTGGAGGATAAATGCATAGCTGAGGGACTGGAGCAGGGGGTAGGGATTCAGATTTCTGGATCACTGGGACGTCTTCTGGGGCAGGTGTGACCTGTAGAAGAAGGACAGGTTGCATTTGAATCTGAGGGGGACCAAGATCCTGGTGGGGAGGTTTGCAAAGGCTACCAGGGAGAGTTTAAACTGGAATTGCTGAGGGGTGGGAACCGAACTGAAGTGACGGAGGAAAGGGAGGCTGGCCCACAAATAGAGAGAGCTTGGAGACAGGGCAAAAAGGAGGAGAGGTAGAGGATAAAGAAGGGATGCACTCAGACTGATGGTTTGAGATGTGTCTATTTTAATGCAAGGAGTATTATGAATAAAGTGAATGAGCTTAGAGCGTAGATCAACACTTGGAGCTATGATGTTGTGGCCATTACAGAGACTTGGATGGTGCAGGGGCAGGAATGGCTACTTCAAGTGCCAGGCTTAAGATGTTTCAGAAAGGACAGGGAGGGAGGCAAAAGAGGTGGGGATGTGGCATTGTTGATCAGAGATAGCAGAAAAGGAGGAAGTCATGGTAGGGTTGTCTACGGAGTCTCTGTGGATGGAAGTTAGGAATAGGAAGCAGTCAATAACTCGACTGGATGGTTTTTCTAGGTCATCCAATAGTAACAGGGACATCGAGGAGCAGATAAGAAGACAAATTCTGGAAAGGAGTAATAATAACAGGGTTGTTGTGGTGGGAGATATTAATTTCCAAAATTTTACATAGAACATAGAACAGTACAGCACAGTACAGGCCCTTCAGCCCACAATGTTGTGCCGACCCTCAAACCCTGCCTCCCATATAACCCCCCACCTTAAATTCCTCCATATACCTGTCTAGTAGTCTCTTAAACTTTACTAGTGTATCTGCCTCCACCACTGACTCAGGCAATGCATTCCACGCACCAACCACTCTCTGAGTAAAAAACCTTCCTCTAATATCCCGCTTGAACTTCCCACCCCTTACCTTAAAGCCATGTCCTCTTGTATTGAGCAGTGGTGCCCGGGGGAAGAGGCGCTGGCTATCCACTCTATCTATTCCTCTTATTATCTTGTACACCTCTATCATGTCTCCTCTCATCCTCCTTCTCTCCAAAGAGTAAAGCCCAAGCTCCCTTAATCTCTGATCATAATCCATACTCTCTAAACCAGGCAGCATCCTGGTAAATCTCCTCTGAATCCTTTCCAATGCTTCCACATCCTTCCCATAGTGAGGCGATCAAAACTGGACACAGTACTCCAAGTGTGGCCTAACCAGAGTTTTATAGAGCTGCATCATTAACTCACAACTCTTAAACTCTATCCCTCAACATATGAAAGCTAACACCCCATAAGCTTTCTTAACTACCCTAAGTACCCCCAGATTCCTCTGCTCCTCCACACTACCAAGTATCCTGCCATTTACTTTGTACTCTGCCTTGTAGTTTGTCCTTCCAAAGTGTACCACCTCACACTTCTCCGGGTTGAACTCCATCTGTCACTTCTCAGTCCACTTCTGCATCCTATCAATGTCTCTCTGCAATCTTTGACAATCCTCTATACTATCTTCAACACCACCAACCTTTGTGTCGTCTGCAAACTTGCCAACCCACCCTTCTATCCCCACATCCAGGTTATTAATAAAGATCATGAAAAGTAGAGGTCCCAGAACAGATCCTTGTGGGACACTACTAGTCACAACCCTCCAATCCGAATGTACTCTCTCCGTCATGACCCTCTGCCTTCTGCAGGCAAGCCAATTCTGAATCCACCTGGCCAAACTTCCCTGGATCCCATGCCTTCTGACTTTCTGAATAAGCCTACCATGTGGAACCTTGTCAAGTGCTTTACTAAAATCCATGCAGATCACATCCACTGCACTACCCTATGCCTGTTCACCTCCTCAAAGAACTCTATCAGGCTTGTTAGACACGATCTGCCCTTCACAAAGCCATGCTGACTGTCCCTGATCAGACCATGATTCTCTAAGTGTCCATAGATCCTATCTCTAAGAATCTTTTCCAACAGCTTTCCCACCACAGACATAAGGCTCACTGGTCTATAATTACCCAGACTATCCCTACAACCTTTTTTGAAGAAGGGGACAATATTTGCCTCCCTCCAGTCCTCCGGTACCATTCCCATGGACGGTGAGGATATAAAGATCCTAGCCAGAGGCTGAGCAATCTCATCTCTCACCTCATGGAGCAGCCTGGGGAATATTCCATCAGGCCCTGGGGACTTATCTGTCCTAATGTATTTTAACAACTCCAACACCTCCTCTCCCTTAATATCAACATGCTCCAGAACATCAACCTCACTCATATTCTCCTCACCATCATCAAGTTCCCTCTCATTGGTGAATACCGAAGAGAAGTATTCATTGAGGACCTCGCTCACTTCCACAGCCTCCAGGCACATCCTCCCACCTTTATCTCTAATCGGTCCTACCTTCACTCCTGTCATCCTTTTTTTCTTCACATAATTGAAGAATGCCTTGGGGTTGGGTTTTCCTTTACCCTACTCGCCAAGGCCTTCTCATGCCCCCTTCTTGCTCTTCTCAGCCCCTTCTTAAGCTCCTTTCTTGCTTCCCTATATTCCTCAATAGACCCATCTGATCCTTGCTTCCTAAACCTCATGTATGCTGCCTTCTTCCACCTGACTAGATTTTCCACCTCACTTGAAACCCATGGTTCCTTCACCCTACCATTCTTTATCTTCCTCACCGGGACAAATTTATCCTTAACATCCGGCAAAGATCCCCAAACATCGACCACAAGTCCATAGTACACTTCCCTGCAAAAACAACATCCTAATTCACACCCGCAAGTTCTAGCCTTATGGCCTCATAATTTGTCCTTCCCAATTAAAAATTTTCCTGTCAATATTGATTGGCATTTACCAAGAGTGAGGGGTTTAGATGGGGTGGAGTTTGTTAGGTGTGTTCAGGAAGGTTTCCTGACACAATATGTAGATAAGCCTACATGGTCTGGTATTGGGAAATGAACCTGGTCAGGTGTCAGGTCTCTCAGTGGGAGAGCTTTTTGGAGATAGTGATCACAATTCTATCTCCTTTACCATAACATTGGAGAGGGATAGGAACAGACAAGTTAGGGAAACATTTAACTAGAGTAAAGAGAAATATCAGGCTATCAGGCAGGAGCTTGGAAGCATAAATTGGAAACAGATGTTCTCAGGGAAACATATGGAAGAAACATGGCAAATGTTCAGGGGATATTTGCGTGGAGTTCTGCATAGGTTCGTTCCAATGAGACAGGAAAAGGATGGTAGGGTTCAGGAACCATTGTGTACAAAGGCTGTTGTAATTGTAGTCAACAAGAAAAGAAGAGCTTAAGAAAGGTTCAAAAAACTAGGTAATGATAGAGATCTAGAAGATTATAAGGCCAGCAGGAAGTAGCTTAAGAACGAAATTAGGAGAGCCAGAAAGGGCCGTGAGAAGGCCTTAGCAGATAGGATTAAGGAAAACCCCAAGGCATTCTACAAGTATGTGAAGTGGGAGAGGATAAGATGTGAGAGAATAGGACCAATCAAGTGTGACAGTGGAAAAGTGTGCATGGAACTGGAGGAGATGGCAGAGGTACTTAATGAATAATTTGCTTGACGATTGTAGGGATGACTTGCAGTGGACTGAAAAGCTAGGGCGTGTAGATATTAAGAAAGAGGATGTGCTGGAGCTTTTGGAAAGCATCAATTTGGCTAAATCACCGGGACTGGATGAGATGTACTCCAGGCTACTGTGGGAAGCGAGGGAGGAGATTGCTCTCTGGCGACGATCTTTGCATCATCAATGAGGACGGGAGAGGTTTCGGAAGATTGGAGGGTTTCGGAGGATTGGAGGGTTGGGAATGTTGTTCACTTATTCAAGAAAGGGAGTAAAGATAGCCCAGGAAATTATAGGCCAGTGAGTCTTGCTTCAGTGGTTGGTAAGTCAATGGAGAGGATGCTGAGAGGCAGGATTTATGAACATTTGGAGAGGCAGAATATGATGAGGAATAGTCAGCATGGCTTTGTCAAAGGCACATCGTGCCTCACAAGCCTGATCGAATTTTTTGAGGATGTGACTAAACACATTGATGAAAGTAGAGCCATAGATTAGATTAGATTAGATTAGATTATGAGGACACGCAGTCCTCTTTTATTGTCATTTAGTAATGCATGTATTAAGAAATGATACAATATTCCTCTGGTGTGATATCACAGAAACACAGGACAGACCAAGACTGAAAAGCTAACAAAACCACGTAATTATAACATATAGTTACAACAGTGCAACAATACCATAACTTGATGAAGAACAGGCCATGGTCACAGTAAAAAAGTACAAAGTCTTTCGAAAGTCCAACATCTCACGCAGACGGGAGAAGGAAGAAAACTCTCCCTGCCATGCCCGACCACAGTCCGACTCTGAGTCGTCCGAAAACTTCGAACCTCCGATCAGCCCTCTGACACCGAGTACCGAGCACCATCTCTGCCCAACGCTTCAACCCCAGCCTCAGTCACCAGCAGCAGGCAAAGCTGGGGATTTTGGGGCCTTCCCTCCGGAAATTCTTGATCGCACAGTAGCAGCGGCAGCAAACCAGGCATTTCAGAAGTTTTCTCCAGATGTTCCTCTGCTTCTCACATCTGTCTCCATTAAATCAGAATTGTGCACAGCATCCTACTTACAAATACGATATCATTTCACTGGAGAGCTGCGTGCACTGTAGTGTAGTGTATATGGATTTTAGCAATGCATTTGATGAGGTACCCCATGCAAGACCTATTGAGAAAGTGGGGAGGCATGGGATCCAAGGGTACTTTGCTTTGTGGATCCAGAATTGTGGTTGTAGACGGGTCATATTCTGCATGGAAGCCGGTGACCAGTGGTGTGCCTCTGAGATCTGTTCTGTTCTGCATAATTTTTATAAATGACCTGGATGAGGAAGTGGAGGGATGGGTTAGTAAATTTGCTGATGACATAAAGGTTGGGGGTGTTGTGGATAGTGTGGAGGGCTGTCAGAGTTTACAGCGGGACATTGATAGGATGCAAAACTGGGCTGAGAAGTGGCAGATGGAGTTCAACCCAGATAAGTGTGAGGTGTTTCATTTTGGTAAGTCAAATATGATGGCAGAATATAGCATTATTGGCAAAACTCTTGACAGTGTGGAGGATCAGAGAGATCTTGGGGTCCGAGTCCATAGGACACTCAAAGCTGCTACGCAGGTTGACTCTGTGGTTAAGAAGACATATGGTGCATTGGCCTTCATCAATCATAGGATTGAGTTAAAGAGCCAAGAGGTAATGTTGCAGCTGTATAGGACCCTGGTCAGACCCCACTTGGAGTACTATGCTCAATTCTGGTTGCCTCACTACAGGAAGGATGTGGAAACCATAGAAAGGGTGCAGAGGAAATTTACAAGGATGTTGCCTGGATTGGGGAGAATGGCTTATGAAAATAGGTTGAGTGAACTCAGCCTATTCTCCTTGGAGTGACGGAAGATGAGAGGTGTACAAGATAATGAGAGGCATTGATCGTGTGGAGAGTCAGAGGTTTTTCCCAGGGCTGAAATGCCTAGCACGAGAGGGCATATTTTTAAGGTGCTTAGCAGTAGGTACAGAGTAGATGTCAGGGGTAAGTTTTTTATGCAGAGAATGGTGAGTACGTGGAATGGACTACCGGCGGCAGTGGTGGATGCATAAACGACAGGGTCTTTTAAGAGACTCCTGGATGGGTACATGGAGCTTAGAAAAATAGAGAGCTATGGGTAAGCCTAGGTAGTTCTAAGGTTCGGCACAGCTTTGTGGGCCGAAGGGCCTGTATTATTCTGTAGGTTTTCTGTGTTTCTATGTAACAAACGATTTCCTCAGTGTTGGTGGGGACAGAGTTCTAGGATGTAGAATGGAAATGTTTTCCCAAATCCGGATGGACTATGACCTGCTGGAAATGGTGCTCCTCCTGCACTTGTTCCTTGATAGCAAGAGTTTGTAGATATAGGGGGTATTGGCTAGAAACCACAGTGCATTTTTGTAGATCAAGTTTTAAAGATTAACGGTTATCTTTATTTGTCACATGTACAGTACAGTGCAAAAGTTTTAGACAAATATAAGCATGAGGAAGTCTGCAAATGCTGGAAATCCAAAGAAACACACACAAACCATTGGAGGATTTCAGCAGGTCAGGCTGCATTTATAGAAATGAATAAGAACTCGACATTTCAGGCCAAGACACTTCTTCAGGACTGGAAAGGAAGGGGGAAGATGCCGGAATAAAAATTTGTGCTCAGTGTATGTTTTTTTCCTGTGAATGCTGCTTATATGTTGCTATGTGCCAGTGAGTCAAAACTGCAAGTCAGTTTTTCATTGTTTATTCTGTATGTGAGAAGAATCTTGATTTTGAATATTTTCTACTAGTGCTTGGCAACAAGCACTTGCCTCCACTTCTAGTCTCAGTTGAACGATCTCTCAGTTGGAGACACAGGAGGGAATTTCTTCCTTCTGCCTTCTCTTGAGATGTCTCGTCCTTCCTTTCCACTAATGTTGTGCGGCAATTCAGAACAAATAGCGTGCCGGCTGTAAACTGGGGATTGATTTCCACCGCTGTCAGTAAAGGGTTTGTACATTCTCTCCATGACTGTGTGGGTTTCCTCTGGGTGCTCCACATTCCAAAGACATATGGTTAGGGTTAGGGTCAGTGAGTTGTGGGCATACTATGTTGGCACTTGCTTGCTGTTCCCAACAAAATCCACGCTGACTTGATTTTAATGCAATTAACACATTTCACTGATTGTTTTAATGTACACAGTACTGTGCAAAAGCCTTAGGTACACAGCTCGGGTGCCTAGGACTTCTGCACAGAACTGTACTTGTCAACATGGAGCGGAGAGCAAGTTTGTAAATCTGGCGGGAGCAAAGGATGTTGGGAATGGCGAGGTGTGGGACAAGTGGCAGACAAGGAGTGCCAGGAGCCGGGGGGAGGGGGTGGTGAGGGTGCAGGTGAGACATACCCAGTTCTGAGTCACCAGGCAAGGTCATTTGATTCTACACAGTTGCTTTATTGATCAATACAAAATATTTCTCTGGTGCTTCCCTCTCCTTCCCCTTTTCCCAAGCATGATTCCCCTCTCGCTGCCCCCTTCCCACTCTCAGAGACCCGTACCAGAATCAGATTTATCACCACTCACATATGTCATGAAATTTGTTTTGTTTTGTGGCACTAGTTCAGTACAATAAATAAAATTACTGCAGTACTGTGCAAAAGCCTGGGGCACCTTGGCTACATATCCGTGCCTAAGACTTTTGCCCAGTTCCGTATGTGACAAATAAAATTTATCATTTATCTTTCCCTTTATTCAATTTGACTCCACAGTATTATATTCACCTTATTTTAGGAAGGATGATGAGACTTTGGGGAGGATGCAGAAGATGTTTGTAAGGATGCTGCCTAGATCGGAGGGTATGTGCGATGTGGAGAGGCTGGACAAACTTGAGTTGTTTTCCCTGGAGCTGTGGTCGCGGCAGGGAGATCTGATCGAGGTTTATAAGATTATGAGAGGCATGGATAGAGTAGACGAGACAGTTTCTTTTAAATTCCTTCTGTCAACATATCAGAGTGCCTCTCCTGGGACCAGCATGCAAGTGTCATTGGAAGTGAGGTAACACAGCACCTCTGCTCTCTCAGAAGTCGCTAAACTTCTGCAGATACCCAGTGAAGAGTTTCCTAACTGGTTGCATCACAGACGATTTAAACACCAGGACCAATTGGAAGGATAGGGCGCAGGTCGAACCGAGACACTGGGGTCCTGGCCCCAGAGGATAGCCAAGCGACTGAATTCAATGTTTGGATGATCATTTAGGCACGGCGCCAGATTGAAAAGGTCAGGGTGTCGGGAGTGAGGTGAGGGTTGGGCCGGTTCAGCTCACTGCCCTGCTCTGTGCTGAACTGAGGGTCCGTGGACGGACTCTCTGTGGACTTCAAAACACAATTTGCTTGTGTTTATTGTTCGCATGATTTTTAAAAATTTCTTTCTGCACATTGGGTGTTTCACGGTCTTTTTCCAATGTGTTCTTTCAGGTACCTTTGTTTTGTGGCTGCTTGTTAGGAGGCAAATCTCAAGGTTGTACAATGTGTACATACTTTGATAATAAATGTACTTTGAACTTTGAACCCTGACTGGCATGGAAACATCATGTGATTGTGGACTCGCTGTGTGTTACAGATTCTGCGAGTTATTTGTTTCCACTGTTATTGTTTCCATGATTTGTTCTTTTCTCGCACATTAGATGTTTGACTATCTTTGTTGTGTTGAGTTTTTTCGTGGATTCTGCTGTACATCTTTGTTTCGTGGCTGCCTGAATCTCAAGGTTGTATGTGGTATACATAGTTTAATAATATATTTACTTTGTACCTTTGAATGCCCATGAATGGAAAAAGGTACAGAAAATGGTATTAGTGGTTAAGCCCTCCCCACCATTAACTACATTTACAAGGAGCGCTGCCACAAGAAAGCAGCATCCATCATCAAGGTCTTCACCATCCAGGCCATGCTGTCTTCTCACTGCTACCGTCAGGCAGGACTTACAGCAGCCTTGGGTCCCACACCACTAGCTTATTACCCTTCAACCAGGCTCCTGAACCAGTGTGGATAACTTCACTCATCACAACACTGAACTGATTCCTGTGACCTACGGACTCACTTTCATGGTCTCTTTTCTGCTCTTTTTTATTTGCACAGTTTGTCTTCCCAGTCTACCTCCTTGTGGCTTTGCACCTGAATGTCAGCCCTCTCTGTAACTGTAACGCTTCATGCTGCATTCTGTTATTGCTTTTCCCTCATATTGTTGTGATGAAGTGCCCTGTATGGATGGCATGGAAATAAAGTTTTTCACTATTACCTCAGTCCATGTGACAATGATAAACCATTTACTAATGGTGCAGAACACTGGCTCCTAGTCTAGTAATTTAACCGCTGCCGAACCATGCCCGCAGATCAAAACTAATTGATTGTCTATGAAGCAATCTCAAACATCCCAGAGGGACAATAGGAGCTATATAATCCATTGACTTGTCTAAAATCTGAGTGTTGGAGAGGGCGTAAAAGGGATGTCCATTGTGTTAAGACCATAAGACTTAAGAGGAGAATTATTCCATTCAGCCCATCGAGTCTGCTCCGCCATTCCATCATGGCTGATTTATTATCCATCTCAACCCCATTCTCCTGCCTTGTCCGCATAACCTTTGACACCCTATCAACCTCCACTTTAAATGTACCCAATGATTTGGCCTCCACAGCTGCCTATGGCAATAAATTCCACAGATTCGTCACCCTCTGGCTAAAGAAATTCCTCCTCATCTGTTTTCTGAAGGGATATGCTTCTAGTCTGAGGCTGTGCCCTCTGTGCTAAACTCCCCCCCCCCTATCAGGAACATCCTTTCTATCCAGACCTTTCACTATTCGATAGGCTTCAATGAGGTTCCACCCCGCCCCCCATAATTCTTCTAAATTCCAGCAAGCACAGGCCCAGAGCCACCAAACACTCTCTTAACCGTGGAGTTAAGTGTTTCATCATGTGCACAAGAAGACAGGGGTACAGCTTCAATTAAAAACTTGCCTGCAGCAAAAAACTGAACATAAATTATTCATGTTACATAAAACAGTGAAGGAAAGAAATCCCAGTGTCCAATAATGATTAAGGTTGTTGGGAGTTTGGAAAATTCATGGCTTTCAGGAAAGGTGGTGTTGTAGTGCCAATCTTGCTTGTTCATCGAAAGCCACTCCCACTTGCTGGCTAGGGATTGTCGCATTTAATGAGCCCTTCCACTGGCTGCCGTTGGGTGCCACGGCACCGGCTGATGATGTCACAATGCCAGTAGAGTTTAAATCTAGCACACCAAAAGCATTTGGTCTCTTTTCGCTCTCTGGGTCACAACCAGTGCCATGGGAAAATTGGAAGTGTGCTGCAGTGAGGGAGAGCCCGAGTGCACACTTCAGATAAGTATTACTAACTGGGTATAACTTGAGGGGTTTGCTGAATGTTTAGTGTGTGTCTTGTCCTGTAAATAAATAGTTAACTTACTTACCAGTGGTGTCTTTTATCCCCACTCACCAAACCTACAAACCTGATTTCACACAACAGGCAACACACATCAAAGTTGCTGGTGAACGCAGCAGCCAGGCAGCATCTCTAGGAAGAGGTACAGTCGACGTTTCGGGCCGAGACCCTTCGTCAGGACTAACTGAAGAAGAGCTAGTAAGAGATTTGAAGGGGGGGGAGGGGGAGATCCAAAATGATAGGAGGAGACAAGAGGGGGAGGGATGGAGCCAAGAGCTGGACGGGTGATTGGCAAAAGGGATATGAGAGGATCATGGGACAGGAGGCCCAGGGAGAAAGAAAAGGGGGAGGTGGGAAAACCAGAGGATGGGCAAGGGGTATAGTCAGCGGGACAGAGGGAGAAAAAGGAAAGAGGGAGAAAGAATGTGTGTATATAAATAAATAATGGATGGGGTACGAGGGGGAGGTGGGGCATTAGCGGAAGTTAGAGAAGTCAATGTTCATGCCATCAGGTTGGAGGCTACCCAAACAGAATATAAGGTGTTGTTCCTCCAACCTGAGTGTGGCTTCATCTTTACAGTAGAGGAGGCCGTGGATAGAGATGTCAGAATGGGAATGGGATGTGAAATTAAAATGTGTGGCCACTGGGAGATCCTGCTTTCTCTGACAGACAGAGCGTAGGTGTTCAGCAAAACGATCTCCCAGTCTGCGTCAGGTCTCGCCAATATATAGGAGGCTACATCAGGAGCACCGGACGCAGTATATCACCCCAGTCGACTCACAGGTGAAGTGTCGCCTCACCTGGAAGGACTGTTTGGGGCCCTGAATGGTGGTAAGGGAGGAAGTGTAAGGGCATGTGTAGCATTGTTCCGCTTACAAGGATAAGTGCCGGGGGGAGATCAGTGGGGAGGGATGGGGGGGACGAATGGACAAGGGAGTCGCGTAGGGAGCGATCCCTGCGGAAAGTGGGGGGAGGGGAGGGAAAGATGTGCTTCGTGGTGGGATTCCGTTGGAGGTGGCAGAAGTTACGGAGAATAATATGTTGGACCAGGAGGCTGGTGGGGTCTCTTACTAACTCTTCCTTCAGTTAGTCCTGACGAAGGGTCTCAGCCTGAAACATCGACTGTACCTCTTCCTAGAGATGCTGCCTGGCCTGCTGCGTTCACCAGCAACTTTGATGTGTGTTGCTTGAATTTCCAGCGTCTGCAGAATTTCTCGTGTTCACATAACAGGTGGTCCAGGCACCATAATTTTTATGTTCGGCCCAAGTTTCTTCCTCTTCTTCATACAGAGAGAAGAGGTCAAAGGTTGTGATGACTCCTGGAACTTGTGACGCATAGCGTTATTTGGTGAACAGTTATAGTGTTATCATGTTTTACAGGAGTTGCTGATTGCCAGGCCCCAAGCTATTCAGTGAATATTATGAGGTCACAGAATGTTTACAACCAGTTCTCTTTGATCATATCTGTGTAAATTTTAGCCAATTTGTTTCAAACTAGCAGTCTTCATTTATCTCTATAAATTAACGTGGCAAGAATAATCTCGTCTATCTGAAACATTCTCAACAATTTTTGAGCCCAATATTTTATAGTTCTTTTGACGATCTCTTCAGCGTCTCCTCCTTTTTCTCTCCAGATGGTTTCTCCCAGATGTCCTGACTCCTTACAAAGCTGAGATTTTCCATCTAAGGAACGGATACCGTGGCATGCAAATGCTTGGGCACCCCGGTCAAAATTTCAGTTACTGTGAATAGCTAAGCGAGTAAAAGATGATTTCCAAAAGGCATAAAGTTAACGATCAATACACATCAAAGTTGCTGGTGAACGCAGCAGGCCAGGCAGCATCTCTAGGAAGAGACACAGTCGACGTTTCAGGCTGAGACCCTTCGTCAGGACTAACTGAAGGAAGAGTTAGTAAGAGATTTGAAAGTGGGAGGGGGAGGGGGAGATCCAAAATGATAGGAGAAGACAGGAGGGGGAGGGATGGAGCCAAGAGCTGGACAGGTGATTGGCAAAGGAGATATGAGAGAATCATGGGACAAGAGGTCCGGGGTGAAAGACCGGGGGGGGGGGTAACCCAGAGGATGGGCAAGGGGCATAGTCAGAGGGACAGAGGGAGAAAAAGGAGAGTGAGGGAAAGAATGTGTGTATAAAAATAAATAACGGATGGGGTACGAGGGGGAGGTGGGGCATTAGCGGAAGTTAGAGAAGTCAATGTTCATGCCATCAGATTGGAGGCTACCCAGACGGAATATAAGGTGCTGTTCCTCCAACCTGAGTGTGGCTTCATCTTTACAGTAGAGGAGGCCATGGATAGACATATCAGAATGGGAATGGGGTGTGGAATTAAAATGTGTGGCTACTGGGAGATCCTGCTTTCTCTGGCGGACGATGTTAACGATGACACATTTCTTTAATATTTTAAGCAAGATTACTTTTTTACTTCCATCTTTTACTGTTTCAAAATAACAAAAAAGAAAAAGGGCCTGAAGCAAAAGTTTGGGCACCCTGCATGGTTAGTACTGAGTAACACCCCCTTTGGCAAGTATCACAGCTTATAAGCGCTTTCTGTAGAGTCTTTCTAAGAGTCTTTCAATTCTTGTTTGGGGAATTTTCGCCCATTCTTCCTTGCAGAAGGCTTCTAGTTCCGTGAGATTCTTGGGCCATCTTGCATGCACTGCTCTTTTGAGGTCTATCCACAGATTTTCGATGATGTTTAGGTCGGGGGACTGTGAGGGCCATGGCAAAACCTTCAGCTTGCACCTCTTGAGGTAGTCCATGTGGATTTTGAAGTGTGTTTAGGATCATTATCCTGTTGTAGAAGCCATCTGCTTTTGATCTTCAGCTTTTTTACAGATGGTGTGATGTTTGCTTCCAGAATTTGCTGGTATTTAATTGAATTCATTCTTCCGTCTACCAGTGAAATGTTCCCTGTGCCGCTGGCTGCAACACAAGCCCAAAGCATGATCAATCCACCCCCGTGCTTAATAGTTGGAAAGGTGCTCTTTTCACGAAATTCTGCACGCTTTTTTGTCCAAACATACCTTTGCTCATTGCCGCCAAAAAGTTCTATTTTAACTTCATCAGCCCACAGGACTTGTTTCCAAAATGCATCAGGCTTGTTTAGATGTTCCTTTGCAAACTTCTGACACTGAATTTTGTGGCGAGGACGCAGGAAAGGTTTTCTTCTGATGACTCTTCCATGAAGGTCATATTTGTGCAGGTGTCACTGCACAGTAGAAGAGTGCACCAACACTCCAGAGTTTGCTAAATCTTCCTGAAGGTCTTTTGCAGTCAAATGAGGGTTTTGATTTGCCTTTCTAGCAATCCCACGAGCAGTTCTCTTGGAAAGCTTTCTTGGTCTTCCAGACCTCAAGTTGACCTCCACCATTCCCGTTAACTGCCAATACTTAATTACATTACGAACTGAGGAAACGGCTACTTGAAAAGGCTTTGCTATCTTCTTATAGCCTTCTCCTGTTTTGGTGGCATCATTTATTTTAATTTTCAGAGTGCTAGGCAGCTATTTAGAGGAGTCCATGGCTGCTGATTGTTGGGACAAGGTTTGAGGAGTCAGGGTATTTATAAAGCTTTGAAATTTGCATCACCTAACCTTTCCTAATGATGGCTGTGAACAAGTCATAGCCCTAACAAGCTAATTAAGGTCTGAGACCTTGGTAAAGTTACCTGAGAGCTCAAATCTCTTGGGGTGCCCAAACTTTTGCATGGTGCTCCTTTCCTTTTTTTCACTCTAAAATTGTACAAAGCAAAAATAACACACTAATCTCGCTTAAAATGTTGAAAAGAATGTTTCATCTTTAACTTTGTGACTTTTGGAGATCAATTCATCTTCTACTCACTTAACTATACACAGTAACAGAAATTTTGACCGGGGTGCCCAAACCTTTGCATGTCACTGTATATGCAGAAGGTGCTGGAAAAAGACCAGCGATGCCACGAAGAGTCCTGATGAAGGATCTCAGCACAAAGAGTTAACTGTTCACTCTCCTCTATGGATGCTGCCTGTCCTGCAGAGTTCCACCAGCATTTTGTGTGTGTTGCGTTGGATTGCCAGTATCTGCAGAATCTCTTGTGCTGACTCTTTGTTACAGCGACAAATGCGCACTTCAGAGCATCTTCACGTGCTGCATCACTGCGAGGTTCAGAAACTGCATTGCAGTGGACAGAAAAGTTCGACAACGGGTAGTTAAAACTGCCCAAGGTATCACCCCGACCAGCCAACCTGCCATCAAGGACATAGATAGGAGCTGGAAAAGACCAACAATATCATGAAGGATCTCGCCCATTTATGGACAGTTTGTCAAAGTCCCACCAGGGAAAAGGCTACGCAGCAGTTATACAAAGACCATCATACTCAAATACAGGCTGATCAACACGTACAACTATTAACCCTCCCCACCACCACAATATACAGTACATATCACATAGTGTCAATATACGTACATACAACCAGTTATGTACAACAGTTACGTGTGCTGTGAGGGCCTCCGTCGGTCAGAGTTGACCATAGATATTGCATCCTAGCTGTCTAGATATGCAAGCTTGAGCAGGATGATATGGAGAGCAAGCTCCCCTCTCCATGCACCTGATGAACCAAAAGGAACAGCAGAGACTGACACAGTTTGATACCAGCATGGTCACAGGAGTTGCCAGTCAATGTTGAACTCAGTGTAGGGCTGCCTTAGGGACTCCAGCTCTGGATTTTTTCCTTCGGGATTCACTCCCAAAGCCTTCCCCATCGGTGGGTATAAACACAAGGCAGCAGAAGTTTTCCTTCTCCTAGCAGCAATACATAGAGGTACCAACCAGAGAAGGGGCAGTGTTGGATCTCCTGTTAGGGAATGAGATAGGTCAGGTGACGAAGGTATGTGTTGGGGAGCACTTTGGGTCCAGTGATCACAATGCCATTAGTTTCAATATAATTATGGAGAAGGATAGGACTGGACCCAGGGTTGAGATTTTTGATTGGAGAAAGGCTAACTTTGAGGAGATGCAAGATGATTTAGAAGGAGTGGATTGGGACAAATTGTTTTATGGGAAGGATGTAATAGAGAAATGGAGGTCATTTAAAGGTGAAATTTTGAGGGTACAGAATCTTTATGTTCCTGTTCAGTTGAAAGGAAAGGTTAAAAGTTTGAGACAGCCATGGTTTTCAAGGGATATTGGAAACTTGGTTTGGAAAAACAGAGAGATCTACAATAAATATAGGCAGCTTGGAGTAAATGAGGTGCTCGAGGAATATAAAGAATGTAAAAAGAATCTTAAGAAAGAAATTAGAAAAGCTAAAATAAGATATGAGGTTGCTTTGGCAAGTAAGGTGAAAATAAATCCAAAGGGTTTCTACAGTTATATTAATAGTGAAAGGATAGTAAGGTATAAAACTGGTCCCTTAGAATCAGAGTGGACGGCTATGTGCGGAGCCAAAAGAGATGGGGGAGATTTTGAACAATTTCTTTCCTTCGGTATTCACTAAGGAGAAGGATATTGAATTGTGTAACGTAAGGGAAACAAGTAGGGTAGTTACGGAAACTGATAATTAAAGAAAAGGAAGTACTGGCGCTTTTAAGGAATATAAAAGTGGATAAGTCTCCGGGTCCTGACAGGATATCCCCTAGGACCTTGAGGTAAATTAGTGTGGAAATAGCAGGGGCTCTGACAGAAATATTTCAGATGTCATTAGAAATGGGGATGGTGCTGGAGGATTGGCATATTGCTCATGTTATTCCATTGTTTAAAAAGGGTTCTAAGAGTAAACCAAGCAGTTATCGGCTTGTGAGTTTGATGTCAGTGGTGGGTAAATTGTTGGAAAGTATTCTTAGAAATGGTATATATAATTACCTGGATAGACAGGGTCTGATTAGGAACAGTCAACATGGATTTGTGCATGGAAGGTCATGTTTGACAAATATAATTAAATTTTTTGAAGAAGTTACTAGGAAAGTTGACGAGGGTAAAGTTGTGGATGTTGTGTATATGGACTTCAGTAAGGCCTTTGACAAGGTTCCACACGGAAAGTTAATTAGGAAGGTTCAATCATTAGGTATTAATATTGAAGTAGTAAAATAGATTCAGCAGTGGCTGGATGGGAGATGCCACAGAGTATTGGTGGATAACTATTTGTCAGATTGGAGGCCGGTGACTAGTGGTGTGCCTCAGGGATCTGTACCAGGTCCAATGTTGTTTGTCATATATATTAATGATCTGGATGATGGGGTGGTAAATTGGATGAGTAAGTATGCAGATAATACTAAGATAGGTGGCGTTGTGGATAATGAAGTAGGTTTTCAAAGCTTGCAGAGAGATTTAGGTCAGTTAGAAGAGTGGGTTGAAAGATGGCAGATGGAGTTTATTGCTGATAAATGTGAGGTGTTACATTTTGGTAGGACTAATCAAAATAGGACATACATGGTAAATGGTACGGCATTGAAGAATGCACTAGAACAGAGGGATCTAGGAATAATGGTGCATAGTTCCCTAAAGGTGGAATCTCCTGTGGATAGGGAGGTGAAGAAAGCTTTTGGTATGCTGGCCTTAATAAATCAGAGCATTGAGTATAGGAGTTGGGATGTAATGTTGAAATTGTACAAGGTATTGGTAAGGTCAAATTTGGAGTATTGTGTACAGTTCTGGTCACCGAATTATAGGAAAAATGTCAACAAAATAGAGAGAGTACAGAGAATATTTACAAGAATGTTACCTGGGTTTCAGCTCCTAAGTTACAGAGAAAGGTTGAACAAGTTGGGTCTTTATTCTTTGGAGCGCAGAAGGTTAAGGGGGTACTTGATAGAGGTATTTAAAATTATGAGGGGGATAGATAGATAGAGTTGACGTGGATATGCTTTTTCCGTTGAGAGTAGGAGAGATTTAAAGAAGAGGACATGAGTTGAGAGTTAAAGGGCAAAAGTTTAGGAGTAACATGAGGGGGAACTTCTTTACTCAGAGAGTGGTAGCTGTGTGGTACGAGCTTCCAGCAGAAGTGGTTGAGGCAGGTTCAATGTTGTCATTTAAAGTAAAATTGGATAGTGTTATAAGGTGGTGGCTGGGAACGGACCCAAGTGCAAGACACAGACACTGAAGTACTAGGGACAGGACTAGGATACAGGGTGAGGGCTAGGACATGGACACGAAAACCGGGAACCCGGAACAGAACTGGACAAGAGAGCTAGGAGCCCTGGCTTGGACTCCGAGCCAAAGACTGGACAAGGACCCAGAACCTAGGTCTTTCCTCTGGCTCGGACCCCAGAACTAGGCAAGGACGTGACTTGGCTGGCAGACTGGACGAGGCTGGAGTCTTCAGACTTGAGGCAAGGCTTGGCTAGAGACTTGAGGCGAGGCTGGAGACCAGAGACTTGAGGCAAGGCTGGAGACCAGACACTTGAGGCGAGGCTGGAGACCAGGGACTTGAGGCAAGGCTGGAGACCAGACACTTGAGGCGAGACTGGAGACCAGACACTTGAGGCGAGACTGGAGACCAGGGACTTGAGGCGAGGCTGGAGACCAGGGACTTGAGGCGAGGCTGGAGACCAGGGACTTGAGGTGAGGCTGGAGACCAGGGACTTGAGGCAAGGCTGGAGACCAGGGACTTGAGGCAAGGCTGGAGACCAGGGACTTGAGGCGAGGCTGGAGACTAGAGGCTTGAGGCTTGGGGTCTTGAAGCTTGGCTTGGGGTGAGGCTCAAGGCTTGGGGTCTTGAAGCTCCTCCTGGGCAGGGTGTGGTACTCCACCCAACGGAGGCAAGGGACAGGAAGGGACAGAACCAACCGCAGGGTAACAGCAAGACGGCCTGACCTACCTGGCAGAGGCAAAGGACAGGAAGGGAGCTAAGTACAGGGTGGCTCCAAGACAAGACTACAGGCGAAGCGAGGCGAGAGTTACTGGCAAGACAAGGCAGGGCTTCAGGCAAGGAAACAGAAGGCAGGGGAAGGGATACAAGGAGTAAGGACAAGAACAATCCAGCAGCCACGCCCTGGTCTCTGGAGATATTTATGCAGCCAGCCCCAATGAGAATCAGCTGCCTCAATTAGTGCTAAACAGGAACAGAAACAAGGTAGACAGGAAAATCTGGAGCAAGGGTCGATGGATCGGACCGTGAACCCGAATGCGGACTTCACAGACCGGACCATGACAGTATCCCTCCCCCCTACGGGAGCCTCCAGGTGACCAAACAGGCTATCCAGACTATGGACTACCCGGACAGGTGGGAGGGTAATTAACAGAAGGGAACCCCATGTAGCAAGAGGAAAACAACAGTGTCTGTGTTGCTGGGTCCATGGTTGGTTGGATCGTTCTGTAATAAGGTGGTGGCTGGGAACAGATCCAAGTGCAAGACACAGACTCTCAAGTACTAGGGGCAGGACTAGGGAACAGGGTGAGAGCTAGGACATGGACACGAAAACCGGGAACCCGGCACAGGACTGGACAAGAGAGCTAGGAGCCCGGGCTTGGACTCCGAGCCAGAGACTGGACAAGGACCCAGAGCCTGGGTCTTGTCTCTGGCTCGGACCCCAGAACTAGGCGAGGACGTGATTTGGTTGGCAGGCCAGACGAGGCTGGAGTCTTCAGACTTGAGGCGAGTCTTGAGACTGGAGTCAAGGCTTGAGACTTGAGGCGAGGTTTGAGACTAGAGGCGAGGCTGGAGACCAGAGACTTGAGGTGAGGCTTGAGACCAGAGACTTGCGGCGAGGCTTGAGATCAGAGACTTGAGGCGAGACTGGAGACCAGAGGCTTGAGGCGAGGCTTGAGACCAGAGACTTGAGGCGAGGCTTGAGACCAGAGACTTGAGGCGAGGCTTGAGACCAGAGACTTAAGGCGAGGCTGGAGACCAGAGACTTGAGGCGAAGCTGGAGACCAGAGGCTTGAGGCGAGGCTTGAGACCAGAGGCTTGAGGCGAGGCTTGAGACCAGAGACTTGAGGCGAGGCTGGAGACCAGAGACTTGAGACGAGGCTGGAGACCAGCGACTTAAGACTAGACACTTGAGGCGAGGCTGGAGACTTGGGGTCTTGAAGCTTGGCTTGGCGCAAGGCTCAAGGCTTGGGGTCTTGAAGCTCCTCCTGGGCAGGGCGTGGTACTCCTAGGCAGGGCGCGGATCACCTGGGCAGGGCACAGATCACCTAGGCAGGGCATGGTTCTCCACCCAACGGAAGCAAGGGACAGGAAGGGACAGAACCAACTGCAGGGTAACGGCAAGATGACCTGACTTACCCAATGGAGGCAAGGGACAGGAAGGGACAGAACCAACTGCAGGTAATGGCAAGACGGCCTGACTTACCTGATGGAACCAAGGGACAGGAAGGGACAGACCCAACCGTAGGTAACGGCAAGATGGTCTGACTTACCCGGCAGAGGCAAAGGACAGGAAGGGAGCTAAGTACAGGGTGGCTCCAAGACAAGACTACAGGTGAAGCGAGGTGAGGATTACCGGCAAGACAAGGCAGGGCTTCAGGCAAGGAAACAGAAGTCAAGGGAAGGGATACAAGGAGTAAGGACAAGAACAATCCAGCAACTACGTCCTGGTCTCTGGAGGTATTTATGCAGCCAGCCCCAATGAGAATCAGCTGCCTCAATTGGTGCTCAACAGGAACAGAAACAGGGTAGATAGGAAAACCTGGAGCAAGGGTCGATGGACCGGACCGTGAACTGGAATGCGGACTTCACGGACCGGACCATGACAGACAGCTATATGGACAGGAAAGGAATGGAGGGTTATGGGCTGAGTGCAGGTCGGTGGGACTAGGTG
This sequence comes from Mobula hypostoma, assembly GCF_963921235.1. Classification (NCBI taxonomy): domain Eukaryota; kingdom Metazoa; phylum Chordata; class Chondrichthyes; order Myliobatiformes; family Myliobatidae; genus Mobula; species Mobula hypostoma. The sequence continues at coordinate 84,602,193 of NC_086107.1, read as the reverse complement.
AGAGTAAGTTAGAAGGGCTGAGATGGCCTGTTTCCGTGCTCTAATTGTTATATGATTATAGATGAGCTGCCAACCACAGTTGATGAACCCCATTTACCCGAAGTGACTGCCTTTAAGGCACCAGTAACCCGTCTTTGCCCCTTCTCCTGCCAGTAGAAACAGCCCCGCCAATCTTATTTGAGGCATACACCATTGGGAGCATTTAATAGATAGTGGGAGCTTGTCCCCATTACCACCCCCGGCTATACAACCTTAAGGAACTACTCAGTAGCCACTTTATTAGATGTACTTGTACACCTGCTCATTAATGCAAATATCTAATCAGCCAATCATGTGGCAGCAACTCAATGCATAAAAAGCATGCAGAAGTGGTCAAGAAGTTCAGTCGTTGTTCAGACCAAACATCAGAATGGGGAAGAAATGTGATCTAAGTGGTAAACACAAGTGATTCTTTATACTTTATACTTTATTGTCACCAAACAATTGATACTAGAGCGTACAATCATCATGGCGATATTTAATTCTGCGCTTCCCGCTCCCTGGATTACAAATATTAAATACTAAAAATAGTAAAAAATTAGTAAATATTAAAAATTTAAATCATAGATCATAAATGGAAAATCGAAAAATGGAAAGTAAGGTAGTGCAAAAAACCGAGAGGCAGGTCTGGATATTTGGAGGGTACGGCCCAGATCCGGGTCAGGATCCGTTCAGCAGTCTTATCACAGTTGGAAAGAAGCTGTTCCCATCTTCAAGCTCCTGAGCCTTCTCCCAGAGGGAAGAGGGATGAAAAGTATGTTGGCTGGGTGGGTCGTGTCCTTGATTATCCTGGCAGCACTGCTCCGACAGCGTGCGGTGTAAAGTGAGTCCAAGGATGGAAGATTGGTTTGTGTGATGTGCTGCACCGTGTTCACGATCTTCTGCGGCTTCTTTCGGTCCTGGACAGGACAACTTCCATACCAGATTGTGATGCACCCTAGAAGAATGCTTTCTATGGTGCATCTATAAAAATTAGTGAAGGTTTTAGGGGACAGGCCAAATTTCTTTAGTTTTCTCAGGAAGTAAAGGCGCTGGTGGGCCTTCTTGGCAGTGAACTCTGCTTGGTTGGACCAAGTCAAGTCATTTGTGGTATTGACCCAGAGGAACTTAAAGATTTTGACCTGTTCCACTTACGCACCACCGATATAAATTGGGTTGTGCAGTCCGCTACTCCTTCTGAAGTCAACAACCAATTCCTTTGTCTTGCTGACGTTGAGGGATAGGTTATTGTCCTCGCACCATGCCACCAGGTTCTTAATTTCCTCTCTGTACTCAAACCCATCATTACCCGAGATACGGCCTACAATTGTGGTGTTATCAACAAACTTATATATTGAGTTCAATGGAAACTTGGCTACACAATCATGGGTGTACAGTGAGTACAGCAGGGGGCTGAGTACACAGCCTCGTGGGGCACAGGTGCTCAGAGTGATTGTAGAAGAGAGCTTGTCCCCTATTTTTACAGCCTGGGTCCTGTCTGTGAGGAAGTTGAAGATCCAGCTGCAGATCTGAAAGCTGAGGCCCAGGTTCTGGAGCTTCGGAATCAGTTTATTTGGAATGATGGTATTAAAGGAAGAGCTGTAGTCAATGAAAAGGAGCCTTATATATGCGTCTTTATTCTCCAGGTGTTCTAAGGAGGAATGTAGGGCCAGAGAGATGGCGTCTGCTGTTGACCTGTTGCTCCGGTAGGCGAATTGCAAAGCATCGAGGTTGACCGGTAGGCTGTGGTTGATGTGTGCCATAACCAATCTTTCAAAGCACTTCATAGCAATTGATGTCAGAGCCACAGGTCGATAGTCATTCAGGCATGCCACCTTGCTCTTCTTCGGCACTGGGATTATCGTTGCCTTCTTAAAACACGAGGGGATTTTAGACTGAAGCAAGAAGCAGTTGAAGATGTCAGCAAACACTCCAACTAGCTCCCTTGCACAGGCCCAGAGAACCCGTCCTGGGACGCCATCTGGGCCCATCGCCTTCCTTGGATTTATCTTCAGGAAGGCCCTTCTAACGTCCTCCTTGGTGACAATGAATCTTGATGCCACCAGGTCCGGTTCATCCGGAGGGAGCAGGACGCTCCTCTTCTGTTCGAATCTTGCGTAGAATATGTTAAGTTCGTCAGGAAGAGAAGCGCCACAGTTATTGATATTCCCAGCCTTTTCTTTGCAACCAGTGATCTCATTTAGACCCTGCCATAGTCTACTGGCATCCCTCTGGTTAGCCCGGGCTCCTAACTTGGCTCGATATAGCCTCTGGTGCCCTTAACGGCTTTCCGGAGTTCACGCCTGGGTTCCATGTAGCAACTTGTATCCCCGGACCCAAAAGCTGCAGCTCTAGCCTTTAAAACGGACTTGACCTCACAATTCATCCGAGGCCTCTGGTTAGGGAATACCCGGATCGTCTTGCGAGACACACAGTCCTCTGTGCATTTCCAAATAAAGTCCGTGACCATAGAAACCATAGAAACTACAACACAGAAACAGGCCTTTTGGCCCTTCTTGGCTGTGCCGAACCATTTTCTGCCTAGTCCCACTGACTTGCACACGGACCATGTCCCTCCATACACCTCCCATCCATGTATCTGTCCAATTTATTCTTAAATGTTAAAAAAGAACCCGCATTTACCACCTCGTCTGGCAGCTCATTCCATACTCTCACCACTCTCTGTGTGAAGAAGCCCCCCCTAATGTTCCCTTTAAACATTTCCCCCCTCACCCTAAACCCATGTCCTCTGGTTTTTTTCTCCCCTTGCCTCAGTGGAAAAAGCCTGCTTGCATTCACTCTATCTATACCCATCATAATTTTATATACCTCTATCAAATCTCCCCTCATTCTTCTACGCTCCAGGGAATAAAGTCCTAACCTATTCAACCTTTCTCTGTAACTGAGTTTCTCAAGTCCCGGCAACATCCTTGTAAACCTTCTCTGCACTCTTTCAACCTTATTTATATCCTTCCTGTAATTTAGTGACCAAAACTGAACACAATACTCCAGATTCGGCCTCACCAATGCCTTATACAACCTCATCATAACATTCCAGCTCTTATACTCAATACTTTGATTAATAAAGGCCAATGTACCAAAAGCTCTCTTTACGACCCTATCTACTTGTGATGCCACTTTTAGGGAATTTTGTATCTGTATTCCCAGATCCCTCTGTTCTACTGCACTCCTCAGTGCCTTACCATTAACCCTGTATGTTCTACGTTGGTTTGTCCTTCCAACATGCAATACCTCACACTTGTCAGTATTAAACTCCATCTGCCATTTTTTAGCCCATTTTTCCAGCTGGTCCAAGTCCCTCTGCAGGCTCTGAAAACCTTCCTCACTGTCTACTGAACCTCCAATCTTTGTATCATCAGCAAACTTGCTGATCCAATTTACCACATTATCATCCAGATCATTGATATAGATGACAAATAACGATGGACACCACTAGTCACAGGCCTCCACTCAGAGAAGCAATTCTCTACCACCACTCTCTGGCTTCTTCCATCGAGCCAATGTCTAATCCAATTTACCACCTCTCCATGTATACCTAGCGACTGAATTTTCCTAACTAACCTCCCATGCGGGACCTTGTCAAAGGCCTTACTGAAGTCCATGTAGACAATATTCACTGCCTTCCCTTCATCCACTCTCCTGGTAACCTCCTTGACAAACTCCAATAGATTGGTCAAACATGACCTACCACGCACAAAGCCATGTTGACTCTCCCTAATAAGTCCCAGTCTATCCAAATGCTTGTAGACTCTGTCTCTTAGTACTCCCTCCAATAACTTACCTACTATCGACGTTAAACTTACTGGCCTATAATTTCCTGGATTACTTTTCGATCCTTTTTTAAACAACGGAACAACATGAACACCTCTCCAATCCTCCGGCACCTCACCTGTAGACAGCGACATTTTAAATATTTCTGCCAGGGCCCCTGCAATTTCAACACCAGTCTCCTTCAAGATCTGAGGGAACACCCTGTCAGGTCCCGGGGATTTATCCACTTTAATTTTCCTCAAGACAGCAAGGACCTCCTCCTTTTTCATCTGTACAGTTTCCATGATCTCACTACTTGTTTCCCTTAATTCCATATACTTCATGCCAGTTTCCTTAGTAAACACAGACGCAAAAAACTTATTTAAGATCTCCCCCATTTCCTTTGGTTCCGCACATAGCTGACCATTCTGATCTTCAAGAGGACCAGTTTTATCCCTTACAATCCATTTGCTCTTAATATACCTGTAAAAGCTCTTTGGATTATCCTTCACTTTGACTGCCAAGGCAACCTCATGTCTTCTTTTAGCCCTCCTGATTTCTTTCTAAGTATTTTCTTGCACTTCTTATACTCCTCAAGCACCTTATTTACTCCCTGCTTCCTATACACATCATACAATTCCCTCTTCTTCTTTATCAGAGTTGCAATATCCCTTGAGAACCAAGGTTCCCTATTCCTATTCACCTTGCCTTTAATCCTGACAGGAACACACAAATTCTGCACTCTCAAAATTTCTGCTTTGAAGGCTTCCCACCTACCGATCACATCCATGCCAGAGAACAACCTGTCCCAATCCACGCTTTTTAGATCCTTTTTCATTTCTTCAAATTTGGCCTTCTTCCAGTTAAGAACCTCAACCCCAGGACCAGATCTATCCTTGTCCATGATCAAGTTGAAACTAATGGTGTTATGATCACTGGAACCAAAGTGCTCCCCTACACAGACTTCTGTCACTTGTCCTAACTCGTTTCCTAACAGGAGATCCAATATTGCATCCCCTCTAGTTGGTCCCTCTATATATTGATTTAGAAAACTTTCCTGAACACATTTTACAAACTCTAAACCATCTAGACCCCTAACAGTATGGGAGACCCAATCAATGTATGGAAAATTAAAATCCCCTACCACCACAACTTTATGTTTCCTGCAGTTGCCTGCTATCTCTCTGCAGATTTGCACTTCCAATTCTCTTTGACTATTGTGTGGTCTGTAATACAATCCCACTAATGTGGCCATACCTTTCCTGTTTCTCAGCTCCACCCACAAGGACTCAGTAGACAAGCCCTCTAATCTGTCCTGCCTGAGCACTGCTGTAATATTTTCCCTAACAAGCAATGCTACTCCCCCACCTTTCATTCCTCTGCCTCGATCACATCTGAAACATCGGAACCCAGGAATATTAAGCTGCCAGTCCTGCCCCTCCTGTAGCCAAGTTTCACTAATTGCTATAACGTCATAATTCCACGTGTCAATCCACGCCCTCAACTCATCAGCCTCCCCCGCAATACTCCTAGCATTGAAATATATACACCTCAGAAGATTTTTACCACCACTCACAACCTTTCTATTAGTGGATTTGCTTGAACTTTTAACATCATTTATTTTCACCCCAGCCACACTGTCAGCTCTGGTACTGTGGTTCCCATCAACCTGCAAATCTAGTTTAAAGCCCCCCCCCCAATAGCATTAACAAACCTCCCTGAAAGGATATTGGTCCCCCTGTAGTTCAAGTATAACCTGTCTCTCTTGTACAGGTCCCACCTGCCCCAGAAGAGGTCCCAATGATCCTGAAATCTGAAACCCTGCCCCCTACACCAGTTCCTCAGCCACTTGTTCATCCTCCAGAGCATCCTATTCCTACCCTCACTGGCACCTAGCACAGGTAGCAATCCTGAGATTACCACCCTCGAGGTCCTGCTTTTCAACTTCCTACCAAGGTCTCTATACTCACTGTCCAGGACCTCCTCACTCTTCCTTGCTATGTCATTGGTACCGATGTGCACCACGACATCTGGCTGGTCACCCTCCCACTTCAGAATGTCATGCAATTGATCAGAGACATCCTTGACCCTGGCACCCAGGAGGCAACAAACCATCCTGGATTCTCTGTCACGACCACAGAACCTTCTATCTGCACCTCTATCTATCGAGTCCCCTATCACTACCGCTCTCCTCTTTTTCCACCCTCCCTTCTGCACTGCAGAGCCAGACTCAGTGTCAGAGATCCGGCTACTGCAGCTAGTCCCAGGTAAGTCATCCCCCTCAACAGTATCCAATGTGGTATACTTGTTGTTGAGGGGAATGGCCACAGGGGAACCCTGCTCTGCCTGCCCTTTCCCCTTCCCTCGCCTGACAGTGACCCAATTTCCTGTCCTCTGCTCCTTTGGCGTAACTACCTCCCTGTAGCTACGACCTATAGTCTCCTCATTCTCCCGAATGATCTGCAGGTCATCCAGCTCCTGCTCCAGTTCCCTAACGCGGTTTGTCAGGAGCTGCAGCTGGATGCACTTCTTGCAGGTGTCGTTGTCAGGGACACCGGAGGGCTCCCTGACTTCCCACATCCTGCAAGAGGAGCATTCCAACATCCTGCCTGGCATTCTCTCTACGCTAGACAATCTGAATAAAAAACTTACCGGAACCTACCCTGGCCTCTACCTGTTCTCGCCGAAGCCTGTTTGAGCCAAAGCCGCCCCACTCTGACTCAGTCCACTCCGACAATGGCCACTACAATGATGGCCGCTGTATATGGTGGTCTGCTTTTTAAACCTTGGCGCGCTACGTCACGCGCCTGCGCAGTGCAGACCCTTCTCCCCGAGCAGTTTTTAAAAAAAAACGACTTTTTCGACCCGAATTCTTCCGCTCACTTCTTCAGCTACTTCAGTGACAGTGAGGCATACTCATCGAGGTTAGCTGCCGAGTCCTTGAATACTAACAAGTCCACCGATTCAAAACAGTCATGGAGGACCTCATCCGTTTCCTGATGGAGGAACTCAGAAGGTCAGGCAGCATCTATGGAGGGGGATAAACAGTCAACGTCTCAGGCGAAGTCCCTTCATTGGGACTGGAAAGGAAAAGGGAAGATGCCAGAATAAGAAGCTGGGGGGAGAGAAAGGAGTACAAGATAGAGGTGATAGGTGGGTGGGAGAGGAGGGAATTAAGTAAGAAGCTGAGAGGTGATAGGTGGAACAGGAAGAGGTAAAGGGCTGAAGAGAAGGAATCTGACAGGAGAGGAGGGTGGAGCATGGGAGAGAGGGAAGGAGGAGGGGAACCAGGGAAGATGATAGGTAGGTGAGAACAAAAGGTAAGAGTAGGGAATAGAAGAAGAGGGAAGGGAGAGAGCAAAAAATTTCCTAGAAGTTGGAGAAATCGACATTCATGCTATCTATCAGGTTGAAGGCTACCTGGATGGAATATATGAAGATCAATATGAAAATGGCTTCCTCTACTACTACGATGAGACAACTCTCAGTTTTGGAAGAGCAACCATCTCCTTCTTCTGTAGAGGTAGCCTCCAACCTAATGGCATAGGCATTGATTTCTGCAACTTCCAGTAACATTTTTCCCCGCCCCTTCCCTCACAAGCACAATCCAAGGACATTATCAAATGGCAGTCTCTCAAGAAGACGAGATGCATCATTAGGAATCCTCACCACCCAGGACATGCTCACTTTTCATGACTACCATCAGGGAGCAGATGCTTATTCTATATTTCAGGAACAGCTTCTTCCCATCCAGTAACAGGTTTTTAAAAGGTTCATGAACATAACTTCACTAATTTGCTCTTTTTATCAACTCTTTATTTACTTTTCATATATTTCTTATTGTAACTTAAAGCAATCGTTAATGTCTTGCATGGTTCTGCTGATGTAAGACAACCAATTTCCCGACATAAAGTCGTCCATCAGGTCTCTATTATGTTTTTCCTTTCTCATCCTGAACCCATGCCCTCTAGTTCTTAATTCTCCGACTCTGTGGAAAAAAGACAGGAGGATGTATTTATGCACAATATTGTTCAATCAAACTTTGAGGCAATTTAATATAACCTTGTGCTTTCACCACTGGAGAAACAGCTGATTTCTTCGTGGTCAGATTCACAGGTTCAGATATGTCGGTGATCTGTGAAATAGAGTTCTTTTTTGGGGAGTCTCAAATGCACATTTTCTGCTGTCGGTATCAGATGCTCAGTGTGACGTACACAGAGCAAGCCTTGGGCTTAGAGATGTTGGTGGGGGAAACTCTCACACCCTGAGCAGCAGATTCTAATGGTGAGGTGGGACGACAGGGACTGTTTGAGTTATGTGCATCCCGTGAATCAGATTTCAGAGCATGCCCCACAAACGAGACACGGTAGCATAGTGGGGTGAGGAGGCACAGTAGCCTAGCGGTCAGCACCAGCGATTTGATTTCAATCCCCACCATTCTCTATAAGGAGTTTGTATGTTCACCCCATGACCCCATGTGATTCCTCCTGGTGCCCCAGTTTCTGCCCACATTCGAAAGACATGGGCTTACGTGGGGTTAGTGAGTTGTGGGATACGTAAGGGTTAGTAAGTTAGAAACCATAGAAACCATAGAAAAACTACAGCACAGAAACAGGCCTTTTGACCCTTCTTGGCTGTGCCGAACCATTTTCTGCCTAGTCCCACTGACCTGCACACGGACCATATCCCTCCATACACCTCCCATCCATGTATCTGTCCAATTTATTCTTAAGTGTTAAAAAAGAACCCGCATTTACCCCCTCGTCTGGCAGCTCATTCCATACTCCCACCACTCTCTGTGTGAAGAAGCCCCCCTAATGTTCCCCTTAAACTTTTCCCCCCTCACCCTTAACCCATGTCCTCTGGCTTTTTTTCTCCCCTTGCCTCAGTGAAAAAGCCTGCTTGCATTCACTCTATCTATACCCAACATAATTTTATATACCTCTATCAAACCTCCCCTCATTCTTCTACGCTCCAGGGAATAAAGTCCTAACCTATTCAACATTTCTCTGTAACTGAGTTTCTCAAGTCCCGGCAACATCCTTGTAAACCTTCTCTGCACTCTTTCAACCTTATTTATATCCTTCTTGTAATTTGGTGACCAAAACTGAACACAATACTCCAGATTCGGCCTCACCAATGCCTTATACAACTTTATCATAACATTCCAGCTCTTATACTCAATACTTTGATTAATAAAGGCCAATGTACCAAAAGATCTCTTTATGACCCTATCTACCTGTGACGCCACTTTTAGGGAATTCTGTATCTGTATTCCCAGATCCCTCTGTTCTACTGCGCTCCTCAGTGCCTTACCATTAACCCTGTATGTTCTACCTTGGTTTGTCCTTCCAACGTGCAATACCTCACACTTGTCTGTATTAAACTCCATCTGCCATTTTTCAGCCCATTTTTCCAGCTGGTCCAAGTCCCTCTGCAGGCTCTGAAAACCTTCCTCACTGTCCACTACACCTCCAATCTTTGTATCATCAGCAAATTTGCTGATCCAATTTACCACATTATCATCCAGATCATTGATATAGATGACAAATAACAATGGACCCAGCACTGATCCCTGTGGCACACCACTAGTCACAGGCCTCCACTCGGAGAAGCAATTCTCTACTACCACTCCTTGGCTTCTTCCAATGAGCCAATGTCTAATCCAATTTACCACCTCTCCATGTATACCTAGCGACTGAATTTTCCTAACTAACCTCCCATGCGGGACCTTGTCAAAGGCCTTACTGAAGTCCATGTAGACAATATCCACTGCCTTCCCTTCATCCACTTTCCTGGTAACCTCCTCGAAAAACTCCAATAGATTGGTCAAACATGACCTACCACGCACAAAGCCTTGTTGACTCTCCCTAATAAGCCCCTGTCTATCCAAATGCTTGTAGATTCTGTTTCTTAGTACTCCCTCCAATAACTTACCTACTATCAACGTTAAACTTACTGGCCTATAATTTCCCAGATTACTTTTCGATCCTTTTTTAAACAACGGAACAACATGAGCCACTCTCCAATCCTCCGGCACCTCACCTGTAGACTTGTGGGATACGTAAGGGTTACTGAGTTGCGGGATACGTAAGGGTTACTGAGTTGTGGGATACGTAAGGGTTACGGAGTTGCGGGATACGTAAGGGTTACGGAGTTGCGGGATACGTAAGGGTTACTGAGTTGCGGGATACGTAGGGGTTACTGAGTTGCGGGATACGTAAGGGTTACGGAGTTGCGGGATACGTAAGGGTTACTGAGTTGCGGGATACGTAAGGGTTACGGAGTTGTGGGATACGTAAGGGTTACTGAGTTGCGGGGTACGTAAGGGTTACGGAATTGTGGGATACGTAAGGGTTACGGAGTTGTGGGATACGTAAGGGTTACTGAGTTGCGGGATACGTAAGGGTTATGGAGTTGTGGGATACGTAAGCGTTACTGAGTTGTGGGATACGTAAGCGTTACTGAGTTGTGGGATACGTAAGGGTTACGGAGTTGTGGGATACGTAAGCGTTACTGAGTTGTGGGATACGTAAGGGTTACGGAATTGTGGGATACGTAAGGGTTACTGAGTTGTGGGATACGTAAGGGTTACTGAGTTGCGGGATACGTAAGGGTTACAGAGTTGTGGGATACGTAAGCGTTACTGAGTTGTGGGATACATAAGGGTTACTGAGTTGTGGGATACGTAAGGGTTACTGAGTTGTGGGATACGTAAGGGTTACTGAGTTGTGGGATACGTAAGGGTTACGGAGTTGTGGGATACGTAAGGGTTACGGAGTTGTGGGATACGTAAGCGTTACTGAGTTGTGGGATACGTAAGGGTTACTGAGTTGTGGGATATGTAAGGGTTACTGAGTTGTGGGATACGTAAGCGTTACTGAGTTGTGGGATACGTAAGGGTTACTGAGTTGTGGGATACGTAAGGGTTACGGAGTTGTGGGATACGTAAGTGTTACTGAGTTGTGGGATACGTAAGGGTTACTGAGTTGTGGGATACGTAAGGGTTACTGAGTTGTGGGATATGTAAGGGTTACTGAGTTGCGGGATACGTAAGGGTTACGGAGTTGCGGGATGCGTAAGGGTTACGGAGTTGCGGGATACATGCTTTTCTGGCACTGGAGGCACTGCAACACTTGCAGGCAGCCCCCAGCAATCTGCAGACTGTGTCGGTCACTGACACCACAGACGCATTTTACTCTGGGTTTCAATGTACGTGTGTCAAATAAAGCTGATCTTTAATCTTTAATGGTACATAGAAAAGTTGTTTGTTTTTGAAACAAAGCTACAAGCTGCCCAACAGCTCAGTTATGAAAAGTCCAATGCCTTCAAGCTTCCAATCTAGCCCTTTGTCAGTTAAGTTCTGCTCAGCGGCTGACACTTCATTTCCGCCTTTTTTCGCATGGAAGCTTTGCTTCAGTGAACAGAGAGGATTGCACTCATGTTGTCGCTGTAGACAACATTATTGGCAGTCCATAATTTACATTTTGATTATGTGTTTTTGGGCCGACCGAGTGATCTGGCGCTTTTGCTGTCTCTGAGGGAATTCGGTGCGGATGAGAGTGAGGTTGAGAATGGCATGTGTGGCCTAATTGTGGAGTGCGAACACGTGATCGGCTCCATTCCTCACTGATTAAGACAGCGAGCAAGATTGAAATCAACGAGGACAAGAGTGGAAGTTGAACGGGTGTTCAGCACCACCTGCCTGCGTTTGGCCGGTCTCCCTCTCTCCCTCCCTCTCTCTCTCCTCCTCTCCTCCTCTCCCTCTCTCTCTCTCTCTCTCTCTCTCTCTCTCCTCCCAGAGGAAGGTGTCTGCTTTAGACTGGCCTCTCTCTCCCCCTCTCTCGTTGTGACCAGAGAAAGGTGCCTGCATTGATCAATCTTGCTGTCCCTGCTCCCGGAGGAAGGTGTCTGTGTTTGACCAGCCTCTCTCTCCCTCTCACTCGTTATGACTGGAGGAAGGTGTCTGTGTTTAACCAGTCTCTCTCTCACCATTCCCGGAGGAAGGAGTCTGCAGCTGACCGGCCTCTCTCTCTCCCTCTTCTCATTGTGACTGGAGGAAGGTGCAGGTGTCGTGGGTCTTGGGAAAGGTTTGATGGGCGCAGTCTATGGATTGGACTTCTTTTTAGAAAACTCTGCAATTAATGTTATATGTGTTTCTGGTTTCTTGAAACACCTGTGAACTTTGCGACAACCTACCCCACTAATATAATGAACTGAACAGCGATGCTTTGGGCCTACTCTGGGGACTCAACTTCGTTCAGAATGCTGTTGTTGTTACTCATTTCTGTTGTTTGCATGATTTGTTTTGTCTTTTTTTCTATTTCTCTGGGGGTGGGGGTTGGACTTATAGTTTTAAAAACTGGGTTCTTTCGGGTTCCCTGCATTACAACTGCCAATAAGCAAACAAATCTCAAGGTTGTATAATTTATACATTCTTTGATAATAAATGCACTTTGAAACTTGTTCTCCTTTTTTGCATGTAGGGCATTTGGCGTTTTCTTTGAACGGGTGCCTTGGTGTTTATTTGTTTGTGACTGCCTGTGAGGACAAATCTCAGAGTTGTATACTGCAGCACCCACACAAAATGGCTGGAGGAACCCAGCAGGCCAGGTAGCACCTATGGAAGAGTAAACAGTCAACGTTTCGGGCTGAGTCCCTACATCAGGGCTGGGGAGAAAAGGTGAGAAGTCAGAGTAAAAAGGTGGCTGGCAAGGGGAGGAAGAAATACAAGGTAGTAGGTGATAGGTGAAACCGGGAGGAGGGGAGGATGAAGTAGAGCTGGGAAGTTGATTGGCGAAAGAGACAAAGGGCTGGAACTGCGGGAATCTGAAAGGAGAGGACAGGACAGAAGGCCATAAAAGAAAGGGAAAGGGGAGGTGATGGATGGGCAAGGAAATAAGGTGAGAGGGAAACGGGAATGGAGGAACGGTGGAGGAGGTGGGGGCCATTACCTGACGTTTGAGAAGTCAGCGTAGCGGAGGCCATGAACTGGCATGTCGGAATGGGAATCGGAAGTGGAACTAAAATGGATGGCCACTGGGCAATCCTGCTTTTTCTTGTGAACGGAGCATAGGTGCATGGCAAAGGGGACTCCCCACCTACGTCAGGTCTCACTGATATACAGGAGGCCGCACCGGGAGCAACGATACAGTAGATGACCCCAACAGACTCACAGTGAAGTGTCACCTCACCTGGAAGGACTGTTTGAGGCCCTGAATGGTAGTGAGAGAGGAGGTGGATGGGGCAGAAGCAGCACTTGCTCTGTTTGTAAGGCTAAGTGCCAAGCGGGAGATCAGTGGGGAGGGATGAATGGACAAGGGAGTTTCCGTAGGGAGCAATCCCTATGGAAAGCAGTAAGAGGGAGAAAGGAAAGATGTGCTTGGTGGTGGGATCCCATTGGAGATGGCAGAAATTACAGAGAATTATGTGCTGGACGCAGAGCCTGGTGGGGTGGTAGGTGCGGACAAGAGGAACCCTATCCCTGGTGGGGTGGCAGGGGGATGGGGTGAGGGCAAGCATGCGTGAAATGGAAGAGATGCGTTTGAGGGCAGCGTTGATGGTGGAGGAAGGGAAGCCCCTTTCTTTGAAGAAGGAGGACATTTCCTTCATTCTGGAATGAAATGCCACATCCTTTTTTTCTTTTTAAATCTTTTTATTAATTTTCAAAAATTATAAACAGAATAACAATATTGATACAGAGAGATTGGAATTATCTTATTGTTGATAAACATGTACAAAAAAGACTTCAAATAATACAGGTGTAATAGACTTCCAAACTCTTAATATAGTTAATCATAAAGAAAAAAGAAATAAAAAGAAAAAAAAATAATGCAAAGAAAACCCCCCAAAAAACCAAAAAAAATTAAATACTAAACCCAAAAAGAAAGCAAACAAAACAAAACTGATATCTTAAATCGAGTACATTCAATAATGTCGTCAACTCCGCTCCTCTATTCGTATATTTTAAGTTAATACGAAGGATTCAGAAAAGGTCAAGTTACAGAAAAGCCACATCCTGAGAGCAGATGTAGTGGAGACAGAGGAATTGAGAGAAGGGGATGGCATTTTTACAAGTAACAGGGTGGGAAGAGGTAGCAGTGAGAATCAATGGGTTGTGTACTGCGCACATACTTTGTTAACAAATGTACTTTGAACTCTGAACTTTGAGTAATGTACAAGACATAACAAAATACACTCTAAGTTCCTTAAATACACCCTTGGCCTCCGCAGCCCTCTGTGGCATTGAATTCCACATAATCACCATTCTCTGGCTAAAGAAATTCCTCCTCATCCGAATGTTAAAGGGATGTCCTTTTATTCTGAGTCTGTGCCCTCAGATCATAGACTCTCCCACTCATGGAAGCATCCTCTTCAAGACCACTCCATCCACAACTTTCAGTCTGTCCGGGCCTGGTCCTTTCTGATAAAGAAATCAAGCTACCTAGCTTTGATCAGAGCTGAAACTTACTGAGAATAGTGTCAGAAGATTCTGGGATCCTACAGAAACTTATATAATGTGTCAACAGCAATCAGTTCTGCTTTTCCATTCCAATCAATCTCCACACTGCACTCTAAGGCAAGCTCATGCCTGAATCTGGAGAGAACACAGATGTGCCTTCTTCACATCACTTCACCAACTGTAACAGCGCAGTGCTAATGCCACATTACGTTGGCTTCCCTGTAACTCAATTGACATTTGGCTGCAAGGGAACGTAGCTCTGTGTTCCCTGGTCAGTGAGACATGAAGCATCACCATCCACTCACCCAGAGCTAATATTCAAACCAGGATCTGTGGAATGTTAACATGCAGACTGTACATTACAAACAAGGTTCTGCCTGATCTATAATCTCCAGGCCTCCAGACACCGTTAGAAGTTGCGAGATGATTGGCTTTATGGAACAAAGTTAGCTTGGTGTGAGTAAATTGTCATGTCTTGCCATCTCCACAAAATTCAGCAACTTTCCAAGTCGAACCTTAAACATTGATCAATCACTAGCCCTACGACCCATGAGTGCTATCTCACTATTTTGATGCTCTTTGAGCATTATTTATTTATTTGTATATTTATATGTTTAGACCAAAAGACAGGAACAGAATTAGGTCACTCACCCCATCAAATCTTCTCCAACATTCCTTCACAGCTGATTTATTATCCCTCTCAACTCCATTTCCCTGCCTTTTCCCTGTAACCTTTGACACCCTGACTAATCAAGAAACTTTTGCTTTAAATATACCCAACAACTTGGACTTCACAGCTGCTGTGGCAATGAATTCCATAAATTCACCAGCCTCTGGTGAAAGAAATTCCTCTTCATCTTTGTTCTAAAGGAATGTTCTTGAATTCTGAGGCTGTGCCCTCTGGTCCTAGACTCTCCCACTATAGGAAGCATCCTCTCCACATCCACTCTAGCTAGGATTTTCAATATTCAATAGGAGTCAAAGAGGATCCCCTCATTCTTCATTCTCCAGCGAGTGCAGGGTCAGAGCCATCAAACATTCCTCATACAAAGATAGAACAAAGAGAGAGACAGACAGATAGACAGACATACAGACAGAGAGAGAGGAGACAGACAGACCGACAGAGAGGAGAAACAAACTTAAGTACAGACAAAGTGAGAGAAAAACAGATGCTTAGACAGAGAGAAGAGAGAGAGACATGCAGACCAACATACAGACAAAGAGAAAGGAGTGACAGATAGACACAGAGAGACAGAGAAAGATAGAGAGAGACAACCCATTTTTCCCTCCAGCATCAGATTTCTGAATAGACTTTGAACCCATGAACACGATTCACTATTTCTACTCTCTTTCCACTAATTTAATTTTATATACATATTTGTAATTTACAGTATATTTCATGTACTGGACTGCAGTGCTGCCATAAAACAAGATTCACGTCATATGTCTGGTAATAAACCCGATTAGATGCACGTTGAAGAATATTCTGACAGGCTGCACCATGACTTGGTATGGAAGCAACAATACGTATAAACAGGAAGTCCTCCAAAAACACGGATATGCCCCGTCCATCACAGGAAAAGCATGCCCTACCACTGAGCACAGCTACAAGGGATGCTGCCACAAGAAGGCAACATCCATCATCAAGAACCATCCACTATCTAGGCCATGTTTCCTCCTTGTTGCTGCCATTGCTCAGGAAATACAGGCGCCTTAGGTCACACACCACCGGGTTCAGGAACAGTTATTACTCTACAACCATGAGGCGCCTGAACCAGCATGGATAACCTCACTCATCTCAACGCTAAACAGATTCCACAACCCATGGACTCATTCTCAAGGATTCTACAACTCATGTTCTCAATATTTATTACTTATTTATTTAATGCTACCATTTGCTTTTTTGTATTTGCTCAGATTGTGCTCTTTTGCACGTTGGATGTTTGTCAGTCTTTGTGTGTAGTTTTTCATTGATTCTGTTGTATTTCTTTGTTCTACAATGAATACCTGCAGGAAAATAAATCTCTGGGATGTATATGGTGCATGTACATACGTCGAGAATAAACCTACTTTGAGCTTTTTGTCTGAGTGAGAAGGACATGCAGAGACGAGAGACACATACACACACACACACACAAAGACAGAGAGAGGAGTAGGAAGAGACGATATAAAAGAGAAAAATCTTGTAAGGCAGAAAATGAGAAGTGGGAAGTGTTAGAGAGAATGGGAGTGAAGCAGGTTGTGGGAGGAGAGAGGAAGAGAACGAAGGGTTGTGAGGCAGGTAGAGAGGGAAAAGGGGCAAAGACAGAGAGAGGGAGAGAATTTAAGTAAAAATGGGAAAAGTCTGCAGGAAAGTGAGAATGAGGAGAGAAGGAGAGAGTGAAAGAGAAAGAAGGGCAGAGAGTAATAGAAAGTGATAGTAGGAGAGAGAATGAAGGAGAGCAGAGAGGGTGGTTAGAGTATTTTGTCTTTAATTGGCAGCACATGAGTGGCTAAACACACCCATAGCCACACACTCCCACTGGAGCCCAACATGTACAGGTGACCCATGTGACACTGGCAAACAGAGAAATACTTCACCCCTCCCAAGAATCACACCATATGACATTCCAGCGCTGGAGGATGGGGAGATGACCGTCTGCTTGCCAAGCCCTAACTCCACACCGACAGAAGTTAGCCAAGCTAACCCAAAACATGTCCGAGAACTGCAACGTCTCACCAACACCCCCACACTCCCTGCATTTCTCCTTCAGAGAGACTCACACAGGCACGGCAAGTTGCTTTCTCTTTTGAGAGAAGTGCCTTAAGGCTTTGTTAATATGCAGGCGGTCCCTGTCTCATTAAACTGTTTAAATTGAAGGAGAGAGGGCCATGAAATGGAACTAATCAGTGAGGCTGGGGAGATCTCAGGGAGGGCAACGAGGGAGCTGAGAATTCAGTGGAGCAGCTGTGTCTCCTTGTTCATCAATTAATAAAAAACACAGTCAGGAAGAAAAACCAACAGAGGTCTGAGTAGCTGCCTGCAAACAGCCCATCCAGAGAGACGGCCAGTCAATTTTCACTGATCTCCAGCCTAGTTGTCACTTTCAATATGACCAGTTTGCAAAGCCAGGCTGAGATGATGGTGAAGTGCATTTTGATTTACTGGTGCTGTGGAGATATGTGATGGGGCCATGGGGAGCAATAGCTGTCAGCTGCTCTCCTTGTAAAGAAGCATGAATCCTTTCACTTGGTGCTCTCTTCCAAAGGATCTCGGTCCAGCCGTACAGAACGACGGAGCCCCTGACGGTCACTCAGTCCCTCAACTCTGTGAACCTGAAGGACACCCCTCCTCTTACCTGAAAAGACGCAGTGCAAAATAGTAATCAATAATCTCAACACCATCCGGAGTAACATGTATACACACACACACACACACACACACACACACACACACACACACACACACACAAAATTTTGGAGGAACTCAGCAGGTCAGGCAGTATCTACGGAGGGGAATAAACAGTCAATGTTTTGGGCCAAGACCCTTCAATCAGGAGAGGAAAGGAATGTGGAAGATGCCCGTATAAGAAGGTAGGGGGAGGAAGGGGTACAAGCTACCACGTGATAGGTGAAAACGGATGAGAGGGAAGGTAGGTGGACGGGACAGTAAGAAGCTGGAATGCAATAGGTGGAAGAGGTAAAGGCTGAATATTAAGGAATTTGATAGGAAAGGGGAGTGGACCACGGAGGAAGGGCACCAAAGGGAGGTGGGCAGGTGAGGAGAAGGGGAGTGACAGAGGAGCCAGAATGGGAAATGGAAAAGGACAGAAGTGGGAGGAGAGAGAAATTACTGGCAATTGAGAGGCAGTGCCTCAAGAAGGTAGCATCCATCATTAAGGACCCTCACCATCCAGGACATACCCTCTTCACATGACTATCATCGGAGCCTAAAGACCCAGACTCAACTTTTGTGTATTTAATATTTGAGTAATATTGTAAATATATCGTTTTATTAAGCATTCTTTGTTTACATAATTCAATATAGAAAAGTGAATGAAAGACATGTATCATTTGCCACTGCATCATAGTTCATGCCTCACTAAAATTTAAAAAAAATGAAGAAAGCACATTTGTCCCAGTCTCTCTGTGTTTTTCTCTCAATTAGTTTTATGTTTTGGGGTGACAAAACACAACAATGCCGATGAGGAAATTTTAAACGACCCGGAAACCACTACCTACCTGTTGTGGTACAGCAATACGTTTGAGTTTTTTAAAGGCGCAGTGAGAAGTTGCTGAGTAAAAACCACTGCAGCTCCTGCTTCTTCGGGAAGGAACAGAGACACTCGAGTTTAATAAAAAGGCAGAAAATAGATGAATTTAGAATCTGACTGAGAATCAGGTTTAATATCTTCGGCATATCTTATGAAATTTGTTAACTTTGCAGCAGTAGTACAATGCAATACATGATAAAAATAGTTAGGTTAAAATAAATAGAGCAAGAAACAAACAAATAAATAAAAACGTAGTGAATAGCATTCATGGGTTCAATGCTCATTTAGAAACTGGATGGCAGAGGGGAAGAAGCTGTTCCTGAATCACTGAGTGTGTGCCTTCAGGCTTCTGTAACTCTTTCCTGATGATAACAATGAGAAGTGGGCATGTCCTGGGTGGTGGGATCCCTTAAGGATGGACACTGCCTTTCTGAGACACTGTTCATCGAAGATGTCTTGGATACTCCAGAGGTTAGTACCCATGATGGTGCTGACTAATTTTACAACTTCCTGTGACTTACTTCGATCCTGGTTTATAAACAGTGAATACCGGCTGATAAAAATCACAAATTTTAAAAAAGCAGAGATGGCTGGCTACATCGGAAAGATAGATGCATTCCATTGCTGGATACTGTATACTGAGTGAATTGAGCAGTATCTTAAAGCGAGTGAAATAGCCATTGAGAAATAAGTGCTAGCTTTGCTGAATGCACCGGGTGGAAAACGATACAATTTGCTTAGAAGTTTAACTGCTCCAACAAAACCAGCTGAAATAAATTTCACTGCTATCGTGAAAGTAATGCAAGAACATTTAGAACTGAAACCATTGTTGATTGCAGAACACTTTAGGTTTCTTAAGCAGAATCAAAAGGAAAGGGAGTCCATTTCAGCATTCGTGGCTAAATTGAAGAGATTGAACATTATCAGTTCAGTGATGGGCTTATTGATGCACTGAGAGATTGTTTAGTTTGTGGAATCTTACAAGTAAGCATTCAAAAACAACTCTTAACTGAGGCACAAATCACATTTAAAAAAGCAGTTGAAATCACTGTATCAATGGAAACTGGAAAAAGAGACAGATTTAGGAATGAAGGTGAGCGTGAACAAAATTGTAATGCCTAAACAGAAACCTACTTGGTTGAACAAATAAAGTTACATTGTGACAGGGGCTCACATTCACCAAACTAATGCAGATTTAAAGGTGAAACTTGTAAAAATTGCAACAAGGTAGGAGAGATGCAAAGAGCATGTTGGACAGATAAAAATAAATTGACTGCACAGGGAAGTGAAAAAGAGAAAAAGTCAAGTTGCAGTTTCAAAAAGAGCAAATCTGCATGCTATTCATAAAAAAATTCTGATAATGATGAAAGTGACACAGGGCTGAGTAGCAATACGGCTTATACCAGAAGTGAATGGCAAACTAGTTAAAATCAAATTCGACAATAGGTCAGTTGTTTTAGTCATTTTACAAACTGACATTTCAATGATACTGAACTGAAGCCTGCAGATATCCAACTAAGACCTTATAATGGAGAAAAGATAACTCTTATTGGAATGACATTTATAACAGTGAAGTACACAACCAACAGAACACATTGGGCTTATACAGTATGTAGTCAAAATAGGAGGACCAGCACTGTGGGATCATGATTGGCTGCGGCATTTACAACTCGATTGGAGATCCATCTATCATTTGCATGTCACATCCCTGTAATAGAGTCAACTGAAAGATACTGGATGATGCCATGGCAGTGTTCAAGAATAGGATTGGAAAACTCAAACATATCAAGCGTAAAATAGCATTAAATGAAAATGCCACATACAAGTTTTCCTTATACCATCTGTGATAAAGTAGCCAATGAGCTAGACCACACAGAGGCTGAAGGAATTCTTTTCAAGGTCGAGTGGAGCCCATGAGCAACACCAGTGGCCTCAGTAGCCAAGAAGAATGTGTCTGTCAGGATTCGTGGTGATGTGAAGGTCACCAGCAACCTAGTACTGAAAGTAGATTAATACTGTCTGCCCAGGATAGAGGATGTCTTTACAAACATTTCGAGAGGAAAACACTTTGACAAAGTGGACTTAGCTGACCCCTAGCTACAGATGGAAATGAAAGAAGATTCCAAAGTGGTTCTCACTATCAACACTCACAGAGGTCCTTATCACTACAACAGGCTTATTTTTGGAGTGGCACCTGCACTTTGGCAGAAAGCTGTGGACCAGGTGTTGCAAGGTTGTCCAGGCACTCAGTGTCACCTGGATGACATCATTGTTACTCGTAAGGATGACAAGGTAATCTCCAAAATCTCAGGACATTGTTAAAAAGATAAGAAGATTATGGTCTCAAAGCATGATGCAACAAGTGTGAATTCTTTAAACAAAGAATCACTTACCACTGTGGTCACACTATTGACGTATAAGAATTACACAAGTGTGCTGAGAAAGTTCAAACAGTGGAATCCCCAGGACAAAAGAACATGTCACAGTTGTGGTCCTTCTTAGGATTTGTCAATTACTATGACAGGGTCCTGCCAAAACTGGCTACTATGCTCCACACCTTGAGCTCATTACTACAAATGGGAAAAAATGGCAATGGATAAAACAGTGTGAGATGGCTTTCAAAAGGGTAAAGGAAATGGTGATGACAGACAGTGTACTCACAAATTATAATCCACATAATCCAGAGAAGCCTGCCTGTTTTGCCTTCTGTTGAGGTACAGATGCAGTCATGCACATTATGAATGATGAAAGTGAATGCCCTATAGGCTTTGCGTCATCTTCCTGTACCTTTGCAGAGATAATCTATGCACAGATTGACAGAGAGGACCTGAGTCTGATTTGGGAAGTAAAACATTTCAACCAGTGCTTGTATGGCGGAGAGTTTACCCTCATTACTGATCATCAACCACTAGTGTCCATTTTCAATCCACAGAAAGGTGTTCCACTAACAGCAACAGCACGGATGAAGAGATGTGTTCTGATTCTTGGAGAACATAATTACAAGATCGAATTCAAGAGGATGACTAATCCTGGAAATACTGATGGATTGTCCCATTTACCCTTGAAAAAGGAAATACCTGAAACATTTACAGTGGAGGAGACTCCTCTCAATGTGATGATGATGATGGCAATGACATCGACTCAGACCTGGGAGGCCAGCATCAGGCATTTTTATGCCTTACAAGGTGCAGTTCGAAAGGCTGTGTGGGGTGCCACTCCTTGCACAGACATGTCGTTGCGAGCTCGACATCGACCCAGTGCGGATGAAGAGCGCACATGGGGGCGGTCTGTCACTGTATCAAACTCGGGAACCTCCATTCTCGAGCCCAGCGCTGATCTCACTGCACCACTAGCTGACCTATGTATTCTCAACGTACTCTCCCAAATGTAAATTGAAAATCTTCCTATTATGGCAAAGATGATCCAAAGGGAAATCAGAAGACAACCCTGCAACGTCTCAGCTCTACATGGCCACCCAAAATGGTTGGAATGTCCAGTTTCCCCATTGCTACCAGCTCCAGGATGAACTTGCCTTTGACGGGGTTGCATTATATGGAGCTTGAGAGCTGTACCATTAAAACTGAGAGCTAAAGTGTTCCCCATATGTCGGTCATCTAAACATGGTCAAAATGAAAGCATTGGGTTGAAACTTTGTCCGGTGGCCTGGGATAGAACAGTGGATTGACCAGACCAGCATGTACTGTTCGGGATGCCATCACGTCCAGAAAATGCCAAGAGCAGCGCCTCCCCGTCCCTGGGAATGGCCTGCATTACCCTGGCAGAGGATTCGTGTGGACTTTGACAGACCATTCATGGGCACAATTTTCTTGGTAGTAACAGGTGCAGCTACAAAGTGGCCAGAGGTGTTCCCAACAGCCTCCACCACAGCCCCGCACATTGCTGATGTCTTCTCAAGGACTGGTGGCCCAGAGCACTTAGTTGGTGACAATCAACCACAGTTTGCTGCAGAGCAGGTTCAGTAATTCCTGTAAATGAATGGGAAAAGACGTATTACATCTGCACCATACCCCCAGCTACAAATGGCTTGGTCAAAAAGTTTGTCCAGCATCTAAAGAATGCTCTGCCAACAATATCAGCAGAACACACTGCACTAACACTAAATCAGAAGCTTGACAATTGCCTCCTTACATATTGCTGTATCGTACACTCCACAACCAACACCTCAGCAGCTATGCTGTTCTTGGGACAACCCTTGTGTTCACACATGGATCTCCTCAAAGCCAATCTCAGAAGGGGTCTGCAGAACAAAGAGCAAAGGCAAATTGGAGGTTTGTTGTTTCACTCCTGGACAAACAGTCCTGTTGAGGGACTACAGAGGTGATCAAAATGGGTACTTGGCAAGATCAAACACAGAACTGAACCATTCTCCTACACATCTGGATATGACACATCGATCAGTTGAGGGGAGAAGAGTCAATTGTTTGAGAAAAGCGTGTCCAGAGCTGTCAGAACCACCTCCTGCAGTCCCAGGGTCAACTCCTACAATTACCACAGAGGAGACCCCAAAACCTGAGATTGTTTCACAGCCACAAGTCTCACCTGCCAAGAAGAGTGATCCCCCTTGTCAGCAAAGTCATTATCTCACGAGGGTATGAAATCCTCCATAGCAATTAAATCTTTAGGCCTGAATGGGACAATTCAAAATTTACTGTGCTGTGGATATATTGTTTGATTAAGCATTCTTTGTTTACATAATTCATTATGGCTTATATGTAAAAGTACGTGAATGACATACGTTATGACAACACCGCGTCATAAGAGCATGCCTCACTAGAAGATAAAAAAGCAAAGATTACACATTTGACCCATTCTCCCTGTGATTACTTTTATGCTTTGGAGTTACAAAACTTTCCAAACCTACAATATCTACTGCAAGGGTGGCAAGCGCAGGAGAACTGAGCACACAATACCACAGTTGGTGGAACTGCCTCCTATAGACGCAAACAACCCAGATTCAAGCCTGACCTTCGTTGCTGTCCTTTGTTACTATTCCCTCAACCTATCGACTTAAAAATGCGCCAGCGAGCAACACGACCAACGGCGACGATTCACAGAACTACTTCTTTCACTTCTTCTTCTTTCAAATATGATTCTGCTAGTAAGCTGCATCTAGTTGGAAGCTGTAATTGACATTTTGGCGGTGTGTTTTTGGGCGGATTGAGTGATCTGGTGCTTTGCTGTCTCTGAGGGAGTTTGGTGAGGTTGAGAGTGGAGCATACGGCCTGAAGGCCTGAAAACCTGGAGACGGTGTGCCAGCCCATTGTTCCCCGTTGATTGAGGTGTCAAGCAAGATTGAAGTGAAC
Organism: Mobula hypostoma; assembly: GCF_963921235.1. NCBI lineage: Eukaryota > Metazoa > Chordata > Chondrichthyes > Myliobatiformes > Myliobatidae > Mobula > Mobula hypostoma. Next base: position 84,578,365 of record NC_086107.1, on the reverse strand, counting down.
AAGGACAAGAGCAGAGGATAAGCGGGTATTCGGCGGCGTCTGCCTGCATTTGACCAGTCTCCCTCTCAGTAGCTGCTGTCGGAGGAAAATGTAGGAGTCTTGGATTCCATGTTGATTGGTGAGGTGGTGGACTCATGTTGGGGGACTTTGAGGTTAATGTTCACGTGCTGCTGGATTCTGGTTACTCTTTTTCCTTGCCGTTTTTAAGCAGTTTGACTGGGGATATTGATGCAAACCCGAGAACTTTGGCAATGGACAGCTCTGCGGCCTGCAGTGAGCTAACATAGCAGTGCGCATCAAACTAAGCTGAATACAAATGCAGTCCTGGTTTGATATTTGATGTCCTCTGTGGCTTTTGCTCGCCATTTGCTGTTTGTGCAATTTGTTCTATTTTCACACTGACTGTTTGATGTTTCTTTGAATGGGTTCCATGGTGTTTCTTTGTTTCCTCATTGCCTGCGGAAGAACGAATATTAGAGTTGTATTTGTATGCATACAGTACTTTGATAATAAATGTACTTTGAATATTTGACACACTTTCAAGAACTCTTCATTTCATTTTCTTGATATCCTCCAGAACTGAGCACAGTACTCCAAGTGGGGTCTGACAAGGGTCCTATATAGTTGCAACATTACCTCTTGGCTCCTAAATTCAGTTCCACGATTGATGAAGGTCAATACACCGTACACCTTCTTAACCACAGAGTCAACCTGCGCAGCTGCTTTGAGCGTCCTATGGACTTGGACCCCAAGATCCCACTGATCCTCCACACTGCAAAGAGTCTTACCATTAGTACTATATTCTGCCATCATATTTGACCTACCAAAATGAACCACTTCACACTTATCTGGCTTGAACTCTATCCGCCACTCCTCAGCCCAGTTTTGCATCCTATCAATGTCCCACTGTAACCTCTGACAGCCCTCCACACTATCCACAACACCCCCAACCTTTGTGTCATCAGCAACCTTACTAATCCACCCCTCCACTTCCTCATCCAGGTCATTTATAAAAATCACGAAGAGTAAGGTCCCAGAACAGATCCCTGAGGTACTCCACTGCTGACCGACCACCATGCAGAATATGACCCGTCTATAACCACTCTTTGCCTTCTGTGGGCAAGCCAGTTCTGGATCCACAAAGCAATTTCCCCTTGGATCCCATGCCTCCTTACTTTCTGAATAAGCCTTGCATGGGATAACTTATCAAATGCTTTGCTGAAGTCCATATACACTACATCTACTGCTCTCCCTTCATCAATGTGTTTAGTCACATCCTCAAAAAATTCAATCAGGCTCTAAAGACATGACCTGCTCTTGACAAAGCCATGTTGACTATTCCTAATCATATTATACCTCTCCAAATGTTCATAAATCCTTCCTCTCAGGATCTTCTCCATCAACTTACCAACCACTGAAGTAAGACTCACTGGTCTATAATTTCCTGGGCTGTCTCTACTCCTTTTCTTAAATAAAGGAACAACATCCGCAACCCTTCAATCCTCCGGATCCTCTCCTATCCCCATTGATGGTGGAAAGATCATCGCCAGAGGCTCAGCAATCTCCTCCCTCGCCTCCCACAGTAGCTTGGGGTACATCTCATTCGATCCCAGCAACTTATCCAACTTGATAAGGCCAGTCCTGATGAAGGGTTCTGGGCTGAAACATTGACTGATCATTTCCACAGATGCTGCCCGACCTGCTGAGTTCCTCCAGCATGTTGTGAGTGTTGCTTTGACCCCAGCATCTGCAGAGTATTTTGTTTTTATCCAACTTGATGCTTTCCAAAAGCTCCAGCACATTCTCTTTCTTAATACCTACATGCTCAAGCTTTTCAGTCTACTGCAAGTCAGCACTACAATCACCAAGTTCCATTCCCACAGTGAATACTGAAGTAAAGTATTATTAAGTACCTCTGCTATTTCCTCCAGTTCCATACACACTTTCCCACTGTCACACTTGATTGGTCCTATTCTTTCATATCTTATCCTCTTGCTCTTCACATACTTGTAGAATGCCTTGGGGTATTCTTTAATCCTGCCCGTCAAGGCCTCCTCATGGCCCCTTCTGGCTCTCCTAATTTCCTTCTTAAGCTCCTTCCTGCTAGCCTTATAATCTTCTAGATCTCTAACATTACCTAGCTCTCTGAACCTTTTGTAAGCTTTTCTTTTCTTCTTGACTAGACTTATTACAGACTTTGTACAGCACAGTTCCTGTACCCTACTATAACTTCCCTGTCTCATAGGAACGTACCTTTGCAGAACTCTACACAAATATCTGCTGAATATTTGCCACCTTTCTTCTGTACTTTTCCCTGAGAACATCTGTTTCCAACTTAAGCTTCCAGTTTCCTACCTGATAGCCTCATAATTCCTCTTACTCTAATTAAACACTTTTATAACTTGTCTGTTCCTATCTCTCTCCAATGCTATTGTAAAGGAGATAGAATTATGATCACTATCTCCAAAATGCTCTCTCACTGAGAGATCTGACACCTGACCAAGTTCATTTTCCAATACCAAATCAAGTACAGCCTCTCTTCTTGTAGGCTTATTTACATATTGTGTCAAGAAACCTTCCTGAACACACCTTACAAACTCCACCACATCTAAACCCCTTGCTCTAAGCAGGGGTCGCCAACCACCGGGCTGCAAAGCATGTGCTACTGGGCCACAAGGAAACAATATGATTTGGCAATATGAAACGCTATGAGTCAGCTGCACCTTTCCTCATTCCCTGTCACGCACTGTTGAACTTGAACACTACGTCTGCGCTCCCCCCCCCCCCACCATCGGCCAGTCAGCAAGAATATTGTCAATATTAAACCGGTCCGCGGTGCTAAACAAATTGACGACCCTTGCGCTAGGGAGATGCCAATCGATATTTGAGAAATTAGAATCTCCCATCACGACATCTCTGTTATTAATACACCTTTCCATGATCTGTTTCCTTATCTGCTCCTTGGTATCCTTGTCACTATTGGGCAGCCTATAAAGAACACCCAGTAAAATTATTGACCCCTTGCTGTCCCTAACCTCCACCCACAGAGACTCCATAGACAATCCTCCATGGCGTCCACCTTCTCTGCAGACGTGACACTATCTCTGATCAACAGTGCCATGCCCCCACCTCTTTTGCCTCATCCCTGTCCTTTCTGAAACATCTAAAACCCGACACTCGAAGTAACCACTCCTGCCCCTGAGCCATCCAAGTCTCTGTAATGGCCACCACATCATAGTTCCAAGTACTGATCCCTGCTCTAAGCTCATCCACTTTGTTCACAACACTCCTGGTGTTAAAATAGACACATCTCAAAGCTTCGGTCTGAGCGAGTCCCTTCTCTATCACTTGCCTATCCTCCCTCTGGCACTGTCTACAAGCTTTCTCTATTTGTGAGCCAGCCTCCTCTTCCCCAGTCTCTTCAGTTCGGTTCCCACCTCCCAACAATTATTCTAGTTTAAACTTTCCCCAATAGCCTTATAAACCTCCCCGCCAGGATATTGGACCCCTGGGATTCAAGTGCAACCTGTCCTTTTTGTACCGGTCACACCTGCCTCAAAAGAGGTCCTATTGATCCGGAAATCTGAATCCCTGCCCCCTGCTCCAATCCCTCAGCCATGCATTTATCCTCCACCTCATTCTATTCCTATACTCACTGTCACGTGGCACAGGCAGTAATCCCAAGATTACTACCTTTGCAGTCCTGCTTCTCAACTTCCTTCCTAACTCCCTGTAGTCTTTTTTCAGGACCTCATCCCTTTTCTTACCTATGTCATTGGAACCAATATGTATCACTACTGCCTTCCTCTTCCTTTCCCAACCCTTCTGAACCATAGGGCCAGACTCTGTGCCAGAGGCACAGCCACTGTCACTTCCCCCAGGTAGGCTGTCCCCTCCAACAGTACTCAAACAGGAGTACTTATTGTCAAGGGGTACAGCAACAGGGGTACTCTCTAGTACCTGACTCTTCCCCTTCCCCCTCCTGACTGTGACCCACTCGTCTGTCTCCCGTGGCCCCGGTGTGACCACCTGCCTATAACTCCTTTCTATCACCTCTTCGTTCTCCCTGACCAGGCAAAGGTCATCAAACTGCATCTGCAGTTCCCTAACTCAGTCCCTAAGGAGCTGCAGCTCGACACACCTGGTGCAGATATGGCCATCTGGGAGGCTGGGAGACTCCAGGACCTCCCACATCTGACACCAAGCACAAAGAACTGGCCTCAAACACATACTTCCTCCTTTCCGCAAATGACACCCGTAAACCTACTTTGCCTCATCCCATTACTGCCTAAGCCCATTGAGCCAAAGCCCTATCGCTCTGCTGCCTCTCACTCTGCTGCCCGCTCCGAACGCTGCCCGCTGGATATGGTGGTCTTCTTTTTAAACCTTTCGTGCTCTACTGGCTGACGTCACGCGCCTGCGCAGTCTCGTGTCTCTTTTACCATGAGTAGTAAAAAACTGCCTTCACTCCAGAAATCAGCTGTTCACTCACAGCCTTCTTGCTCCGAATCAAACTGTTCTAGTGGTGTTTAGTGTTGTGACTTTCTGAAGGTTTACATAAACGTTGCTGTGTAGGCCTAATTGTTTAATGCTATTGTGTAGTGACTGTGGGATAACACCAATTCTAGATATTATTATTGGGTCAATGTAAACCCTGTTCATGTTCCATAGTCTTTCAATTTCCTCTTTTAATTTAGCATATTTCTGGTGTTTTTTACATATTAATTTCTGTTTGTTGTGGCCACTTTATGATTCCTACATCAACAAGTTGAAAAATCAATGTGTAATTTTGGATTTCAGAAAGGATTGATTAAAGAAAGGTTTGAAAATGACGTTGTTCAATATGATATTAGGGTTTTAAATCTGAAGAGAAAACTACACTCCATAGGGACTTTATTTGGTACCTTCTGCACCTAATAAAGTGGCTACTGAGTATATGTTTGTGTATTTTTACTGCTCTGGCCCATCCACTTCAAGTTTGACTGAAGAACGTTCTGGGATACTCTTCTGAATGCCACTGTTATAACATGTGGTTATTTGAGTTACCTTCCTGTCAGCTTGAACCAGTCTGGCCATTCTCCTCTGACCACTCTCATTAACATGATAATTTTGCCCACAGAACTGGATGCTTTTTGTTTTTTCCACCATTCTCTGTAAAATCCAGAGACCGCAGTGCATGAAAATATCAGGAGATCTGCAGTTTGTGAGATCCCCAAACCACCCCATCTGGCACCAACAATCATTCTATGGTCACAGTCACTTAGATCACGTTTCTTCCCAATTCTGATGTTTGCTCTGAAAAATTTAACCTCTTGACCATGTTTACATGCTTTTATGCATTGAGTTGCTGCCACATGATTGGTTGATTAAATATTTGCATTAACGAGTAGATGTGCAGGTGTATCTAATAAAGTGGCCACTGAGTGTATATAAGACTACTCCATGATCAACCTAAATCCTCCCTCCTACACAACCTATACCCTCCATTTCTTTTCATTAATATATCTATCTAAGAGACGCTTATGTGTCTATAATCTGTCAGCCCCAAACACCACTCACTGCATATTCAAAGGTACATTTAATGTCAGAGAAACGTATACAATATACAAACGTTTGTACGTCCTGAAATGCTTTATCTTCACAACCATCCATGAAAACAGAGGAGTGCCCCCAATGAATGAATGACAGTTAAATGTTAGAACCCCAAGGTTCCCCCCAGCTCCCCTCCCTCCCGCGTGTAAGCGGCAGCAAGCAACGATCCCCCCTCCCCCCACCAGCAAAAAAAAAGCTTCGCACACACCACCGAGCACTCAAATGTGCAGCAAAGCAACAGCAAAGACACAGACTTGCAGTACCCCAAAGACTACTCATTCACCCAGTATTCAACGTACCACAGGCTCTCTCTCTCTCCATAATAAGGGAGAAAGAGATGTTTCTCCTTCACAGCGAGAGGGGAGACATAACAAACAACTCATTGGTTTACGATGTTGAAAGTCTGTTGCCTCACTTTTTCCAGGCACTTACCAATCTATGGTTATCTCTGGATACACCAGTTTCCCCCACATCCCAGCGACATGCAGGTTATTTGGTCCTTGCTAATTTCCCCCAATGTGGAGGTGAGTGGAGAGGAGCTGATGGGAAAGTGAGGAGAATGAAATGGGATAAGTGTAGGACCTTTGAAGGCCTCCCACTTACCACATACACCTTTGCCAGAAAACAACTGTCCCAATCCACACTTGCCAGATCCTTTCTCGTTCCTTCAAACTTATCCTTTCTCCAATTTAGAATCTCAACCCACAAACCAGACCTATCCTTCTCCATAATTATCTTGAAACTACTGGCATTATGATCACTAGATGCAAAGTGTTCCCCTACAGAAACTTTTGTCACCCGGCCTGCCTCATTCCCTAATAGGAGATCTAGCATCGCAGTCTCCAGAGCAGAAGTTCCCAGCCTTGTGTCCACGGGCCCCTCGGTTAATGATGGGGGTCTATGCAATAAGAAAAGGTTGGGAATCCCTTGTCTAGAGTTTGCAGAGAATGGTGCAAAACACAAAAAAGAAAATCATCCAATGAGCAGCAGTTTTGTGGATGAAAATGTCTTGTTAATGAGAGTGATCAGAGGAGAATGGGCAGAGGTTCAAGTTGACAGGACGATAGCAAATCAAATAAGCACGCGCTACAACAGCAGTGCGCAGAAGAGCATCTCTGAATGCACAACATGCTGAACCTTGAAATGGACGGGCTACAGCAGCAGAACACAAACATACACTCACTTTATTAGGTAAAAGAGGTATCCAATAAAGAGGCCACTGAGGGTCCGCAGTTTGTGCGTTACAGAGAATTTGGCAACCTACTGCAGCTCATACTAAGCCAAAGGCAAATTCAATGTCATCTGCACAAATACATGTATGCACAGGTGCAATGAGAAACGTACTGATTACATACAGTGATGGAGAGGGGAATGTTTAAACTGGTGGGTGACGACGCAGTCGAGCACAAGGCAAACAACATTAATCCTCTCCTCTGACAGCAGTTGGCTTACGTGAGCCAGGAAGCTCAAGGGTGAGATATTTGGAAATGTTCCACAGCTCAAACAATCTGATGGATAATCAGAAAGTCAAATATTGTCAAGCTCCATTGTAAATGGAATGATAATTTGGCAATAATCTCACACCGGCCTTCGTTCAGTAATGAGTTGCAGTGCCCACACTGTGGGTGGCTGTTCTGGTGAACCTCAAATCCTACTCTGATTTAAACGAGGCCATGCCACACTATTAATACACTCGTTACACACTAATGAGCTATAGGATCACTCTAAACCGTGACCTCTCACCAGCTAGTCAAATTACTGCTTCAGAAAGAAGTTCCCACTGGCCGAGTAAATGTTTCCTCATCAGAACAACATACCAAAATTAAACTATTTGGTTTCAATTAATCACACTAGATATTAAGTATGAAGGGAATATATTTTGTTTAACTTGTTATGAAGTTTCAGTGGATTCTTAACTGTTAACACATTCATACTTTTGGTCATAGATGATAGAGGGAGTGTTCTGCTGACTGGAGGTCTCTAATCACTGGTGTTCTGCAAGGATCAGAATTAGGATTGTCACTGACGTAAACCATGAAATTTGTTGTTTTGTTGCAGCAGCACAGTGCAAGATGCAAAAAAATGACGATAAGATACCAAAAAATAAATAGTGGGAAAGTAGAATAGTGAGGTAGTGGGTTCACTGTACATTCGGAAATCTGATGGTGGAGGGGAAAAAGCTGTGCTTATAACATTGAGTGTGGGTATTCAGACTCCTGTACCTCCTCTCCAGTGGTAGTAATAAGATGGCGTGGTGAAGACACTTAAGGATGGATGCCCCCTTCTTCAGGAGGCTACCCTTGTAGATCTTCTCAGTGCTGAGATCTTCCAGTTACTTCATGAGGACAGGAGAGGCAGGGGGTCAGAAGCTAGGATAAGAAGGTGTAGGTGGGAGGGGGAAGGGAAAAGGTACAAGTTGTCAAGTGATAGGTGAGACCAGGTGAGGGAGGAAGGTGAGTGTGTAGGGGAGGAGGGAATGATATGAGAAGCTGGCAGAGATAGTTGAAAGAGGTAAAGGGCTGAAGATGAGGGAATCTAATGGGTGAGGACAGAGGACAATGAAGGAGGGGAACCAGAGGTTCGGACTCACCTATCTCTGGCCAATTGTGCTCCTCTCCCTCCCCCACCCCGACCTTCTTATTCTGGCTTCAGTCCTGATGAAGGGTTTCGGCTCAAAATATCGACTCTTTATTCCCCTCCATAGATGCTGCCTGACCTGCTGAGTTCTTCCAACATTGTATATGTCATTGTTTCTGTTTATATCTCAGTGACATGCCTTGGGACAATCTTAATTATCTTAAAAGTGCTATCTAAATGCAAGTTTCTGTTATTAAAAATTGATTATCGTAATGGCTACTCTGCAAGGAATATTTTTTTGATGTTGCCTCTACTTCACCTGGTTTCTCTACATTGCTGAGTATGATTTAAAACAATTATCCTCTTAAGCTCTATATCTCTCTCAGGATGTGTACCCAACTACAAAATTCACAGTCATAAGGTCCTGATTTTCATCATATAATAACAACTATGTCCAGTTGTACTGTATGCTGTGCATAAAGTTGCCTTGAATAGTTCTCAGGGATTTTGTCCAATCTAATTTGAGCCCATTTGATTAAAAAGTATAGGACAGGTCAGAATGCAGGTGTTTGACCCAAAGTTTTGACAATCTTTCTCCTTCACAGAATCAGAATCAGAATCAAGTTTATTATCCCTGACATATGTTGCGAAATTTGTGTTTTGTGGCAGCAGTACAGTGCAATACATAAAAACTACTATTATAAAAATAAATAGAGTGAAAGCAGAATATTGGAGTAGTGTTCATGGGGTTGAACATTGTCCATTCAGAAATCTGATGGTGATGGGGAGGAAGCAGTGCCTACAACCTTGGGTGTGGGCCTGGAGGCTTCTGTACCTCCTCCACATTGGTAGTACTGTAATGAGAAGTCAGCGTGGTGAGGGTTCTTAATAATGGATGCCGACTTCTTAAAGGCACAACCCTGCAAGATGTCCTCAGTGGTGGGGAAGGTTGTGGCCATGATCACTGCCAAAACCTCTGTTGTTTGTATTATAGATAAAAAGTTTGGGTGAAAATGTAGGTGATCTGATTATTAAGTAGACAGATGATATGAAAGTTGATAGAGTTGTGGGTAGTGAGGAAGGTTGCAAAGGGTACAAGAGGACATAGATCAGTGGAGGTTTGGGTGGAGAAATGGTAGATAAGGTTGGTTCCAAACAAGGGTAAGGTGATGCATTATGGGAAGAACGGAGCCAGTAAATGGCAGGTCCCTGCTGTGGATAAGTATTTTTATTGTATGTGTACCTCCTTGCACTTGGTCAAGTGCCAATATGATCAACTGGATGAGCTCTCTAACTTATAGTAATTTCTCACCCCCCCTTCTCTCTTTTTCCATTCCCCATTCTGACTCCCCTCTTACCTCTTCTATCTCCACACCTGCCCGTCACCTCCCTCTGGTGACCCTGCTCCTTCCCTTTCTCCCTCCCATGGTCCTCTCCCCTCTTCTTTCAGACTCCTTCTTCTCCAGCCCTTTACCTCTTCCACCTCCCACCTCCCAGCTTCCCACTTTATTCCCCTCCCCCACCCACACTCCTTCCCCCTCACCTGACTTCAACTATCACCTGCTAGCTTGTACTCCTTCCCCTCCCCCTCCCCACTTTGTTATTCAGGCTTCTGCCCTTTTCCTTTCCTGTCCTGAAGAAGGGTCTTGGCTAAAACTGTTCATTCTCTCCACAGGTGCTCTCTCACCTGCTGAGTTCCTCCAGTATGTTGTGCGCATTGACTTGAGTTGTTTTCTGAGAGCTTGATCAGTGAGAGTCACTGGGTGCCCAAGACCACTCAGACTCTACCTCAACCTTGCTCCTACTTGGCATCCCAAGCCCAAGACCAGAGTCCCAGTCACATATTCAATGCTGAAAAATCAGGTGTGACAAAGGCAAACCAGCCAGCTCTGGATAACTGAAAGCAAATCAGGTGGAATCCACACTTCATTAGGTACAACTGTACACCTGTTCAGTAATGCAAGTATCTAATCAGCCAATCATGTGACAGCAACTCAATGCATAAAAGCATACAGACATGGTCAAGAGGTTCAGTTATTCTTCAGACCAAACATCAGAATGGGGAAGAAATGTGATCCAAGTGACTTTGATCATGGAATAGTTGTTGGTGCCAGACAGGGTGGAGAAACTCTGATCTCTCTGCGTTTTGTACAGAATCCAAAATTCTACAAAATTTGGCATTGTGAACTGAGAAATATTCCTCTCTATGAACTGCAGCTGTGCCTTCAGTTACCAACCCCCTGATCTCTGAAATCACCCTCTTCTTCTCTACTCTCCTTCAAGTCTGAGATATGAAGCTCAACTTTCCGACTAAGTCTGTCCTGAAGCAACAGACAACCTGCTGGAGGAAGTTAACATATTGATACAATCACAAGGAAGGCACACCAGTGGCTCAACTTCATTAGGAATTTGAGGAGATTTGGTCTGTCACCAAAAAACGTTTCCAAATTTCTACAGATATACGGTGGAGAGCATTCTGACAGGTTGCTTCACAGCTTAGTATGAAGGCTCGAATGGACAGAATCACAATAGGATTCAGAGAGTTGTAGACTCAGTCAGATCCTTTACAGACACAAGAAAACCAAAAGGTCTTGCGGAGGCCTATTTCAAGGGCGAAGAGACAATTCCAAGTGAGGTTGGAGGTGACATCGGATGTACGACAACTCTGGTAGTGTTTGCAAAACATTACTTCCTACAAAGCAAAACGCAATAACATGAATGCTTCACTACCAGATGAGCTCAGCGCCTTCTATGCCCGCTTTGAAATATCACTACAGCTGTGAAGATCGCTGCAGCACCCGGTGACCCTGTGATCTCTGCCTCGAAGGCTGATGTTAGGCTGTTTTTAAAGAGGGTGAAGCCTTGCAAGTCAGCAAGCCCTGATGGAGTACTTGTTAAAGCTCTGAAAACTTGTGCCAATGAACTGGTGGGAATATTCAAGGACATTTTCAACCTCTCATTGCTATGGTTGGAAGTTCCCACTTGCTTCAAAAAAGCAACAATTATACCAGTGCCTCAGAAAAGCAATGTGAGCTGCCTTACTGACTATCGCCCAGTAGCACTCACATCTACGATAATGAAATGCTTTGAGAGTTTGGTCATGGCTAGAATAAACTCCTGCCTTGACAAGGACCAGGACCCACTGTAATTTGCCTATCACTTCAACAGGTCTGCAGGAGATGCAACCTCAATGGCTCTTCATAGTCATACTTTATTGATCCCGAGGGAAATTTGGTTTTGTTACAGTTGCACCAACCAAGAACCTTCACACGGCCTTAGATCACCTGGATATATATTTACTGTAAATGATATACTTATTTATTTATTTTTCTATCTCATCACATATTGCATTGAACAACTACAGCTAAGTTCACAAATGTCACGACACATGCCAGTGATAATAAACCTGATTCTAATTCTGACTCCGAACCCTCCCACCACTGAGGACATCTTCAAGAGGTGCTACCTCAAGAAAGTGACATCCATTATTAAAGACCCTCACCATCCGGGTCATCCTTTCCTCTCATAACTACCATCTGGGAGGAGATACAGGAGCCTGAAGACCAGCACTCAGCATTTTACAAAGTTTCTTCTGTTTTGCCCTCAGGTTTCTAAATGGTATTTGAACCCATGAACACTACCTTGATATCATAAACAGGAGAAAATCTGCAGATGCTGGAAATTCAAGCAACACACTCAAAAAATGCTAGTGGTATGCAGCAGGCCAGGCAGCATCAATAGGAAGAAGTACAGTCTGCGTTTCCAGCCAAGACCCTTCGTCAAGACTGTACTTCTTCCTATAGATGCTGCCTGGCCTGATGCGTTCCACCAGCATTTTGTGTGTGTTACTACCTTGATATTCTGCTTTTTGGCATTACTTATTTATTTTTAACTTTAGTAATTTTTTTTTACTTTTTGCACTGTACTGTTGTCACTAAACAACACATTTCACGACATATGTCCACAATTCTCATTCTGATTCTGCGGAGGAGAAGGATTGTCAAAACATTGGGTCAAACGCCTGCATTCTGACCTGTCCTATACTTTTTAATCAGATGGGCTCACATTAAATTGGATAAAATTCCTGAGAACTATTTAAGAAAATTTTATGCACAGCATTCAATACAACTGGACATAGTTGTTATTATATGATGAAAATCAGGACCTTATGACTGTGAATTTTGTAGTTGGGTACAAATCCTGAGAGAGATATAGAGCTTGAGAGGATAATTGTCATAAATCATACTCAGCAATGAAGAGAAACCAGGTGAAGTAGAGGCAACATCAAAACAATATTCCCTGCAGAGCAGCCATTATGATCATGAATTTCCAACAACAGGAACTTGCATTTAGATAGCACTTGTAAGGTAATTAAGATGTCCCAAGGCATGTCACTGAGATATAAACAGAAATAATCACACCCACAATGTTGGAAGAACTCAGCAGGTCAGGCAGCATCTATAGAGAGGAATAAACAGTTGATGTTTCGGGCCAAAGCCTTCACCAGGACTAGAAAGGAAGGGGGCAGAAGCCAGAATAAGAAGGTGAAAGGAGGGAGAGGAGCACAATTGGCAGTTGAAGGTGAGACCAGGCCTCATGTTCCCCACCTTTATTCCATTGTCTATTGTCTTCACCTGTTAGAGTCCTTCACCTTCAGCCCTTTACCTCTTTTAACTATCTCTCCCAACTTCTCACATTACCCCCCCACCTTCCCCTGCACACCTACCTTCCCCCCTCACCTGGTCTGCCAAATAGTACTTCTTCACTTCCTCCTCCCACCCACACCTTCTGCCCCCCTCCCTTCCCGTCCAGGTGAAGAAACTTGGCCTGAATCATCAACTATTTATTCCTCTCCATAGATGCTGAGTTCCTCCAGCATTTTGTGTGTGTTGCTCAAGATTTCTGGCATCTGCAGAATCTACTTTGTAAACAGAAACTACATTTTGCATGAAGTAAGAGGACGTTCAGGGAGAAGAAAGCAAAGATTTTAAGAACTGTCTTAACAGGGGAGAGAGTGACAGAGAGTTACCTTTGAATTCTGGAGCTTGGGTCGCAGATAACTGAAGAAAGGGCAACCATGGGTGTGGTGAAAAATATCAGGAAAGGCCACCCGACCTGATTAGACAGAATCAGGTTTACTAACATATGTTGTGAAATTTGTTGTTTTGCAGCAGCAGTATATTGCCGGCCATAAAAATTATTAACAGTGATCACAATGCCATTAGTTTCAATATAATTATGGAGAAGGATAGGATTGGACCCAGGGTTGAGAATTTTGATTGGAGAAAGGCTAACTTTGAGGAGATGCGAAAGGATTTAGAAGGAGTGGATTGGGACAATTTGTTTTATGGGAAGGATGTAATAGAGAAATGGAGGTCCATTTCTCCAAAGGTGAAATTTTGAGGGTACAGAATCTTTATGTTCCTGTTAGGTTGAAAGGAAAGGTTAAAAGTTTGAGAGAGCCATGGTTTTCAAGGGATATTGGAAACTTGGTTCAGAAAAAGAGAGAGATACAATATAGGCAGCTTGGAGTAAATGAGGTGCTCGAGGAATATAAAGAATGTAAAAAGAATCTTAAGAAAGAAATTAGAAAAGCTAAAAGGAAATATGAGGTTGCTTTGCAAATAAGGTGAAAATAAATCCAAAGGGTTTCTACAGTTATAATAATAGCAAAAGGATAGTAAGGGATAAAATTGGTCCCTTAGGGAATCAGAGTGGACGGCTATGTGCGGAGCCAAAAGAGATGGAGGAGATTTTGAACAATTTCTTTTCTTCGGTATTCACTAAGGAGAAGGATATTGAATTGTGTAAGGTAAGGGAAACACGTAGGTTAGTTATGGAAACTGATGATTAAAGAAGAGGGAGTACTGGCACTTTTAAGGAATATAAAAGTAGATAAGTCTCCGGGTCCTGACAGGATATTCCCTAGCACCTTGAGGGAAGTTAGTGTGGAAATAGCAGGGGCTCTGACAGAAATATTTCAAATGTCATTAGAAATGGGGATAGTGCCGGAGGATTGGTGTATTGCTCATGTTGTTCCATTGTTTAAAAAGAGTTCTAAGAGTAAACCTAGCAATTATCGGCCTGTGAGTTTGATGTCAGTGGTGGGTAAATTGATGGAAAGCATTCTTAGAGATGGTATATATAATTATCTGGATAGGCAGGGTCTGATTAGGAACAGTCAACATGGATTTGTGCGTGGAAGGTCATGTTTGACAAATCTTATTGAATTTTTTGAAGAGGTTACTAGGAAAGTTGACGAGGGTAAAGTGGTGGATGTTGATTATGGACTTCGGTAAGGCCTTTGAAAAGGACCCACATGGAAGGTTAGTTAGGAAAGTTCAATCGTTAGGTATTAATATTGAAGTAATAAAATGGATTCAGCAGCGGCTGGTTGGGAGATGCCAGAGAGTAGTGGTGGATAACTGTTTGTCAGATTGGAGGCCAGTGTCTAGTGGTGTGCCTCAGGGATCTGTACTGGGTCCAATGTTGTTTGTCATACATATTAATGATCTGGATGATGGGGTGGTAAATTGGATTAGTAAGAGTGCAGATGATACTAAGATAGGTGGAATTGTGGATAATGAAGTAGGTTTTCAAAGCTTGCAGAGAGATTTAGGCCGGTTAGAAGAGTGGGCTGAAAGATAGCAGATGGAGTTTAATGCTGATAAATGTGAGGTGTTACATTTTGGTAGGACTAATCAAAATAGGACATACATGGTAAATGGTAGGCCGTTGAAGAATGCAGTAGAACAGAGGGATCTAGGAATAATGGTGTGCAGTTCCCTGAAGGTGGAATCTCATGTGGATAGGGCGGTGAAGAAAGCTTTTGGTATGCTGGCCTTTATAAATCCGAGCATTGAGTATAGGAGTTGGGATGTGATGTTGAAATTGTACAAGGCATTGGTAAGGCCAAATTTGGAGTATTGTGTACAGTTCTAGTCACTGAATTATGGGAAAGATGTCAACAAAATTGAGAGAGTACTAAGAAGATTTATTAGAATGTTACCTGGGTTTCATCTCCTAAGTTACAGAGAAATGTTGAACAAGTTAGGTCTTTATTCTTTGGAGTGCAAAAGGTTGAGGGGGGACTTGATAGAGGTATTTAAAATTATGAGGAGGATAGATAGATTTGACGTGGATAGGCTTTTTCCATTGAGAGTGAGGGAAGTTGAAAGAAAAAGACATGAGTTGAGAATTAAAGGGCAAAAGTTTAGGGGTAACATGAGGGGGAACTTCTTTACTCAGAGAGTGGCAGCTGTGTGGAACGAGCTTCCAGCAGAAGTGGTTGAGGCAGGTTCGATGTTTTCATTTAATGTAAAATTGGACAGCTACGTGGACAGGAAAGGAATGGAGGGTTATGGGCTAAGTGCAGGTTGGTCGGACTAGGTGAGAGTAAGAGTTCAGCACAGACTAGAAGGGCGGAGATGGTCTGTTTCTGTGCTGTAATTGTTATATGGTTATATAATTATAAAAATAGCTAGTTCAAAAAGTGAGCCAGATAGTGAGTTAGGGGGTTCATGGACCATTCATAAATCTGATAGTGGAGAGATAGAAGCAGTCTTCAGTGCCCTGGACCTTCTCCCTGATGGTAGTCATGAAAAGAGAACTTGTCCTAGATGGTGAGGGTCCTTAATAATTGATACGGCCATCCTGAGGCATCGCCTTTTGAAGATGTCCTCAGTGTTGGAGAGACCAGTGCCCATGATGTAGCTGGCTGACTTTACAACTTTCTACATCTTTTTCCAATTCTGTGCATACCAGACAGTGATGCAAACCGTCACAATGCTCTGCTTCTGTAGAAATTTGCCGGAGTCTTTGGTGACATAACAAATCTCCTCAAACTCCTGAAGAAGGATAGCTGCAGGTTAACCCTTGCACAAGCACTTGGTATTAGAGCTGGGAGAGTGACTAAATGGGGAAGGGGGAGGAATAAGAAAACAGATGAAATTAAAGATGTGTTTTAAAATCGCTGGATTTCATTATCAGCCCGCACATGCAGGGTGAAGGAGAAAGAGGACATGGTGGTGAGAGAAACAGTGAGCAGCATAACTCTTCACCCAAGGAATAAGTCCTGTCTTGTGATTTTGACTAACCATGCTCAGATTAGATCCTCTCAGCCTGGTTAGTATTCCCTAGGTTTTATTGGTGATTGGACATGCGATTTCATTTCACTTCCCTGCATTAATGTGTTTGTTCTGAGCTCAGTCACATTTCTTAGTTATTCTCTGTATGTTGCTGCAGTGCTGCTGATAATGGTAACAGTACTGACCAGGCCCTTCAGCTCACAATCTCTGTACTGTACACGATGCCAATTCAAACCAGTTCCTTCTGCCTGCATGTGATCCATATCCCTCTATACCCTGCGCATTCATGTGCCGATCTAAAAGCCTCTTCAAAAACATTATTACATCTGATTTCATAGACACCCCTGGCAACCTATTACAGACACCTACCGCTGTCAGTAATAAAGGGTGCTCTGCTCATCTCGCTTAAAATTCCCTCTTTTGCTTTAAGTGTACACACTGTGACCCAGTTTATTATGTACCCCCTGTACCTCCTCTACCTAATAAATTGGCCACTGAGAGCATGTTCATGGACTTCTCCTGCCTCAGCCCATCTGCCTCAAAATTCGAAGGGTGGTGTTCTTCTGCACACCACTGTTGTAACGCGTGGTTATCTGAGTTACTGTCTCCTTCCTGTCAGGTTGAACCAGTCTGGCCATTCTCCTCTGACCTCTCTCATTAACAAGGCGTTTTCACCCACAGAACTGCCACTCACTGGATGTTTTTTTGTTTTTCGCACCATCCTCTGTAAACTCCAGAGACTGTTGTGTCTACAGCTCGTCCATTCTCATGCCGTTCTACAGATGCTCAGTAGACAGCATCCTAACAAGCTGAATCACTGCTTGGTATGGAAACTGCACTTCAGCAGATAGGAAGGTTCTACAACGGGTGGTGAAAACTGCCCAATGCATCACTGGCACCAACTGAATTGTCATCAAGGATTTATATACAAAAAGGTGCCGGAAAAGGACCAGTAACATCATGAAAGATCCCATCCACCCTGCTCATGGACTGTTTGTCCCGTTCCCATCAGGGAGAAGGCTACATAGCATCCACACCAGGACAACCAAATTCAAAAATAATGACTTCCCCAAGGGATAAGGCTGATCAACATCTCAACCCGCTAACCCACCCCCCCCCACACACACCATTACTTATCATTTCCTGTCCGTCACCTTATGTACAGACACGCCTGTGCCTGGTGTCACTTTATGAATATACAATCAATCTATATATATATGCTCTTATGTATTTATACTTATTGTGTTGTTTTAATTATTATTGTGTTCTTTATCGTTTGTGGGTTTTTTGTGCTGCATCAGATCTGGAGTAACAATTATCTTGTTCACCTTACACTTGTGTACAGGAAATGACATTTAACAATCTTGAATCTTGAATACTTAAATCACCCTGTCTGGCACCAACAATCTTCCACTGTCAAAGTCACTTGGATCAAACTTCTTCCCCATTCTGATATTTTGTCTGAACAACAACTGAACCTCTTGACCATGTCTGCATGCTTTTATGTATTGAGTTGCTGCCACATGATTGGTTGCATTAATGAGCAGGTGTACAGGTGTACCTAATACGCTGACCAATAAGTGTATATCCTCAAGTATTTGATACTTCTTCTATAGAACTATTTGATAGTTCTACTCAAAAATTTATCTATCCTGATTAGGTCTTTCAAAATCTTATAAGCTCTTATCGGGTCTTCCCCTCAGCCTCCAACTCTCCAGAGAAAACAACCCAAGTTTGACCAACCTCTCCTTATAGCTCATACCCGCTAATCCTGGAAGCAGGGTCTTGATTAGTCAGGGTGTCGAAAGGTTATGGAGAGAAGGCAGGAGTTAGGGGTTGAGAGGGAAAATAAATCAGCAATGATGGAATGGCAAAACAGACTTGATGGGCTGGATGGTCTACTTCTGCTCCTTTGTCTTATGGCCTTCTGGTCAACCTGGCGAAACACTTCTGTCTTCTCTGCAAGAACTCCACATCCTTCCTGTAAAGGTCCGACTAGAAATGTATACAATACTCCCAGAGCAGCCTATTCAAAGTTTTATACAGTTTCTGACTCTTCTTGATGAAGGCAAGCATGTCTTTGTCACCTTCATCTCTTCCTCTACTCGCAATGCCATTCTCCGAGGAATGGGATTAAAGCTCCAAAATATTGTGTAGCAAACCAAAATTCAATCGCCATACACATGTTTGTCTATATCAGAGGCAGCTACCAGTAACCCCAAATGTGCCATGTTGAGTTGCTAATCCAATTATTTAATTCCACAGGTCAGAGAATGATGCTCCATTTTGGTCCATCGTGCCTCTACCAGCCTATGGGTAAAACTATCCAATCACCCAATTCTTTATGTTCCTCTTCATAGATTAAAGTTCCTGGAACATGAAATGCTGTTGGTGGCCTGGGACTCACCCTTGACTTTCCCAATGATTCGGTTTCCATGGCATTTTGGTCAATTGTCCGTAGCCTGACCCTACAGCAGTCTCATCAGGAAGCTTGGGCAGGATCACTGGCAGTTGTAGCAGGGTAAAAATCTAATAGTCTCAAAGTTCAAAGAAAATTTATTATCAAAGTACATATATGTCACCATACGCTACTTTGAGATTCATTTTTGTGCGCATTCACATTAGGTGCAAAGAAACACAATCATTAACGAAAAAATACATGCGAATAAAGGTGGACGAGCAACCAATGTGCAAAAGAAGACAAACTGTGCAAGTAGAAAAGAAAACAAATAATAATAATAAATAAATAAAAGTAATATTGAGAACATGAGCTGCGAAGCCTGAAAATGAGTCTATAGGTTGTGGAATCAGTTCAGTGTTGGGGTGAGTGAAGTTATCCACACTGGTTCAGTAGCCTGATGGCTGTAGGGTAATAACTGTTCCTGAGTCTGGTGGTGTGGGACCCGAGGCTCCTGTACCACCTTCCAGTGAGAAGAGAGAATGGCTCGGATGACGGGCGTCCTTGATGACGGATTCTGCTTTCTTGTGGCAGCGCTCCATGTAGAGGTGCTCAAACTCTTCCATCGTTGTACTTTACTGCTGGCAGTATTGGGCTAATTGTGTCAGTCGAATTTGCTTGCTTTGCCCCCCAGATCCTCACTGCAGTTACTGTTTCATGTATACGCTGGTTCCAATTGCTTCAACAAGCGGTGGAGTTCCACAGCACAGAAGCAGGCCCTTTGGCCTGACTGGTCCGTGCTGACCAAGATTCCCATTTTCCAGCATCTGTCATGACAGATTAAAGCCTATGATCTATTAGCCTTTTTGATGGCTTGTGTTTTCCACCCAATAGTTTCTGTTCTCTGATTCCAACATTTCTTTGCTTTTTCACGGTATTTAATTCTCTACCATTTATAAAATGCTTCAATTTATAGATTGTTTAAATTTTAATTTAATACGTTGAGAGATTTAAAATGATTCATTTTGCACAGTTAAACACATCGCATCGCATCAATTGCTTGCATTTATTTAGAATTTAGTTTTGTTTGCTGCGCTGTAGATTGTAATTGCTTCTTGTTTTGTTGCACTCAGATGTTTAACTCATTTCATTATTTCAGAAATAGTTTTCGATTCCAAGTCAAGGCAATCAGCAGTGGCTGTAATGTTCTCTGTGAGTTCAGCCTGATTCATTGTAGTAATGCACCATGCTGGGTCACAGGAAACCATAAGACATAGGAGCAGAATTAGGCCATTCAGCCCATCACGTCTGATCCAGCATTCCATCATGGCTGATTAATTATCCCTGTCAATCCCATTCTCCTGCTTTCTCCCCGTAACCTTTGATATCCTGACTAATCAAGAACCCATCAACTTCCACTTTAAATATACCCAATGACTTGGCCTCCACAGCCAATGAATTCCACAGGTTCACCCATCTCTGGTTAAAGAAAGTCCTCCTCATCTCTGTTCTAAAGGGATGTCTTTCTTTTCTTTACTTTATTGTCACCAAACAATTAATAGTAGAGCATACAATCATCACAGCGATATTTGGTTCTGCGCTTCGCGCTCCCTGGAGTACAAATCGATAGTAAATAGTAAAAATTTAAATTATAAATCATAAATAGAAAATAGAAAAGGGAAAGTAAGGTAGCGTAAAAAAAAAACCGAGAGGCAGGTCCGGATGTTTGGAGGGTACGGCCCAGATTCGGGTCAA
Organism: Mobula hypostoma; assembly: GCF_963921235.1. Classification (NCBI taxonomy): domain Eukaryota; kingdom Metazoa; phylum Chordata; class Chondrichthyes; order Myliobatiformes; family Myliobatidae; genus Mobula; species Mobula hypostoma. The sequence goes on along the minus strand of NC_086107.1, from coordinate 84,557,956 downwards.
GATCAGTTCAGCAGTCTTATCACAGTTGGAAAGAAGCTGTTCCCAAATCTAGCCGTACAAGTCTTCAAGCTCCTGAGCCTTCTCCCGGAGGGAAGAGGGACGAAAAGTGTGTTAGCTGGGTGGGTCGTGTCCTTGATTATCCTGGCAGCACTGCTCCGACAGCATGCGGTGTAAAGTGAGTCCAAGGACGGAAGATTGGTTTCTGTGATGTGCTGGGCTGTGTTCACGATCTTCTGCAGCTTCTTCCGGTCTTGGACAGGACAACTTCCATACCAGGTTGTGATGCACTCTAGAAGAATACAGTGCATCTATAAAAATTAGTGAGGGTTTTAGGGGACAGGCCAAATTTCTTCAGCTTTCTCAGGAAGTAAAGGCACTGGTGGGCCTTCTTGGCAGTGAACTCTGCTTGGTTGGACCAAGTCAGGTCATTTGTGATATTGACCCCGAGGAACTTAAAGCTTTTGACCTGTTCCACTTGCGCACCACCGATGTAAATAGGGTTGTGCGGTCCACCACTCCTTCTGAAGTCAACAACCAATTCCTTCGTCTTACTGACGTTGAGGGATAGGTTATTGTCTGCGCACCATGCCACCAGGTTCTCAATTTCCTCTCTGTACTCAAACTCATCATTACCCGAGATACGGCCTATGAGGCTATGTCCTCTGGTTCTAGACTCCTACAAAAGAGAATGCATCCTCTCCAAGTCTACTCTGTTGAGGCCTTTCAATATTCAATAGGTTTCAATGAGATTTCGTCCCCCCCCACCCCCTCCGTAATTCATCAATTCTCCTGTGAATACAAGCCCAGAGTCATCAGATACTCCTTATATGTTAACGCTTTCATTTCCAGGATCTGATGACTGAGACAACAGATGCTGGTACAAAGGCAGATTGCTGGAGGAACTCTGCAGGTCAGGCAGCATCTGCAGAGACAATTCCAGTTCTGATATGTCTCAATCTAAATGCCCAGTCATTCCTTTGTCTCCTCGGATGCTGCCTAATCTTCAGACCTTTCTCCAACGGTTTGTTGAGTACATAGCGTTAACGGATATCTTCTCTGGCAGCACACGGGATGCTGGAAATATTACAAAATACAGAAAAATGCTAGAGGAACTCAGCAAGCCAGGCAGCATCTATGGAGGGCAATAAATAGTTGCTGTTTCAGGCCTAGACAATAAACGGTCGACATTTGTTTGCTTCCAGCCTGATGATATGAACATTGGCATTGGTTTCTCTAACTTCTGATAACTTCTCCCCATCTCTCTCCTTCTCTCTTTTTTCCATTCCTCATTCTGGATCTTCTGTCACCCCTTCTCTTCTCCTCAACTGCCCATCACTTCCCTTTGGTTCCCCTCCTCCTCCCTTTTCTTCCTCGGCCATTCCCCTCTCCTATCAGATTCCTTCTTTTTCAGCCCTTTACTTTATCCACCTATCACCTCCCGCCGACTTACTTCATCCACCATCCCTCACCCTCCCACCTTCCCCCTCACCTGGTCTCACATGTTACCTATCACCTTGTACTCCTCCCCCTCCCCTCATCTTCTTATTCTGACTTCGGGCTCCCTTCCTGTCCAGTGAATGGAAATGAAGGGTCTCGGCCCAAAATGTGTTTATTCCGCTCCATAGGTGCAGCCTGACCTGTTGAGCTCCCCCAGTATATTGGGTGTGTTGTTCTTTCTTTGGAAGGTGAGAAAAGAGAATTCCTTAGGAATGAAAGAGGCCATTTGGCCCATTACTTCTATCCCAGCTCTTTGAATAAGCTTTTCAGCCAATCATTCTATTTTCCCTGTAGTTTGGCACATTTTAACCTTTCAGTTATTTAAAGAAGCCAGTTATGAAGTCTAATATTCAATCTGTTTCCACTAAGCAACAAGCAAATCATTTACTTACTGTGGAAATGAGACCTTACCTGGAATCAAATTTGGTTGCCAAAGACATTTCAGAGGTTGGAGACTGGTATTGGTTTATTATTGTTGCACGTACCAAGATACAGTGAAAAGCTTGCCTTGTATCGTCTTCTGCAGATGAAATTATTGCATGGTACACTGAGGCAGAACAAGATAAAACAATAACAATGCAGAATAGAGTGTAAAACTTACAAAGAAAGTGCAGTGCAGGTAAATGAGGTAGATGGTGAGGTCAAAGGTCCATCTTATTGTACAAGATATCCATTTAAAAGTCTGCTAACGGTGGGGTAGAAGCTGTCCTTGATCCTGGTGGTATGTGCTTTCTGGTGTAGTGCCCTGGTTCATATCTTTACTGTTAGATTCAACTTTATTGTCACTGTGCCGAATACAGATACAAAGCCAATGAAAGGCATTTAGCATCTGACCAGAGATGCAAAGAATAGTGTTATTTTCAAAATAACTGCGAATTTAAAAACTGCTAGAGCACACAAATATAAAAGTACTGAGACAGTACAATATGGGTACAATACTGCTTAACGCTGTGATGTGAGGTTCAGCAGGGTCACAGCCTCAGGGAAGAAGCTCTTCCTGTGCCTGCTGGTGCGGGAGCGGAGGCTCCTGTAGCGCCTACCGGATGGGAGGAGAGTAAAAAGTCCATGGTTAGGGTGAGATGCATCCCTGATAATGCTTTGTGCCCTGCCCAGTCAGCTTTTATGGTAGATGTTCTCAATAGTGGGCAATTGGGTGCTGATAATCCGCTGGGCAGCTTTCACCACACGCTGGAGTGCTGTGTGGTCCGATATGGGACAATTGCCATATCACACTGAGATGCAGTTGGTGAGTATGCTGTCAATGGTACAGCGGTAAAATTCCGTCAGTATCCTGGGACAGATACTGACGCGGTTATGCTGTATGTACTTCATTTAGCAGCTCTGTAAGAGCAGTCTGTTCTTGGCCTGTTTGGATTATTGTTGAAGATAAGGGATGATGTGGAATGTGTGCCATCCAATTAGTGGGAGGTTTCTCTTGGTGAGGGACAATAAGTTTGGGCTTAGGTTTTCGTTTGGGAGGAGATGAAGAGAGAAACCGCTGGGGAGAACTGCTTGTAGCATACAATCCGGTGGGAGACCCGTTTGTTCGAGATGGATTGCGAGTGACGTTCGGAGGGTGGAGTCCGCTTTCACGTTGACCGAGGGCCCAGCGCGTGAGTGACAGGGAAGTTCAAGTTGAGCTCCAATGTGTGCACATTTGACTGTTTAATTAGAATGGGTCCTTTTCTTTTTGTTATTCTTTACTAACCCTTTAGTTAAAAATCATAAATATAATTCCTTTAATCGCATGCAGTGTTCTTCTGTTATTTTCTGGCGTTAATTTGTAACAGGGCAGCACAAACAGGGGCTTAGGAGTGTGGGTTCACACCTCAATCTCACACGTTCGGCAGGGCCGGAGGTTGCCTTCCCTAGACCTACGCAGCCGAGAAAACCAGAGTGTTTCACTGGCGTTTAAATCTTGGCCCGATGGGAAAGGGGAGAGGAGAAAATGCCTGGCGTGGGTGGAGTCTTTATTTATGCTGGCTGTTCTGTTGGCGCAGTGAAAAGTGTAGACAGATTAATTTATGGGGGCAGGGCTGGTTTCTGTGATGTGCTGATCTGTGTCCAAAACTCGTTTCAGCTTCTTGTAATCATGTGCAGAGCAGTTGCCATACCAAGCTGTAATGCACTTAGATCGAATTCTTTCTCTGGTGCATCAATAAGAATGAGTAAAATTGGTAAAAATAAATGGGACATTGAAAATTCCTTTAGCCTCCTGTGGTGAGATTTCTTGGCTGAGACATCAATGTGGTTGGACCAGGATGGGCTATTGGTAATGTTCACTCGTAGGAGCTTGAAGCTCACTTGCCTGCCATCATTGATGTAGACAAGAGCAATTTCCCCCTTCCTGCATCAAAAACCAGCTCACTTTTTTGTTAACGTTAAGGAAAAGGTTGCTGATTCGGCTGGATTCAAGGATAACTGGGCTGCCTATGAAGAGATTTGGGCAGGTTGGACCTCTATTGATTGGAGTTTAGAACAATGAGCAGTGATTGTATTGAAACGTAGAAGATGCTGGGAGCCTTGACAGGGTAGATGAGGAGAGGATAAGTGGGTGCCTAGCATAATTGCTTCAGATGATCTCAGAGCAAAGTTCTTCGAGAATTGAAGTAAGAATGTGCTCAGATATCAGCCGATGAAAGAAATGTTGTCTCTTGGAATTTGGTGATGTTCTCCACCCGGAGCAAGGTGGAGGTGGAGTCATTCCAGAGTGACTCGGAATTTTAGTCTATGTGTAGTAGAGGTCGAATGGAGTACGTGTAACGGGTAGAGTGCGAGATGGAGGTGAAGTCATTGAATGGCCTTAAGGCTGAGAGAGATGGGATTTTGTTCTATGTGTAGTGGGCCAGTGGGGGCTAGGTATGGAACCATGGTTGGTGCTGACCTGGCACCAAAGTGGAACTGAGGCCAAGGTCAGATCAGCCATGTTCATGTTGTATAGCAACAGGCTTAAGAGGCCCAACGTCCTATTGGTCTTCCTATTTCTTATTCACTTATGTCGCTGGCCAAAAACACACACTGTACTGGTTCTTCAGAGAGTATGGAACTACTGTCTGAGGCACAGGACAACAGAATGACATCACTTCCAAGCACCACCGAACCAGAATAGATAGGGTGAATGTGCACAGACCTTTTTCCAAGTACTAGGAAGTCAAGAACTGGAGGGCATAGGTTTAATGTGACAGGGAAGAAATTTGATATGAACCTGAGCTGCAACTTTTTCATCCAGAGAGTGGTCAGTGTACACTCAGTAACCACTTTATTAGGTACACCTGCACACCCACAACACTCTCTACAGTTTACAGAACATGGCGCGAGAAACAAAAAACATCCAGGATAAGCAACAGTTCAGTGGGCAAAAATGAGAGAGGTCAAAGGAGAATGGCCAGACTGGTTCAAGGTGACAGGAACTCAAATAACCACACGTTACAACAGTGGTGTGCTGAAGAGCATCTCTGAATGCACAACACATTGAACTTTGAAGTGGATGGGCTACAGCAGCAAAAGACTACTCCGGATCCACTCTTGTACCTAACACATTTGCCACTGACTGTACAAAAAGGAAGAAGTGGTACTTTAATGGCACAAGAGTTTTGCTCAGAGATGATTGGACATAATGAACTGCCAGACGAGGTGCCAGAGGCAGGAGCCATAACCACATTTAAGAGGCACATGGATGGGTAGTTGAATGAGTAAAGGCACAGAAGGGGATGGATTTAATGCAGGTAAGTGGGATTAGTTTGGTGGTCAGCATAGTGATGGGCTGAAGGGCCTATGGTATGTCTATACTGTACAACTCTACCACTGGGTCAAAATTCTGGAATTTACTCCCCAGCAGCATAGTGTCTTTATCCAGTTTTTCTTTAATGAGTTCTAACAAAGACTGCTGGAACTAGAATATTAATTCTTCTTCTCTTTCCACTGTTGCTGAATGTTTTCAGTATCTTCAAATCAACTTGGGATGATCTTATTGTCCTGAGCACGGGTATGGTGAGGTACAGGGTACAGGGCAAACTTGCTTGCAATATCGTCATGGGAACACAGATTCCATGTGTAACGCGCTGTAAGTTTCACTGCTAATGTAATGGCTTCTTTGTAATGGTTACTGCTGAAGTAACGGTTTCTCTGTAGCAGCAATGTTTGGGTCATGGCTGGAGATAACTGGATGCATGTTAGCCAATAAGATATTGATACTGTGCCTTGTGATTCTGGAAGGATGCTTTTTCGTGGTCTTTTGTCGAGGAGAGATGAAGAGGGAAGAAGCGTGTGGAGAGAACTGGTAGACCACTGGAGGGAGTGGACTGGGATCTGAGGGCCCGAAGGTCGGCGACGTTCGGAGCAGATCGATGGTGGAAGAATGACTACTGAGTGAACTCCTACGTGACTTTGACTTGACTTTGGGCCCTTTTTTTTGTTTATTTTCATTACTAACCCTATATTCAGATTAAGATTCATAGAGTTCAATCATTTAATTGCATATGGTGTACTGTCTGATATTTTGCGTTGTGGGTTTGTAACTGGGGGTACATTACACAGCATCCACACAAACGTGAATATCCAGTTTGGCGGGGCCGAAGGCTGATTCCCCTAGACAAACACAAACTGGGCAAGCCTGAGGGTTACACATGCGTTATGTGTACTACTGTGCTTTACACCCTGGTTCAGAGAAACGTTGTCTCGTTTCTATATACATTGTATAATTATATATGCTATATACATGTATATAGTTAAATAACAATGAACTTGACATGACTTAATTGATCACGTGGGTGTAATTGGGCAGGGCAGTATCATTGGGCCAGAAGAGCTTGTTACCGTGCTGTATCTCTAAAGAAAATAAAAATTTTAAAAACACAATCAAGGACAAGTCCAAGGTATTTAAAGTGTTTTTTAAATATTTCATATTTCCAGTACTTTTGACTCTCTCTTTAATGCCTCTGTGTTTTGCTCCTCAAACACTCTGAACCAGACCTCCATTCGGTGCTGGAACGATGCAACCACTTGGCAAATCCACCTGGGCTGCGAGGGATCCATCCTTGTTGTTCATCTCAATTTATTCATGCACACTATAGCCACTGGCAGCCACGTTAGCGTAGCGGCTCATATGACAACTATCACAGCCCGGTGCTTCGGGATTTGAGGTTCGATCCCAGGGTCCGCTGTGAGGAGCCTCTGTACGTGCTCCATGCGGAATGCATGGGTTTCCCCGGGTGCTCTGGTTTCTCCCACAGTCCAAAGACATTCCAGGTAAGTTAATTGGTCATTGTAAAATTGTCCCGGGAATAGGTTAAAGTTAAATCGGCTTTGTTGGGGGTTGCTGGGCAGTGTGGCTCAAAAGGACGGAAAGGCGTATTCTATTTTGTATCCCTAGATGAATAAATAAGCCACCATTTGGAAAACATCTTGAAGAATAGAGGCATAGAGACTGGCAGCCCAGTGAAGTGTCACCCTGCACCAATGTCGATTAGCACAACTGTGTGAGTTTGATTTTATTCCTTAATAATCTGTGAAAATAATTAAAGAATCTGCTTGAAATTACCAACAAAAATGTAAAGTCAGCTGTGTCTTTATTTCACTTTACAGAAAAAGAGCGTTTTAATTTAAAATTCTAATTAATTTTCTCCCCTTGGTTTAGCATGAAATTAGTCTCAGCAACTGAATCGAATTCTTATAAATGAAGGCAAAGAAAATTCTGGTGGGTGATCAATTTGGTATGGAAATCTGTGATAAGAGTTTTACAACCTCCTGCTGTCAGCTGCGTAGAATCTAACTCCTCTGGGTTAGGGCTCTTGCACATCACCACTGCTGCGAGTAAGTGTTTTGCTGTGTCTCTGCGCACGCGGACTTGTGTACTGGACAGGAGACTTGACTTTGACCTTTTTTTAACTTTTAAGCGTTATTTTGAGATACTGCATGGTAACAGGTCCTTCTGGCCCAAAAAGCCTGCACCACCCAAATACACCCACCTGAGCAGTTAACCTACCAACCCATATGATTGTGGGAAGAAACCAGAGCACCAAAAGGCAACCCACGTGGTCATGGGGAAGATGCATAAACTCCTTTTGGACAGAGGCGAGGATCACCTTAAACTCCTTAAAGATCAGACAGCTCCCAGTCAGTTGCTCTTCTGAAATCTGTTTTAATATCGTTTTAAACCTGTTTCAATATGTGCTGAATCCAGGGCATTGATGTACAGTGAGAGGGTAGAGCTTCCCACGCTCCCTCTCATTCTCTCATGCACACTTACACACACACACACACACACACACAGACACCCTCACACACACACACACAGACACTCTCACACACATACACACACAACCACACACACACACACACACAACCACACTCACACACACACACAGACACCCTCACACACACACACACACACAGAGACACTCTCACACACACACAGACACTCTCACACACACACACAGACACTCTCACACACACACAGACACTCTCTCTCACACACACACACACACACAGACACTCTCACACACATACACACACAACCACACACACACACAGACACCCTCACACACACACAGACACTCTCACACACACACACACAGACACCCTCACACACACACAGACACTCTCACACACATACACACACAACCACACACACACAGACACTCTCACACACACACACACAGACACCCTCACACACACAGACACTCTCACACACACACACAGACACCCTCACACACACACACAGACACTCTCACACACACACAGACACTCTCACACACATACACACACAAACACACACACACACACACACACACACACAGACACTCTCACACACACACAGACACTCTCACACACATACACACACAACCACACACACACATAGACACCCTCACACACAGACACTCTCACACACACACACACACACACACACACACAGACACCCTCACACACACACAGACACTCTCTCACACACACACACAACCACACACACAGACACCCTCACACACACACAGACACTCTCACACACATACACACAAGCACAGAGATACTCGCACACTTACACACACACACACACACACAAACACAGAGATACTCACACACTTACACACACAACCACACACACACACAGACACTCTCACACACATACACACAAACACAGAGATACTCACACACTTACACACACACACACACACGCACCCACCTAGGCTCTCACACACACTTACACACATTTACACAGACAAATACAAATACACAGTACACCGAGTTAGAATAAAATATCAATTTAAAAGTAACCTAAGCATCAGCAAAGCTTAAAGTTCAAAGTAAATTTGTTATCAAAGAATATAGACAGTCAGTGGCCACTTCATCAGGTGCATCAGCTCATTAATGTAAATATCTAATCAGCCAGTCATGTGGCAGCAACTCAATACATAGAAGTTGTTGGGTGATAACTGTTCCTGAACCTCCTTTTGTGTGACCTAAGGCTTCTGAACCTACTGCCAAACGGCAACAGCGAGAGCAGAGCTCATCATCAGCAAAACCACATGTATCACAATTGCTCTTTAAGGGGAATTCAAATTCTTTGGCCAGGAACTAGACACAAAACATCCTGAGGATAAAAAGACACGCAAATACACACACACACACACACAAACACACACAAACACACCACACACCACACACCACACACACACACACACACACACACACACACAAACACACACACACACACACACACCACACACCACACACACAAACACACACACACACACACACAAACACACACACACACAAACACACACCACACACACAAACACACAAACACACACACACACACACACACACCACACACCACACACACAAACACACAAACACACACACACACACACCACACACCACACACACACACACAAACACACACACACACACACACACACACCACACACACACACACAAACACACACACACAAACACACACACACACACACAAACACACACAAACACACACACACACACACACACACACACACACACACACACAAACACACACACCACACACACACACACACAAAGAATTAAGGATCCTTCACCATCCCCTAACAATCCCTGAGAATTAGCTTCATCTGTGAACCCAACACACATTTTTTCCTTTCTGCTTATACTCCCACCTGAGCATCTGCGCTTCATGTCTCTGCCCTTCACTGGCTGAAAGATAGGTAACTATTAGGAATAAGGTACAGAAAACTAGCAGAATAATTGGGAATGGAAAGATTAAATTATTTAAATCATTAAGCAAGGTTCATATATTTACATTGATCACATTTGATAGATCCAGTACAAATCCCTGTTGGCTGTGCTGGCTAAGTATTGATGGCCTGTTCTCTGGAAGAATATTACTAATTTCATCCTGGTTTAAAACCTTCTTCAGCACTCTTATTTCAAGAAATATTTTATGCTGAGTGATCCCTATAATATTTTCCATCACATTAGCATAATAACAACTTGCATTTTCCAAAATATCTCTAATCGAATTGAGCTGAGACGGCATTTATTTCACTCTGTAACTTTTCCTTCTCAATCATTAGACGGCAATGAGTTAAGTCTGAAATATTAATAGAAAATTTCCAGCAACAGCAGAGGTATGGAGTTGGAGGCATAAATCTGAACTCTGGTTATAAACACAAGAGATTCTGCAGACGCTGGGAATCCAGAGCAACACACACAAAATGCTGGAGAAATTCAGCAGGTCAGGCAGTATCAATGGAATAAAAGAACAGAGATTTTGGGTTGAAACCCTTCATCAGGACAGTTTATTTATTTCCTGGCCTGCTGAATTTCTCCAGGAGTGTGTGTGTGTGTGTGTGTGTGTGTGTGTAAGTGAACGTGTGTGACAGAGTGTGTGTGTGAGAGTGTGTGTGTGCCTGCGTGTGAGTACGTGTACAATGATGCCCTTCCCCGGTCTGGCCTTCTCACCTCACAGTTGCCCTTTCATCCTCAGTGCCTTGCACCATAACATAGACATCCAGCTGCAAAAATTGGAACCCAAATCTAAAGTCCGCATTGACTGATTTACAACTTGTAAAGGTCATTCTCCAATTTCTCATACACTGAAGACTTTAATTTACAACATGAAGTATAAATCTCTTTCAAAAATAATTTCAGCTGGCATAATTACAAGCACTGCAAAACAATTGGCTGCAATTTGTCAAAGCAACTGCCTAAGGGCCTTGTCACCTGCAGTTTTAACTGCAAGCTCCAGGTTCCACACCTCACCAGGACTTCCAAGTATTGACTTAGAATTGTATGTCACTGGTTCACTTATTAGGTTCAGAGAGGAAACAGCCACCATTCCGCCCAATGGGAATATGCTGGCTTTAATGTTCCTCTGGCCTTCCTACCACACTCTCCCACTCCATAGAGGAGAAATTTCAATGGAGGTATTCAAGTTAACTGAGAGGGTTCGGTGTCTAGAATGTATTGCCAGAGGTTGAGAGGAGATCTGATAGAGGTTTATGAGATTATAAGAGGGATAGATAGACAGCCAATTTCTTTTTCCCGGGGTTGAAATGTCTAATACCAGAGGGCATGTACTTAAGGTGAGAGGGGGGTAAGAATTTGTGAGGTCCCAAGTGCTTTACAGTGAGGGAGTGGTAGGTGCCTGGGCTGAGGGGAGAGGGACTTTTAACAGATGTGTAGATAAGCACATGAGTGTGAGGAAAATCGAAGGATGTAGACATTGTGCAGGCAGAAGAGGTTGGTTTAGTAAGCCAGTTGATTACTAATTTAATTGGTTTTGAACAACATTGTGAACCAAAGGGCCTGTTCATGTGTTGTGTTTCTCTATGTTCAAAGTCCTAAGTACAATGGAGGTGTTTAGGAGACCTTTGGAAAGGCACATGAGTACATGAAGAATGGAGATATGGACCAAAGACTCTTGCAAGTTTCTACAGAGATACAGTGGAGAGCATTCTTACGTGCTGCATCACAGTCTTGTGTGGAGGCTCCATTGCCCAGGCTCGCAAGAGACTGTAAAGAGTTGTAAACTCAGCCAGCTCAATCACGTCCACAGCCCACCTCACCATCGAGGACAACTTCAAGAGAAGGTACCTCAAGGGGGGGCATCCATCACTAAGGACCTGCACCTTTTCTGTGCACTGTTTTGTGCACTTTATGCAGTCTTGGATAGGTCTGTAGTCTAATGTAGTTTTGTGTTGTTTTACGTAGTTCAGTGTAGTTTTTGTATTGTTCATGTAGCACCATGGTCCTGAAAAACGTTGTCTCGTTTTTACTGTGCACTGTACTAGCAGTTATGGTCGAAATGATAATAAAAAGTGACTTGGCTTGACTTGACTTTCAGGACATGCCCTCTTCTCATTTCTACCAATGCAGAAGCCTGAAGACCCACACGCAGTGATTGGGGAACAATTTCTTCCCCTCTCCCGGCAGATTTCTGAATGGTCCATGAGGCCATAAATACTACTTCATTATTCCCTTATTTTGGACTATTCATTTCTTTTTCTAATTCATAGATTTCTTTCTCTTTTTCATCTTGGTCTCTACAGCGGGTAGTTAAAACTGCCTAATGCATCACCAGCACCCGCCTACCTGCCACCAAACTGCAAACTGATAAGGGCATAGATCAAGTTGAAAGCCAGAGACTTTTCCCGGAACAGAAATAGTTAATACAAGGCACCCTAACTTTAAGATGATTGGAGCAAATTAACGAGGGACTCAGAGGTAAGTTTTTTTTTACACAGCGAGTGGTGGGTGCATGCCAGGGGTGGTGGTAGAGGCAGATAAATTTGGGGCACTTAAGAACTTCTTTAATATGCACATGGATGGCCATGTAGGAGGGAAGAGTTAGATTGATCCGAGAGTAAGTTAAAAGTTTGGCACAACACTGTGGGTCACAGGGTCTGTATTGTGCTGTAATGTTCTATGTTCTATGTAATCCCTCCAGAAAGTGACGTAATGTTCTGGGAGGATCTGGTCAATGCTTCAGATGAAACTGCAGACGCTGAACTATTTATTTATCTATTTACTGAGAGATATAGCACAGTAGCAGGCCCTTTCAGTCCAACTAGCTCGTGCCATCCGATCAACCTGCATCCCATATGCCTTTGGAAAGTGTGAGGAAACCAGAGCACCTGTAAGAAAAACACGCAGTCACCGGGAGAACGTACAAACTCCTCCTAGTCAGCGTCGGCAATTAAACCGGGGCAGCTGGCACTGTAATACATGGAGGACAACAAGCTCGCCCGCCTGAAGCCCACGATGACGACTGGCTCCAGCCTGGACCGCGACCAGTCGGACCTCGACTTCTCAGGCCTTCGGCAGGCTGGAGACACATCCGCCTCTGATTCTGACCCCAAATGGAACTACCGCCTCCCGGACATGGGCACCAGCCCCCCGCGGGCCATGGACTCATTTGCTTCCGACTCCGACCTCAGTTCTGAGGCCCTGCAGGCTACAGGCTCCGCCACCCCCAGCTCCGGGTACAGCTCAGACCAAGATCCCGACACTCTCCAAACCGGAACCGCTCCTACTGCCACTGGGTCCCACTGCCCACCTTATTCCCCCACTACCCTCTTTCCACCCAGCGACTCCCAAACTTCCCTCTACCCCTCATCGCCCCTCCATTCCTCTGATTCCTCATCCTTCCCTAACCCTGCTCTCCCTGAATATCCCAACCCCCCTCTCCCTCCTGATACCTCCCACTCTTCACCATCCTCCGACCCCAGCCCCAACCCTTGCCGTGTCTTCACCATTCCCTCTGACCTTCCCCTCTCTGAGGCAGAACGTTCTGTCCTTAGCAAGGGCCTCACTTTTGTCCCCCTCCGTCCACACCTCAGTGAGTTCCGTGCCCGCCATGACTCTGAACTCTTCTTCTGTCCCCTACATCTCCGAGCCTACTTCTTTGGCAAGGATTCCCCTCCCGCTACAGATGACCCCTTCTATCTTCAACCCTCCTCCTCCTCCTGGACACCCTGCCCGGGCCTTCTACCTGCACTCGATCTCTTCATCTCCAGCTGTCGCCAAGACATCAACCGTCTCAACTTCACCACTCCTCTCTCCTGTTCCAACCTCACTCCCTCTGAACTCACTGCCCTCCACTCTCTCCACACTAATCCCAACCCCACCATCAAACCCGCTGACAAAGGTGGGGCTGTAGTAGTCTGGTGGACAGACCTCTACCTCACTGAGGCAAAACGGCAGCTCTCTGACCTCCTCTTACTTACCCCTGGAACAGGACCCCACCAAAAAACATCAAATCATTGTCTCCCGCACCATCACCGCCTTTATCAACTCCAGAGACCTTCCATCCTCAGCCACTAAACTCATTATTCCCACACCCCGTACCACTCAGTTTTACCTCCTCCCAAAGATACACAAGCCTAACTGTCCCGGTAGACCCATAGTTTCTGCCTGCTCCTGTCCCACCGAACTTGTATCTGCCTACCTGGACTCCATTTTGTCACCTATAGTTCAGTCCCTCCCCACCTACATCCGGGATACATCCCATGCCCTCCACCTCTTCAATAACTTCCAATTCCCCGGTCCCAACCGCTACATTTTTATTATGGGTGTCCAATCCTTATACACATCCATTCCCCATCAAGAAGGCCTCAAAGCCCTCAGCTACTTCCTGGATAATAGACCTCACCAGTTCCCCACCACCACTATCCTCCTCCAGTTGGCGGAACTGGTTCTCACACTTAATAACTTTTCTCTTGGCTCTTCCCACTTTCTTCAGACTAAGGGTGTAGCTATGGGAACTCGCATGGGATCCAGTTACGCCTGCCTCTTCATTGGTTATGTGGAACAGTCTGTGCTCCAAACCTCTTCTGGTACTGCTCCCCAACTTTTCCTTCGCTACATTGATGACTACATTGGTGCTGCTTCCTGCACCCATGCTGAGCTCGTCAATTTCATCGACTTTGCTTCCAACTTCCACCCAGCCCTCAAATTCACTTGGTCCATCTTGGACACATCTCTCCCCTTTCTCAATCTCTCGGTCTCCATCTCTGGAGACAGGCTGTCCACTGACATCTTCTACAAACCCACTGACTCTCATAACTACCTCGACTATACCTCCTCCCACCCCGCCACATGCAAAAATGCTATTCCCTATTCCCAGTTCCTCCGTCTCCGCCGCATCTGCTCCGAGGATGAGGCTTTCCGTTCCAGGACATCTCAAATGTCCTCTTTCTTTCAGGGTCTTGGTTTCCCTTCTACCATCATCAATGCTGCCCTCACCCGCATCTCCTCCATTTCCTGCACTTCGGCCCTCACCCCATCCTCACGTAACCACAACAGGGACAGAGATCCCCTTGTCCTTACCTACCACCCCACCAGCCTCCGGATCCAGCACATTATCCTCTGCAACTTCCGCCACCTTCAACAGGACCCCACCACTAAGCACATCTTTCCCTCTCCACCCCCTTCTGCTTTCCACAGGGATCGGTCCCTCCGCGACTCCCTTATCCGCACATCCATCCCCACTGATCTCCCACCCGGCACTTATCCCCGTAAGCGTAAGTGCTACACCTGTCCCTACACCTCCTCTCTTGCCACCATTCAGGGCCCCAAACAGTCCTTCCAGGTGAGGCAACACTTCACTTGTGAGTCTGTTGGGGTCATCTATTGCATCCGGTGCTCCCGGTGCGGCCTCCTCTACATCAGTGAAACCCGACGCAGATTGGGGGACCGCTTCGTCGAGCACCTCTGCTCCGTCCACCACAACAGACAGGATCTCCCGGTAGCCACCCACTTCAACTCTGCTTCCCATTCCCATTCAGATATGTCCATACATAGCCTCCTCTACTGCCATGATGAGGCTAAACTCAGGTTGGAGGAGCAACACCTCATATACAGTCTAGGTAGTCTCCAGCCCCTTGGTATGAACATAGAATTCTCCAACTTCCGGTAATTCCCTCCCCCTCCCTTCCTCTATCCCTATTTCACTCTACCCCCTCCCCCAGCTCCCTCATGGTTCCGCCTCCTTCTTCTACTACCCATTGTTTTCAGGGCTATGATGTCAATGCTTCCCGTCCCCCACCCCTTTGTCTTTCAAATTACTGGTCTTTCAACTGAAGCTACATGCATTCTTCAAATCCTTCCCCATTTTTCATTCTTCAGTTCTGATGAAGGGTTCCAGCCCGAAATGTCGACTCATTTTCTAACTGATGCTGCCGACCTGCTGAGTTCATCCAGCGTACTAAAAGTGTTGCTGTAATACGGTTACACTGTAATGTGGTTACACTGTAATAATGTTACACTGTAATGCGGTTACACTGCAATACTGTTACACTAGCTACTGCGCTACCATGTGTCATGTGTTATGTACACACAACCCTGGGGAAAGTACCGGTTATATGCATGCAACACTGTAGAAGTATCAGCAGCAACAGAACACACCTGGAGTCTGATTTTGATGTTAAAATCCACTATCTTTATTAGTAACTACTAAATATAGTAACTTAACCAGGTGATCAAAAGTTAGCAGTGTTACCCATATATAGGTGTATAGATAAAGTTCCCAAATTTATTCAAGCTCAGGTGGCAGGAGTTACAGTCTTACGATGGTATGTAAGAAAGTTCAGTTCAATCCTCAGGTTAATTAAGCCGAGATATTTGTAACCTAAAGGCAACCGTTCTGAGAAGGCAATTATGTCGTTATTCCACAGGTTCCACGACAGCAATACAAAATAGCAATAGCAGTAGGTTTTATCTCTGAAGTTGTTCCACTCCACACACGAAGTATCACCAACAGTAGCTTATCACAAAGGGGACCATCTTCAAGGGAACCACCACCCAGGCAAGGGTAGACACACCGGTAGATTCCACAGTTACCCCAAACACACAACGTGATAGCCACTTATCCCGTTCCACAACATACGAAATAACTCCAACAGTGATTTGCCACAGGGGTGCCTTTCTTCAGTGAACTACCACACTCAGACAAAGGTACGCACACACGTGGTATTCACAAAGGTTTTCCCTTCACCAGAGAACCCACTCCTGTGGATTAACTATGTGACAATCACACTTTCGTATTTGAATTGAATCAAACTCACCCTTAAGGGCTACATAGAAGAGAGTCCAAACAGTGATCTCTTTATCACTAAGTTTCTTCTGTTTCAAACCTTTCTCTCCCTCCTCTTTCTCTGCAAACTACTTCCAGTTGCAGTACTTTGTGAGAGTCATTTATCAATACTCTGGATCGATCTCAACTCACCCCTTTTGGGTTACTGAAAGTTTAAACCAGCAACCCCACTCATTGGGGTTTTTTGTTGATTGAAACCGTCTTGACTCTGAGCACATGCCTCTCCATGTGTGTCTGTGAGAGGATCATCTGACCTTGCTTATTCAAATCAAGCCGCGAGAAACCATAAACATTCATTATCCATCAAACAACTCCACCTCTCTCACCATAGTAACTAAGCAATATTGTAGTCAGTAGAAATCCAATGTTTATCCAGTTATGTTATATGGCTCAGAATGTTGGACAATATCTAGTAACATGAGGAAATGAATTGAAGCAGCAGAGATGTGGTTTTTGAGGAGGATGCAAAGGATATCATGGATGAAAAGAATATCTAACGAGGATGTCATGAACAAAGCAAACACAAAACGAGAAATTATGTATGAGATCATGAAAAGGCAACGTAACTTCATTGGACATGTGACTAGGAGAGAGGAGTTAGAATGCACGGTAAATATGGGAAAGATTGAAGGGAAGAAAGCAAGATGAAGGCAGAGACAAATGATGATGGAGACAGCAGCCAGAGAACTGGAAATGAATACCAATGAATTGATCCACTTGACCTGAAACAGGAGTGTGTGGGCCATGGCAGTCAAAGCTCAAATTGGGCATGGCACCTGATGATGATGAGAAATCCAAGAGCGTGCAAAAGTCAGTCTCATTCTCTCGGCATTTTAAAGTGACAGTCCACAGAAAAGATGAATCCTAGGGGTATATCACACATGAAACGTAGAAGAGGCTTGACCCAAATGCAGAGCAGCAGAGACCATTTAGCAGTGGGCGATAACTTTAATAATGAACTGCAAAGTAACAACAAGCCACAAGGAGCCACAAAACAAGGGAGAATGGATACCAAACACGACAAGGCCAGATAGGAGCAAGTGGAGAAGGCTAGCTGATTTGTGTGAGTGAACAAGGGTTCACGTTGAGAACTGGGTTTAAATAGGCTGCAGGTGACGAGTTGAAAATGAGTGGTGATAACTCCTGCTAGTTGGGTGGAGACTGGGAGGTGCCTGCCTGTTCAGGCTTGGCATGGTGCCATCCTAGATCACCCCAGCAATAAACAATCTGCTGGGCTTTAAGTGAGATTTATGT
The DNA here is from genome assembly GCF_963921235.1 of Mobula hypostoma. Taxonomy (NCBI): domain Eukaryota; kingdom Metazoa; phylum Chordata; class Chondrichthyes; order Myliobatiformes; family Myliobatidae; genus Mobula; species Mobula hypostoma. Next base: position 84,540,123 of record NC_086107.1, on the reverse strand, counting down.
GTTAATTTTGTTTTTACACAGCATGCAGTAGGCACCCGGAATACCCTGCCGAGGAAAGGGTGAAAGCAACACATACAGTATGATATCAATGTCGGTTTTAATTTTAATCATTGGGATGAGAAGGTCAGTGAACACCCAAGTCTACTGAAGTTCCATCAGAAAGTTACCAGGTAAAATAGGATAGTACAGAAGCTAATTGTTATTGTAATTGGTTTATTTTTGTTACATGTATGGTGTGTCCAGGGAGAGTAGCATCTCTGGTGAAAAGACTTGTCGCATCCCTTTCAGGACAGCTCGCTCACTCACCTTTGGTCCTCACTGGACACTTAGCTCTCATCTGTGGCTTCAAGAAACTGTTTTCATGCAACGGCAGCCACACCCTGGTATACTTCTTCGACAGGTGGGTTAAACCAGATGGGGGTTAAACCTGATATGCCGCGAATGCCAGTGAGGTAGGGATATGCCGATCCTAGCATACAAAATCAGTTCTAGTGGACTGGGCAGATGAGATCACCAGTACTGAATTCTTGATCCAACAGCCAGGACTTCAATACTGCAACACTCTGTGGAGAGAGTGAAGGGTATGATAAGGCACAGATGTCATGGTCATCTACCGCAACCAAGGAGGTCTCCAGTTGTGATGATCACTCTTATCAACCTAATGGGGCTTCTGAGGTCAAAAGTATGGAACTTCCCCAGTGCAATGGCTTTTCCTCTTTAATAGTTTTTCCACGCAGGTTCCTATCCTGATCATTAAAATTGATGGATAACCAACAAGTTACATGTCCCGAGTAGAGTGGGAAACTTTGTTTTCTATGCCTTCCATGTAGGTCATTTTGCAACACTGGTGCAAGGGAAAGGCAATAACACAATGCAGAATAAAGAATTACAGAGAAAGTAAACTGTAGGTAAACAATAAGGTGCAAGGCCATGACAAGGTAGATTGTGAGGTCAAGAGCACATCTTATCATACTAGGGAACCATTCAATAGTCTCAAGACAAAGCAACGATCTTTGAGCCTGGTGGTACGTGGCTTCAGACTTTTACATCTAATGCTGAAAGGGAGAAAGGAGAAGAAAGAAGGGCTGGTAGGGTATTTGAAGGTGCTGCCTGCTTTGCTGAGGCAACGAGAAGTGTAGACAGAGCACATGGATGAATCTGACCTCTGGTAGGAATACCAATGTTTGGTTCAGACATCCAGTTGACTTGTCAGCTTTGCCTCAACAACTCGAAGTGTGCGAAGAACATAAATGGTGAGGGAGCCACAGCTTTTATCTTTGAAACGGAGAAAGATCGTGCCTCTTATAGACCAATTTCTTTACTAAATGTGGATTCTAAAATTCTTTCTAAAATTTTGGCTAATAGGATCGAGAATATTTTACCTAAAGTTATCTCTAACGATCAAACTGGATTTATTAAAAATAGATATTCAGACTTTAATATTTGGAGACTATTGAACATTATTTATTCCTCTCCATCCAGAAACCCTGAATGTGTCGTTTCCCTTGACGCAGAGAAAGTCTTTGATAAAGTGGAGTGATTTTATTTATTTGAAATTTTAGTAAGATTTAATTTTGGTCCGGGTTTTGTTACCTGGATCAAATTGATCTATCAAGCTCCTATGGCTGCTGTTATAACTAACAATCAAAAATCTCCCTATTTTAGACTATACAAAGATACCTGGCAGGGCTGTCCTCTTAGTCCTTTGTTATTTAACTTGGTCCTAGAACCTCTTGTTATTGCTCTTCCAATAGTATTCAGGGTATTAGGAGAGGGGATAAAATGCATAAGGTTTCGTTGTATGCAGATGACTTGTTAGTCTACATTTCAGATCCTAAGAAATTTATTGCTTCTATGTTAAATTCTCTGAATTTAGTAGTTTTTCTGGATGTAAGTTAAATTTATACAAAAGTGTGTTATTTCCCATTAATAATCATTTGGATCAGTATGAGCAATTACCTTTTAGTATTGCTAAAAATCAAATTACTTTTCTTGGTATTAAAGTTACTAAGAATTTAAAGATCTGTATTAATATAATTTTCTCCCATTAATTGATTATACCCAACAAATACTTTCTAAATGGTCTCCTATGACGCTATCATTAATTGAATTAATGCTATTAAAATGATAGTTCTACTGAAATTCTTATGTATATTTCAAGCAGTTCCTTCATTTGTTCCTAAATAGTTTTTTGACAGAATAGACTCTAAAATTTTATCCTATATTTGGAACAATAAACATCCTAGATTGAGTAAACCTTTATTGTAGAAATTAAAAAAGGATGGTGGTATGGCCTTGCCAAATCTTAGACTGTACTACTGGGCAATTAATAATTGATATACGACCTGTTGGATTCATTATTCAGACATATATGACTGTCCTTTACGGGTGGATTTGGAGAAAAACTCGGTGAAGGGGTATTCCTTGACCTCTTTACTGGGAGCTCCTCTTCCTTTTCTGCACTCTAAGATTGGTAGACAAGACCTTAATCCTATTATTAAACATATATTAAGAATTTGGTTTCAGTTTCACAGAGTTTTTGAATTAAATAATTTTGTCCTTTCTAGTGAAATATATTGTAACTATTATTAAACTGTCAATTTTAGATCAGGCTTTTTTAATTTGGAAAACCAAAGGAATAATAACTTTTTCGGATTTGCTTATAGGGAATTGTTTAATGTCTTTTACTCAGCTAGTAGATAAATTTGATTTATCCAATGTACATTTTTATAGATATTTACAAATTAGGAATTTTTTATGTACTTTGCTTCCAAATTATCCCTCCGCTTATCCATCTAATATAATAGATACCCTCTTCCAGATTAAACCACTCCAAAAAGGATTAATAGTTACAACTTATAAATGGCTATTGAATTTACGAATATCTAACATTAAAATTAAAGATGCTTGGGAATCAGAATTTCAAGAATTACTTTCAGATAATCAATGGAGTAAAATTTTTCATCTGGTAAATACTTCATCCATTTGTGCCTATCATTCCTTGATACAGTTCAGGGTAGTGCATTGGCATATATGTCAAAGGATAAACTAGCCCGTACTTTTCCCAATATTAATCCTATTTGTGATAGATGTACTACTCAAGTGCCCACTTCAACTTATATGTTTTGGTCTTGCATAAACTTGGAGAACTCTTGGAAAGATGTTTTTAAAACCTTATCTAAAGTGCTGGATCTGGATTTACAACCAAACTTATTTACAGCTATTTTTGGGATTATTCCATCAGAAGCAGGATATACTCCTGCTTCCGCTCAGCGGATGATAGCCTTTTCAACATTATTGGCTAGGAAAGCCATTTTACTTAAATGGAAGGACCCTAACCCTCCTACCACCTTTTATTGGCTTTCCTCTATCATATCCTGTTGAAGTCTAGAGAAAATAAGAAGTCGGACACCGGATACATCCTTTAAATTTGAAGAAATCTGGAGAACTTTTATTCAATATTTTCATATGATATGATTTTTGTACTGATTCTCTTCCAGCTATTTTTTCAGATCCTTGGATTTGATCAGAGAGTCTCCCTTTTCTTGGTTTTTCTCTCAGGATGGACTGCCCAGTCCTTTTTTTTTCCTTCTGTTTAGAATAGTGTTTTTTTTTCTTTTTTTATATAAAAAATTTCTAATAGTCCTTCCTTTCTTGATAAATTGATAAGAGGAGAATGAATTGCATTCTTTTTTTCTGTATTATACATTCTATATCAAATTTGTACTTTGTAGACCAACATTTTGTGTGATTCTGATATTGTTTAAAATTTTACCTTCTGTATGTACTGTTATTGACATATATACCAGCGATATTCTCCTCCTGTTTGTATACACACCTTTTTAAAAATCAATAAAAGGACTGGAAAAAGAAAGAAAGAAAGAGAAAGATGAGAGGTGACCAGATTATGAGAGACATAGATAGAGTGGATGGCCAATGCCTTTTTCTCAGGGTGACAATGATTAATACCTGAGGATATCCTTTTAAGATGAGTGGAAGAAAGATTAGGTGAGGAGTCAGAAGCAGGTATTCGTTTGCACACAGAGAATATTAATGCTTAAAATGCGCTGGCAGGAGTGGTAAATGAGGTTGAAATATTAGGAACATTTAAAAGACTCTAACATAGGCACATGTTAAAAGAAAACTAGAAGGTTATGGGATGTGTAGGAGGGAAGGGTTAGTTGAGATGGATTAGGTTTATAGAGGTTAACACCGCATCATTAGCCGAAGGACCGGTAAACATAGAAACATAGAAAACCCACAGCACAACAGAGGCCCTTCAGCCCACAATGCTGTGCCGAACATGTCCTTACCTTAGAAATTACTGAAGGTTACCCATAGCCCTCTATTTTTCTAAGCTCCATGTACCCATCCAGCAGTCTCTTAAAAGACTCCATTGTATCTGCTTCCACCACCGTCACCGGCAACCCATTCCACGCACTCACCACTGTCTGCATAAAAAAACTTACCCCTGACATCTACTCTGTACCTACTTCCAAGCACCTTAAAACTGTGCCCTCTCGTGCTAGCCATTCCTGCCCTGGGCACTTTTCTGTTCTGTTCTATGTTCACTATTGAACATAGAGGGTAATTGGCAGCGTAGGAGTGAGCATCTGGTTGATCTTGGAGTAGGTTACAAAGTTGGCACAACATTGTGGGCCAAAGGGTCTTTACTGTGCTGTTCTGCTCCACACTCAGTGACACTTTATTAGGTACACCTGTACACCTGCTCAGTAATGCAAGTATCTAATCAACCAATCATGCTTCAGTAACTCAATGCATAAAAGCATGCAGACATGGTCAAGAGGTTCAGCTGTTGTTCAGCCCAAACATCAGAATGGGGAAGAAATGTGATCTAAGTGACTTTGGAATGATTGTTGGTGCCTGATGGGGTGGTTTGAGTACCTCAGAAACTCCTGATCTCCTAGGATTTTCACACACAACAGTCTCTAGAGTTTACAAGAAAGGGGCCAGAAATAAGAAAAAATATCCAGTGAGCGGCAGTTTAGTGGGTGAAAATGCCTTGTTAATGAGAGAGGGCAGAGGAGAATGGCAATACAGGGTCAAACTGACAGGAAGGCATCTGTAACTCAAATAACCACACATTACAACAGTGATATGCAGAAGAGCATATATGAACATATAAAACATTGAACTTTGAAGCAGATAGGCTACAGCAGCAGAAGACTATGACCATACTCTCAGTGGCCACTTAATTACATACAGGAGGCTTGGAATAACCTTCTTGTGAGGCTTTGGGATAGAGTTGTTCTTGTGGTTGCTGCCTTTCCCGAACGGAGGCCCAACTTTGCTGTAGAGGGCTGAGGGCAATAGTTCCTAGTTACATAAACCCTCAGTCAAAGGATAGACGTAATATTTTTAGCTAAATAGGGCTCTCTAATCTGCACACATGGAATAGATTCACAGTTTTTATTTAGTATTTATTTATTGATTTAGAGATGCAGCATGGTAATAGGTCCTTCCGGCCTAACGAGTTAGTGCTGCCCAATTACACCTAAATGGCCAATTAACGTAATAACTCATACATCTTTGGAATGTTGGAGGAAACCAGAGCACTGGGGAGAAACCCAACCAGACACAGGGAGCACGTACAGACCGTGCCAGGAATTGAACCAGGGTCACAGATGCTGTAATAGGGTTACGTGAACCACTACACCTATTGGTCTACATCAGCCTTTCTCTACCTTTTTTCCCTGGAGGAACCCTTGAGATAATTTTCAAGTCTCAGGGAGGACCTACGTAAAAATTATTATATCTAGAGCTCGCAGTACATTAGTGTGATCGGTAAGTTGTAGATGTAATAATCCAAAAATAATTATCAATGCTCTTTTAAGTAGAGTATGAATTTTAGCCAACTTTTCTTTGAAAAAAAAACAGTTAAGCTTAGCTTACTTTTCTTGAAATTAATCTCTTTCTTTCCCGTTCATAAATTTTTAAAGCTCATAAGGCAAACTTAATAAATTTCTCAATTCTGAGTTGAACTTAAGATAAGCACAGAAGGATTTCATCTTCATCTGAAATGAGACGTTTTCTATCCTTGTTCTTGATGCTTGTTAAACAAGAAAAAGCTTGCTCACACATATAAGAAGTTGAAAACTGAAGCAAAATGTTTGCTGCTTCCCTGTGAATGGCTGGATTCTCCTCTTTCACAGAAATCCTGAACTTATCCAGGGGCAGGTCAGTATATCTCATCTTGAGTGCAAGATCAGAGTGCAGCTCACAAAGTTTTTCCTCTTCTCTCAAAGTCAAGTTCTCAGGCTGAGCAGAAGATTCAGAGAAAGGGCCCCTCACCCAGTCATACACTTGTGTTGAATGTGAGGAAAAATACTGTTCAATTTTGCTCTGCAGTTCTTCCAGGTGGTTTCAATAATACTTGAGACTTTCTGATATCCTTCTTCACTCTCAAGTCCAGGCAGCGGTGGAAACATTTCAAGATTTCCTTTTGTAGCATGATTTTTCCAAAGATTCAGTTTTATTTTAAATCCAAGAATAATGTCACTTGAAATCAAAGCATTTTCTGCAGGGCCATGCAGAGACTTGTTCAACTGGCTCATATGATGAAAACTATCTGCTAAGTAGGCCAGTTTCTGCAGCCATTCTTCATCTTCAAAGCACATCAAAATCTGGACTACTATTTTCTTGGAAGTACTCCTGCAATTCACCTTTCAGCTCCAATACCCTGTTGAGAACTCTTCCCCTGCTAAGCCACCGGATTTCTGAATGTAGCAGGAGATTCGTGTGCTCTTTGTCCAGGTTTCACAGGTTTTTAAACACTCTCGAGTCAACTGGTCTTAAAGTTACTTAATAACTTGCTTCTTGAGTCTTTTTACTGACTGTGACTTCATTTTCAAAAGCTTTAATCTGATTGTTTTGAGATTCCAATGGTACTTTAAAATAATCAGAGCTTTTACGTGTCATATGGCTGTGATTTGTAGTTAAGTATCATTTCAATGTTGCTGGAGCCATTGCTGCATTTGCAGGTTGTTTGCCACAGACTAGGCACAATGGAATAGGACAAATTGAATCACCAGTCCATGTGAAACCCATTGATAGGTAGTTTTCATTCGAAAGACAAACTTCTTTTGTGTCCATTGTTACACTAGTGCAGTGAAATGACTCAGAAGATTGCAATTCTTCATCATTAATCTTATCAGAATTGTTTGTATGCCTAGGCCTAGAATTCTCCTCCTCCATTTCACACCTCCTCTTCAAAAATCGCCACACTGGTCCATCTTTAGAGTGAAAATTTCCTTCCAATTTTCTAGTGGTTTGTAAGTCAGTCGGCGGCAAGCAAGGAGCAATTGGGCGAAGCAATTCGAGAGGGAGAGGCTGACATCACAGCCAAGTTGAGCAAGTCAATTCAATGCTTGGAAAACACACTTTATGCTCCTCATCAGCCTACTGTCCTCCCCTTCGTGCAATACAGTACTCACCAATTATCAGCCTACCGTCCTCCCCTCCGTGGAATGCAGCACCCACCATTAATCAGCCTACTGTCCTCCCCTCATGCACTCACCAATGATCAATGGCCTCCCCTATCTTGCATCAAAAACTGAGAGTAAACACGGTCTTACCGGGCACTGCCATAGGGGCTAAGAGATCTCTAACGAGATTGCTAATGGGGCTGCTTGGTCACTGCCCACCACTGTGAGCACTACCGTCGCGCATTGTGTGAAATTCAATAAATGGTGTTTATTTTCTTTAAATAACAATCTCTCACAGACCCCTAGGGACCTCTCATGGAGTCCCAGTTGGAAACTCTGGTCTACATGATCAGTTGGAGTGAGATCTAGACTGTGGGCATACACTCAGTGGCCACCTGTACATCTGCTCATTAATGCAACTAGTTAATCAGCCAATTATGTAGCAACAACTCAATGCATAAAAGTATGCAAACATGATCAAGAGGTTCAGTTGCTGTTCAGACCAAACATCAGAATGGGGAAGAAATGTGATCAAATGACTTTGACAATAAAATGATTGTTGGTGCCAGGTGGGGTGGTTTGAGTATTTCAGAGATTGCTGATCTCCTGGGATTTTGACACGCAACAGTTTACAGAGAATGGTGTGAAAAACAAAAAAAACAGTGAAAGGCAGTTCTGTGGGTAAGAATGCCTTGTTAACGTGAGAGATCAGAGGAGAATGGCCAGACTGGTTTAAACTGACAGGAAGGTGACGATAACTTAAATAACCACACTTAGCAACAGTGGTGTGCAGAAGAGCATCTCTGAACACATAACAAGTCAAACCTAGACGAGGATGGGCTACAGCAGCAGGAGATCAGGAACATTCACTCAGTGGCCACTTTATTAGGTATAGAATGCATCTAATAAAGTGGCCACTGAGTGTATAATAACTTGTTGAATAGGCTTTTCACCTCATCCACAGAGTGACAGAAGTACAGTGAATAGATGAGTGAGCCTTGATAATTTGTGTAAATGGGCCGAGGTATAATCTCCGGTTAGCTGGACAATGACAAATGATATGCGGGAGAGAAAGGGGGGAGCAGTGAACAGTGAACACAGAACTCTAAATCGCCACTTGTCCCCTGTCTCTGACCTGTCAACCCATGGCTCGCGTATTGAACGGCAGCATGTCAAACCAGCTGAACTTAGCCGTTACTTAGAATGCTTTTACAGTGAGAGTGCCTGCTGATCAATTTGGGAATCTTAAGTATGGTCGGAGGAGAGAGGGAAAAAAAGCTTTTTTTCAATTTTTAAATGCTGACGTCCAGAACTGCTGAGAGAATTGATACACTTATGTATTTATTTATGGGGATACACTGCGGAATAGGCCTTTCTAGCCCTTTGAGGCGTGCCACCACTAGCTCCTGATTTAACCCTAGCCTAATCGTAGCACAATTTACAATGACCATTTAACTTACTAACTTGTTCGACTCGGGATTGTGGGAGGAGCTGGGGTAAAATGGTAGAAAACCAATGCATTTCAAGAGTAGGGTGTACAGAGGATGCTGGGACTGAACTCTGAACTCTGATGCCCTGAGCTGTAATAATATTGCTACCAGGGTGCCCTCTATCCTCATTCAGCTCCCTGCCCTCCTTCTTCCTCCTTCCTAACACCCTTCCTCTTTCCTTCGCACTTCCTCTCTCTACCTTTATTGCTCAGTATGTACAGTGTTTTTCATTTTATTTAGCAAAACAGCACAGAACAGTCCCTTCCAACCTAACGCACCGGGCCAGCCATCAACCCAGCTATTTGATGTTGTTGTTGTTGTTGTTGTTGAGTGCCGAAATCAATTCATGGCAACCCTGTGGATAGCGTAGTTGTCCGCAGGGTTTTTATGGTGAGATACGGAACTAGACTGTCAGGGTTTTCTTCCACGCAGTCACTGTCTGCTGCTCAAGATGGATTCGGCCGGATTCGAACTCAGGACCATCCGCCTTCATGTCCAGTACTGATGCCACTACACCACTGACCAGCCCGATTTATAGATATAGCGTAGATTCGGCCCTTCTGGCCCTTTGAGCCGCAAAGGATAGTTTACAAAGACCTATTCGCCTACTAACCAGTACGCCTTGGAATGTGAGAGGCAACTGGAAACCCACATGGTCTCAGGGAGAACATATAAACTCCTTACAGATGGCACTGGAATTGAGCTCTGAACTCCAACACCCAGAGTTGTTATAGCATCATTTAACCGCTACGCCGCAGTGGCGTAGCACAACTTTGTCTCTGGACAAGATCGGGCTGGGACAACACAGTGGTCCTAGTGCGACACAAGAGATTCAGCAGATGCTGGAAATCCAGAGCCACACAAACAAAATGCTGGAGGAACTCAGCAGGTTAGGCAGCATCAATGGAAAAGAATCGTCAGCCGATATTTCGGGCCGAGACCCTTCATCAGGACTTGACTTCAGCACTCCTCTCTGCAACTTGGTCCAAGTATGAGTTGCAGCTGAGACGCATAGCACAAATGCATCACTTGCGCAATATACCCTTGGACAACAGAACAAGGAAAGGGTTAGTATGATAAGCTGACAGAGACAGTGTGCAGACATTGTGCAGTCACCCAGGCTGAACATCAGAGTAGCTCAGTAACAGGGCAGAGCTGTTCTCATTCTGCACAAGTCAGAATTGTTCAGAAGAACAGCTGGGCTGTGAAGTGGCAGATGGAGTTTAACCCAGAAAAGAATGAAGTGATATTCTTTCAAAGGTTGAACTGAAGGCAGAGTACAGGGTGAATGGTAGGATTCATAGAGGGCTCTTGAGAATGATGTCCATAAATCCCTTGAAGTTGCTGCACAAGTTGATAGGGTAGCTAAAAAGGTAGTCCTTTGAGATGTTCTGATGTCATGGAAGGTGCGAGCTTGATTAGATCCGTCTCTTCAAGGCACAAGATGTTGGAATCTGAAGCAACAAACAATCACTAGTCAGGGGACTGAGTTCAAGATTGCTTGTTGCTTCAGATTCCAACATCTTGTGCCTCAAAGAGATGGATCTAATCAAGCTCGCGCCTTCCACGACATCAGAACATCTCAAAGGACTTAACTTCTCATGAAGACCTTTTGAAGGGTGGTTTGCTCGATAATGCAGAAATAAATGAACAGCAGCATGCCCCACAGAAATTAACTTAGTGATAAAGATTAGCAGAGTGCGTTGATGAAATGTGAGGCACCTCAAATGTAAATCTGTTTTCACCTCCACAGGCCTACCATGTGCAGTCAGTACTATCTCTTCTTGCAGTGGAGCAGATCACAGCTTCTCTTCATGGCAACTGCAGTTGTATCCTCAGCAACCGTTTGGGAGGAGAAGGAGGGTCCTTGGCTTGACGAACCCTCCAGATGAAAGCAACTTTTGCTGAAAGCAATGGACTCAAGCTCCCAGACTGGGACTCACTACAATTCCATGCTCTACCCTCTACCCTCTAATCCACAGTTCACACCAAGGAGCTCTTGTTGAGATTTGGAATGGATGCCCCAGTGTTAAGCAGGTCAGCTTCCTCAAAGCCTCAGGCTTGCTACCCTTTGAAATCTCTGGCCAACATGATTGGACAAATTGAGCTGTGATACCTTGGGTCATTATTTTTCACTCCACCACAAAACAAGGTTAGAAAGGTCATAGAGGATAAGGAAGAGTGTGGAACCATATTTATCCTCAGGATCTCCAAGCTGTGTAGCCTGCAGTCACATACAGTAAAACAGGATCTGTTGCCTGTCCAGACAATTAAATCACAATGACTGTGTAAAATATTTATCATCCATTGAGTTTAACGCAAAGGTAAAAAAGGCATTTTTCTTTCCACAGAATAAAATCTGAATGTTTCCCTCAATGAGCAAGGGCTGAAGATAAGACTCTAGATTATGACTTCTTTCCCCTCCCATTCCAGTCCTGATGAAGGATCATGTCCCAAAATGCCGACAGTTCATTCCCCTCCTTAGATTCTGCCTGACGTGCCGAGCTCCTCCAGCACTTTGTGTGTGTGTTACTGAAGATATTCACCACACAACAAACTCTGTCACACAGAAAGAGGATCCTGACTAACCGGTGTCTTGAGCGTGTTACTATATACAGTATGTCAATTCAGACACAAAGAGAAGGAACTTGATAGGTCAGGCAACATCTGACAAGGGAAATGGCCAGTCAGTGTTTTGAGTCGTGCCATTTCATTTGAAATAAAATGGTTCAGCACTAAGGAATGTAGATGAACAGAGAGATCCAGGTATCCAAGTCCATTTTTTCATGGAAGTGTAACATATGTAGGCCAATAGGGTGGTGAAGAAGACATTCAGTATATTTGCCTTCACAGATCCAGGTACTGGAATGTACACTCAGTGGCCACCTAATTAGGTACACCTGTACACCTGCTCTTTAATGCAAATATCTAATCAGCCAATCATGTGGCAGCAACTCAATGCATAAAAGCATGCAGGCATGGTCAAGAGGTTCAGTTGTTCAGACCAAACATCAGAATGTTATTTGATGCAGAAATTTGATCTAAGTGACTTTGACCGTGGAAGATTGTTGGTGCCAGGTGGGGTGGTTTGAATATCTCAGAAACTGCTGATCTCCTGGGGTTTTCATGCACAACAGTCTCTAGAGTTTGCAGAGAATGGTGTGAAAAGCCCAAAAAAAAACCAGTGAGCAGCAGTTCTGTGGGTGGAAACACCTTGTTAATGACAGAGGTCGGAGGAGAATGGCCAGACTGGTTTAAGCTGAGAGGAAGATGACAGTAACTAAGATAACCACACACTACAACAGTGGTGTGCAGAAGAGCATCTCTGAATGTACAACATGTTGAACATTGAAATGGATGGGCTACAGCACCAGAAGACCACAAACATAAACTCAGTGACCACTTTATTAGGTTCCTCTTGCAAGGCACTAAGCAATGTAGTACCACTTTATTAAGTATGCCTCCTGCACCCAATAACGTGGACACCTCCTGCATCAAATAACATGTTTACCTCCTGCACCCAATAACGTGGACACCTCCTGCATCAAATAACATGTCTACCTACTGCACCAAATAACGTGGACACCTCCTGCACCCAATAACGTGGACACCTCCTGCATCAAATAACATGTCTACCTACTGCACCAAATAACGTGGACACCTCCTGCACCCAATAACGTGGACACCTCCTGCATCAAATAACATGTCTACCTACTGCACCAAATAACGTGGACACCTCCTGCACCCAATAACGTGGACACCTCCTGCATCAAATAACATGTCTACCTACTGCACCAAATAACGTGGACACCTCCTGCACCCAATAACGTGGACACCTCCTGCATCAAATAACATGTCTACCTACTGCACCAAATAACGTGGACACCTCCTGCACCCAATAACGTGGACACCTCCTGCATCAAATAACATGTCTACCTACTGCACCAAATAACCTGGACACCTCCTGCACCCAATAACGTGGACACCTCCTGCATCAAATAACATGTCTACCTACTGCACCAAATAACGTGGACACCTCCTGCACCCAATAACGTGGACACCTCCTGCATCAAATAACATGTCTACCTACTGCACCAAATAACCTGGACACCTCCTACACCCAATAATGTGGACACCTCCTGCACATAATAATGTGGATACTTCCTGTACTCAATAATGTAGATGCCTCCTGCACCCAATAACGTGGACACCTCTTGCACCCAATAACGTGGACACCTCCTGCACCCAATAACTTGGACACCTCCTGCACCCAACAACGTGGACACCTCCTGCACCCAATAACATGGACACCTCCTGCACCCAATAACATGGACACCTCCTACACCCAATAACGTGGACACCTCCTACACCCAATAACATGGACACCTCCTGCACCCAATAACGTGGACACCTCCTGCACCCAATAACGTGGACACCTCCTACACCCAATAACGTGGACACCTCCTACACCCAATAACGTGGATGCCTCCTGCACCCAATAATGTGGACACCTCCTGCACCCAATAACGTGGACACCTCCTGCACACAGCAACGTGGACACCTCCTGCACCCAATAACGTGGACACCTCCTGCACCCAACAACGTGGACTTCTCCTACACCCAATAACGTGGACACCTCCTGCACCCAACAACGTGGACACCTCCTGCACCCAATAACGTGGACACCTCCTACACCCAATAACGTGAACACCTCCTGCACCCAATATTGTGGACACCTCCTGCACCAAATAACGTGGATACTTCCTGTACTCAATAACGTGGATGCCTCCTGCACCCAATAACGTGGACACCTCCTGCACCCAATAACGTGGACACCTCCTGCACCCAATAACGTGGACACCTCCTGCACCCAACAACGTGGACACCTCCTGCACCCAATAACGTGGACACCTCCTACACCCAATAACGTGGACACCTCCTGCACCCAATATTGTGGACACCTCCTGCACCAAATAACGTGGATACTTCCTGCACTCAACAATGTGGACACCTCCTGCACCCAATAACGTGGACACCTGCTGCACCCTGTGGCCCCTGAGTGTAAGTAGGAACAACATGTTGTAACTTTACAAAGCATGAGTTAGACTTGATTTGCTCAATGCTACAGAAAGCCAGATGCCTTTGAACCCAAATCAGAATCAGGTTTAATATCACCGGCATATGATTTGAAATTTGTTAACTTTATGGCAGCCATTTCCAGGAATGAGAGGGTTAACATATGAGGAACGTTTGTCCGCTCTTGGACTGTATTCCTTGGAGTTTAGAAGAATGAGGGGAGACCTCATAGAAACATTTCGAATGTTAAAAGGCATGGACAGAGTGGATGTGACAAAGTTGTTTCCCATGATGGGGGAGTCTAGTACGAGAGGGCATGACTTCAGGATTGAAGGGCGCCCTTTCAGAACAGAAATGTGAAAAAATTTTTTTAGTCAGAGGGTGGTGAATCTATGGAATTTGTTGCCACGGGCAGCAGTGGAGGCCAAGTCATTGGGTGTCTTTAAGGCAGAGATTGATAGGTATCTGAGTCGCCAGGGCATCAAAGGTTATGGTGAGAAGGCGGGGCAGTGGGACTAAATAGGATAAAATGGATCAGCTCATGATAAAATGGCGGAGCAGACTCGATGGGCCAAATAGCCTACTTCTGCTCCTTTGTCTTATGGTCTTATGGTCTAGTACAATGAAATACATGATAAATAGAAAAACTGAGTTCCTTTAAGTATATACATGTCTATTAAATAGTTAAGTTAAAGTAAGTGGGGCAACATAACAGAAATAAAGAGGTAGTGTTCATGGGTTCAATGTCCGTTTAGAAGTCAGATGGCAGGAGGGAAGAAGCCGTTGCTGAATCGCTGAGTGTGTGTCTTCAGGCTTCCGTACCTCCTTCCTGATGGTACCACAGTGTGAAGAGGGCACTTCCTGAGTGGTGGGGATCTTTAATGATGGACGCTGCCTTCCTTAGCCATTGCTCGTTGATACGAGTCTGGTACCCATGATACAGCTGACTAACTTTACAAGTTTCTGCAACTTGTTTCGATCTTGTGCAGTAGCCCTGCCCCCCCTTACCAGTCGGTGATGCAACCAGTCAAAATCATCGCCACGGTACATTTGTAGAAGTTTTCAAGTATTTTAGTTGACCAACCAAATCTCCTCAAACTCCAAATGAAATACAGCCTCTGTCTTGCCTTCTTTATAGCTGCAGCTATATGTTGCATCCAGGTTAGGTCTCCTCAGACATCTTTCAATAGATCAAAATTTAAAACATAAATCTGCCTTTCTTTTTGTTCTACAAAAGGGATTCGCCTCATATTTTATTAATTGTATTTCATTTGTCCCGTCTTTACTTATTCACTCAACCATTGGATCCTCTACTTTCTCCTCACAGCCCACACTGTCAGACACCCCTGCATCCTCCACAAATTATGTTATGTGGCCCTGGATTACGGAGTCTGTTTTCAATATAAGCTATTAAAAACCAAATGTAATATTGAACGTGCTATACATCAGATAAGCAGAGGTGTGTGTAACATGGGAGACATTAACCCACAGATTGATTGTTTAAGAAGCAAGGTGAACTCATGGAATGTGTACGGAATATTTTGTTAGATAAATATGGTGAAGAATTTGAGAGAGAATTGACTATTTTGGATCTTGTTTTATGCACTGAGGAAGGATTGATTGATGATTGTGTCAAATTTTACATTAGGTTTGAAAATGATGTATTTAGTGTGATATTAGGTTCTCAAATCTAAATGAAAGGTACCTCCTGTACCTAATAAAGTGGCCACTGAGTGCCTGTTCATGGTCTTCTGCTGCTGTAGCCCATCCACTTCAAGTTTGACATGTTGTGCATTCAGAGATGTTGAAGCGTCACCTTCCTGTCGGCTTGAACCAGTCTGGCCATTTTCTTCTGACCTCTCTCATTATCAAGGCATTTTCACCCACAGAAATGCCATTCACTGGAATTTTTTGTTTTTCACACTGTTCTCTATAAACTCTAGAGACTGTTGTACGTTTCTGAAATACTCAAGCCACCCTGTCTGGCACCCATAATCATTTCACGGTCAAAGTCACTTAGATCACATTCCTCCCCCATTCTGATGTTTGGTCTGAACAGCAACTGAACCTCTTGACCAAGTTTGCATGTTTTACGCATTGAGCTGCTGCCACACGATTGGCTGATTAGATATTTGCACGAACAAGCAGGTGTACAGGTGCACCTAATACTGTGGCCACTGATTGCATGATGGTAGTAGAGGAGAGATGGATGTTGCTGATTGCAGAAAATATTAAAAGTTATAATGCTTTGCATTTAAATAAATAATGCATACGTCGCAAGAGAAATATATTTCTAAAGCACTCAACAACCTGAAAGGAAAAGTGACTTACTCATTGCTGACAAGAGAAATTACAGATGATATTAAATCCAAGTAAGAAGTTTATCAAGTTGCCAAGAACAGCTGTCAACCTGAGGATTGGAAGTACTTTAGAACTCAACAAAAGAGGGGCCAAGAACTATAGAATTAATCCTGTTTGAGACATAATATTAGATTGGCAAAACTTTAATAGTTATGTGAAAATTGAAACACTAGCAATGAAAAATGTAAGCCTCTTATAGGTCAATTGGATTATTATTGTCACAGGTACCCAGGTGGAGATATGTCTAGGGTGCTAGGATGAAGTTACCAAATTACGTGTATAGTGTTCCTTCCCTCTGCTAGCCTGCAGGTCATCCTTGCACCTGCTTAGTACCCCCTCCCCCAGCACCGATCAGGGTCATGAGCCATGGGACCAGTTGATGCATATCACAAGTCCTGGTTATGCAATCACTAACACCAAGCAGACAATCTCTGGAGAGTATTGATAATGGCTTGCGGTTACACGTCTTGTAAAGACACTGCCCAGAAGAGGGCGATTGCAAACCACTTCTATGGTAAACTTTGCCAAAAATAATCATGGTTACGGATACGTCTTTGATCACCCGTATCATACAACGTGGAACATAAAGAACGAATGAACCCAGGTACAGTGAAAAATGTTGCTTTTCCTGCTTTCTATGCATGCTGACAATCAACACTGGTGAAACTCAGGGACGTGTGCTTCACTCACTGCTCTACTCTCTACACCATGACTGTGTGGCTAGGCACAGCTCAAATGTCAGCTACAACTTTGCTGATGATGCAACCACTGTTAGCAGAATCTCAGATGGTGATGAGAGGGCATACAGGAGTGAGATATACCAGCTAGTTGAGTGGTGTCGCAGCAACAACCTTGCACTCAACATCAGTGAGACCAAAGAGGTGATTGCGAACTTCAAAAAAGGTAAAACGAAGGAAAACATACCAGTTCTCATAGAGGGATCAGAAGTGGAGAGAGTGAGCAATTTCAAGTTCCTAGGTGTCGATATCTCTAAGGATCTATCCTGGACTCAACATATCAATGCAGCTATAATGAAGTCAAGACAGCGGCTATATTTCATTAGGAGTTTGAGGAGATTTGGTATGTCACCTAAAACACTCACAAGTTTCTACAGATCTACTGTGGAGAGCATCCTAACTGGTTGCATCTCTGTTTGGTATGACGGAAGTCGGGGGAGGAGGGAAATTACTGTACAGGATCAAAGTAAGCTGCAAAAAAGTTGTACAATTAGTCGGTAACATCATGGGTACTAGCCTCCATAGTATCCAAGACATCTTCAAGCAGCGGTACCTCAGAAAGGCAGCATCCATCATTTAAGACAACCCCCATCCCCTGCCCCTCCATCCAGGACATGCCTTGTCCTCATTGCTACCATGAGGAAGGAGGTACAGGGGCCTGAAGGTACACACTCAGTCATTCAGGAACAGCTTCTTCTCCTCTACTATCCAATTCTTAAATGGACATCGAACCCATGAACACTGCCTCACTACTTTTTAATGTATATTTTTGCACTTCTTATATACTTTATATAACATATATATATATACTTACTGTAATTCACTGTATCTTTCTCTCGATTATCATGTATAGCATGGTATTGCTGCTGCAAAGACAACAAATTTCCCAACACAAGCTGCTGATACTAAACCTGATTCTGATCATTTCATCACATCAGATCGTTGAGACTATACAAAGGAAGAGCAATATCAGAATGTAGAGTACAGTGTTACAGTTACAGGAACTTGCAGTGCAGGCAGACAGTAAGGTGCAAAGCCACGATGAAGTAGATTGTGAGGTTAAAAGTCCATCTTTTTCTACAAGGGGACAGTTCAATCATCTTATGACAGGGTAGAAGCTGTGCCTGAGCCCGGTGGGACGTGCTCCCATACTTTTGTATCTTCTGCCTTGGGGTGTATGGAGTGTCAGGGAGGGGTAGCACCTCTGGTGGGGGAACATGTCGCGTCCTTTTCCAGGCGGTTAGTCCACCTTTGGTCCCCACCTGGCACTCAGCTCTCACTTGTGGCTCCCCGTAGCTGTTTGCATGCGACAGTGGCCACACCCCGGGCAACGGCTTCGACAAGCCGGCTAAACCAGGTGAGGGTAGCCAACGGGTCTCAAACCCTCAGTGAGATAGGGAGTTGTCTATCCCAGCATGTAAAGTCAGACTCTGGCGGACTGAGCGGACGAGACCAAAGGAAGATCCAACGGTCAAGAA
Organism: Mobula hypostoma; assembly: GCF_963921235.1. Lineage (NCBI taxonomy): Eukaryota > Metazoa > Chordata > Chondrichthyes > Myliobatiformes > Myliobatidae > Mobula > Mobula hypostoma. Next base: position 84,521,536 of record NC_086107.1, on the reverse strand, counting down.
GGCGGTCTCTGCAAGTGTCGTGGAACATGTAGAGCACGACAAGACACAGAAGACGTCCTGGTCATCCACTGCGCCTAGTCCCATCTCCAGCCGTCTCGACTCTGTCTTGCCACTGGATCCAGATGGGAATTGGGAAGAGAGAGTGAGGCTGACGCTACGCAACTCTCCCTCACTTAGATCCAAATCACGCGCTAGTCTCAACACCATCATAATGGTGTCGAGGTCCTCATCAACGTCGACGATGGATGAACAACATCTTCTGCCTGAAGGGAGTCGGGTGGGAGAGAATGTTTAGCGTTGGGTGGGGTTTTTGGTATTGTCAGTTTTTCCAGTGCAACAAGAGTGTAGACAGAGTCCATGCAGGGGTGGTTGGTTTTTGTCATGTGCTGGGGCATGTCCATCTGTGTAAGGAGAGAAAGGGGTGGTTATAAACACAAGGGATTTAGCAGATGCTAGAAATCTAGAGTAACACACACAAAATGCTGGAGGAAATCAACAGGTCAGGCAGCATCCATGGAGAGGAATAAACCGTCAGCATTTTGGTCTGAGACCCTTCATCAGGGCTGGAAAAGAAGGGGATGAGAAGACGGAATAAGAAGATGGAGGAGGGGAAGGACAAGAGCTGGCAGGTGAGACCAGGTGAGGTGGAAGATGGGTGGGTGGGGAAGGGAGAGGGTGAAGTCAGAAGCTTGGGAGGGGATAGATAGAGGAGGTAAAGGGCTGGATAATAAGGAATCTGACAGGAGAGGGAGCGGACCATGGAACAAAAGGAAGGAGGAGGAGAACCAGAGGGAGATGGTGGGCATGTGAAGAGAAAAGAGGTTTAGGATGGTGAGTGGGAAAAGTGAGAAAGGGGAGGGAGAGGATTTAACAGAAGTTAGAGGAATTGATGTTCAGGCTGGAGGAATATGGGATGTTGTAGTGGAAGGTGAGGACACGGAAGAGGACCTGAACTATAAATAACCAGGTCTCTGTCTTCACAGAGGAGGACACACACAATCTTTTAGGGAATTGAGCCTTGGCAAGAGTGAGGAAGCTAATATCGGTCAAAATGTTGTACTGAAATGTCGGTGTTTTCGAAATCTGATCAATCCCAGGAAGCGGATGGCATTGTCCTGGAGTTCTGAAGGAGATGGCTTTAGAGACAATGCTCTCGGTTTCACCCATGTTCTAAGTATTGCCAACTCCTTCCTGTGGATGAACCTCCCACATGAGAAAAAGGGAGAGAGAGAACCACCCGAACATCAGTAAATGCTAGAATCTATAATAAAGGATGTAATAACAGAACAGCTTGAAAAGAATAATAGCATTGAGGAGAATTAGTACAGATTTATGAACAGCAAATTGTGTTGGGCTAATCCACTCAAGTTCAATTGGGATGTAGCTGGCAGAAAAGATAAGGGGAATCCAGTGGATATGGGTATTTGGATTTTCAGAGGTTTTAGTTAAAGTCCCACACGGGAGGTTCTCAACCATGTTAGAGCACAAGGAACTTGAGTTTATATACTGACACGGATTGAGAACTTCAGACTCAAAGAGTGGGACAGTTATGGGAGAATGTAGGAGACAGGCGATTCCTCAAAAAGGCAGCACCCATCAGCTAGGACATGTCCTCTTCTCATTGTAACATCAAGGAGACACACACTCCACATTTTAAGGACAGCTTCTTCCTCTCCGCCATCAGATTTCTGAATGGACACTGAACCCATGAACACTTCATCGTGATTTTAGCTCTCTTTTACTCTACTTATTTAATTTATTGTATCTTTATATGTAATACAAATACACAAACATTTCTTATTGCAATTTATAGTTACTTATGAATTGAACTGTACTGTTGCCACAAAATAACAATTTTCACAACATATGCCAGTGATATTAAACCTGATTCTGATTCTGATTCAGAGTAGGGTTGAGAGGGGTGATAAATCAGCCATGATGAATTAGCAGAACAAATTTGATGGGCTGAATAACCTAGTTCTGCTCCCATGATCTTATGGTATGTTTCTAGTGGGGTGTTACTGGGATCAGTTGCCTGCATCCCAACTGTTTGCTGTGTATGTCAACAGTCTGGCTGAGCGGACCAAATGATGTTTTCATCTTTGCTGGTGATACTAAACTGGTGGGATTGTGAATACAGCAGAGGACGTAAAAGGCCTTTGAGAGGATGTGGTCGGTGAGTGGGTGGGTGCAAGTGAAGCAGATGAAATCAGAAGAGAGACTGAGTGGGCCGGGGTTGCGTTTTCCAGAGTTTTGAAGTGAGAAGTGTAAGTGAAAGTCAAGTTTATCGCCAAGTGCACAGGTACATGTGTGCACTACATACCTGCAGCAGCATCACAGGCACACAGTATCACCTGAGCAGCACTTTACAGCCCCGCTGGTTGGGATTGTACAGAATAGTTAGGGATGTGGGACCCTTCCTGATGTTATTGGCTCTTTCCCAGTACACTTTGGTATGTTCTGTATGTCTTGGTCGCACAGTGATGCGTTGGGCAGTTTTGACTACCCATTGTAGAGCCTTCCTGTCCGCCTCAAGATTGAAAATTCAAGTTTATCTATCATATGTACATGGATGCATACAGTGAGAGCAGAAGGGATAGATTTCTGTATTTCTAGAGAGTCAACAATGATTGTCTGTAATGACAGAGCATGCAAACGGCCCTCTGCATCCATTTTCTGCACTATGCATATTCTTGTGGCTAATCTTTCTTGTAGCAGAGCTCCAGCCTCTGTCAGTGCCAGGAGTATCATAGAGTTTAATGTACCAAATCTATTCCCCTTCCCTTTTGGTGAATTGTTCAGTCGTTCTGGCGCATTGTTGTTTCCTGGGGATTCACACTGTAGGCATCATCTATTCAGAGACTAACTGCTTTGGTTTCAAGATTCCAGTTTATTTATCACACGTACATTGAAGCAAATAGTCAAATGTATGGTTTGTGTTAACAACCAAAACAACCAAGGGTATGCCAGGGGTGTCGCCACACATTCTGGCACTAACACAGCGTGCCCACAATACTCAGCAGAACAACACAGAATACAACAAGCAGCGAAACAACAGCAAAATAATCTTCATTTAACACACACACACACACGCACACACACACACACACACAGATACACACAAAAACACACACACGCATGCACACACACACACACACACACACACAAACACAGATACACACAAAAACACACACACACACAGATACACACAAAAACACACACACGCACACGTACACACACAGATACATACAAAAACATACTCACACACAAACTCAGATACACACAAAAACATACACACACGCACACAAACACAGATACACACAAAAACACATACACACAGAGAAACTCAGATACACACAACACACACACACAAACACCAATACACACAAACACACACACACACACACAAACACAGATACACACAAAAACACACACACACACAGAAACTCAGATACACACAAACACACACACACACACAAACACCAATACACACAAACACACACACACACACAAACACAGATACACACAAAAACACACACACGCATGCACACAAACACACACACACACAAACACAGATACACACAAACACGGCCATCTTCTTCATCCTCCAGCTGGCATCCCAAAAATAAAAAGATTGGGGGAGGGGGAGGAGGCTAGCTAGAAGCTGATAGGTGAAGCCAGATGGGTGAGAAAGGTCAAGGGTCGGAGAACAAAGAATCTGATAGGAGAGGAGAGTGGACCATAGGAGAA